>NC_140987.1:397649130-398314024 GCF_052327205.1 Somniosus microcephalus
ATTGTGAAGCTGTGAAATTCACATCCAGGGTTCCCCCTTACTCCAGGTGCCTTCCATCAAATGATCAAAAAAATGTTACATTTGGTATACTCGGTACCTTAATGTTACAATTATCAAATTAACCAACTGTCAGCCCACAGGTGCAAAACTTCACTGGATCAACAACCTTGCCAAACACAAAGCAAGGTTGACAAATTCATCAGAAATGGTCCTTTTCTTTTAAAATAAAGCGAGTTCCCCCTTTGCAAGTTCAATAGGTAAAGGCACCTCAGCCAGTGTTTAACTCTCAGCACTTCCCCATTCAGTGTATAGCTCTCTCTGATAAGAGGAAAGGTTGAGGTTGTTTAGGAAGGTACAGGTAGTTCAAGCGAAGGGCTGAGGCAGCTGAAGGCTCTGTTACCAATGGTGGGGTAAAGGGAGGGAGTGATGCATAAAGAGTGACAGTCAAGACCGAATGGGTGTGGGAGGGGAGATAAGGCAGGACAATGTTGCAGAGATAACATGGCACAAAGTAATAGAGGTATTTGAAGACAATTTTAAATGTAATGGTGAGGGGGACTGGAAGATCAGTGAGGACAGTGGTGATGGGCCTATGGGACCTGATATGTTTTTTTTGGGACTAGTTAAAAGGAGACGAAGGCCAGCATGGAGGGCATTAGAAAAAAAAAGTCCAGAGATGACAAAGGCACATGTAAAGGTAATCTTCATAAATGACAGGGTTAAATAATAGGATTGGGAGGAGGCCGAATGAAAGACTTGCATATATATAGCGCCTTTCACACCACTGGACGTCCCAAAGCGCTTTAGTCAATGAGGTACTTTTGAAGTGTAGTCACTGCTGTAATGTAGAAAACACAGCAGCCAATTTGCACACAGCAAGGTCCCACAAAGAACAATTGGGATACTGACCAGATGATCAGTTTTTTTAGTGATGTTGATTGAGGGGTAAATATTGGCCAGAACACCTGGGATAACTCCCCTGCTCTTCTTTGAAATAGTGCCATGGGATCTTTTACGTCCACGAGGGAGCAGAATGGCCTGATTCTGTGCCGTAAATACTTTTGTAATAATTGACATCAATGGAGTAGCCTAACCGAATGGGAGACCGATTCAAAGGTCTACTATGCTGGTAATATGTAGGAAGTCACACAGCACCAGGTTATAGTCCAACAGCTTTATTTGAATTCACAAGCTTTCGGAGCGCTCCGAAAGCTTGTGATTATCAAATAAAGCTGTTGGACTATAACCTGGTGTTGTGTGACTTCCTACATTTGTCCACCCCAATCCAACACAGGCATCTCCATATGCTGGTAATAAACTGACGATTTAAACAAAAACTTTCAACGAAATTTCTGCTTTGACTAGAGAGCACTTTGAACCTCAAGTGCCTCTCATAAAAGCTTCCTCCTTTCAACACAGTTCCTCTTTCCCCATTCCAATGCTGCCCGCTGACACCTCCCTCAGGCCCGCGTCACGGCTTGGCCCAAGCCGCCCAATGACATTGCCCCGCGTGCTCCCGAGGCTGGCCCCAACCCGGAAGTCTCAGGCTCGCGCCCATTGTCACGCGGTGTTTGTTGTGATTCCGTTGCGCCCTGTGATTGGCTGATAACTACAAACCCATCAAAAAAGCGGCGCAGGCTGCGGTCAGGGCGCTGGAGAGACGCCAGCCGACACCAAGCGCTGCCACTGTTCGCCCGCTGCGGGCAACGGCCTTTCAATCCCCGCAGATAGTCACCCAACTCCTTTATTCACTGCTCAACCTAACCTGCTCGTTCTTTTCCCCGCGCCAACTGGAGTCCGCCAAACACAACCGGCAACCCTCATTGGTCGCTGCTTCTGTTACTCGGCCTCGCGTCACCTCACGGGCGTTAATGGCAGTTAGTTCAAATCCAATTGGCTGGTACCGATGCTAATCAAACGTTTAGCCCAATGAAGTACTCACACCCCGTCGTCAGCTCACTGACTGCACGACAGAAACGTCAATCCGAGGCCTCATTGATGAACCCACCCCAACATGGCGGAGCCACCGCCCGATTGGCTGAGCCATCCATCAGTCAGCGAGCCGATCCCGCACCCTAGTACAAGTTTGGTTGTCGCTGCAGTTGAGACTTTGGACCGAATTAAATAATTAAATGTGAAATTTGAAGGTGCCGAATTCGGGTTGGGATCAGCATAGGACTCGGTCACCGGGATATGCTACTAAAAGAGGAGAATGACACGCTACTGCGGTTCCTTACCTATGAGTTCGGCGATTGCGCTGAAAGGCCAGGTGTGACTGGTCGAGTTCGTGTGTAAGTAGGTGGGGCTCATCTGAAGAGCAAAATAAAACATCGTCAGCGTCATTTGGCAGATGTGTAATTCATCCTCGTCTGATTCCGGGGGTTGTTTCGTTATTTTTAAGCTTACCGCACTGAGGCGAATCCCATGCTCACTTAGCCTCGCCATGTTTGATCAAGAGTTCTCCGTTTCCCAGGTGAGGGCGCAGCGTTCGTTGTCAACGGCGGTGGAATGCCGTACAAGATGGTGTCGCCCATCAGTGAGAGTATTGCCGTACAGCGCAAAGCTTCCTGAATCAGGATGCCGTGCAACATGGCGACCTCCGCACGGCGCCGTTTCGTCAATTAATTACAAAAATAATGAGTCAGATTATTGGGTAAAAATAAGATGACTTTCGGCTCCACGTTTACTTGGGAGAAAACCCGTTTAATGTTGAAATCCTGAATATATGTTTTTGTGTTTTTCCTTAAGTGGCAAATTTGCTTACCTTTTTATTGAGTAATTGATTGATGCTTGATAGGGAGTGTTTTACAGAACAAAGTTGGTTTGTTTACAAGCCCAAATCAATTGCGTAATGTAAATCCTGTTAATGTATTATTGCGTCAGTTACATGTGACATCACATTTATAGGTCTTGCGGACATCCAAGATTTGAGCACAGAAGGAGGTCCATTGGACCCATTACACCCGTGCCGGCTCTGCTAGAACAAGCCAAAACTGATTACACGATACTTACCGAGGAGGGCGGCCATTCAGCCCATCTTAATTCATTCCTCCAAAACCACCCTATGCTTCCACACCCCCCCACCCCGCCCTCTAATTTTTCTTTTAACCTCTATCACCCTGCCTGGAAAATCATTCTTAGTGTAGAATAACTTTGGTACGTTATTTGTACTTATGTATTTTAAAATATGTTCAAGAGGGAGAGGTCGGTACTGAATACCCAATAAGGCACTGATATAGTATTGTCAAATTAATAAAATAGGAAGTGGTACCAGCTCTCTCAACTTTGAGGTTTACTGTGCAGCACAGAAATGAAGTAATTTTTCCTCCTGACCTTGGATTTTGAACTGGTTGGATCACTCGGGTATATTGTTTGTAATGGTACAAAGTATTTAAATATCTTTTTATAAAGAGTGAAGTTGTGACGTTAATTTTACAATGAATTTCAATCCAGCAATTTAACATTGTGAAGGAATAGGACAGAGTAGATAGAGACAAGATTGTTTCCTGTGATTGAAGATCTAGAATGAGGGGACCTATGTGCAAGATTAAATGCAAGAAATTTAGAACCCAACAGGAGAATATATATATTTTTTTAAACAAACAGTTGTGAGGCTGTGGAAAACACTACCAGTGATGATGATGATTTAAGCAGAGACGATGTTAACATTGTTTGATAGGTGGTTGAAGGGGATATGGGAACCAGGCAGGCACATGGATTAATATTACTGCTTCAATGGAGGATAAACACCAACATGGCCTGGTTAGGCTGAAGTCTGTTTTTGTGTTGGACATAGAATTACACAGAAATTACAAGTCAAGATGGGGTATGTTTGTAACATAGGAACAGGATTAGGCCATTTTAGCCCCTTGAGCCTGTTACACTATTCAATACGATCATGGCTGATCTGCAACTTAATTCCATGTACCCGCCTTTGACCCATATCCCTTAATACCTTTTGATTAACAAAAATCTATCTATCTCAGATTTAAAATTAGCAATTGACCTAGCAGCAACTGCAGTTTGTGGAAGAGTGTTCCAAACTTCTACCACCCTTTGCTTGTAGAACTGTTTCCTAACTTCACTCCTGAAAGGCCTGGCTCTAATTTTTAGGCTATGTCCCCTAGTCCTAGACTCTCCAACCAGCGGAAATAGTTTCTGTCTATCTACCCTCTCTGTTCCCCTTAATATCTTAAACTTCGATCAGATCATCCCTTAACCTTCTAAATTCCAGGGAACCCTAGTTTGTGTAATTGCTCCTCGTAATTTAACCCTTGAAGTCCAGGTATCATTCTGGTAATTCTGTGCTGCACACCTCCAAGGCCAATATATCCTTCCGAAGGTGTGATGCCCAGAACTGAACACAGTACTCCAGGTGTGGTCTAACCAGGGCTTTGTCTAGCTGTAGTATAACTTCTACCTTCCCCACCCACCCCCTGTATTCTAGTCCTCTAAATATAAAGCCCAGTGTTCAATTAGCCTTTTTGATTTTTTTTTTTGTCGCTGTCCATGACATTTTAATGATCTACGTACATAGAGCCGCCCCTGCCTGCAAGTCTCTGGACCTCCAGTTTTTAGCTTTTCACCATTTAGAAAGTACCCTGTTCTATCCTTTTTTAGGTCCAAAGTGGATGACATAAGAACATAAGAAGTAGGAGCAGGAGTAGGCCATACAGCCCCTCGGGCCTGCTCCACCATTCAATAGGATCACCGGCTGATCCGAACCTAGACTCTCGTCACTTCCCTGCCCTCTCCCCCGTAACCCCTAATTCCCTTATCTGCTAGGAAACTGTCTATCTCCGTTTTAAATTTATTTAACGTTGCAGCTTCCACAGCTCTCTGGGGTAGCAAATTCCATAGATTTACTACCCTCTTGAGTGAAGAAGTTTCTCCTCATCTCAGTTTTGAAAGGGCAGCCCTTTATTCTAAGATTATGCCCCCTAGTTCTAGTCTCACCCATCAGTGGAAACATCCTCACTGAATCCACCCGATCAAGCCCCCTCACAATCTTATATGTTTCGATAAGATCGCCTCTCATTCTTCTGAACTCCAATGAGTAGAGGCCCAACCTACTTAACCTTTCCTCATACGTCAACCCCCTCACGCTTGCCTACACTGAAATCCATTTGCCACAGTTTTGTTTATTCACATAAAATTACAAAGGGATCTTAATAGATTATGCTTCCATCTACACTGCTCATAATGACGCCTATCATTGTCATCGGCAAACTTGGAAATGTGACTCTATCCCATCATCTAAGTCGTTAATAAATACAGTGAATAGTTGAGGACCCAGCACAGATCCCTGCGGGGCACCACTAGTCACAACCTGCCTATTAGAGTACCGGCCCATTATCCCTACTCTGTCTTCTGCTCCTCTGTCAATTTGCTAGCTAGGTCAATAATTTGCCTTCAATTCCATGAGCTTCAACCTTAGCTAAAAGTCTCTTATGAGGGACCTTATCGAATGTCTTCTGGAAGTCCATATATATAACACCCACAGACATTCCCCTATCCACTACTTAGTCATGTCTTCCAAAAATTCAGTCTGGTTTGTCGGGCATGACCTACCTTTCACAAATCTATGCTGGCTCTTTCTGATCAGCTGTAAATTTAAGGTGTTCAGTCACTCTATCCTTAATTATAGACTCTAGTAATTTCCCGACAACAGACGTTAGTAATTTCCCGACAACAGATGTTAAGCTAATATAATAGCAAAATACTGCGGATGCTGGAAATCTGAAATAACAACAGAAAATGCTGGAAATACTCAGCAGGCCAGGCAGCATCCGTGGAGAGAGAAACAGAGTTAATGTTTCAGGTCTGGGACCCTTCATCAGAACTGGAAAAAGCTGGAAATGTAACAAATATTAAGCAAGTGCAGAGACAGGGGGGTGGGTTAGGAGGGGAGGAAGGAATTGAAAGAACATGCTGTGAAAATGTTGCAAATGGGAATGGCAAAATCATACTGCATGAAAAATGGGGGCAGGGATTATTATCTGAAATTATTGAACTCTATGTTGAGTCCGGCAGGCTATAAAGTGCCTAATCGAAAGATGAGGTGCTGTTCCTCGAGTTTACGTTGAGCTTCATTGGAACAATGTAATAGCCCGAGGACAGAGAGATCAGAGTGGGAGTGAAGCGGTGAATTAAAGTGACAGGCGACCGGAAGCTCAGGGTCACCCTTACGGACTGAACGGAGGTGTTCCGCAAAGCGTTCGCCCAATCTGCGTTTGGTCTCCCCAATGTAGAGGAGACCACATCGTGAGCTGCGAATACAGTATATTAAATTGCAAGAAGTACAAGTAAATCGCTGTTTCACCTGGAAGGGGTGTTTGGGGCCCTGGACAGTGGAAAGGAAGGTGGGAGGAAGTGTAGTCCAGGTAGCTGTGGGAGTCGGTGGGCTTGTAGTGGATGTTTGTCGAAAGCCGATCGCCAGAAATGGAGACGGAGAAGTCAAGGAAGGGAAGGGAAGAGTCTGAGATGGACCATGTGAAGGTGAGGGAAGGGTGGAAATTGGAAGTAGTGAATGAACTTATCTAGTTCAGGGCGAGTGCAGGAAACGGCACCAATACAGTCATCGATGTACCGGGAAAAAGAGGTGAGGGAGGGGACCTGAGTAGGACTGGAACAAAGAATGTTCCACATATCCCATGAACAGGCAGGCATAGCAATACCTTTAATTTGGAGGAAGTGAATGGAGTCAAAGGAGAAGTTGTTCAATGTGAGAAGTTCAGCCAGGCGGAGGAGGGTGGTGGTGGATGGGGACTGGTTGGGCCTCTGTTCAAGGAAGAAATGGAGCGCCCGAAGGCCATCCTGGTGGGGGATGGAAGTGTAGAGGAATTGTACGTCCATAGTGAAAAGGAGACGGTTGGGGCCAGGAAACTGGAAAAGTGACGGAGGGTGTCGGAAGAGTCGCGAATGTAGGTGGGAAGAGACTGGACAAGGGGAGAAAAAAGAGTCGAGATAGGAAGAGATAAGTTCCGTGGGGCAAGAACAGGCTGAAATGATGGGTCTACCAGGGCAGTCCTGTTTGTGGATCTTGGGAAGGAGGTAGAAGCGGGCTGTGCGGGGTTGGGGGACTATGAGGTTGCGGCCATGGAGGGAAGATCTCCAGAGGAGATGAGGTCAGTGACACACTTGGAAACAATGGCTTGATGTTTGCTAGTGGGGTCATGGTCCAGGCGGAGATAGGAGGAGGTGTTGGAGAGTTGGCGTTCAGCTTCCGCACGGTAGAGGTCGGTTCGCCAAACAACAACAGCACCACCCTTATCAGCAGGTTTAATGATAATGTTGGGGTTGGAGAGAACGGAGTGCTGCAAGTTCAGAGGGAGGTAGGTTGGAGTGAGAGAGGGGAGCAGAGAAATGGAGACGGCCAATGTCACGTCGGCAGTTAGCAATGAAAAGACCTAGAGAAGGTAAGAGGCCAGAGGGAGGGGTCCAAGTAGAACGAGAATTTAGAAAGCGGGAGAAAGGATCAGCCGTGCGGGGGGAAGACTCCTGGCCAGAGAAGTGGGCATGGAGACGAAGGAAGAAGAGCTCGGCATCGTGCCGAGCTCGAAATTCATTCAGATGGGGGCATAAGGGGATGAAGCTCAGGCCTTTGCTGAGGACTGATCGTTCGGGGTCAGGGGATAGTGAAAACACGGCAGGGGGTGAGATTGGAAGAAGGGATGGAATCAGAGGAAAGTAACTGGGAAGAAGGTTCTGGAGGGGCGTTGGTGTCCAAGAGTTGATGAAGCTTGTGATCCTTGACATCAGAAAGGAAGAAAAAAAAGTTTTGTTGAAGCGTCGGATGAGTCAAAGGATGAAATGGAACTGTGGACCTGGACAGCTTTGAAATAGAGTGCGTCGGTGCTGCTGAAGAGAGAGGTCGAGGTTGTTCATGTGGCGGCGCATGGCTTTGAGCGTGGATCTCAAGATGTGGCAAGAGCAGTAGTTTGAGGAACGATGAATATCGAGGAGATATTTGTAATCCTGGGTGGATCCGAAACCTGAAGGGTGGAAGTTCAGTTGGAATCGGATGTTAGGCTAACTTGTCTATAATTCCCTGGTTTCCCCCTCTCAAATTTCTACTTTGACAAATTCACAGGATTTTAACTCTTTAGTGCCAAAATTTGCTTCATTTCAGTTATTTTGCTTGTTAATTTTCGTGAGTTTGTGTCTGATTCAATCTTAGTTTCCTTGGAATGTCCGGCATGCTCTTCCTCTACTGTAAATACTGATGCAGAGTAATTATTCAACATGTCTGCCATTTCCTTATCATTTACAATCACACAGAATCACAGAAACCCCACAGTGCAGATAGAGGCCATTTCGGCCCATCGAGCCTGCACCAACACATATCCCACCCTATCCCCCTAACACCACGTATTTAATCCCCCTAACACTAAGGGTCAATTTATCATAGCCAATCAACCTAACCCGCACATCTCACCGTTATCAATTTAAGGGGCCCACATTGCTCATGACCACCTGCTTTTTCCTAATACAGGTATAATTGTAAAAAAAAATGCTGATTTTGATATCCTTTGCAAATTTCTTTTCATACTTTTTGTAGCTCTGTTTTGTCACCTTTTGTTCTTTATTACTCCCAGTTGCCAGGATCTGTGCTATTTTTTGCATTTTTGTATGTTTTTCTTAAAACTTGTTAACCAAATATTTTTAGAAAAGGTATGTATATGATTCAAAGCGATACAACTCATGGTTTTAAACAGCTCAGCCTTACCAGTTTTTGGAGTGGAAAGCATCCAGGTATTTCTATACTGATCAAGCAAGATGAGTGAGATCAGTGCTGGGGACTGGAATACTTCCAGTTTTGGAACCATGTCAACATAAGGACTTCTAGTTCAGGTGAACACAGACTAAAGACTCCCTCTATTCTCCTATGTTACAAGTGCCTTAATCCAAACATCAGAAGGACACCCTGCACTGTGTTAGTATGAATTTTCCCATAAGTGTCTCTGGGGAAACTACACAAATCATTAAAGCAATACCTCTAGTGTACTTTGTCAAACTCCTGGTATCCTGCCTGTATACATCACATTTTTATGTTGTACTTAGAATTTATTCCACCTCAATTTAAATTCCTTCCCCAATTGGATATGCAAATTAATTGATTTTTATTAATTCTAATTTGGTAATTTTTTTTTTTTTTTTTTTTTTACAAAGGACACCAATAGTTGCTCAAAAGACTACACAAAAAAATCTTCCATTAATTTTGCTCAACTAGTCAACTACACACAGCTTAAAAAAAAAAAAAATAACTGTGAAAAAGTATTTTAAATTGCAAAAATATCACCCATAAAATTGCACTTTATGTTGGAAATGTTTCTAAATTTCACTTCCCTGTCAAGGGCCTTGGGTTTGAGTTTGTGGCTCACCAGTTTCCAGCCATCAGGCCAGCCCATACTTACCTGCCATTTCCCCCAACACAATACTGCCCCCTCCCCCTCTGCATCCCCAGGTCATCTGGGCTTGAGGCTGGTATTTAATGTTATTTGTGCTTGAATATTTGTCGACTACAGCCAAGAGTGATTCAGGCCACACTCTTCGGCCTGTGCCCTGCCCAATGCTGCCAAATTTGCAGATCATTCACTCCCGCCCCTAGGTGCTACCAGGCCCCTCCCTTCAAACCCTGAGGGCAAAAATACATTCAATCGTTTCCACTGTGTTTACTTTCCCACTTAAATTTACAGGAAAATTTTATTTATTCATAGAACAGTATTTTGTTTAAAATACCTGTAATTCAGTCCATAAGTATCAAATAGATACTTTTAAATAGAGAGATGTTAGGAAAACATTTGAGAAGCTTTACTCTGTTTCTCCTGTGCATACAACTGTCTGATAGTTTCATCACTTGAAACTTGGTCCCTTGCACACAGAAGTTGTACTCACAGTTAACCACTTCTCGATGAACCAGATTTGGCAGAGCATGCATTCAGCTGTGGGAATTAAACTGTTGGTATTCTACTACAATTTCTCAGGTCTTTGTTCCCAGCAGGCACTAGGCTCATTTCTTTTTCAGACATCTGTTCCTATTGCATCTGCTTTTTGTAAGGTTAGTTAAAATAAATTGATCACAGGCCAAGATATAGGCAAGCTTCAAGCAAAAGAAGTTCTCCTTCCCAGGGTAGTAAACTCTTTCTTATCCGGCACCCATGGGCCCAGGATGGTGCCGGTTGATGAAAAATTCTGGATGACAGAAAGGTATACCTACCAAGGCAATTTTTAACACAAACAAAAATAAAAACCACTGACTAACTCAGCCACCATGGGAGACTCGGACTCGGCAAAACGAGTGCTGGATGGATTCGGCAAGATTACCGGTTATCTATTTTGGCGGTTATTAAAGTATTCCGGATGATTAAGTGCCGTTTAAACAAGAGTTTACTGTATGTTGAACAGACTCCCACCATCAATACAATGTAGATTAACGCTTAAAAAAGCTGGATGACTTTGAAATTGAAAGATACAAGTCTCGATACAACTGGTCAAACTTGCTCACTGAACAATAGATAATTTATACATTTTTGGAATTTTAACTTTGAACATTCTAATTCCTTTCTCGCTTTCTCACCATTGTAAAGAGGGTTCCAGAATCCCCCAGGCTTTCTCACCATTGTAAAGAGGGTCCCAGAATCTGAGCAGCATTAGTGGAAAGTCTTTGAAGAGGATTTAACTCTTGTGCTGCATCATTACTGAGTTTATTGATCATATCCTTTCTTGATTGATTTTACAAACCCAACTGTGTACAAAGCACAAGAATCTCAATGCAATAAATTCAAAATGATGGAAAATATTTTGACTTGCAAATAGAAAGATTGACTTTAAGTCAGTTAATATTTTAAAATGGCTGTACACAATTATTCTAACAAAGGTGGTGGGGGAAAAAACAAAATCACCAGGGCAATATGCAGCCAGCAGGAGCTATATCAATATTAAAAGACCAGCCCAAACCCAAAATTGGTGTCTGTCATTGTCTCTTTATTCATCTAAATAAAATAACAGACAGGTAACTGAATGAAAAGACAATGTTCCTGGAAACTTTCATGGGATTAATTCATCAGCCTTAAAGAATTCTATACATGATATTCTTTCCAAATATCCATGTACTTTATCATCCATTTTCTTCCAACAATCACATAAATGGCTAATCATTACAGATAGATGACACCATTTGAAATAACTACAGCAAAACTTTGTTTACTTGGAAAAAACATTTTAGTCCCAAGTAACATGACAGGAATACTCTATTCCTTAGCATCTACAATGTCTACATAGTTTTAAAAATGATGACTGGTTAATCTATGGGCAATATAAATACAACTCCCAGGAATGGAGGAATGCAACCAATGTCCACTCCCCAACTGAATGTGTGGGAAATCAGTTTGTTGTCTCTTTGGATCACTGCCTAGACTGACAAATGGGAAGGCACATAACAATGAAAACAGGCCTGTCAGTTGAGTTTTGATCTCTTGGCAGAACACTGCTGCCCTTACAATCACTGTCTAAATACCAGACACACCTCAATCACTGTCTAAATACCAGACACCCCTCAATCACTGTCTAAATACCAGACACACCTCAATCACTGTCTAAATACCAGACACACCTCAATCACTGTCTAAATACCAGACACACCTCAATCACTGTCTAAATACCAGACACACCTCAATCACTGTCTAAATACCAGACACCCCTCAATCACTGTCTAAATACCAGACACACCTCAATCACTGACTAAATACCAGACACACCTCAACCATATCAAAACTCAAAATCACAACCACAGGGGTCAGAATTGTGTTCACAATTACCACTGTTGCTGTAATGTAATCCATCAAGGAAGCTTACCTTGTTTGGCTGTGAATTCTACCTTCCCAATCACTATAACGAACACAAATATAATCCACAAGCTATGCCTAAATGTACACATGCTTGATATGGTGAGGATTTGTTTTTCTACATTTTATATTCATAGTTAAAGAGTAAATTCCTTGGGCGGGTAGAGATGTAACAATGGATGAAGTTAGATTTGCTGGGTAATTTCACATCACAATGGGCTTGAGTAGAGCCACTTTCCAGGTTTGGCAAGACTGAAAAACAGCAACTGGCCAAGTTGTAAAAAGCACTAGTTTGTTTCTTCATCCCTGGGTATGCTCTACTGTAACTCTTTACACCTAACTAGCTGCTCCTTCATATGTATCAAAACCTTGTCTATAAAAGTCCTTATTAGGATTTATTTCCTCTGAAAGTTCAAGTAACAATTTTTTGCCCTGTATAAAGTTAATTTAGAACTTTTTATAATGACTTAAACCATTTCTCAGTGCTAGTTAAGTATGTGTGAAAATGTGATTATAAAGCAGTGTGGGGATGAATAACCTGTTTGTGTAGTTTCGTCATCACGTGAGCTAAATTTTGCTGAAGTAAAGGTATGGCTTTTTGAACAAATTGTCCTAGTTTTCTCCTCTCCTCATTGAAGCAGTGACCTTTGTTGGGGTTCTGTTCTATCAACAGCTACATTGCACAAATAGCCATTCTTCATTTATGAACCTAGAAAGTAAATGCTACCAGATTTTTCACCTATGAGGAGCCTTAACTGAAATCACTTAGCTGTAGGAGGCACCGAGTAGTAGATCAGGAGCATGAAACTCTAGATAATTCTTTTCTTGTCCCTAGCAAATGGTCAGTGCAATCAACTGCAGCACTCTAGATACAACCTTTGTTGAGAAAGGCTGAGCACTAAGGACTAAACCTGGGAACTTTCTAGGTCTATATGGCTCAGTACCACGTCATGTGGTATACATTTACCATTCGGAAGTCCAATGATGATGATTTTTTTTAAAAAAAAACACAAACAAGTGAGGGTATGGGTTATGTACAGATGAGGGTTATTTTCATACACAATAGTAATTAACCTGGTTTCAGAATTGAAAATCTATCCATTGTAGATGGCTGGACAGATTATTTTTGGGCACTTTCCAATGTGTCTGTGGCCCCAGTGACTCGCAACCTCATTGGGCTGAAACTCCTTCCATTGGCCACAATTTCTGCAAGCATAGGTCACTGGTCAGATCGGTTCTGTCCATACTCTATGATTATTGGCTTGCCCATCAGATTGTACCCATTCACCATGTTCAGCGCTTCCATCGCCATCTCCACACCTAAAAAGAATGAGACAACTGAAAATTAAGCTGAAGTAACTTGTTTAGGATACTTGACCATTGTAGATTCAACTCCCAACAGGAATAAAAATCTCTCCATATCATATTCAAGTTTAATCCTGTCGTTCTGTGAATGCACAATACTGGGAAACACAGGGACATATATCTATGTATAAAGACAGTGGTATTATTGGTTTGTTCCTACCACACCCAAGATCAGGTGCCTAAAAGCAAAAGTACATTAATAAATAGTGCATGCAGGATATATACTGCATGCAAGTAGTTTTTGGATTACATAAATGGAGGGGAAATAACACTCAGGAGCAGGTGTCCCCGTTCAAACAAGGTGCAAGATATTTTTTATATGTAGCTTATTTTGCTTTTCTCCACCTCCCCATCAAAATTTCTCCTTTCCTTTCTTGAAAGAGCTGACTGTCATTCAGGATAAAGTTCCAAAGGGGAATTGAAGTATAAGCCTAGACAGTGAGTGTCGGCAGGCTACTTGACGAGGGGGAGGATAACAGCCAAGCGTGATCCAGGTCTTTATGTCCATATAGATAGTATTTCCAGCAGGAGTCATTGGGTAACAGGAGCAAGAACTTGTTTAATTTCCACTCCGAACATAAGACGTAGGAGCAGTAGGAGGTCATTTGGCCCCTCGAGCCTGCTCCGCCATTCAATAAGATCATGGCTGATCTGATCTTGGCCTGAACTCTCGACTCCCTTATCGTTCAAAAATCTGTCTATCTCCACCTTTAAATATATTCAATGACCCAGCCTACACAGCTCTCTGGGGAAGAGCATTCCAAAGATTCACGACCCTCAGAAGAAATTCCTCCTCCATTTCCGATTTCAAAGGGTGCCCCCTTATTCTGAAATTATGCCCCCTAGTTCTAGATGCCCCCACATAGAAACATAGAAGATAGGAGCAGGAGTAGGCCATTCGGCCCCTCGAGCCTGTTCCGCCATTTAACGAGATCATGGCTGCTCACCCAAATTCAGTACCCTGTCCCTGCTTTCTCCCCAAATCCCTTGATCCCTTTAGCCTTAACAAATATATCTAACTCCTTCTTGAATATATTTAATAAGTTGGCCTCAACTGCCTTCGGTGGTAGAGAATTCCACAGGTTCACCACTCTCTGGGTGAAGAAATTCCTCCTCATCTCAGTCCTAAATGGCTTACCCCTTATCCTTAGACTGTGACCCCTGGTTCTGGATCCTCCCGCCATCAGGAACATCCTTCCTGCATCTAGTCCTGTTAGAATTTTATAAGTTTCAATGCGATCCCCTCTCATTCTTCTAAACTCTAGCGAATATAAGCCTAATCGACCCAATCTCTCCTCATACGTCATTCCTGCCATCCCAGGTATCAGTCTGGTGAATCTTCGCTGCACTCCCTCCATGGCAAGAACATCCTTCCTCAGATAAGGTGACCAAAACTGCACACAATACTCAAGGTGTGGTCTCAGCAAGGCCCTGTACAACTGCAGCAAGACATCCTTGATCCTGTACTCGAATCCTCTTGCTATGAAGGCCAACATACCATTTGCTGCCTTAACCGCCTGCTGCACCTGCATGCTTACCTTCAGCGATTGGTGCACAAGGACACCCAGGTCTCGTTGCACTTCCCCTTCTCCCAATCTATTGCCGTTCAGATAATAATCTGTCTTCCTGTTTTTGCCACCAAAGTGGATAACCTTGCATTTATCCACATTATACTGCATCTGCCCAATCACCCAACCTGTCCAAATCATACTGGAGTTTCTCTGCATCCTCCTCACAGCGCACACGCCCACCCAGCTTTGTGTCATCTGCAAACTTGGAGATATTACATCTAGTTCCCTCGTCTAGGTCATTAATATACATTGTGAGAGGGGGAAAACCTCCTCTCTGCATCTACCCTGTCAAGCCCCTTCAGAATCTTATATGTTTCAATAAGATCCCCTCTCATTCTTCTAAACTCCAATGAATATAGGCCCAACTTGCTCAACCTTTCTTCATAAGATAGCCCCTTCATCTCCGGAATCAACCTCCATGAAGTATATCCTTCCTTAAATAAGGAGACCAAAACTGTACACAGTACTCCAGGTGTGGTCTCACCAACGCCCTGTACAGTTGTAACAGGACTTCCTGTTACAGGTGGTATCCAGATACTGGTCTCGGCACAGACCAGAAATTGAGCCTATATGGCTTAACACTACATAGGACAGTGCCTCTATGTACCCGACCATAAGGGAACCTTGCACAGAAAATCTATTAATAAACGTACCTTCTATTATATATGCAATTTAGAAAATACACTGGTGTCCTCGGGTGTTAGAAACTTAGTTCAGGCAGTTTGTTTTTTTGTACTAACAGCACCTTAAAAATTACAATTATAAATGCAATTTTTCATTGAGTGCAACTGACAACCATGCATTTTTGCTGTTCGCTGCACTTGTAAATATAAACAACCTGATCTTTAGTCCAGCGACAACAGAGACACTTTTTTTTCATTAGTTTTATGAACTGCTGCAGGATTTACTGGCTCTGCTTTTGACCCAATAAATGTGTTGAGCTGATTCAAGTGCATCTGATGTCAAAAGATGGCCAATCAAAATGTTTAGATTGAAACAGAGGCCATAATTATGTCATTATCCTGCATGCATGCATGCACAGAAAAAGAGTTGTGTAAATTGGTGCTTAGTGTATCGATACACTATCGTTGGAACCTTCAACTTGGCCAGGGTCGTAAACTGGGCGACCGTTATACACCCTGCCCAATTTGAAGTCTATGGAAAGGAAAATTTGGTTAGGTTTATAATGGGCAGCCAATCCAACATCACCTGTTTTACACCCCAATGAAGAATTAAAGTTCCAGCCAATGAGCTTTCATTCCATAGAGATCCTGCTGACTGAATCTCATTTTCTAAAACACATTTGCCCTATTACAGTCAAATTAAAGAAAAGATGTAATAAAGACATTTTACTGTTTGAGGCTTGATGAGCAAAACATCACTGTAATAACCTCTTGGGGACTATCTTCCTTAGCATGTGACGATACATACTTGGGAAGGTGATGAATGCTTGTCCCTTCATTCGGCCAGTCAATAACCGGAAAAGGAGCTGAGGGCCATCCTTTTGTTGGAAAGAAACAAATAAGGAAAATAGATCCTCCAGCGTGGCTTTTGGATTCAGGTTTTTCAAGTACAGAACCTGAAGGGAGGTAGGAGAAGGTGAAGAAATAAAGCACAGTGAAGTAAATGAGCAACTGAAAACTTGAATCACACAACAGTACAGCACCACATCATCAGTGGCTATACTGTCACATCTGCAAGTGATCAGACTGAACTTTTTTGCCATCCTCACTACCAACAGCCACAAAATACAACTCGACTTTCCCACTAAAAATAGTTTTCTCCAACTGAATTGGGGGTTAACTAGCATGGATTAAGGATTGGTTAATGGACAGAAAACCGAGAATAGGAATAAACTGGTCATTTTCAGGTTGGCAGGCTGTAACTAGTGGGGTACTTCAAGGATCAGTGCTTGGGCCTCAGCTATTTACAATCTATTTTAATGATTTGGATGTGGGGATCAAATGTAATATATCCAAGTTTGCTGATGATACAACGCTAGGTGGGAATGTAAGTTGTGAGGAGGATGCAAAGAGGTTGCAAGGGGATATAGACAGGTTAAGCGAGTGGGCAAAAAATGTGATTATTAAACTTTATTGTATGTGGGGACATTGTTCCTGAAATAAGAACTCCATTGCCCAGCAACATCATTTACCTTGATGAAAATTATTCTAACAAAGATGACTATAACTACAGACTATTTCAGTTTTTCAGTCACTGAACAGTGGAGTTGGCTGTGGTAGATTTTGAATAATACTACAATCAATGGGACCTCCCTTGGGGTTTCACTTCATCGCAGACATTAAATTAGTGAAAACGTGGACTTTTTTCCCCCCCTCCGAGATACTCATCAATAATACTTTTCCAGCTAATCACTAATATTTAATCTCATACCCTGCTTGGTTGTCCAGGATTATAGTTTGAAAATCTGGGAATCATTCGGATTTCCTCCTCAGAAAGCTTGTTCCTCCTGATCTCTTCTTTAGGAACAGCTTCCACTTGTTGGGTAATTTTCTGAGGGCTGTGAGTACCAGTGGTGGGTAGGGTTCTGATAGGAACATTTACAGAAAGCCTCTGATCAGCAACACTGAGCTCACTTTGTGGTGGAATAAATAGGCCAGTCATTTCTCCAAAGGTACCTCCTTCACTTGTTGCTGTGGAAGGTATTTCCATAGAAGACCCTGGTCTGTTTTTTGGAGTGTCTCCCATTCCGACTGGACTGTTTTTGAATTTTAGTAACATCATTTCCAATTGGTTGATAGGGTCACTCTGGTCTTTTATGTACTTTTCATCTGAAGTCGAAACAATGAGTTATATTTACATATGGCATAACAAGAGAAAAAGCAGAATAAAATGAGCATGTCAAAGAGCACGACCTTTTCCCATTCGACCCCCTCATCTCCTTGGGCCAAGTATATCCTATGGCTGAGATGATAGGCGTCTGATCTGTTCCCAGCCATCCCAATACCCAGGAGCCCTACTAGGAAATATAAGCATATGACACTAGCCCAAGGATGATTCTCTTTCCCCTCAATGCAGCTGAAACCTGAGAATCCAACTACTGTGGTGCCACATGTTGGCATGGTCTTCCAACCAGAACTGGAATTCTATAAAACACAGGTAAAAAGACAGTTTTCAGTTCTTTGTGCCACAGCTCATTTAGCACATTGGTTGAGTGACTCAATAACTTCTCTGCTGCATCCAGGTGAAACTGACAGTGGGGATGGACTATGTCGATAAAAACATAGTAAAAAGTATATTTCATTTGTATATGCATGTTAACACACTGAGTTTAATAAAAAAGACCTTATAATGCATTGGCAAACGTGCATAATTCATAAATATATTTTTTCCACTTTTGAAAACATGAATATAGCCAGATTTGATAAAGATTGGATAAATTTAGATTAGTAAAATAAAATTCAAAACGGATCAAAAAATTAGATGCTTAAAAGGGTGATAAATGTTTGGAACAATCTATCAAGTAAATTAGCATTGTCAAAAACATTAAGGGAGTTCAAAATGCAGTTGGATACTAGGTTGGGTGAGTCAGACCACAAAAGGGGTGGTCTTTTCTAGTCCTTTAACTTTTTCTTATGGCTGGCTCAGCACCACAACACCACTGAGCCAATGGAATTTTTGCTTTAATATCGATGGCATGTGGATGGGCAGGGAATCTAGAGGGAGCAGCATTCAATTGGAGAGCAAAACAATGGTGACCTAGAAAATAGTAGTGAGGGGAGAAATGGTTGAGGGTGAGGAAATCGTCAGAATGTAACACTATCTGGCCCATTTAGGAGCAGCCAACTTGGCAGTTCCTCCCATTACCATGTTGCAAGTTATTTTTGCCCATTTAATTAGGTCCTCTACGCCACGCATCATTCCCTAATCAGGAGAACGGGCAGTCAACCTGTTCCTAGGTCTCCGCACAAGCCATGCTAGAACCAGCGGCTCAGAGCTGCACGTGTGACTGACTCACTCCAGTTTGCTTTCCCTCCTGCTGGAGAAGTGTGTCACCTCTGCTGGATGGCCTAACTGAGATAGGGAGCGTGCCGTACGAGGACATTAAAAACAAACAACCGAGTGCTTTGGAGTCGCATTGTGCTACACTATGGGTTATAGGATGCAGGTTTACACCCCCAATTCCCCAAATGGTAAGTTTCAAATCTCAATGCTGCTGTCATGGAAGTAAAAACCAGGGAAGGAAAAATCCGAGGCCAGGTCATCATGGGCCAGTCCTGCACACCTCCAGTGGCCAGGTTTAGAGTGACTTTGGCAGAGCACTGGGAGAAAGTCTCCAGGCCGTGCTTGCAGCTGGGGAAGGTACGTGACGTTGAGGAGATTTCAGGGAACAAAAACTGGGAGAAAACAAGAAACTTACAAACAAAAAATACAATTAACCGACAGCATTCAGACGATGACTGGCACAAGGTCATACAGTACCATGTTCTGTGTCCAGTACTCTGGGAATTTGCCAGTTATTTGTCACAAATATTCTGCAAGGGTACAGAACAATAAGTATTATAAAGCAGAATCACAGAAACATACAAATTCCCAGAACAGGTCTTTGTTAGTATTCTTTGAATAAAACAAGAACAAGAAATTCTTTCTTTGACCACAAAACTGGCTAGAGTCAAAGAACAACATTGAATGACACACAGCTTTCTGACCTCTGAACTGAAGCAGGGGCCTTGAGTTCTCTGTGTAATTAAAGATGATAACGCCAGGTTGTTAAGCCTCTACTGCTCCACTGCCCTGCTCTACAGTATAGTAAGACATAAGTTAGCACACAAGATCTCCCACATGGCAAATTCTACATCTCACCATATCATCGAGAAGCCAGCTATTTCCTTCCTTTCAACGAAGAGAGAAAGAATTACAGGCAAGTTACACCAGGCTATTCTTGCATATGTCCCTGAGCGGAAGCTTAGGAACAGGTTGCTTCCTTTCTTGCCTAGGGAATGATTCAGTGAAAACAAAGAGGGGGGAAAGTAAACATATTTAATGACAAAAGTCTATACCTTGGTAGTACAGTGCTTTCAGAAAAGTGTATCGGTCAGTGCCCTGGAACATGGCTTTTTCAATCTCCATCTCCCTCCTGTTCAGCTGTTTACTTCCTGCGAATCTCTGTGGCAATGACAGAAGTCGTTGGCGCTCCTCAATCTTCTCTTCAATGGCACGGAGTCTTTGCTGCACTGCTGCTGGATCTGCTCCCAGCCCTGAGAACTTTAAACACACACAAAATTGGCTTTCAAAGTATGGGTTTCTGTCGCCAATCCTCCACTGGCTGAGTACCAGATTTCGGCTTTGATGCTGCAGGGAGACATACAGAAAAGGCCAGGTGCTTCTCCACAAGGAGGGGACACAAAAATCAGAGAGAATCGTACTTGTGCATATTCTAGTGATCCGTTTGAATAGCAGAGATCGGGGAGTAGCACCGTTGCACACACTCATTCAAGAATGGCACACGGAGACTCGAGGAAAAAAGAATGGGAGAATAATCTATTAAATATTTAAAAACTGAGTGGATACAACATTCCAATGTTATTGCACCTGTAGGTGGCAGTGATGCTAACAATGTGACCTAGCATTACTGCAGTTTAGTCTTAGCTGTCAAAAATTACTCCATTCTGATGATCCCTGTTGTTCCTTCCACCTTTCGAATTTACCACATCCCAAAATCTTATTTCCTTTCATAACCTACTCTCCAATTTACTGAGAAGATCTCTATCACACCGATTGTGCCCCGATATTACTGGCGCACAAGTTGTTAAGGACCCATTACCTGTGAGCGACCCATGTTCCGGAACCAAGATCACATTAATGTGAATCCCTTGGAATGGTACTGAAATGCAGTTGGGCAAGTGGTTTTTAATTTTTAATGGTTTGCGGATCCCTCAAATTTGGGAGTGATGCCCAGTGTCCACCTTCCCAAGTTCCTTTTTAAATTGACATCGTAAATTGTACTCTGAAATTGCCAGGATAAGTAAAATTACCTTGCATAACCTCCCAAACATAACCATGGCTAGGAACCACAGCATTCTCTATCTTCACCCTACATTTGCAGCAATTCAAGATCTACACCATCCCCTTAATCAACTGCATTTCACATTCCAACATCTGCTCCACACACACACACACACAATAAACCCACTAACTGCAAGTCCAGTCTACAACTTCCTAATCACTGGTTGTATAACCTCTCTGCCCCACCCCTCCCCCACTGGTTGCATTTCCAATTCAGTCTTGCCTCATCCCGGCTGCATTTTCCCCATAGGTTCCACATTGACAGAGAACCACACATTCTGTAGGCCTTTGCCACATCCAAATCCCCTTCCCTGCTGGCTGGCTGTCGCATGCCTCAGTCCTCCTCTCTCCACAGACCTGAATTATCCTTCCTCAGCATTCCCTCCCCCCAATGACTGAATTCTCCTGCCTTGCCCCTCCACCACTGACTGAATTTTCCAGTCATTGGCCTCCTCCCCACAGAGAGGATTACCCAGGCACAGTTCTGAACAGCACCCATCCTTTGTCCTCCCTCTCAGTTTGTCTCTCCCATTCCTTCTGCCTGCATTCTTCACCATCCCATAATCCCCTTCACTACTCCTCCCTCCCCCCACCCACCCACATGATCCAATTAGCCCATCGCCCTCTAAATATGCTTGAAATTAATACTGTTTTTAGTTTTGATTCTTTGCGCATTGCCATAGAAGAGCAACTATAATAGCGGCGTAACGGCATTACGGTTGTAGGTGGTGTTGCAAGGGTCACATCATATGACTCAGTGGGCTCAACTAATGTTACATGACTGCCCCTGTTACTATACTGACACTGAAATTCCCTATCACGCGCGCAAGGACAACCCATTGTTCCCCAACCTTTAATTTTTTTTAACTGAAGTTGCCTTCTTAGTTTTCACAACTGGGCTGTCTGAAAGAGTTCATCTCTAATCTCCAGCCCTACAACCCTCCGAGATAGTGGTGCTCCTCCAATTCTGGCATCCCTGATTTTAATCGCTCCACCATTGGCAGCCATGCCTTCAGCTGGCAAGGCCCTAAGCTCTAGAATTCCCTCCCCAAACTTCTCTACCTCCCTTCCTTTAAGACACTCCTTAAAGCTTACCTCTTTGACCAAGTCTGCCCTACTATCTCCTTATGTGCCCGTGTCAAATTTTGTTTGATAACGCTGCTGTGAAGCGCCTTGGGATGTTTTACTACGTCAAGTTGTTGTTCTTATTGAAGGCAGGAGAAGGGTTGAGAACCTAAACAAATCACCTCGGGGCAGGAAATGAAATAGGTGGTACTCCGAAGTAGTATCCATTGAAATCGGACGGTACTCTTAAGTTTACCTGTTCCCCACCCCCCGACCGAGATATGCATCCCTGACCAATGTTGCAGCTCTATCCTCCCCCATTAGCGCACAGATGCTCCTCTGTTCTCGTTTAAGTTCTAGAGGTCTGTTCCAACTGATATACCTATCAATTCATCCAATGAAAAGCGACGAGTTAAGACAGTAACTATAGGTTTTTATTGGCTAAATAACAGAGCCCACCCTCGTGGGTGATCGGATCCAACAAGGAGGAATACCAGCCAGTCGACCACCTTTATACCTGGGCAAGTAGGTGGAGCCATGGGCGGAGTCAGCAGTGGTCAGCCCAGGTATAACAGCGTGGCAAGAGGCGACCTCGTGTAGTGATACAACAGTGTAAACAGTGATAACCATAGTGTAACGATATAACAGTGATAACCATAGTGTAACGATAGTGAACGATAAAAGTGGTTTACCACACCAACCTAGCTGTCTGACCCTCCTGCTGAGAATTTTTGCCAGAGTGCCCCTTCTGGCTGACATAGTCATCCTATAGGTTAACCATCATCAAGAAAAATAAAGTGTACACCAACCAACTCTTGATGTTCTTCTCACCTTGTCATGTCCTCTTTCAGGAACCTGAATCCTGATGGACAACAGTACAAGAGATTGTGGCCATTGCCATGGAGTTTAAACAGCTGCGACTTCACTAGCAGTCTTTCAGAATGCCCACCCATCAGCTATGATTGTCTGCAGCAGCTCCGCCTCCCCCACCCCACCCACCCTTCCTTTCCGTCTCACCGCTTTTCCATTATGTAACTGTCTTCTCCACTTCTTCTCTTCTCCCCCTACCTCCTCTTCTCTGCCCCTCCTCTCTTCTTCAATCATACGGCTCCCATCCGTTCCCCTCACCTTCCCCAACCCCCACCCTTTTTACTTTAAAAATCCAAATTTGTCTTGACCACCCTTGTGCAATGCCACAGGTCAATTCGTGCTTTAATAAGAGACTGCCTCGAGAGCTGCACTGGCAGAGGCCTGACAGCAGATCCCATTTGCTTGTTCTCTCCACATTTGAAGTACTGAGGTAATGTTGAACAAATCATAAATTCTTCCACGGCTTCATAGATGCATTTGTGTGATTACATGATCTATATAATTTACTGGTTATTGTACTGTGCAGTATTAAGAGTACAAATGCTTAACACGTTGATATAAAATTCCTTTGCCTACAATTTTATAAAAAAGCATTAACCCTTTTAAATAGGCTAATACCTCACATGAACATGCTACCCACTTGGATGCTAATATTGCATATTGTGATTTCGCCCTGTATGAGATTTGCAAAAACCCTCCGATAACACCTTACCTTAACTAGAGATTCCCTGTCTTGCCAGAGTTGGATTTCCCTGTCAGTAAGGCCAAGTTCTCTCAGGGCAGCAATCTCCCCATCTCCATCCTGCAGTGTCTGGAATTGTGACAGACTCAGCACTCCTGCTGCCTGCTCCCCAAATGGCTTGTATAATGCACTTGGGGCAAAGCATTTCTTCTTCGCTATGCATCTATGAAAAAGCAAAACTTCAGTTAAGGAAAAACAGCAGCAAGTCAGCATTTGGTAGGGTGATTAGGAACTGATTGGTGATTAAGGAACATCAGATCTAGGATCAGACATTTAAAAATAATCCCTTTTCTCCTCTGAGGCCTAGTTCTTTCTCTTATGAGATGAATGTTGGTGCATGTCAAAAAATGCTGAACCTCATGAAGATTGTCCTGAATCCATACCTGTTCCTGAGCTAGAAGCTATAACCAAGTCAAACCAATGTCAATAGAACATAAATGTTGGCAACGGCGATGTTCTGGTAACCAAATGTAACCAACACCTTTACTGGAGGTGGTTGTTTGAAACTCACAGGCCATGTCTTGACTCAGGCTTTGTAAGCCAATACTCACGCAGCTTTATTAGCACAACTATAAAGTAATCTTATGATCACTCCCTTTCACTAATGGATTGCTTTTCAGACTTGAGGGTAGATGTGGATTTCTGTGCCAATGCAAGATCGCAAGATCCAAATCTCCGCTTCACTCCCACTCTGATCTCTCTGTCCTCGGCCTACTACATTGTTCCAATGAAGCTCAACGTAAGCTCGAGGAACAGCACCTCATCTTTCGATTGGGCACTTTACAGCCTGCCGGACTCAACATCGAGTTCAACAATTTCAGATAATAATCCCAGCCCCCATTTTTCATGCTGTATGATTTTTGCTATTCTTATTTGCAACATTTTATCTTTCCTGCCTCTTACAAAAGTACAGGATGTTCTTTCAATTCCTTCCCCCCCCCCCCCCCATCTCTGCACCTGCTTAATATCTGTTACATCTCCAGCTTTTTCCAGTTCTGATGAAGGGTCCCAGACCTGAAGCGTTAACTCTCTTTCTTTCTCCACGGATGCTGCCTGGCCTGCTGAGTATTTCCAGCATTTTCTGTTATTTCAGATTTCCAGCATCCGCAGTATCTTGCTATTGAAAGAATTGAGCTCAATTGTCTTAAATGCTTATTTCTCAAAATGTACCAGTGGCAACATAAAGCAGCAAAAACCAGATGTACATTAAAAAATGAGGGACAAAGGCACCAGGGAGGATTTGTTCAATGAACAACATTTAATGAACAAATGTTTCCACCATCACAGACATTGCCATTCAGAATGCCATTGTTTTCGGTCCCCACCACAAACTCCGTTCCCTGGCCACTGACTCCATCCCTCTCCCTAACATCTGCCTGAGGCTGAACCACACTGTTTGCAACCTTGGTGTCATATTTGACCCTGAAATGAGCTTCCGACCACTTATCCGCAGCATAACTAAGACTGCCTATTTCCACCTCTGTAACATCACCCATCTCCGCCCTTGCCTCAGCTCATCTGCTGCTGAAACCCTCATCCATGCCTTTGTTACCTCTAGACTTGACTATTCCAACGCACACCTGGCTGGTCTCTCACATTCTTCCCTACGTAACTTGAGGTCATCCAAAACTCAGCTGCCCGTGTCCTAACTCGCACCAAGTCCCGTTCACCCATCACCCCTGTACTCACTGACCTACATTGGCTCCCGGTTAAGCAACGTCTCAATTTCAAAATTCTCATCCTTGTTTTCAAATCCCTCCATGGCCTCGCCCCTCCCTATCTCTATAATCTCCTTCAGCCTCACAACCCCTCCCTGAGATATCTGTGCTCCTCTAATTCTACCCTATTGAGCATCCCCGATTTATAAATCGCTCAACCATTGGTGGCCTTGCCTTCTGAAATAAAAATAGAAAATGCTGGAAATACTCAGCAGGTCAGGCAGCATCTGTGGAGAGAGAAACAGTTAACGTTTCAGGTCGATGACCCTTCGTCAGAACTGGAAAAAGTTGGAGATGGATCAGGTTTTAAGCAAGTGCAGGGGCAGGGGGAGGGGGAGGAAAGAACAAAAGGGAAGGTCTGTGATAGGATGGAAGGCAGGAGAGATTAAGAGACAAGGGACGATGGTGCAAGGCAAAAGGAGATGGTAATGGGACAAGTTAAGAAACAAAAGATGGCTCTAGATGAAGTGTAAATGGCAATGGCAGAATGATTGACAGCTGCCATGTGAGAGAGAAAAAAAATGAAAAAAAAGATGGGGGCAGAGGTTATGGTCTGAAATTGTTGAATTCAGAAGGCTGTAAAGTGCCTAATCGAAAGATGAGGTGCTGTTCCTTGAGCTTACGTTGAGGTTCATTGGAACAGTGCAAGAGGCCGAGGACGGAGAAGTCAGAGTGGGAGTGGAGCAAAGAATTAAAGTGACAGGCTGTGCCTTCCGTTGCCTCGGCCCTAAGCTCTGGAATTCCCTGCCTAAACCTCTCCGCCTCTCTTTCCTCCTTTAAGACGCTCCTTCAAACCTACCTCTTTGACCAAACTTTTGGTCACCTGGTCTAATTTCTCAATAGCAAAATACTGCGGATGCTGGAAATCCGAAATAACAGAAAACCCTGGAAAAACTCAGCAGGCCAGGCAACATTCGTTGAGAGAGAAACCGAGTCAACGTTTCAGGTCGAAGACCCTTCGTCAGGACTGAGAAAAAAGCAGGAAATGAAACAGATTAAGCAGCAGGTTTGGGGGCTGGGAAAGGGGGGAGGGGGAGGAAAGAACAAAAGGGATGGTCCACCTCTCCCAGACCTTCCCTTTTGTTCTGTCATCCCCTCCCCCATTTCCCAGCCCCCAAACTTGCTGCTTAATCTGTTTCATTTCCTGCTTTTTTCTCAGTCCTGACAAAGGGTCTTCGACCTGAAACGTTGACTCCGTTTCTCTCTCCAAGGATGTTGCCTGGCCTGCTGAATTTTTCCAGCGTTTTCTGTTATTTTGGTCTAATTTCTCCTTATGTGACTCGGTGTCAAATTGTTTGTCTTTTAATACCCCTGTGCAGCGTCCTGGGACGTTTTACTACATTAAAGGCGCTATATAAATACAAGTTGTTGTTGAATAACTTGATGGGGGGGGGGGAAAAGGGAGAGATGAGAATGCTCTTCATCAACTGATTAGTGAACTGAGAGAGGAACCTAAAGCTACTTTTGAATTAAACGGTGCTCTTCCTCCAGCATCTATTCAAGTATTGCGAGAATGGACTGCAGGATTTCTTTAATCTTGTGCAGTACACAATGATAGTTGGGATGGTGCTAAGACTACAATTCCTCAATCGTTTTCGGATCAGTTAAAAGCATTTACTAAACTCCACACAAGCTCACATCTGTTTGGAGGCAAGAAAGTATTATGTACACTGTTGCATTTGTGGGGGAATTTAAGACAATGAAATAATTCTGGTTACTTATAAAGGTATCACTGTTAGCTGCTTCTGTCCATTCCATACTTTCTGTTGGTGCCACTCGGTTTGGAAGGCTGCCCTGTTGGGAGCTATAAAATTGCTTTGATTAGTAGAATTGGGCCACATGAAAGTGACCAACCCACTCTAGATAAAAGAACATTTTAATTTAGTTGGCAGCTACAGTTCCCACTTCAGTGGAGAAAGAGCCATGCTGCAAGAGACTGAATGCATTCAGCGCTAATTAGCACTATGGAGCACATTAATGGCAATCCCAACATTTTAAACCTTCTAAAAAGACTGCAACCATATTGAAATTTAAATTAAACTCATTTAGTTCAGTAGGCTGGGTCTTCATTTAGGATCTCATTGTACAAATAAATCCTAATTTAAACTCCAGAAGAAAATGTTTGGAAAAAAAGGGCAAGGCAAAAAAATCTGTTGAGATAAAAACAAAAATTGTTAGGAATCTGAAATAAAGACAGAAAATGCTGGAAATGCACAGAAGATCCATCAGCATCTAATAAAGGGTCTCAACAAGAACATTAACCTATCTTCTCTTCAGATGCTGATAGACCTCCTGAGTATTTCTAGCATTTTCTATTTTTATTAATTTTGAAAATATTATTGATTATAAAAATGTACAAAACCATTAATTTTATTATTTCATGCTATTCATACAAAAACAAAAGTTATTTTGTTAAAAATGTTAGTATACTCACTCTTCAAGTGTTACTGTTGTGTCGAGCTGGTGCTTCAATAGGTTTTGTAACTGCCTTTCTCCTTCTGTTTCCAGCTCCTCTGGCTCAACGTCCTCATCACAACAAATACGACTGCTAACCCTAAAATGGTAATGGACAAAGAGAGGTGGTACTGCTCACATTACACCAAGATAAAACATTACAAGGGCACAACTAGTGCTGTGAGATTGGACACAAGCTCATGGCCCAAGTGATGAGTTGCTCATTTCTGCTATGCATTCAGGATAAAATTAAAAGCCACATTTAATTTTCATCAGCAGAAATATATAAGGCTTATCTGATTTCCTTCATTTATAACACTACAAAAATATTTTCTGTTTGAAAATGTACTCCACTATTAAAATGGAGCATCTCGCCAGGAGGTGATAAACCTATTCCCATTTCAACTTCTGAGACTGACATTAATCTACTTGTGATTTCTCTTGTCAGCAGTGATAGAGCGGATATTCTAATCATCCCGGTGACCAGGATAGATCTGCTGGATTTTTGAGTTTAGGCTGAAATATTAAGGTCTGACTGGAGTTAATATTATTATAACATGAATATCTTTTCAGTCTGCTTCTGGGAGGAGCATATAAAACAGGTGGAAAATATTGTTCTTAAAAAGGCAGGAACTGTTTGTGGGAAATAAGTTAAATAGGCACTATCTTCACATAAAGGTCTTTGATTTTTGTGTTTGGCAAACACAAAGTAACACGTATTTAGCAGAGCCTTTCTGTATGTCAATCAAAAACATGATGCAAATAATATTATGTGCATCAGTGCCCAACAGAAACATCATTGAAAGGAAATCGACTCATGGCAGTTTTTCCTCCCCGTAGATAAGCCACCAATGACCATTCACCTACATGGCCCTCGGTGTGTGCAAGTGAAAGCTCAACTCCCAAATAATAATGCCAAAATAGTTCTGTGAGATAAGCATTGTTTATTTTGGATCTCCAAACACAAAAATGAAAACAACAATTAAAGAAGAAAACTTGAAGATAAGTATCAATGATTAAGCTCACTTAATGAACGTCTTTGGTTTCATTATCAATAACTCTCAGTCTCTGCAGTATTCCTGTAAACTTTGAAGCACTAAAACCATGTGGTAGTCTCTGAATAAAGAGACTTTCAATTATATAGCGCCTTTCATAACCACTGGACGTCGCAAAGCGCTTTACAGCCAATGAAGTATCTCTGAAGCCTAATCACTGTTGTAAAGTAGGAAACACAGCAGCCAATTTGCACACAGCAAGCTCCCACAAACAGCAATGAGATAATGACCAGATAATCTGTTTTAATGATGTTGATTGAGGGATAAATATTGACCAGGACATCAGGGCTAACTCTCCTGCTCTTCTTCAAAATAGTGCCATGGGATCTTTTACACCCACCTGAGAGAGCAGACAGGGCCTGGGTTTAATGTCTCATCTGAAAGACGGCACCACTGACAATGCAGCACTCCCTCAGTACTGCACTGGAGTGTCAGCCTAGATTTTTGTGCTCAAGTCTCTGGAGTGGGACTTGAACCCACAACCTTTTGACTCGGAGGCGAGGGTGCTACCAACTGAGCCACGGCTGACACGTAATAAGTAGCAATTACCTGTAGTTATCATCCTCCTTTCCAAGAGCAATCCTACCACTGGTAGAACATTACTACTATATATTGATGACACCACTAGTGCAATTAGAAAAAAGTTTTACTAGATTGATATTCCCCAATAAATCAAGTAAAACTGGTTTTCCTAATTGCAGTAGTAATTTGTCTCAATCTGCTTCCCTTTTTCTTCTGAAGCCACTGATTCAGACGGGTACAGCTCTACTGGCAACTACAGTCTCCAGCCATTCTTCATTTGCTCCTCCCATAGAAACATAGAAGATAGGAGCAGGAGTAGGCCATTCTGCCCCTCGAGCCTGCTCCGCCATTCAATGAGATCATGGCTGATCATCCAAATTCAGTACCCTGTCCCTGCCTTCTCCCCATATCCCTTGATCCCTATAGTCTTAATAAATATATCTAACTCCTTCTTGAACATATTTAATGAATTGGCCTCCACTGCCTTCTGTGGTAGAGAATTCCATAGGTTCACCACTCTCTGGGTGAAGAAATTCTTCCTCATCTCTGTCCTAAATGGCTTACCCCTTATCCTTAAGACTGTGACCCCCGGTTCTGGACTCCCCAGCCATCGGGAACATCCTTCCTGCCTCTAGTCTGTCTAGTCCTGTTAGAATTTTATAAGTTTCAATGAGATCCCCTCTCATTCTTCTAAACTCCAGCGAGTATAAGCCCAATCCACCCAATCTCTCCTCATACCATTTGCCTTCTTAACCGCCTGCTGCACCTACATGCTTACCTTCAGCGACTGGTGCACAAGGACAGCCAGGTCTCATTGCACTTCCCCTTCTCCCAATCTATTGCCGTTCAGATAATAATCTGCCTGCCTGTTTTTGCCACCAAAGTGGATAACCTCGCATTTATCCACATTGTACTGCATCTGCCATGCTTCTGCCCAATCACGCAACCTGTCCAAATCATACTGGAGTTTCTCGGCATCCTCCTCACAGCATACACGCCCACCCAGCTTTGTGTCGTCTGCAAACTTGGAGATATTACATCTAGTTCCCTCATCTAGATCATTTATAAATATAAATATTGTGAATAGCTGGGGTCCTAGCACCGATCCCTGCGGTACCCCGCTAGTCACTGCCTGCCACTCGGAAAAAGACCCGTTTATTCCAACTTGTTGTGTATGTACCTTTAAGGGAATAACTGGTCTTAGACTACAGTACCAGCAGTAACCACCCCTGTATAAAAGGCCCTAGCAGGCTTCTGTAGTTTCAGTTTCAAGCTGCCTCTTGTTCAGTAAAGTACCTGTTAAACTGTTCTCCCGAAGTCCGTATATTATTGAGGCGCGGACTTTACAGTGGCGACGAGTAAGTTCGAACTCACCTGCAGTGTGGCATCATCTCACGGGGATCTCGCCTGAAAGGAAGGTCCTGGAAGGTCGTAGTCTGAGCAACGGGCGTCGACCGAGGGCAACCGCCCAAAGAATCCATTGGTGTTTGGAGAATTGCGGGAGAGACTGTGGTTCCAGCGAATCGTGCTGGTAGCAGGTAGCGCGCTGACCCTTCCGGACTGCGGCGGGCTCAAGCTCGATCGAGCGGCTCTACAAATCGGGCCGCGCAGCGTCGCCGGGAAAAGAAAACGAGAGAGAGGGTGGAGCGCATAGGGCGCGGTCGGTGCTCGAGAACAGGACAGCGGAGAGAAACTAAACGGGGGGGGGGGAAGGAAAGCGAGACGCGCCGAAGCTGCGGGTCGCCGCCATTACCCTGTAGAACGCTAGGAGCAGCGTGGCAGTAAGGGGAAGAAGCAAAAGCACGGGAGGCGCCATTTTATTCCATTGGGGAAGAAGCAAAAGCGCGGGAGGCGCCATTTAAAATCGCCCAAGATGCCAAAAAGTGGCAATATCACTGCTTTTGACAACGAGGTAGAAGACTGGACCACGTATGTAGAAAGAATTGAAGTGTACTGCAAGGCAAATGAGGTGGCTGATGGAAAGAGGGCGTCGGTATTATTAAATCTGATGGGTGCGAGTACGTACAGCCTATTGCGGAATTTAATTACCCCCAGCTAAACCAATGGAGAAAAGTTTTGAGGAGATTGTTCATATCTTACAGGAACATCTAAGCCCTACACCACTGCTGATAGCAGAAAGATTCAAGTTCCATGAAAGAAACCAACACAAAGATGAGAGCAATACTGACTATCTTACGGAACTACGCAAGTTATCGAAGCACTGCCAGTTCGGAGCAGGACTGGCAGACACCTTACGGGATAAGTTTGGCTGCGGGCTCCAGTGAAGGAACCCAGAAACGACTACTTTCAAAAAAGGACCTGACGCTAGAACAGGCTTTCAGCGTGGCAGTATCCTACGAAGCAGCAGCACGGGGAGCTGCGGAAATACAACAGAAACCACAAGAATACAGCGCTAACGAAATGGCGTATGGAGCCAAAAAGTGCTATCGCTGCGGCAGAACAACCTATGAGCAGAAGGACTGCTGGTTTAAAGACAAAATATGCAGGCAATGCGGGAAAATGGGACATATAGCAAGAGTCTGCAGGTCGGGAAAGAAGACCAACACGACAAGAACTACTAAGGAACAGTACAGGAAAGTAAAGAAACTGGCAGATAGTAGTTCAGAAGATCAGGAGAGTGATAAGGACTCCGGGAGCAGGCGACTAAGTTGTTTAAAGTTACACAACGTGATCGCAAAAGAAGATCACCGAACCATTTGGGTCACCCTCATGATAGCAGGGTCCCCAGTGAAGATGGAATTGGACACAGGATCAGCCCTAACTGTCATGAATCGACGAGACTATGAGCGGCTATTCTCACACATACCCTTATAGGACACATCCATTGTATTGAAGACATACACTGGGCAAAAGGTCTACCCCAGAGGAAAAATAAGGGTGCCAGTTGAATATAACGGAAAGGAAACACAGAAACTATACATGTATATACTACGAGATGGAGGACCACCATTATTGGGACGTGAATGGATCCGAAGACTACAATTGGATTGGCATTCCATTCTGGCACTAACTGTGACTGACAAAAAAGATGATGACGTTGCACCTGGACGTCTGTCACAAATTCTATCTGAGCGGAAGAGGTGTTCCAACAAGGACTTGGGACTCTAAAAGGAGTAAAGGCAACCATAAAGATTGAGGATAATGCAACCCCAAAATTTTTCAAGGCCAGACCGGTGCCATACGTGATACGCCCAGCTGTGGAAGCTGAGCTGGAGAGTCTGGGGGTGCTGTCTAAGGTGGACTGGAGCGAGTGGGCCACACCCATCGTTCCTGTAATGAAGAAAGCATTGAGCAGCACGCCTGGGGAGCCAAGGAAGGTTCGCATCTGTGGGGACTTCAAGGTGACTGTGAACCCACTCCTGCACGCAGTACAGTATCCGCTTCCGCTGATAGAAGATATTTTCGCCTCACCATCTGGAGGGAAACGTTTTACAAAGATTGACCTGGCTCAAGCCTATCTACAAATGGAGGTGGAAGAAGCATCTAGGAAATACCTCACGATAAACACTCACAAAGGCCTTTACCAGTACAATCGACTGGTATTTGGGGTAGCATCGGCCCCGGCTATGTGGCAGAGAGCAATGGAACAAGTCCTGCAAGGGATCCCGGGGACCCAGTGTTATTTGAGCGACATCCTGGTTACGGGCGAAAATGACAATGAACACCTTGCCAACCTGGAACAGGTGCTCACGAGATTGCAGGAATATGGGCTACGAGCCAACCGTCCCAAATGCGAGTTCTTCAGGAGACAAATCTCGTATTGTGGCCACATGATTGATGAGGAAGGGTTGCATAAGTCGCCGGACAAGATTGAGGCTGTAGTCAAGGCTCCAGCACCAGAAAATGTGTCGCAACTGAGGTCGTTCCTCGGGTTGGTGAACTACTACCATAAGTTCTTGCCGAATTTATCTACAATTCTGCACCCACTGAACGCCCTCCTTCAAACTGGTGTAACATGGAAATGGAGTGATGAGTGTAAGCGTGCCTTTCAGGAATGTAAATGCCAAATCACTTCAAAAGAAGTATTGGCCCACTACAACCCAACACTACCGATTCGGTTGGCATGTGATGCGTCTCCTTACAGCATTGGAGCGGTGCTGTCACACAAATTCCGTGACGGTTCAGAGAGGCCAATAGCCTTTGCATCGCGCTCGCTAACCTCAGCCGAGCGTAACTACGCCCAGATTGACAGGGAGGCCCTCAGCCTGGTGTGGGGGGTGAAGAAGTTCAATCACTATCTGCACGGGCAGAAATTCACCCTACTGACTGATCATCAACCCCTGGTCTCAATTTTTAACCCAAAGAAGGGCGTTCCGGTGATGACGGCGCAACGGCTGCAAAGATGGTCACTTTTTCTAGGGGCACATCAGTATGACAGAGTACAAAGGTACGAAACAACATGGAAACGCTGATGGGCTGTCGCGCCTACCGTTGCCTACGGCGGAAGAAGCACCTGCAGTGGACCCGGTGGAGATATTCCATGCGACCACAGTCGAATGTTTGCTTGTTACAAACGCAAGTATTGAGAAGGAAACCCGAAATGACCCGACACTCCTCTCGGGTCTATGATTTGACGGTGACGGGATGGCCAGCATATGGCGACTCACTGTTGCCAGCATTCTCGCCAAGGAGGGAACAGCTGTCAGTGTGCCGTGGATCCCGAGTGGTAATTCCACCCAAGTTGAGAGATAGAGTATTCAATGAGCTTCACGAGGGTCATCTGGGAGGGGTAAAAATGAAGAGCCTAGCCAGGGCGTTTGTGTGGTGGCCGGGAATCGATAAAGAAATCGAGGATATGACCAAGAGATGCACAGGATGCCAGAAGATCCAAAACGCTCCACCACAGGCCCCGCTACATCCATGGGAGTGGCCCTCATCTCCATGGCAACGGGTACACATTGATTTCGCTGGTCCATTTATGGACTCAATGTTCCTAATCGCTGTGGACGCCCATTCGAAATGGCCAGAGGTCATTAAAATGTCCTCCACCACCACGGAGAAAACTATTGCAGTCCTAAGGACCATCTTCGCCAGGAATGGGTTGCCAGAACAGATCTGTTCCGACAATGGCCCACAGTTTGTGTCTGAGGATTTCCGGAGGTTCCTGAAGAATAATGGGGTGAAACATTACACATCTGCCCCATATTATCCAGCCACAAATGGATTGGCTGAGAGGTTTGTTCAGACCTTTAAAAAGGCCATAAAGGCAATGTATAATGACGACATAACACTAACACAAGGTGGATAACTTCCTGTTTGCTTACCGGAATACGACACATGCAGTAACCAACCAAACTCCAGCCGTACTGTTTCAACCGGAGACTAAGATGTCGCTTGGATTTGCTCAAACCAAACATAAGACGAGATGTTGAGGATAAGCAGTTCCAGCACATAAATGGGAAGCCAACCAGGAGCTTCAAGATAGGGCAACCAGTCTTGGCCCGCGATTACCGAACAGAAAAATGGCAGCCAGGCAAGATATGCACACAGCAGGGACCACTAATGTACACAGTTGACGTTGGAGAGAGCATCGTGAGACGCCATGCTGACCAGATTCTAGAGTCACAGGAACAAGCCAAACCTGTACCACAAGCATGTGCACCTGGTAATGAGCCCGAAGTACAGATTGCGTCTACCTCAAGCAGGGGTATTGGAAGCTGACGAACCAACCAATGACAATGAGCCAGAATTGACTCCACCGCCAGAACAGGATACTCGAGAAAGGCGCTATCCAGTCCGGATCAGGAAGCCTCCTCAAAGACTGAACTTATAAATGACTATTTCAGTTGATGTATATATTACTGAGAAAATTGTAATTGTAATTAGTTATTATTCAGTTGTTAAATGAATGTTATGTACTGTTTATCTGAAAGGAGAGGAATTGTTGTGTATGTACCTTTTAAGGGAATAACTGGTCTTAGACTGCAGTACCGGCAGTGACCACCCCTGTATAAAAGGCCCTAGCAGGCTTCTGTAGTTTCAGTTTCAAGCTGCCTCTTGTTCAGTAAAGTACCTGTTAAACTGTTCTCCCGAAGTCCGTATATTATTGAGGCACAGACTTTACACAACTCTTTGCTTCCTGTCTGACAGCCAGTTCTCTATCCAAGTCAGTACCTTGCCTCCAATCCGATGTGCCTTAACTTTACACGCTAATCTCTTATGCGGGACCTTATCGAAAGCCTTCTGAAAGTCCAAATACACCACATCCACTGGTTCTCCCTTATCTATTCTACCAGGTACATCCTCAAAAAATTCCAGTAGATTGGTCGAGCACAATTTACCTTTTGTAAATCCATGTTAACTTTGTACGATCCTGTCACTGTTTTCCAAGTGCTCTGCTATTACATTACATCTTTTATAATGGACTCTAGCATTTTCGCCACTACCGATGTCAGGCTTACCGGTCTATAATTCCCCGTTTTCTCTCTACCACAATTTTTGAATAGTGGGGTAACATTAGCTACCCTCCAATCCATGGGAACTGTTCCAGAGTCTATCGAATTTTTGAAGATGACCAGCAATGCATCTACTATTTCTACGGCCACTTTCTTAAGTACCCTAGGATGTAGATTATCAGGCCCTGGGGATTTATCGGCCTTCAATCCCGTCAATTTCCCTAACACCATTTCCCTACAAATACTGATTTCTTTCAGTTCCTCCCTCTCATTAGTCCCTATGTTCCCCGACATCTTTGGGAGGTTATTTGTGTCCTCCTTTGTGAAGACAGAACCAAAGTATGTATTTAATTGGTCTGCCATTTCTTTGTTTCCCATTCTAAATTCCCCTGATTCTGACTGCAAGGGACCTACGCTTGACTTCACCAATCTTTTTCTCTTCACATATCTATTAAGCAGACTGTGCAAAAATATTCATTATAACCTGCTTAACCTATAAAAGCAAGTTATCAGACCATAGAGAACATTATAGCCAAGTCCAATCCTGTTGTCACCGTATATCCATATAACACACACACACTTCCAGGAGCAATCACTGCATAGAGATCCGGAGTGGGAACCCTGGTTGATATTTCCCCTCCCCAGTCCAGGGATTCGGAGGCTCACTGAAGCACTCCCATCACCACGTAGAAACATAGAAGATAGGAACAGAAGTAGGCCCCTCGAGCCTGCTCCGCCATTCAATGAGATCATGGCTGATCATCCAAATTCAGTACCCTGTCCCTGCCTTCTCCCCATATCCCTTGAGCCTTAAGAAATATATCCAACTCTTTCTTGAATATATTTAATGAATTGGCCTCTACTACCTTCTTTGGCAGAGAATTCCACAGATTCACCACTCTCTGGGTGAAGAAATTCCTCCTCATTTCTGTCCTAAATGGCTTACCCCTTATCTTAGGCTGTGACCCCTGGTTCTGGACTCCCCAACCATTGGGAACATCCTTCCAGCATCTAGTCCTGTTAGAATTTTATAAGTTTCGATGAGATCCCCTCTCATTCTTCTAAACTCCAGCAAGTACAAGCCCAATCGACCCAATCTCTCCTCATACGTCATTCCTGCCATCCCAGGTATCAGCCTGGTGAATCTTCGCTGCACTCCTTCCATGGCAAGAACATCCTTCCTCAGATAAGGCGACCAAAACTGCACACAATACTCAAGATGTGGTCTCACCAAGGCCCTGTACAACTGCAGCAAGACATCCTTGTTCCTGTACTCAAACCCTCTCGCTACGAAGGCCAACATACCATTTGCCTTCTTAACCGCCTGCTGCACCTGCATGCTTACCTTCAGCGACTGGTGCACAAAGACACCCAGGTCTCGTTGCACTTCCGCTTCTCGCAATCTATTGCCATTTAGATAATCTACCTTCCTGTTTTTGACACCAAAGTGGATAACCTCGCATTTATCCACGTTATATTGCATCTGCCATGCTTCTGCCCAATCACCCAACCTGTCCAAATCATACTGGAGTTTCTCGGCATCCTCCTCATAGCACACACGCCCACCCAGCTTTGTGTTGTCTGCAAACTTGGAGATATTACATCTAGTTCCCTCGTCCAGATCATTAATATATATTGTGACTAGCTGGGGTCCAAGGACCGATCTCTGTGGTACCCCACTAGTCACTGCCTGCCACTCGGAAAAAGAGCCGTTTATTCCAACTCTTTGCTTTCTGTCTGCCAACCAGTTCTCTATCCAAGTCAATACCTTGCCCCCAATCCCATGTGCCTTTAATTGTACACGCTAATCTCTTATACGGGACCTTATCGAAAGCCTTTTGAAAATCCAAATACACCACATCCACTGGTTCTCCCTTACCTATTTTACCAGTTACATCCTCAAAAAATTCCAGTAGATTAGTCAAGCATGATTTACCTTTTGTAAAGCCATGTTGACTTTGTCCGATCCGGTCACTTTTTTCCCCAAGTGCTCTGATATTACATCCTTTATAATGGACTCTAGCATTTTCCCCACTACCGATGTCAGGCTTACCGGTCTGTAATTCCCTGTTTTCTCTCTACCACCCTTTTTGAACAGTGGGGTAACATCAGCTACCCTCCAATCCATGGGAACTGTTCCAAAGTCTATCGAATTTTGGAAGATGACCAGCAATGCATCTACTATTTCTCGGGCCACTTCCTTAAGTACCCTAGGATGTAGATTATCAGGCCCTGGGGATTTATCGGCCCTCAATCCCATCAATTTCCCTAACACCATTTCCCTACAAATACTGATTTCTATCAGTTCCTCCCTTTCATTAGACCCTATGTTCCCCGACATCTTTGGGAGGTTTACCACCTCAGATAAGATCTGTTAACAGCCCAATCAGAGATCAGACCTGGGACTTTTATAGTATCTATGGAACACAACATATGGTTGGTTTACCCTCAAATTAATGGGAAGCTACAGCGATTACAATTTATCTTTAGTTTTAAAACAAAGACAATAATAGTATACTTTACACTTTGCCAGGCCTACAATATTGGAATTGCATCAGCAAAGAAAGCTCAAAGCTGCATGCTCATGTACACCTATAATGTACTGCAAAGACAAACAATAGATTCACAACTGTATTCCTGTATCTGCTTCTCCTGGTTGATGGAGACTGGCATGAACAACTATTTTAAGATACCCAACCTTAAATTTTCAGCCTTTTCAACAGAATTGCCAAGGTCAATTGGAGACAATGAACTATTTTTAATAAAACTGTAACACACTCAGTGAACAATTTAAAAACACTAATTATGACTGGGAATAGGCGAGACTCAGCAGTTTAAATATAGTTATAATACACATATATGTAGATATACACACACACATCAGAAATCTTACGACGAAACAAAAGGAAAGCAAACAATGCCTTGGGGCAAGTTTTTTTCATATTAAAAACGTATGTAGGTTCAAATTAAGCAGAAGGTTTAATTTTAATTTTTGAAAAGCATGAAATGTCATTGTGAGCAGCAGTATAACGGTGTGGACGGGCAGTCTTTTATTGCCCCTCCTTGGCTACCCATAAACCTCCACACAGGCAGCCATCTCCCTCTCCGGCATCTGTCCCTCGGCTGCTTCGAGTGATTACAACAGCCTTCCTCAAGCCGAAGCAGAATTAATAACCTGCTTTGATCCTGCTGAAAACCTGCCCCCATTACCGATCCCTCCGTGATATATAAAGTCCATTAATACCGTCCCTGCCCCGTCTCTGTGATTTACCTGCGCATCTTCACTCGGCTCCTCCTCACCAACACAATTGCAACCAGCTCTGCGCATGCGCTAAATTACCGCTAGGCGCCCTGGAAACTGTAGTTTTTCTCGCGTCTGTCCCACACAACCACGTGACTGGTTAAACGGCAGCTCTGCGCATGACCAATGACCAAGAGCTTCATGGGATATGTAGTACCGTGCTCGCGGCAGGTCTCGTCATTGGTGAGCGATTATAAATATCTGTCAATATGTAATTGTGCAAGAACTTAAACTGTTGGGGGAGGTTATTTTTTAGATATATATTTTCCCCAGACGTAAAGTGGATAACATTTTTTAATCGGCGGGGCTGGGGCCTTGGATTAGTCTGGCAGAGAGGGCCGGCCTGGAACCTGCCGCACTGTCTGCGGGCCTGGTCTTGTTACCAGCGCTCTCGGTGAGAGGAGTAATCGTTGCGATAGTGAGTGGAGGGACTGCTCGCCAGGAGCCAGCATCCGACATTGGTGCAGCAGGGAGTTGGGACAGTGTACGGTATTATAAGAACATATAAGAATAGGAACAGGAGTAGGCCATTTGACCCCTCGAGCCTGTTCCGCCATTCAATAAGATCATGGCTTGATCTTCTACCTCATCTCCACTTTCCTGCACCATCCCCATATCCCTTGATTCCCGCCGTCACTGGGATCTCAGTGTAGTGGGGCGGGCGTGAAATGTTCACAATCTAAGCAATACCGGACAGCAGAGCGCCCAATAATTTGGGCTTTTACAGCGCATTCAAACTACACGTTTGGCGTCAGTAAATCGGATGGTCAAGCCCTGAATTTCGGAAGTGGTAACGAAATAGTGTCTTCCTCGTTCCGATGTCAGGTCAGACATAGTGTTACATAACTGCCCCATCCATATAGTTATAGCTGTGTTGTCCAACATATAAGCCAGTAGACACATGTGGCTAATTGGAGACGAGACTCCTAATATGAGACTCCCAAAACAAGCGCTCTACTCGGAGCTCCGACGTGGTAAGAGAGCCCCAGGTGGGCAGAGGAAACGCTTCAAGGACACCCTCAAAGCCTCCTTGAAAAAGTGCAACATCCCCACTGACCCCTGGGAATCCCTGGCCCAAGACCGCACAATGTGGAGGAGAAGCATCCGGGAAGGCGACGAACACCTCGAGTCTCTTCGCCGGGAGCCAGCGCAAGGAGCGCATGTCAACCCAAGTACCCCACCCGCCCCTTCAACCACCGTCTGCCCCACCTGTGACAGAGACTGTAGGTAATTCATTTTTAATGTAAGATATCACACAACACCAGCTTTATTTGAAATGTGGAAGCAAGTCATCCTCTGTTCTGAGGGACTGTCTAAGAAGAAGAGAAGTAGTTAATTGGAAATCCAAATGTGGCTAATTACAATTTTAAGCAATAAAAATTGTTCTCTATCGCCCACCCAAGTACCATAAAAATGTTATTGCAGAGATATCTTAATAGAAACATAGAAGATAGGAGCAGGAGTAGGCCATTCAGCCCCTCAAGCCTGTTCCGCCATTTAATGAGATCATGGCTGATCATCCAAATTCAGTACCCTGTCCCTGTTTTCTCCCCATATCCCTTGATCCCTTTAGCCTTAAGAAATATATAATATATTCTTGAATATATTTAATAAGTTGGCTTCAACTGCCTTCTGTGGTAGAGAATTCCACAGGTTCACCACTTTCTGGGTGAAGAAATTCCTCCTCATCTCAGTCCTAAATGGCTTACCCCTTATCCTTAGACTGTGACTCCTGGTTCTGGACTCCCCCGCCATCGGGAACATCCTTCCTGCATCTAGTCGGTCTAGTCCTGTTAGAATTTTATAAGTTTCAATTAGATCCCCTCTCATTCTTCTAAACTCTAGCGAATATAAGCCTAATCGACCCAATCTCTCTTCATACGTCATTCCTGCCATCCCAGGTATCAGTCAGGTGAATCTTCGCTGCACTCCCTCCATGGCAAGAACATCCTTCCTCAGATAAGGCGACCAAAACTGCACACAATACTCATGGTGTGGTCTCACCAAGGCCCTGTACAACTGCAGCAAGACATCCTTGCTCCTGTACTTGAATCCTCTCGCTATGAAGGCCAACATACCATTTGCCTTCTTAACTGCCTGCTGCACCTGCATGCTTACCTTCAGCGACTGGTGCACAAGGACACCCAGGTCTCGTTGCACTTCCCCTTTTCCCAATCTATTGCCGTCCAGATAATAATCTGTCTTCCTGTTTTTGACACCAAAGTGGATAACCTCGCATTTATCCACATTATACTGCGTCTACCATGCATCTGCCCAATCACCCAACCTGCCCAAATCATACTGGAGTTTCTCTGCATCCTCCTTAAGATGTAGATTATCAAGCCCTGGGGATTTATCGGCCTTCAATGCCGTCAATTTCCCTAACACCATTTCCCTACAAATACTGATTTCATTCAATTCCTCCCTCTCATTAGACCCTATGTTCCCTGACATCTCTGGGAGGTTATTTGTGTCCTCCTTTGTGAAGACAGAACCAAAGTATGTATTTAATTGGTCTGCCATTTCTTTGTTCCTCATTATAAATTCCCCTGATTCTGACTGCAAGGGACCTACGCTTGACTTCACCAATCTTTTTCTCTTCACATATCTATAGAAGCTTTTACACTCAGTTTTTATGTTCCCTGAAAGCTTACTCTCATATTCTATTTTCCCCCTCTTAATTAATCCCTTTGTCCTCCTTTGCTGAATCCTAAACTGCTCCCAATCCTCAAGTTGGCTGCTTTTACTGGCCAATTTATATGTCCTCTCCTTGTATCTTATGCTATCCCTAATTTCCCTTGTTAGCCATGGTTGAGTCACCTTTTTTGTTTTATTTTCATGCCAAACAAGGATGAACAAATTCTGTAGTTCATCCATGCGATCTTTAAATGTTTGCCATTGCCTATCCACCATCAACCTTTTGCATGACATTCCCCAATCAATCCTACCCAACTCGTGCCTCATACCATCGTAGTTTCCTTTATTTAAATTCAGGACCCTAGTCTCTGAGTCAACTACTTCACTCTCCATCTTAATGAAGAATTCTATCATATTATGATCGCTCCTCCCCAAGGGGCCTCGCACAACAAGATTGCTAATCAATCTTTTCTCATTACATAATACCCAGTCTAAGATGGCCTGATCTCTAGTTGGTTCCCCAACATATTGGTCCAGGAAACCATCCCGTATACACTCTAGGAATTCCTCCTCCACAGTATTGTTACTAATTTGGTTAGCCCAATCTATATATAGATTAAAGTCACCCATGATAACTGCTGTGCCCTTATTGCACGCGTCTCTAATTTCCCGTTTAATGCCATTCCCAACCTCAGCATTACTGTTTGGGTGTCTGTATACAACTCCCACTAACGTTTCCTGCCCCTTGGTATTTCTCAGCTCTACCCATACAGATTCCACATCATCAGAGCTAATATCCTTCCTTACTATTGTGTTAATCTCTTTAACCAGCAATGCTACCCCACCTCCTTTTCCTTTTTGTATGTCCTTCCTGAATATTGAATACCCCTGGATGTTGAATTCCCAGCCTTGGTCACCCTGGAGCCATGTCTCCGTAATCCCAATTATATATCTGTTACATCTATTTGCGCAGCTAATTCATCCACCTTATTACGAATGCTCTTCACATTAAGACACAAGGCCTTCAGGCTTGTTTTTTTAACACTCTTAGTCCTTTTAGAATTGTTATTTACTGTAGCCCCGTTTGATTTACACCCTTGATTTCTCTGACTGCCACTTTTGCTTTTCTCCTTCCTGTCTTTTGTTTCTATCCTTGCTTCCCTTGCCTCTATCTCCCTGCACAGGTTCCCAACCCAGTGCCATTTTAGTTTAAACCCTCCCCAACAACACTAGCAAACACTCCCCCTAGGACATCGGTCCCAGTCCTACCCAGGTGCAAACCGTCCAGTTTGTACTGGTCCCACCTCCCCTAGAACCGGTTCCAATGTTCCAGGAATTTGAATCCCTCCCCCTTGCACCATTCCTCTAGCCACGTATTCATCTGAAATATCCTTCTATTTCTACTCTGACTAGCACGTGGCACTGGTAGCAATCCTGAGATTACTGCCTTTGAGGTCCTATTTTTAAATTTACCTCCTAACTCCCTATATTCAGCTTTTAGGACCTCATCCTGTTTTTTACCTCTATCGTTGGTACCTATATGCACCACGACAACTGGTTGTTCATCCTCCCCCTCCAGAATGCCCTGCAGCCGCCCCGAGACATCCTTGACCCTTGCACCAGGGAGGCAACATACCATCCTGGAGTCTCGTTTGCGGCCGCAGAAACGCCTGTCTATTCCCCTTACAATAGAATCCCCTATCACTATAGCTCTCCCACTCTTTTTCCTCCCGTCCTGTGCAGCAGAACCACCCATGGTGCCAGGAAGTTGGCTGCTGCTGCCTTCCCCCGATAAGCCAACTCCCTCACCAATATCCAAAGTGGTATATCTGTTTGAGAGGGGGGTGGCCACAGGGGACCCCTGCACTACCTGCCTGCGCCTACTACTCTGCCTGGTGGTCACCCATTCCCTTCCTGCCTGTGCAGCCTTTACCTGCGGTGTGACCAAATCCCTAAACGTGTTATCCATGATGTCCTCAGCATCGCGAATGCTCCAGTATGTATCCATTCGCAGCTCCAGCGCCACAATGCTGTCTGCCAGTAGCTGCAGCTGGATACACTTCCCGCACACATGGTCGTCAGGGACACAGGAAGTGTCCCTGATTTCCCACATAGCGCAGGAGGAGCATGCCACAGGGCTGAGCTGTCCTGCCATGAATTACCCTTTAATTAATTTAAATTAAATTTAATCAAATCAATACCACTAATTACACTACAATTAAATGATATACTCAAGGTCCCTTGGTTACTAGCACTCTCCGATACACAACAGAGACCTTAGAAACTATAATCACAAAAATTTAAGATCTTCTAAATTTTATAAACTCTTAATCTTGACTGTCAAACTATAGAGTACTATAAATACTCGCCTGGCCGTACTCACCCAATCAGCTGCTTCCTCTTGCCTGTGTCACTTTTTGAATCGTGACGTGACTCCGGAGCGCCGCCGCCGGTCTGTGAGATTGGTAAGCCTCTGTAAAAAAGCCTGCGAAAGTGAGTTTAAGTACTCACTGTACCGCCGCTCTCTGCTCCTCCCGACACTGGCCTCTGTTTAAAAAAAAAAAAGCCCGTGAAAGTGAGTTTAAGTACCCACTGTACCGCTGCTCTCTGCTCCTCCCGACACTGGCCTCTTCACTGCTCTCCGCCCTCAGCCTCTGCACTGAACGTCTTCCCATCCTCGGTGATTTAAACCTCCATCTCAATTCATCATGCTCTCCCTCCTCTGAGTTCACTATCCTCCCTTAATCTCTCCCTCTATGTAAAGTCCCCAAACCATATCCACGACCACCCCCTCAACCTTGCCATCTCTCGTGTCCTTGCTACTCCCATCGTATCAGTCGCAGATAAGGCCATCTCTAACCACTTCCTTGTATCGCTCTCCACCCACGTCCCCCTTCCACCCCTCCTCCCTGCAACCCTTTTTCCTTCTGTGTCCGCCCCTGGAAAAAAACTCTCTCCCATCTCTCTTACAACTGCACTTATGAAATCACAACTGTCCAGCCTTTGGCCCTCCATTCACTGTGGCATTTCTGAAGCTACCGATATGCTCAACCACACCCTCAGCACCTTTGATGCCCTAGTCCCTATTAAAACAATTACTCTCTCTCACCCTGGCCGCTCCCCCTGGTACGGCCCTCATCTCCACTCCCTTAAGTCCAAGGGGCGCAGACTTGAATGGATATGGCGGACAACTGGTTTAGCCATTCACCGCCAGATCTGGCTGGACCATATAAAGCATTGGGTCCTGCTCTCGTCTGCCAAAATTGCTCACTATTCCAGAATCATTCTGGAATGCAAAGATAAATCCCAGCTCCTATTCTCTACTGCTAACCGTCTTTAAACCCCTCTCCCCTGTCTCCTCCACCCTCACCTCCGACAACACGTGTGAGGAGCTCATGGACTTCTTTGTCTCTAAGATTGAGACCATTCATTCAGCTGCCTCTGCCACTTCCCTTCCTTCCCCTAGCCCACCGGGCCAAACTTCCTCTAAGGCTCCCCCCTGCCCTAGCCCTGAACTCACATCTTTCTCCAGTTTCTCTCCGATCTCTCCTCATGACCTCTCCTCGCTCATCTTGTCCATGAGACCCACATCCTCTCCCTCAATCCTATTCCCACCAAACTGCTGACCACCCAACTTTCTTTCTGGCTCCCATGTTAGCTGACATCGTTAATGGCTCTCTCTCCTCGGGTACTGTCCCCCTCTCCCTCAAATCTGCCGTCATCACCCCCCTCCTCAAAAAAACAACCCTTGACCCCTCCGTCCTTGCAAACTACCGCCGCATCTCCAACTTCCCTTTCCTCTCAAGTCCTTGAACGTGTTGTTGCCTCCCAAATCCGTCCCCATCTGTCCCGCATCTCCATGTTTGAATCCCTCCAATCAGGTTTCCACCCTTGCCACAGTACCGAAACGGCTCTCATCAAATTGACAAATGACATCCTTTGTGACTGTGATAAAGGTAAACTATCCCTCCTCGTCCTTGTTGACTTGTCTGCAGCCTTTGACATGGTTGACCACTCCATCCTTCTCCAAAGCCTCTCCACCGTTGTCCAGCTGGGTGGGACTGCACTCGCCTGCTTCCATTCTTATCTATCTAATCGTAGCCAGAGAATCACCTGCAATGGCTTCTCTTCCCGCTCCCGCATCGTTACCTCTGGTGTCCCCCAAGGATTTATCCTTGGCCCCCTCTTATTTCTCATCTGCATGTTGCCCCTTGGCAACATCATCTGAAAACACAGCGTCATTTTCCACATGAACGCTGATGACACCCAGTTCTACCTCACTACCTCTTCTCTCGACCCCTCCATGGTCTCTAAATTGCCTGACTGCTTGTCCGACATCCAGTTTTGGATGAGCAGAAATTTTCTCCAATTAAATATGGGAAGACCAAAGCCATTGTTTTTGATCCCTGCCACAAACTCCATTCCCCAGCCATTGACTCCATCCCTCTCCCTAACATCTGTCTGAGGCTGAACCACACTGTTCGCAACCTTGGTGTCATATTTGACCCTGAAATGAGCTTCCGACCACAAATCCGCAGCATAACTAAGACCACCTATTTCCACCTCCGTAACATCGCCCGTCTCCGCAATTTTCCGATTAGGCCCAAAGCAGAAACTAACCTTTGTTCTCTATAATCATATTTGCATGCAACTTCCCTTTCCTCTCCAAAGCCCTTGATTGAACGTGTTGTTGCCTTCCAAATCCGTGCCCATCTTTCCCGCAACTCCATGTTTGAATCCCTCCAATCAGGTTTCCGCCCTGAGTTTTTTTACTTCCTTGGTTACTGGCTATCTGCTAAAATACTGTGTAACATGGGTGAAAACGCTGGACTTCAGCACCGTGGAAACATCAGAAACATTGGACCTGAAATTGCGGTCGGAGGCTTCCTGCGGGCGAATGCCTCCGATCCGTAAGAAAAGTATGCACCTATCCAGTGCCTCCGTATCTTCGGACCCTTGCAGTCCTGGGCCTGTAGCCGTAAAGGCCCACGTATCCCAGGGGTGCATGCGGTTCGCAAACATCCCTAGGATAACGTGGGCCAGCCCAACCAATCACAAAGGGGGATTCCCATTATGCTTATAGAGATTCCATTTACGTACGGAATCCCCATAAGCATAATAGAAATGACATAAAAAACACTTTCGCACAACATAAATAAAAATACATCACCACATGTTTAAAATTAATAAAAATACAATTTAATTAAACATTTAAAACAAAAATTTAGTTTTTTGAAAAATAAATTTAAACATTTTTAAAGGGGCCAAAAATAAGCTAAACTAATTTTAAAGGTTTTTGAATGTTTAAATGATTTTAAAAATGTTATTTTAATATTTATTTAAACCCTTACGCTGGTAAAAGAAGGCCCTATGCCTGATTTTACCAGGCGTAAGAGTTTCGTGGGCATCCGCTGGGCAGTAGTTAGACAAATAGCCCAACTCTCCGCCAGCGAATGTCCATTTCCTGTACACGCGGATGATCTGTCAAGCTGAAACTTGACAGATCGCAAGTTCCGGGTTTTCACGCATGCGCACAGCGCATGCGGAAACCCAGAACTTGCAGGGCGCTTACACGTGTACGCGGTCATAGGCCCCGGATAATCTGGCCCATTGTATAGAGAGGGGAGCTGTCATCATGGTCAGCTTGATGAAAGATAACTGCTCCAGGCCATAAGAAAGCAAGCCCAAACAATAACGAGCAGCTCCAACAGGACACATCATGGAACGCAGCATCCAACGACATTCTGGATGGAGAGGAATTGTGGGACCCCCTAGTTAATTCTGGACTCCATCTCAATTTGCAAACATTGCAAAATTACTATGGGTTATGACTCACTTGTGTATTGCACTCTCCAGAAAAAGGGGAAAAAAATAAAATGTTGACATTTATTTCCAGATGTTGCAGGAAGACTACTGTTTGTTATTTACCCCGAAGGAAGAAAAGATTACATATTAGCACCACGGCCTGGCTAACAAGCAACATGCATTGGTCCTGTTGGGCAAGCATCTCAAAACTGTACATGGTGTCTTCCTGTAAATCCTGTGCAAGAAGGCTACAACCGTTTCGTTCACCAAGACTATATTCAGCATTTAATTGGTTTACTCCTCAGAAACTGAGCAATCTGACTTCTCAGCAGCCAGTGCGAAGCGTGAAGAGCCATAATCCCTTCACTCGGAGCCAGGAGGAGGAATGGAGAAAGAGGAATAAAACTGTGCTCACATATATAGCAGCAACAGCAATTGGTATGATTGGCATGGCGTATGCTGCTGTACCTCTCTACAGACTTTATTGTCAGGTCAGTAAAGCCTTGTGTTTGTGCTAGAATGCAACAAATTCAGTGGCTAGTTACAAAGTTGACAGGATAAGCAGACATTACCAAGTGTAAAAGAAATCTGCTTAACTGAGCCAAAAGTAACTATATGCAAAAGCAAACTACTGCGGATTCTGGAAATCTGAAATAAAAACAGAAAATGCTGGAAATACTCAGCAGGTCAGGCAGCATCTGTGGAGAGAGAAACAGAGTTAACATTTCAGGTCTTTAACTTCATATAGAATACCATATAAATATGGAGGAACTGAGTGGAAGAAGTGATTTTAATCCGATGTTATGAAGGAGCTGCATTACAGTTAGTGCTGATGTCATTTCAACTGCTAGGTCAATTGTTCATTTTAAATCTAAAATTGTAGATTTTTGTTAACCAAAGGTATTAAGGGATATGGGGCAAAGGTGGGTATATGGAGTTAGGTCACAGATCAGCCATGATCTTATTGAATGGCAGAACAGGCTCAAGGGGCTAAATGGCCTACTCCTGTTCCTATATGTTAATGTTGCTTTCCCCATTACATAGGTGGGCTCCTTGGGGGAAAAATTCAGTTGTTTGCGCCTCCCGTTAGCGCCTTACGAGGGCAGTAATGGGGCACAAAGCAACTAGTGCCCAGGCACGGTGACGTTTGTGCCGCTCGCGAAATTAACTAGACATTTTGCGGCGGCGCTAAACACTGCCGCCACGATCTCTTGCGCTGGCAGATCGTGACGTCAGTCGAGTGTGCAACGCTCCGGTAGCACCCGGACCAGATATTGAGTGGCGCCCCCTGCCTTACCGCCTGCCACTAGCAACGACAGGTTGAGGGGAGCGTTTTGCAGTCAGAAAGGGACTGGGGGAGCGCTGTTTAAAGGCGACCGCTTCCTGCCTTTTTTGTTGGTGACATTTGTGCACCACGCATTCTGAGAGAGAGACTTCTGGAGAGATTCAACGCTGTGTGAAGGAGTTTTGGGTACTGAGCAGCACTTTGCAGGTTCATTTTGATATGCACTTCCTTGCTTCGCCAGCGCTCTGAGGTACCGCCTCGCTCCTCGGCCTTTGCGCCTTAAGACAGGTGTGAAGCGCCTGATTTAGCGCTCCAATCACCTCCAGGGGCGATAAAAGCCAAGTTTGCCGTCGGAGGCGATAATTAGCGCCAGGCGCTAAACTTTGCGCACGGCTGATAATGGCGCCCCAAACGGGGCGATACTGAATTTTCCCCCCCTTAACTCTTCAAATTGGTTCCTTCAACATGTCATTAGCGTTCACTGTTGAAACAACAATATTAAAAACAATTACGTTTGAAGTTAATGATTTTATTTTTGAAATTGATTTTTACAAAGGGATGGTAATGGGAATGATCGCTCTAACATAATACTGTCGCAGGCCATTCCATTTATCTGTCTTGTTCAAAGTCACTTTCTTAGCAAAACAAACTAATTGGCTGACCTGGTGCTTAAGTGCACTCACCTAGGTGTCTCAGTCTTTGAAGCAAAAATTAGCATAGAATTGGCCTGGCAGGTGGTAGAAAATAGCAGTCAGACGTTTAATTTCTTTTTGTTATAACCAATCTTCAAGAAACTGATGTAGTAAAGATTAAATAATTGGAACAGCGAGAACATCAGTGTGAAGCAAGGTGGTTTTAAAGGTTGCAATAGTTGGCCATGCACACATTGTGATGTATCTCCATTTTGGGTGTCAAAACAAAAAGTGCTACTTTTAGAAAATGTCATGACAGATCAACCATCAGTGTTCAGTCAACCGTGTGGCATAAAAAATTAAATACCAGGTTTTCCTAGCTTTAGCAAGTAGTGTTCTGGTCACACATTCAGTATTAATTGTCTGCTTTCAGGCTACAGGTCTGGGAGGGACTGCAGTAGCTGGTCACAATGTGGATCAAGTAGAGACCATGGAGCCTGTGAAGGATCGAGTCATTAAAGTCATTTTCAATGCTGATGTTCATGCCAGCCTGCAGTGGAACTTCAGACCTCAGCAAACTGAAATCTATGTGAGTGAAAACAGGTGGTATATACTTATACATGGGAAACTGGATCGATGGGCTGGTATTACAGGCAGCAATACAGAATAAGTTAGAGAATCATAAAGCACTTAAACTTGGCTTTTGAGACGTAATTTTAACCTGGGGATTATTATGCCTATGCAATGCATATGTTATTAAATAGTTTTTATTGGGGCAGCATGGAGTCCCACTCCATTGGAGGTTAGTTTATTGCACCTTCAAGTGTTAGGACATAGTTCGACAATGTTAGAGCATTGTATATGGAGCATAGGGGAACGCTAGCATAGTGGTATGTTACTGGACTAGTAATCCAGAGGCCTGGACTAATGATCCAGAGATGTGAGTGCAAATTCCACCACGGCAGCTGGTTAAATTAATTAAATAAATCTAGAATAAGCATAAAACTATCGGATTGTTGTAAAAACCCATCTGGTTCACTAGGGAAGGAAAGCTGCCAACCCAAACCCACAGCAATGTGGTTGACTCTTAACTGCCCTCTGAAATGGCCTAGCAAGCCACTCAGTTGTATCAAACCGCTACGAAAAACAATAATAATATGAATAAAACCGGACGGACCACCCAGCATCGACCGAGGCACCGGCTTCGGACATGACAACGGTGCACCCAGCCCAGTCGATCCTGCAAAGTCCTCCTCACGAACACTCTGGGGACTTGTGCCAAAATTGGGAGAGCTGTCCCACAGACTAGTCAAGCAACAGCCTGACATTGTCATACTCACAGAATCATACCTGTCAGCACAGACTCCACCATCCCGGCACAGTGGTCTACAATCTGGAGGGGGTAGCCCTGGGAGTTAGCATTGACTCTGGACCCCATGAAATCTCATGGCTTCAGGTCAAGCATGGGCAATGCCTGTGCAATGCTTATGTTATTAAATAGTTTCTACCACCTAACGCCCTTCCTCAACTGATGAGTCAGTACTCCTCCATGTTGAACACCACTTGGAAGAAGCACTGAGGGTAGCAGGGGCACAGAATGTCCATCGCCAAGAGTGGCTCGGTAGCACCACTACTGACCGAGCTAGCTGAGTCCTGAAGGACATAGCTATCAGACTGGGCCTGCGGCAGGTGGTGAGAGAACCAGCACGATTGAAAAATCTACTTGACCTCATCCTCACCAATCTATCTGTCGCAGATGCATCTGTCCATGACAATATTGGTAGCAGTGACCACCGCACAGTCATTGTGGAGACGAAGTCCCGTCTTCACACTGAGGACACCCTCCATCGTGTTGTGTGGCACTACCACCGTGCTAAATGGGATAGATTCAGAACAGATCTAGCAGCTCAAAACTGGGCATTCATGAGGCGCTGTGGACCGTCAGCAGCAGCAGAATTGTATTCCACCACAATCAGTAATCTCATGGCCCGGCATATCCCTCACTCTACCATTACCATTGAGCTAGGGGACCAATTGGTTCAATGAGGAGTGCAGAAGAGCATGCCTGGAGCAGCACCAGGCATACCTAACAATGAAGTGCCAACGTGGGGAAGCTGCAACACAGGACTACATGCATGCTAAACAGCAGAAGCAGCATGCTATAGACAGAGCTAAGCGATCCCACAATCAACGGATCAGATCAAAGCTCTGCAGTCCTGCCGCACCCAGTCGTGAATAATGGTGGACAATTAAACAACTAACGGAAGGAGACTCCGTGAATATCCCCATCTTCAATGATGGCGGAGCCCAGCATGTGAATGCAAAAGACAAGGCTGAAGCGTTTGCAACTATCTTCAGCCAGAACTGCTGAGTGGATGATCCATATCGGCCTCCTCCTGAGGTCCCCACCATCACAGAAGCCAGTCTTCAGCCCTGCCTCTTACAAAAGTACAGGATGTTCTTTCAATTCCTTCCTCCCCTCCTAACCCTGCCCCCCTCCCCCCCCCCCCCCTCTGCACCTGCTTAATATCTGTTACATCTCTAGCTTTTTCCAGTTCTGATGAAGGGCCCCAGACCTGAAACGTTAACTCTGTTTCTCTCTCCACGGATGCTGCCTGGCCTGCTGAGTATTTCCAGCATTTTCTGTTGTTATTTCAGATTTCCAGCATCCGCAGTATTTTGCTATTATACCAGTCTTCAGCCAATTCGATTCACTCCACGTGATATCAAGAAATGACTGAGCGCACTGGGTACAGCAAAGCAGGACAAATCCTATCCAGCCAATTACTGCCCCATCAGTCTACTCTCAATCATCAGCAAAGTGATGGAAGGGGTCGTTGACAGCGCTATCAAGTAGCACTTACTCACCAATAACCTGCTCACTGATGCCAATATTGGGTTCCGCCAGGGCCACTTGGCTCCAGACCTCATTACAGCCTTGGTCCAAACATGGACAAAGGCGCTGAATTCCAGAGGTGAGGTGAGAGTGACTGCCCTTGACATCAAGGCAGCATTTGAGTGAGTGTAGCAACGAGGAGCCCTAGTAAAATTGAAGTCAATGGGAATCGGGGGAAAAATCTCCACTGGCTGGAGTCATACCTAGCACAAAGGAAGATGGTTGTGGTTGTTGGAGGTCAATCATATCAGCCCCAGGACATCGCTGCAGGAGTTCCTCAGGGCAGTGTCCTAGGCCCAACCATCTTCCCTCCATCATAAGGTCAGAAGTGGGGATCTTCGCTGATGATTGCACAGTGTTCAGTTCCATTCGCAACTCCTCAGATAATGAAGCAGTCGATGCCCACTTGCAGTAAGACCTGGACGACATTCAGGCTTGGGCTGATAAGTGGCAAGTAACATTCGCGCCACAGAAGTGACAGACAATGATTATCTCCCACAAGAGAGAGTCTAACCACCGCCCCTTGACAGTCAACAGCATTACCATCGCCGAATCCCCCACCATCAACATCCTGGGGGTCACCATTGATCAGAAACTTAACTGGACCAGCCACATAAATACTGTGGCTACACGAACAGGCCAGAGGCTGGGTATTCTGCGGCGAGTGTCTCACCTCCTGACTCCCCAAAGCCTTTCCACCATCTACAGGGCACAAGTCAGGAGTGTGATGGAGGAGTGCAGCTCCAACAACACTCAAAGCAGCCCACTTGATTGGTATCCCATCCACCACCTTAAACATTCACTCCCTCCACCACCGGTGCACCGTGGCTGCAGTGTGTACCATCTACAAGATGCACTGCAGCAACTCACCAAGGCGTTTTCAACAGCACCTCCCAAACCCGTGACCTCTACCACCTAGAAGGACAAGGACAGCAGGTGCATGGGAACACCACCACCTCCAAGTTCCCCTCCAAGTTACACACCATCCTGACTTGGTAATATATCGCCTCTCCTTCATCGTCACTGGGTCAAAATCCTCAAACTCCCTCCCTATGGGAGTACCTTCACCACACGGACTGCACCTTCTCGAGGGCAATTAGGGATGGGCAATAAATGCTGACCTTGCCAGCGACACCCACACCCCAGGAACGAATTTTAAAAAAAGCACAAAACCAGGCCATTTGTTCTATTAAGTCTTTGCGTATGTTTTTCTCCACAAGCCATCTAGTCTAATCTCACACTCCAACTCATTCCCTGTGCCCTTTAGCATTCCTCTATTTCAAGCAACTATCTAATTACTTTTTAGAAGAGCTTATGGGTTCTGCTTTAAAAATGATTTGTGGCAATGAATTCCACGTTCTCATTATCCTCTATGTAAAGAAACCCTTTTGTAGCACCACCTTTAATTCTTTTTCTGATTATCTAAAGTTTGTGCCACCATCTTCCCAGTCCAGGTAACTTCCTTTCCTCATTAGAGGACCCTGTCATTTTTCTGCCCCCTTGAAGTTGTATGTCCTGCCTTGGCCTTGCACCTGAAAAATGGGGAGGATATAAGAGTGCAGCTACAGACCTACCTGCTGACTTCTGGCCACTGCTGGAGCACCGCTCGACCTTTAGATAGCCTGGATAGTGGGGGGTGGGTAGTGGAGGGGGTTGCACATAAAAACCTCTTGCCCGTCTCCTTCATCTTTGGGCAGATCCGGACCTCCACAGATAGTGACCATTGGGCTCCTGCAACAGATCATTGCACCAGGTTTCTTTAGATGCCCCTGCACTGGGACGCCAAGAAACATACCTAGAGGAAGCTTAAGCGGGAGGCCACCCCCTCCCAATTCATTTAAATCTTAACACTTCGCTTGCAGCAATTCTGGGCAGAGGCCCTTGGAAGATCGCAGGACAGCACAATGGGCGTGGAGGCTTTATGTAACGGGGCACTGCCATGTTTTCCTCTTCACAAAGCCTGGCAAATGCCCATTTTTGCAGGTGCAGTGAAGAGGAAAATCCACCTTCTCTAGCACATAAGCTGTCATATCTTGGTTAAAAATAATTAACAAAAATGTTTAGAAAAATTTGCTGTGGGACTCATGATTATCCCACTAGACCAAATGTTACTAATCTGATAAATCCATGAATGGATCTTACTGCACATGAGGATCTTATGCAGATGTTTTACAAACTGCCATTAGCACTATGTGAAGTACAATAAATAAATGTGTTTTGAATTCCTGCTAGTATGTCGAGGTGGCACTGCTGTATAATATGGATCAGTAGCTTTAGTTAGTGGCTGATAGGTTTCTTGTACTTCTTGCCTTCTTACTATTTAATAGTGGTACATTGACCATGGTTAATGCTGCAAATGAGAAAGAAATTAACCCTGTGATCTTTGTTTTAATTTTAACCCAGGTTGTTCCTGGAGAAACTGCTCTGGCATTTTATAAAGCAAAGAATCCCACTGACAAACCAGTCATCGGAATTTCTACTTACAATGTAGTACCATTCGATGCAGGGCAGTACTTCAATAAAATACAGGTATGGGCACAATAACTCAGGTGTTAGATGGAAAAGACTTTTTAAACACTTTTATAAGAACATAAGAAATAGGAGCAGGAATAGGCCACTTGGCCCCTCGAGCCTGCTCCACCATTCAATAAGATCATGGCTGATCTTGGGCTCAAAGCCACGTCCCCGCCCGCTCCCCATAACCCTTCACTCCCTTATCTTGCAAAAATTTGTCTATCTCCAACTTAAATGTATTTAATGACCCAGCCTCCACAGCTCTCTGGGACAGAGAATTCCACAGATTTACGACCCTCTGAGAGAAGAAATTCCTCCTCATCTCAGTTCTAAAATGGCAACCCTTTATTCTAAAACTGTACCCCCGCGTTCTAGATTTCTCCATGAGGGGAAACATCCTCTCTGCATCTACCTTGTCGTGCCCCCTCAGTATCTTCCATGTTAACCTTCTGATTTTGACTGTCGTGGTTATAGATGCTGATTTTATTTCCTTCATGCAGTGCTTTTTAAACCTCCCTGTGGGTGGAAATTCCATACACGCAAGGATCCTCTGCAAATATTGACACACTTCCAGGGACCTCCTGTTCACCTTGGGACATTTTTTTATGTTAAAGGCACTATAGAAATGCAAATAGTTCTTGTAATTGTAGATTTAATTAAAAGCCTATACCTTACTTATATGGTATTCCCAGCCCCAGAATGACTGTTCGGTAGGTTAGTTTCAAGAAGATGTGGCATCTTAAATGGAAAAGAAAGTCTGTGGGAACACTTTTGTTCAAAGTAATCTTCCCACGTTGTTAGGTATCCTTGCCTTACACTAAACATCCGTAAGACAAAGGTCCTCTACCAACCTGCCCCCGCCACACAGTACTGCCCCCAATTATCAAAATCCATGACAAGGCCTTGGACAACGTGGACCACTTTCCATACCTCGGGAGCCGACTGTCAACAAGGGCAGACGTCGATGACGAAGTCCAACACCGCCTTCAGTGTGCCAGTGCAGCCTTTGAAGACCAGGACCTCACTCCGGCACTAAGCTCATGGTCTACAGAGCAGCAGTGATACCTGCCCTGCTGTATGCCTCAGAGACATGGACCATGTACAGCAGGCACCTCAAAGCACTGGAGAGGTACCACCAACGCTGCCTCCGCAAGATCCTGCAAATCCATTGGCAGGATAGATGCACCAACATCAGTGTTCTCGCTCAGGCTAACATCCCCAGCATCGAAGCTTTGACCACGCGGGATCAGCTCCAATGGACGGGTCACATCATCCACATGCCCGATATGAGACTCCCAAAATAAGGGCTCTACTCGGAGCTCCGACACGGCAAGAGAGCCCCAGGTGGGCAGAGGAAATGTTTCAAGGACACCTTCAAAGCCTCCTTGAAAAAGTGTAACATCCCCACTGCCATCTGGGAATCGCTGGCCCAAGACCACACAAAGTGGAGGAGAATCATCCGGGAAGGCGCCGAACACCTCGAGTCTCTTCGCCGGGAGCAAGCAGAAGCCAAGCGCAAGGAGCGCATGCCAACCCAAGCACCCCACCCACCCGCCCCTTCAACCACCGTCTGCCCCACCTGTGACAGAGACTGTAGGTCCCGCATTGGACTCATCAGTCACCTAAGAACTGATTTTTAATGTGGAAGCAAGTCATCCTCGGTTCCGAGGGACTGCCTAAGATTGCAATGGTGGCTGCAACTTTGGTATGGCCTGGGAGCCATTCTGCAGCTGTCTAGCCCTGTATGTCATGCTGCTGGCTAGCCACTTGCAAACCCACCTGGTAGGATGTTTTGCCAGGGCCAAGTAGTTCTGGATCAGCTCCCAGTCTAAATTTACTATATCCATTGCAATCAATTGAGTCATTCTAGGCACATAGGACTCCTCCTAGTCAGTAACATCACCAGATCAGGCAAGAAGTGAGGTTACCTAACATGGTAAATCTCCATTTTTTTCAAGGAGCATTACTCTGTTTCTCTAAATCTCTATCTAATTAATCGCATGTCATGCATTAGATAGGATGGCACATGCAATGTCTCTAGCACAAAAATCACCTCTCGTGTTCTGATACAGAGCACTCAACAGGAAGAAAAGGGTAAAGAAGATTCACTAGCTTTTGATTCTGAACAATATGTGTGGATTATAATGTGTAGATCTGATCATTAGGTTTATGCACCATCTGAACTTCACTCTCTTAGCATAATAAAATGGACCAATAAGCTTATATTACAATGAGCTCAACTCAAGTGTAGAATTTGAATGAATTGCTGTCTTGTCATTTACAAGATGGTTGTGGATGTGGAAGGCCATTCAGCCCATCCATACAGAAAAAAGTAGTCTTTCTCCCCCTTCCCAAAATGCAGCATCTAACTTTTGTAAATGATTTCCATTTTTTTCCTTCGACCACCAGACCTGGAAGTCCATTCCACATGCTGATGACACTTTGTGTGAAGAGCAACTTCCTGAACTCAGCCCAGCATTTTCCTTTCTAGTTTAAACATGTTACCATTTGTCCCATGGCATGGTTTAATTTGAAGTAAAGTTATGGATTTACCTTTTCTTTTATCATGTCGAGATCCCTGCTCAGTTACTTCCCGTCAAGGCTGAAAAGCCTAAATTTCTTCAGTCTGTATTTATAGTTCAGCCCTTCGACACTAGGGATCAGTTTTGTATCTCTTCTTAGCATGTTCTCCAGAGCTTAAAGATCTCCCATGTGTCTATGTTCCGAACTGGGCTCAGTGATCAAGTTCTGGTCTGACCAGGACAATGGACACAGAGGAACAGTTGTTACCTTTCAGATGATTCAAGCAGCATCCAATATGACAATTTAAGGTACCATTTCGCAATATACGAAATTGCTTAGTTTCCTTTTTCAGAATCCTGACCACCAAAGCAGTAATTAGATTTGGTTCAGGATAAAGAGGTGGAAGTAATTGTAGTAGAAACTTTTTTGTTTCTTTTGCTGTATTATTGGTCAGATATGTGCTGGCAATAGATATAACTATAACTCACCCTCTGCTCTGCCTCTCTCTTTCAGTGTTTCTGTTTTGAGGAACAACGGCTAAATCCCCATGAGGAAGTGGACATGCCCGTTTTTTTTTATATTGATCCTGAATTTGCAGAAGATCCAGGAATGGCACGAGTAGAAACAATCACTCTCTCCTACACATTCTTTGAGGCAAAAGGTGGTCAAAAGCTACCTTTGCCTGGATATAATTAACATTAAATTACTGTGAATATTGAATTCATTACGAATATGTGATGCTGACTGACAGTGTGTCTAACGGCTGAGTCAGTAATAGTTAATGTTGTGATTCCCAAAAAGAGATCTTCAGCAAAATAGTGAAACAACAAACAATCATTCCATAAGCATGCAAGACCTATGGATGTAAATTAAAATGAAGTGTCAGATAAATAAACAGTGGTGAGTCTATCCAAGCTTGATACCTGAAGGAATTTCACATTACAGGAAACTTTGTTATATCCGGGACCGAGCTGTTGCCGATCTATCAAAACTGCCGGACATACAAAGTTAATGCTGAAGCATACGGAGGTTTTCATCTACGTATCTGACAACAAACACTGTTGCTTAGCAACAGCTTGTAAACAGTCGGCCCGTACCTTGTAAGCGTCTCTGTAGCTTAGCAACAGCTTCAGAGAGACTTTCCAGAGCCCGACTGTTGAAAACAAAGCTACAAGAAGAAAAAAAACCTAACAAAATGGCTCCTGATTTCTGCCGGTAGATTGAGGGATCCGGACATACAACCTCCGGATAAACCAAAGTTTCCTGTACTTTCCAAGGCTGGAATAGACCATCATGCAAACATCTTGGTAGGGACCTCTGATCTAGCTTTTGCATTCACACATTAACAGTTGGCATTTCAATTAGATACTACTGAAAGTTTTCAGTGTGTCCATATTGTCAAAATAGTGTAAAGGAGTGCTCTGCCCATAGATGTCATTGGTATATTTGAGATATACACTTTCCAACCATAATCACATAAGCTGTGTTTTTAAGTACGTAAGTGACGTAAGCACTAAATTTGCCTTTTACTAGCTTGAACCTTATCCCAATTGAGATTTAATTTTGAGTAATGTTCTGGATTTACCTTTTCCTAACTATCTTATATACCTTAAGGTCACCTCTCAAACATCTTTTCAGGCTGTAAAGCCAAAATCTCTCCTAGCTTAGTCTTTTGACACTAAGAATCAGCCTTGTGACTTTTCTTTACAGTCTCTAGACCTTGACTGTCTCAGCTACCAGAACTGGACATGGTACTCAAGGTCTGACAAGACCACTGTACAATTTGATTACAACTTCCTCTGACTTGTATGCTACTTGTTTTATCTATGTAGTTCAACAATCTTTTGGCTTTTTTGATTGCTGCTCTGCATTGGTTGGACATATTGAGCATTTATTGGCCCTATGACTCCTTGGACTCTTTCAGTTTAGCCATTTCAACAACATTCATGGAGTACGTGTATCACCTATTTTGTTCTTTGTATGTGCAGCACTTTTCGCTTGACTGCATTAAATTTCTCTGCTATTGTTCTGCCCACTTACATATTTTATCCAACTTGTTCCGTAGTTTCTAAGCTATCTCCTCCAAATCCACAGCCTATTTTGGTATAATCTGCAAATTTGACTACTTTGCATTGACTTTTTGAATCCAAGTAATTTATGTAAACTATAAACAATAGTGATCCCAAAACTCAGCCCTCGGGCACCCCAGTCAGTAGTCCCTCCCCAGCCCCCAACATAACTTCTCCAAAGATACAGGCCTCTAATGATAAAGGACCATTATTTCCAGAAATTGTTTAAATTGCAAATATTACATTTTGTTTTATTGTGGCCCTCATGCTAACTGATTATTCTAAATGGTTCCCTCCCCTCAGATACTGTCCGCATTCAATTCTGCCATCATCCCACCTCTTCAAAAAACCCATCCATGACCCCACTGTCCTTGCAAATTACCCCCCCCCATCTCCAACCTCCCTTTCCTCTCCCAAGGTCCTTAAACGTGTTGTCGCCTCCCAAATCTGTGCCTATTTATCTTGCAATGCCATGTTTGAACTCCAATCAGGTAACGCCTCTGCAAAACACTGAAATGGCCCTAATCAAAGTCACAAATGACAAGACGTGACTGTGACCATGGTGCTCTATCCCTTCTCATCCTTTTCAATCTTTCTGCAGCCTTTGTCACAGTGGACCACACCATCCTCTTCCAATGCCTCTCCGTTGTCCAGCTGAGTGGGACTGCCCTTGCCTCGTTCCACTCTTACCTATGCAGACATAGCCAAAGAATCTCCTGCAATAGCTTCTCTTCCTGCCCCCGCACTGTTACCTCTGGAGGACCCCATGGATCTGTCCTTGACCCTGTCCTATTTTTAATTACATGCTGCCCCTCGGCGAGATCATCCAATGTCAGGTTCAAAATGTATGTTGACGACACCCATCTCTTCCTCACCACTACCTCTCATGACCCCTCCACTGCCTCTATGTCGTCAGACTGCTTGTACGACATACAGTCCTGGATGAGCTGGAATTTTCTCCAATTAAACATTAGGAAGACTGAAAGAAAGAAAGAACTTGCATTTATATAGTGCCTTTCAGGACCTTAGGATATCAAAAGGTACTTTACAGCCGTTGAAGTACTTTTGAAATGTAGTTACTGTTGTAATGTAGGAAAAGCGCAACCAATTTGCACACAGCAAGCTCCCACAGACAGCAATGAAATAAATGACCAGATCACCTGTGTTTTAGGTGTTAGTTGAGAGATAAATGTTGGCCAGGACACCGGGGCGAATGCCCCTACTCTTTGAATAACAACAACAACTTGTATTTATATAGCACCTTTAATGTAGTAAAACGTCCCAAGGCGCTGCACAGGAGTATTTTAAGACACAAAATTTGACACTGAGCCGCATAAGGATAAATTAGGGCAGGTGACCAAAAGCTTGGTCAAAGAGGTAGGTTTTAAGGAGCGTCTTAAAGGAGGAAAGAGAGGTAGCGAGCTTTAGGTAGGGAATTCCAGAGCTTAGGGCCTAGGCAACGCCACTAAAGGTTGAGCGATTATAATCAGGGATGCTCAAGAGGCCAGAATTAGAGGAGCGCAGATATCTCGGAGGGGGCGGGGGGGGATTGTAGGGCTGAAGGAGATTACAGAGATAGGAAGGGACGAGGCCATGGAGGGATTTGAAAGCAAGGATGAGAATTTTGAAATCAAGGCGCTGCTTAACCAGGAGCCAATGTAGGTCAGCGAGCACAGGGGTGATAGGCAAATGGGACTTGGTGCGAGTTAGGACATGGGCAGCGAGTTTTGGATGACCTCAAGTTTACGTAGGGTGGAATGTGAGAGGCCAGCCAGGAGTGCATTGGAATCACAGAAACCCCACAGTGCAGATAGAGGCCATTTCAGCCCATCGAGCCTGCACCGACACATATCCCACCTGATCCCCGTAACCCCTACACCAACACATATCCCACCCTACCCCCGTAACCCCACGTATTTAATCCCCCTAACACTAAGGGTCAATTTATCATAGCCAATCAACCTAACTTGCACATCTTTGGACTGTGGGAGGAAACCGGAGCACCCGGAGGAAACCCACGCAAACACGGGGAGAATGTGCAAACTCCACACAGACAGTCGCCCGAGGCCGGATTCGAACCCGGGTCCCTGGCGCTGTGAGGCAACAGTGCTAACCACTATGCCACCATGCTGTCAAGTCTAGAGGTAACAAAGGCATGGATGAGGGTTTCAGCAGCGGTTGAGCTGAGACAAGGGCGGTGACTGGCGATGTTACGGAGGTGGAAGTAGGCAGTCTTTGTTATGCTACGGATATGTGGTCGGAAGCTCATTTCTGAGTCAAATATGATACCAAGGTTGCGAAGACACCTCAGCCTCAGACAGATGTTAGGGAGAGGGATGGAGTCAGTGGCTGGGGAACGGAGTTTGTGGCGGGGACCGAAAACCAATGGCTTCGGTCTTCCCAATAGTTCCATGGAATATTTTATGTCCACCTGAGAGGGCAGATGGGTCCTCAGTTTAATATCTCATCCGAAAGACGGCACCACCGACAGTGCAGCACTCCCTCAATCCTGCACTGAAGTGTCAGCCTAGAATTTGTACTCATCTTTGGAGTGACAGTGCTGAGCCACGGCTGACACCTGAAGCCATTGTCTTCCTCCCCCGCCACAAATTAGTTATATGTGAAGGATACAGTAGGAGCTCTGAAAGAAATATGTATTTACCAGCAGGGATTATTGTGCCAATTTCCGCTTCCGTGTATTTTATGTGTAAATAAACCTACGCAAGTAACTTGGCCTGTATACAGTGGTGTGGTATTTTCCTGCCTTCTGAGGTTACAGGAGAACATGGTAAAAATCCAATGTTATCTCCAGTAAGCAGTTTACCTTAATCGTTAGACTTAGTCTGTGTCAATCCACTCAGCAGAGAATAAAGATGCAGATTTCAATTCATAAATGGTGCAGTTAACTTATTGTGAGCTTGCTATTTGTGCAAGTAAAGCTGTTGAAAGAATGCCCAAACATATCAATCTCATCTCCCTCTCACAGATTGTTAAAAAACTAAAGTGCCATTGAAAAAAAAGAGTAGAAATAGAATTTTTCCACCACATTTCTAAAAACAAAGGAGGAGAAATTCATTATAGCCCCGTTTGGGGTGATAACTCTTAAACGTTGAGAAAATCAGTGCCAGGTGATAATGTTTACCAACTTTTAAAAAATCTGGTTTTGCGCTCCAGGAAAAAAGTGGAGCGCTCCACTTAATTCCTGGAGTGCAGCAGGCGGGGCGATAGGTGTGCAGTGCTGCACACTGGGCCACACAGCGCTGCTGCGTTGAAAGGCTCCTTCCCTCCCTTAAAGGGAAGGGCCGTCGCTGCAGGCTCTGCAAGGGCAAAACTTACCTGGTCCCCGACAGCAGCTGCGATCAGCCCGATACACTGCAGCAGAGTGCCGAGCTGATCGATGGTTGCCAACGAAAAACAAAACGCAAAGAGCATATCTTTTTTTCACCTACCTCGGCCATCTTGCCTTTAAGTCTCGCCCCCAAAGCACCCGGCCTCCCGATCAACGCCTCCTGCAGCTGTCGGTGTCACCGCCGGCGACACTGTAGGGGTCGCAAATTAATTTCGGGTCCGGGGCGATGCGCAGCCGGATGACGTCACAATCTCTGGGTGCAGGACATCGTGGTGCTAGGGGTTACCGCCACCGCAAACTGCCAGGTGAATTTTGCGGGCGGCGGTAACATTGTGCGCCCGGGCGGTAAGTCCTCAGTGCCCCATTATCTCCCATGTCGCTAACGGGAGGCACTGAATTTCTAGCCCATAGTGTTTTGAAATGTGGTAGAAAAATTCTATTTCTACTACATATGTTAATAGAGAGTGGCATACTAAATGTACAGTGAAAGGAACCAAAAGGCTTCATAGAATATACATTCATTACATATAAACCTCTAAAGCGCTTTAGGACATCCTAAGGTTGTGAAAGGTGCTACAGTATATAAATGCAAGTTCTTTATACTTATTTGCCATTGGGGTTCCTTAAGCTATTTTCTGTTAGGGAAGGCACACAACAGTTGGTTTAAAAGTTAACTTAATAAATGGGTGTCCTGTGGATGTTGTAGCTGGCACTTTTTTATTTAATGGAAAAATTGAAAATAATATGCACCTATAAAACCAATTTTAACAATATTTTTTCCAATTTTAACAATATTTGCTATTCTAAATGTTTTCAGTTTTCCTGGCAATTTTAAGCTTGCCTCAGATGAGAGGTTGGGCATTATTAAAAATGTACCCAACATTACTGCTTGGTTGGTAAATAGCGCAAAACACTTAAAACTGCTCAGTAATTAACTTTGCAGTATATTTTTGTGTAACTTCTTTGTTCACAGGGATTGTGTTCCAGGTGCAGTTCAGTAATATATTAGATAAATATGGCAGAAATGCAATGCTGCTAAAACTCAGTTGAAACCATCAGCAATAAGACGTGCAACAAAGGAATTACTAGACGACAAAAGACCCATACTGGTAGTCGCAAGATTACAACAATAATGGAGTTGTTGACTGATCATGGCTATCAATAAACAATTTTCTACAACAGCCCCAGCTATGAGGTGAGGGATACCCCCAGTGGTGGAAAGCTTTCGGAACCATAGGTCCAAAATCACCTGTTTCTCCCAAGTATGCTACACTTAAAGAAAGATTTACATTTCTATAGCGCTTTTCACAACCTCAGGACGCCCCAAAGTGCTTTACAGCCAATGAAGTACTTGAAGTGTAGTCACTGTTGTAATGTAGGAAACGCGGCAGCCAATTTGCGCACAGCAAGCTCCCACAAACAGCAATGTGATAATGACCAGATGATCTGTTTTAGTGATGTTGATGAAGGGATTAATATATTAATATTGGCCAGGACACTGGAAATAACTCCCGTGATCTTCGAAATAGTACCATGGGATCTTTAATGTCCACCTGAGAGAGCAGATGGGGCCTCGGTTTAACGTCTCATCCGAAAGACGGCACCTCCGACAGAGCAGCACTACCTCAGTACTGCACTGAAGTGTCAGCCTAAGTTTTTGTGCTCAAGTCTCTGGAGTGCGACCTGAATCCACAACTTCCTGACTCAGAGGCGAGAACTACCAACTGAGCCATGGCTGACTTACCATATATCATGTCTCAAATTACTCATACTCTATATCCCAAAATATTTTTTTAAAGTAATCTATCTAACTTGCATTTGAATGAATCAACACTTTCTGCTTCCACTGTCTCTGCAGTTTCATTTTGAATTTACCCCCCTTCAAGCGCAGGCTGTGTCCTCTGTTTTCACTGTTCTGAATAAGGAGAAACAGCCTGTTAGCTACGTGAATTATATTGTCGTCTTCAAGTAGATGTGTATCAAATTGCTAATCCTAACAAACAAGAATAGTTTGTTGTAGATTTAAACTAAAGGTCGTGTAGCATTTAGCAAGATTTTACCCTATTCGTACTGTCCATCTGAACACACACCATATTACTTTCTTCACTTCCTGTGGCAGTTTACCCTATAATTTCATAGCAGGAGTTTCACTCTGTGTATTGGCCCGGATTTTGCGGTCAGCGATCTCTGTGGCATCGACTTCACCACTCCCGACGTTAAGTTGAATCTGACGCCAAGCCTAAGAGGATCTCCAGCATCCAGCAACAGTGATGTCATCAAGCTGGCTAGGCAGCCAATCACTGAAGAATTCTCACAGATGTTGTGTCCATGTATAATAAGACACAGACTGCAGGAGAACAGTACAACAGGTGTTTACTCAACGTGGCTCACACGGGAACTGATCTGTACAGATTACTACTCAGTGCTATATACAGGTGTGGTCACTGCCGGTACTGCAGTATACATGAGCTGTAAAATATAGTTCCCCCTTTAAAGGTATATACATTACAATTCCTCCCCTTTTAGATTAACAGTACCATAACACTCATTTAACAATTAAATATCAAACTAATTACAATTAACACTTTTAACATGCAACATTAGCTGAAAATAGTCTATATATTCAGTCTTTGGGGAGGCTTCCTGATCCTTTCTGGATAGCGCCTTTCCCGAGTGTCTTGCTCTTGGTGCGGAGGCGATTCTGGCCCCATGTCGTCGGTTGGTTCATCAGCTTCCGATGCTACTGTTTCTGGGGTAGATGCGACCTGTACGTCGGGTTCATCACCAGGTACGTATGGGCGAGGCATGGGGTTGACTTGTTCCTGTGACTCTACGATCTGGTCAGCATGGCGTCTCATGATGCTCTCCCCAACGTCCACTGTGTACATTAGTGGGCCCTGCCGTGTGCATATCGTTCCTGGCTGCCATTTTTCTGTTCGGTAGTCGCGGGCCAAGACTGGTTGCCCTACATTGAAGCTCCTTGTTGGCTTCTCATGGATGTGCTGGAATTGCTTACTCTCAACATCTCTTCGTACGTTTGGTCTGAGCAAATCCAGGTGAGATCTTAACCTTTGGTTAAAGAACATCATGGCTGGGGCCTGGTTGGTGACTGCATGTGTTGCATTCCGGTAGGTGAACAGGAAATTGTCCACCTTGTGCTGCAGCGGAATGTTGTCATTGTACATAGCCTTTATTGCCTTCTTAAAGGTTTGTACGAACCTCTCAGCCAATCCATTTGTGGCTGGATGATACGGGCGGATGTGTAATGCCTTACCCCATTCTTTTACAAGAACCTCCGGAACTCTTCGGACACAAACTGTGGTCCGTTGTCGGAGCAAATCTGTTCTGGCAAGCCATTCCTGGCAAAAATGGTCCGTAGGACTGCAATAGTTTTCTCCGTGGTGGTGGAGGACATTTTGATGACCTCAGGCCATTTCGAGTGCGCATCCACGGCTATTAAAAACATTGAGTCCATGAATGGACCAGCAAAATCAATATGCACCCGTTGCCATGGAGATGAGGGCCACTCCCATGGGTGTAGAGGGGCCTGTGGTGGTGCATTTTGGACTTTCTGGCATCCTGAGCAGCTCTTGGTCAGGTCCTCGATTTGTTTATCGATTCCCGGCCACCACACATAAGCCCTGGCTAGGCTTTTCATTTTTACCCCTCCCAGATGACCCTCATGAAGCTCATTGAGCACTCTATCCCTTAACTTGGGTGGAATTACCACTCGGGATCCACACATCAAGGTCCCCCGGCACACTGACAGCTATTCTCTCCTTGTCGAGAATGCTGGCAACAGTGAGTCGCCATGTGCTGGCCATCCCTTCACCGTCAAATCATATACCCGAGACAGTGTCGTGTCATTTCGGGTTTCCTTTTCGATACAAGCGTTAGTTACCGGTAGGTATTCAACTATAGTCGAATGGAATATTTCGACAGGATCCACTGCTGGTGCTTCCTCCGCAGTAGGCAGTGGCAGGCGTGATAGCCCATCAGCATTTCCATGCTCTTTCGTGCCCTTATATTCAATCTCATAGTGGTGCGCCCCTAGAAACATAGAAGATAGGAGCAGGAGTAGGCCATTCGGCCCTTCGAGCCTGCTCCGCCATTCAATGAGATCATGGCTGATCATCCAAATTCAGTACCCTGTCCCTGCCTTCTCCCCATATCCCTTGATCCCTTTAGCCTTAAGAAATATATCTAACTCTTTCTTGAATATACTTAATGAACTGGCCTCCACCGCCCTCTGTGGCAGAGAATTCCATAGGTTCACCACTCTCTGGGTGAAGAAATTCCTCCTCATTTCAGTCCTAAATGGCTTACACCTTATCCTTAGACTATGACCCCTGGTTCTGGACTCCCCGGCCATCAGAAACACCCTTCCTGCATCTAGTCTGTCCAGGCCTGACAGAATTTTATAGGTTTCGATGAGATCCCCTCTCAATCTTCTAAACTCCAGTGAGTATAAGCCCAGTCGACACAATCTCTCCTCATACGTCATTCCTGCCATCCCAGGTATCAGCCTGGTGAATCTTCGCTGCACTCCTTCCATGGCAAGAACGTCCTTCCTCAGCTAAGGCGACCAAAACTGCACACAATACTCAAGGTGCAGTCTCACCAAGGCCCTGTACAACTGCAGCAAGACATCCTTGTTCTTGTACTCGAACCCTCTTGCTACGAAGGCCAACATACCATTTGCCTTCTTAACCGCCTGCTGCACCTGCATGCTTACCTTCAGCGACTGGTGCACAAGAACACCCAGGTCTCTTTGCACTTCCCCTTCTCCCAATCTATTGCCATTCAAATAATAATCTGCCTTTCTGTTTTTGCCACCAAAGTGGATAACCTCACATTTATCCACATTATAGTGCATTTGCCATGTTTCTGCCCAATCACCCAACCTGTCCAAATCGTACTGGAGTTTCACGACATCCTCCTCACAGCATACCCTCCCACCCAGCTTTGTGTCGTCTGCAAATTTGGAGATATTACATCCAATTCCCTCGTCCAGATCATTAATATATATTGTGAACAGCTGGGGTCCTAGGACCGATCCTTGCGGTACCCCACTAGTCACTGCCCACCACTCGGAAAACGACCCTTTTTGTAGTCGTTGCGCAGTCATCACCGGAACGCCCTTCTTCGGATTAAAAATGGAGACAAGAGGCTGGTGATCAGTCAGCAAGGTGAATTTCTGCCCGTGCAGATGGTGATTGAACTTTTTCACTCCCCACACTAGGCTGAGGGCCTCCCTGTCAATCTGGGCGTAGTTATGCTCGGCTGAGGTTAGTGCTCGTGACGCAAAGGCTATTGGCCTCTCTGAGCCGTCTGAGAATTTGTGCGACAGCACCGCTCCAATGCCGTAGGGTGACGCATCACATGCCAACCGAATTGGTAATGCCGGGTTGTAATGGGCCAATACCTCTTTCGATGTGATTAGTGTTTTGCTCTTCTGGAAAGCTCATCTACATTCGTCACTCCACTTCCATGGCACCCCAGTTTGCAGTAGGGTGTTCAGTGGGTGTAGTATTGTAGACAAATTTGGCAAGAACTTATGGTAATAGTTTACCAGCCCGAGGAACGACCTCAGTTGTGACACATTTTCCGGTGCTGGAGCCTTGACTACTGCCTCAATCTTCTCTGGGGACTTATGTAACCCCTCTTTATCGATAACATGGCCACAATACGAGATCTGTTTTCTAAAAAACTCGCATTTGGGGCGGTTAACTCGGAGCCCATATTCCTGCAATCTAGTGATCACCTGCTCCAGGTTGGCAAGGTGATCACTGTCATTTTTGCCCGTGACCAGGATGTCGTCCAAATAACAATGGGTCCCTGGGATCCCTTGCAGGACTTGTTCCATTGCCCTCTGCCAAATAGCCGGAGCTGATGCTACCCCGAATACCAGCCGGTTGTATTGGTAGAGACCTTTATGGGTGTTGATTGTGAGGTATTTTTTTGATGCTTCTTCTACCTCCATTTGCAGATACGCCTGGGCCAGATCAATCTTAGTGAAGCATTTCCCTCCAGATAGCGAGGCGAAAATATCTTCAATCCGCGGAAGTGGATATTGTACTGTGTGAAGGACCGGGTTCACTGTTACCTTAAAGTCCCCACAGATGCGAACCTTCCTTGGTTCCCCAGGCGTGCTGCTCAACGACTTTTTCATCACAGGGATGATGGGTGTAGCCCAGTCGCTCCAGTCTACCTTGGACAGTACACCTGAACGTTCCAGACTCTCCAGCTCTGCTTCGACGGCTGGGTGGATCGCATAAGGTACCGGTCTGGCCTTAAAAAATTTTGGGCTTGCGTTTTCTTCAATTTTAATCGTCGCTGTCATGCCTTTTAGTGTTCCGAGTCCTTGCTGGAACACTTCTTTCGCGTCAGTTAGGATCTTTGACAGTCGCCCAGGTGTGACGTCATCATCCTTTTTGTCAGCCACAGTCAGTGCCTGTATGGAATGCCAATCCAGTTGTATTTTCCGGATCCATTCACGTCCCAGTAATGGTTGTCCTCCATCTTGCAATACATACAGGTCTAGTTTTGGTGTTTCCTTACCGTTATATATAACGGTCACCCTTATTTTTCCTTTGGGGTAGACTTTTTGCCCCGTGTACGTCTTCAAAATAATTTCTGTGTCTCTCAAGGGTATGTGTGAGAATAGCCGCTCGTAGTCCCGTCGGTTTATGACTGTTAGGGCTGATCCTGTGTCCAATTCCATCTTTGCCTGTACTCCTGCTATCTTGAGAGTGACCCAAATGGTTCGGTGATCCTCCGTTGTGATCATATGTAGTTTCAGACAACTCAGTTCCCTGCTTTCGGAGTCGTTATCATTCTTTTGTTCGTCTGAACTATTCTCCGTCATCTTAAGTACCTTCTTGTACTTTTCTTTGGTAGGTTTCTTATTGCTGGTTTTCTTTCCCGACCTGCAGACTCGTGCTATGTGTCCTACTTTTCCACACTGTCTGCACACTTTGTCTTTGAACCAGCAATCATTCTGGTCGTGTGTTGTTCTGCCGCAGCAATAGCACTTCTCTGTTCCATATGACATTTCGTTTGTGCCATATTCTTGCGGTCTCTGTTGTATCTCTGCAGCGCCCCGTGCTGCTGCTTCATATGATACTGCAATGCTGAAAGCCTTTTCCAGCGTAAGGTCCTTTTCAGATAAAAGCTGTTTCTGGGTTCCTTCACTTTGAAGCCCACACACATACTTGTCCCTTAAGGTATCTGCCAGTCCCACTCCAAACTGGCAGTGCTTCGATAGTTTGCGCAGTTCTGTTAAATAATCAGCATTGCTTTCATCCTTATGCTGGTTCCATTTGTGAAACTTGAATCTTTCTGCTATCAGCAGCGGTGTGGGGTTTAAATGTTCCTGTAGTATCGTTACTACATCTTCAAAACTCTTTTCCATTGGCTTCGTTGGGGTTACTAGATTTCGTAATAAACCATACATCTTTGCACCCATTAAATTTAACAATACCAACGCTTTCTTGTCATCTGACACCTCATTTGCCTTGCAGTATACCTCTACTCGTTCGACATATGTAGTCCAATCTTTGACTTCATTGTCAAATGCGGTGATACTGCCACTCTTCGGCATTTTGGGTGTGGTTTAAAATGGCGTCTCCCAATGGCTTAAAATGGCGTCTCCCGCGCTTTCCTCCCTCCCCCGCTGCTGCCAACGCCGCTCCCGGCGGTTCTTGTGGCAATGGCGGCACCCTGTAGGTTTCGCGCACTTCTCCTGCGCTGCTGCCAACGCCACTCTCGGCGGTCCTCGTGGCAATGGCGGCACCTCGCGGGTTTCTGTGCGTCTCTCTCTCCCTCTCTTCGACGCTGCTCAGCCCCTGAACACCGGCTGCGCCCTGTGCGCTCTGCCCTCTCCCCCGTCGACGCTGCTCGGCCCTTTGCTGTGTCGCTCGGTCGGGCTCTAGCCCGCCGCTGCCCGGGAAGGGTCTGCACACTACCTATTGCCAGCCCGTTTCGCTGGACCACCTTGACTGGAAAGCCAAGCCTGGCTCTCGGCAGCCTCCCCCGCAATTCTCGAGTCTCTGCTGGATGATCTGTACAGGTTACTACTCAGTGCTATATACAGGTGTGGTCACTGCCAGTACTGCAGTATACATGAGCTGTAAAAGATAGTTCCCCCTTTAAAGGTATATACATTACAACAGACAGCAAACCAGGAAATAAAATCTGCTGACTTTCCTTCACTTTAATCATTTTACAGAGAGCAAAATAAAGATTGGGACATACACATGGGATTAAGGTAGTAGCTGAAATATCATAAACTTTAAAAAAAATTGTAAAAAAACATGAATTTTTTATCATAATGGAAAAAGTTGACATTCCAAAAATATAAAATTAGTTTTTCAGGGCCAGAACTGTTGTTCAGTAGTCAGTACGCCGTTAAAAACCCAGTTACACCTCTTTCAACAAGGCTTAACTTTTTTGAGGCTTTTTAACAGCGATATTCCAGCATAAAAGGGGAAGTTTTCTTCAGTTCAGTGATTTGAATTGATTGCGGGCTCCGGGTGTTCAACAGCCTGTGGAAGTGTAGAATCACTGACAGCAACTTCTGGATTTCCGTGTTTATCTGCACATGTGCAGACTCCAGAAGTTGCTGTTAGTTTAAGAGAAGTAGTTGTAGTTACGCTTAAAGTTTCGCCTTCATTACTACCGCAAAATTTGTACATCTGATACTAGTTTGGCTTTTTACAATGATGTAAACTGATGATTGATATTGTTTTGCAAAACACATGTTTTACATTTAACTGCAGTCTCAGTACTGAAGTCCTATCCAAAGCAGTAGGTTGTTTTACTAATTTGGAAGTATGCAGGGGCTTACACGCAAACTAGTATGAATCTGTAGAGCGTCATGTGTTTATGATTGTTTTGTATAATAACTGTGCAATCACGAGAATGTGTACTGGGGTTCCGGTGGACAAGCTAGAGCTTTTTTTATATAACCAAGGCAAGTGATCTACAGTTTTCATGTAAAATCTATGAAATCATGAAATACGATCCTCCAAATATTAGCAATAATGCTGGAAAATCCCATAATTCCATGTAATAAAAATTGAATTTGATTTATTCAGTCAGCAAAACCAGTGGAGTACAAAATTGCTAGATTTGATTGTCAATTTTTCTTTGCTTATTTTTCTGCTACTTTATCAGCTTATCTTGAGTTTTCCTTTTTGATTCTTCTGTAATGGTTGGTTTCAGTTGTAGTTTCTCACATTTTCTATTCTCTTGCTCCAAGGTTTATCTTTTGCTTTCCTCTTGCTATCTTTATCAACCCAATCTCCTGGCTGCTGTGCTGGTTTCAGGAGAGTGGCACCATATCAAACTGCTCTGTTGAATTTTCCAAACAATGTGTAATGCTGGCCAGAACTAGACCTGGCATATCTGATGGCAATTCACAAGATCCATAATAAAGTGAGTTTCAGCTGCTGCTGGAACACGGAAAATTGGCCCTTTATATTTTCAAGCGCAATTGATAGCGACACATGGTTCTGCCACTATCAGTTGCACATTGCTAAAAATAAAAGCACCTTGATTGCAAATGGTCTGTAGCTGTCATGTGTGGGCTGTTGTATATTGGCAATTTTCAATCATTTTAAAAGTGCAAAGAAATACTTTATTACCAAGCCCTATAGCTTAGTAGAAGTTACCATTTTCTCACCATAGCAATGTGGGTACCTCATTTTATGTTAAATGTGGGCATCCTTGCAGATATGGGAAAGCTGGACCAAACCACATCCCATTTACTTCCATTGTATGCAACTCCAATTAGCATATAGCACTGTTCAATCCTGCTGTTTAGAATTCTAATGGACAGAACTTCTTTCCATTGAATTACATTGGCCCAGATATTCCAATCGCAGGCCTCCCACTGATGGAGGACTGTGATCTGGAAAAATCTGCACCCATGAAGGGATAATTACAAGTCCTAGTCCTTTCGGGCTACCCCAGATCAGGCGTATTCCCCAGACGTTCATCTTCAACTTAAGTAGGAGATAGCCAAATTCCATAAGATGCTTAAATGGGTCTAAAGGTTCAGGCTATCTCTCTCTAAAGGAAAGGAATGACTGAAGATGTTACCATCTTCCAGATAGCATTTTTAATAAGTTTAACTAGATTGTAACCTTCCGGATATTATGAGGGTCCGGAATACCCCCCAGAATTCTGCAACTCCTTACAAAAGAGTGTACAGAAATTGGGTTTGTGAGCTTATACAGAAATACTCTTTGTGAGATAATTCTAACAATATATAGTTTTATTTAAGAGCTGACATTCATTTAACAGCTGTTGAATCAGTCGCAACATTAACAATTCAAAATACAAATATCTTACATTTCTTATTTCTCAGAGATCCTTATTCTCAAATCTTTACTTCGTTACATTTCTACATTTCTTACTTATTTCTAAATCCAGAACATCCACCAAAATCAATTTCTTTGATTACCCGAGAGTCAAAGTTAAAAACTTACAGAGCGTGCCTGTGAAGTTGAGAAATTCTTGGCCTGTTCAGCTTTCTGTGTGAAAAGCTCTTATTTTTATACCCTTTTTGCAGTGGTTTATTCTTTGAAGTTCTCTGCTGATGTCAGCTAATTGTCTCATACATTCTCTCTGTTGAATGGTTTCTATCTTTCTGTTAATTCAACTATTGCATGCATAATTATGTCTCTACCTTTAGGTGTTTCAAAAACCAGCATAAAAACAATATGACAGCTATGGTTTCTGTTTGATGCCATTCTTACAAAATTCTTTCATTCAATTCTTAATATTGGCTTAACTATTTTTTAGCAGATGTTGAGTCTCCTTACTGCTCCAAGTTCAATACAAACACAATGTAATTGCTTGGTGCATCTATTGAAGTCATATCTTCAAAGTTTTCTTGTTGGTATCATATTTACTATGTTTCCTGTCTTCCAAGTTTAACATAAAAACTATTTGACCAGCAGGTGTTTCTTTTACTTGATGTCATCTTTTCAAAGGCACTTGCCTCTTTTAATGTTTGTGTTTCTGTTCAATGTTAGCTGGTAACACCTTAAACTGGGCATTTTCATTGTGTTCCCGCCAAACACTAGACCTTTCGGAAGCACCAAACTGCCATTTCAATGGGGTAATTGTTTTAGTATATTTAACTAATTCCCATTTCAAAGCTTGTTTGGTTTTTACAAGTTTGTTATCAAACCATCCCATCTCAGAAGCCTGTATTTCTGTTTGCAGCCTGTGTCTCCGAGGCTTTAGATTTTTAAACCCAGTATATCATAGAAACATAGAAGATCATGCATTAATAATATCAGTATTCTGTTCATATTATGGTGTATCTTTTTGTAATATGGAATATTCCCTCACACCCCCTTCTTAACAAAAAGATGAGCTCATAACATCAGGGCAGAGTTTGGTCAATGATCCTCATGAGGTTACAATAGCATATTAAGTTCACGAGATGCACAATCATGTGCTACATGAAAATTCCTTTGAAGTCATCCTAGGACAATGTTTTGTCTTATTTTAAATTGTACACAATTTAAAAGGATGATAAGTACATAGTCATGCAATTAGCGAAACAACAATGTCCTCAGAATGTCCAATCGGCAGATGTACGTTCCGTAGAGATGAGTTATTCATACGAGTCAAGGAGACGTCAGTTGAAACTAGTTGAAGCTTGACACGCTGTTCCTTCGATCCGACATGTGTACTGATGCGTGTTGTCGTTAAGGCCCTACCAGGCCCTTAGTTGATTCTGTGGCAGAGCCACCAGGGGATTCAGGACAATTGTTTATAATTCCTTTAACAGCAATGTAGTGCAACCGGGGGCTGCACCTTTAATGTATCTGTTAACTGTACTATGGCTTCTTTCCTTTACTCCGCGTGATGACATCATGGCACCCGTCACGTGATCCCCCAACGGCGGGAAGAACGTGACGACGTCAGTGCTCAGAACCTTCTAGCAGTTCTAGAGAGGCTTTCAACCAGACCAGACCTTTTTGCATTGTATCCAGCAGTTTACTGTTTAACTTCGTTTGTTCATTAAATTTTATTGTTTTTGATTCTCTGCGTCGATCTCAATTCTTCAGCTAGGAACCTCCGTTCCTACAATTCCTTCTTTTATCCGTGGTGTCTTCCTCCTTCGCTGAAGTAACTCATTGATCTTTCCTTGTTTCGGTTGTTGCTTTTCGTAAATCCAATTCCTGATACGTTGCCAAGCAATGTGTAGAAGTGTCGGTGACACCTTCTGACTTCCCGTCGTCAGTATTTCGATCGCATCCATTTCCTGTGTCGTACTCCAAGCTGGGTCTTTAAAGACACCTTGTATTGTTTCTCCTTTTCGGTATCCCACAGGACAGCTTTTGATATTGTCTATGGAGACAGTTTTTAAAATATGCTTGCCATTCGGCTGGTTAATATGTATTTGAACAGTTCTTTCATTAATAACAGACTGTATTTGAACAGGATTTTTCCACTTCAATTTTAAACCAGGTTTCTGCTCAAATTTCTTTTCCTGTACCCATTCTCCTACTATGGGTTGCTATACTTTATTTGTCAATTTTTTCTGCCTATTTGCTTCCCTTATCCTCTGATCAATTCGATGAATCTCCTTTGTTACTTATTTTTTTAATCTAACTGTTGCTGTCGGGTCAAGGACTCAGAGTGTGTACAGGCAATAAAAGAACTATGGGTAAGCAGTGTATGCATCTCAACCCCCTACATCAGATAATATGGAGTTTCTTAGGGAACACTGTCCCTGATGCAGATGTGGGCACATTATTGAGTGATAGCTGTACTTCCGGAATGCTGGTGGTCCACTTATTTCCCTGATTCTCAACAGTTTGAGCAATAACTTTATTACTTCCCGATTTTTTACATTGCACCAGCCCCGCTGATTGCGGATGACGTGGCATGCTGTGCTCTAACCCAATCCCCCTTTGTTTACAATAGTCTTTGAAGACCTTAGAGACAAAGGCTCCGCCTTAATCGGAGTGTAAGATTTTGGATGCACCAGCTACAGTAATTATATCAGAAATAGCCCTGGTGAGTGCGTTTTCCGAAACAGTTTTTGTGGGGACCAGCCAGCAGAAGGAAGTGCATCCATCCACACAAACGAGAACATGTCTATATCCTAAAAATGGGGGAAGTGGTCAAATAAAGTCAATAAAGAATTTTCCCATTTGCTCATCAACTTTCACAGGAGCCAATAATGGTGGCTTAATTTAGTGATGACTTATTAGTCGAATAGCATGGCTCACAATTTGCCACATATGTTTTACAGGCTTTAAGCATGCCTGACCACCAATATAAGAGGGTCAATTTGCAGAATGTTATTCTGGCACTACAATGTGATTGACTTATGCCCTTGTGAACTTCTTTTACAAGCTGTCCTCGTTTGTGGCTCGGGGGTACTTGTCGGTTTCCTTTGGGCAACTTAACTAGTACAATACCTGTAGGGATATCCGAGTAAAAGTACCTTGGTGGGTACTAGTTCCTGGGACTAGGGACTAGGGACTAGGGACAGGGTCACTGGCAAGCAGAGCCAGGCCTGGTTAGTACCTGGAGGGGTGACCATCAGGGAAGACCAGGTGCAGAAGGTCACGGAAGGAGCCCCGAGAAGGGGCGGTTGGTGAGAAGGTCACGGAAGGAGCCCCGCGAGGGGCGGCTGGTGAGCAGGCCCGGGCGTTGGGCTGAAGATTGTCGGACAGGAGGAATGGTGGAAATGGAATGGCGGCGCGCACAGACGCAGCGGCTTTGCTTCTCCCAGGATGGTGCTATTTACGTTTAATGTTAATGTTATTTGTACTGGACTCATGGGAGCTTGCAAGATCACATTTCGTTGTTCATGTACTTGTGCATTGTACAATGACAATAAAGTTGAATTATTATTATTATTATTCTGGTGGATTCTCTGTTGTAGGGTCTAATAGCTGAATCAGTTCCTCATCCTGATTAGCTACCCATTCTGCCCTAGTGATTACACTATCATTGGCAGGCCCCTCTCGAGGGGGTGTCATGCAGGCCGAACGTTTTACTTGTTCATCTGTAAGGCTGTTTCCTTTTGAGTGTACTGTTCCAGTGGTATGCCCATTTATATGAATCACCTGACTATTCTTTTTCTCCATTCTCGAATGGAGAATATCTTCCCACAGTGTGGGTTTAATAAAGTCTGCTTTCTTTAAAACATACCGTAATGCTGCGGCTTCAGCATATTGCGCTGTCTTATGGCCAAGGGGTATAGACAGTAATTCTTTTGGATATAAAGAATAGGAATCTCGAAAAGTCCCGACTACTATCCCCATCCTAGCTGAGGATTGTTGGGGAGTCTCTTTTTTAATCATCATTGACGAGCCATCACAGTAAATAACTTGATGGTATTCTGCAAGCGGTCTCATAAGTATTTGTCTGATTCTCTCCTCCGTATTATCATCCTCCATGATGGGGAGATACTCTATCTTTCCACATTAATTTTGAATGGATTTGTAGTTAAAGATAGTATTTATTAATTAGTTTCTCAAGGAGGCCTTTACCTCCCCCTTCTGGACAAGTTTAATCAAGCTGTGTTCATTTGTGGGCAAGATTGCCAAGGCATAGAGGAATTCAACAGGTCCTGGCTGGGTGCCAGGCCTTCAATGCTGGGATTGATCATCCTCAAGATGCTGAGGTTCATTTGCTGCTTTATCTTTAATTATTTTAACTGATTTTTGTTCCTGCCTCTTGGGGATTTCATGTTTTCCAGATCCCTGATGGGGTTTATCGGACAGTTTACTTTCTTAACGATCCTCCTCTTGAGGTGGATGTTGGTTCTGCCGGGAATCTTTTTGATCCCAATTTTGGGTTCCTCGGTACCCTCCCATGGCTCTTTGATAACTTTGGCCAGTGTAAAAGCTGTCCCCATAGGGAGTCCACTGCCCTTCACTTTCCTTTCGAGATCTAGCCCCTCGTCTATCCCATCTTTCTGGGGAGAAATCTGTCTCATATTGTGGGCGGGTTGGGGATGTAAACCTTTTGGAATACCCTCTTGGGGGTCCTGAGCCATGAGTTTGTGTCTGGGCAGGGTGGACTTGAGACTTGGGTCTATACAGTCCTTCTTTCTGAGTACCAAGGATACCTTCTCCATTTTTTTATCCCTAGTTTCTGATCTCATTATAGGTTTAGTTTGGGGTAGACCCAAGAGGTCATAATTTAATTGGATAATGCGATTGACATTATCCCATCTTTGTTGGTTATCTTGATAATCATTTAGAGCACCCTCACAGGCAAGTTTGAGGGCTGTATTTTGATATTGATTGGCCAGGCAACCATGAACAGTATCCCAATTATCCTGTGTAAGTACTTTGCCTAATCTGTAGGCAGCTACCAGCCCTTTAGTTGTGGCTGTATTAGTGAGTATTTCCTTGATTGAACCCATTACATGCCCGCCCTGAGTTGCCGTGAGAACATAAGGACATTTGAACCCAGTTGTTGCACTGGTTTAATGGGGGAATTAAGTCTGAATTTGACCTAGGGGAGCAATTTGTGGTTGCTGGGGTTGGTTTACTGGACCATTAATCATTGCACCTCCAGCATTTAGATAAGAGTGAGCTAGTGCCTGTCGGCATTGATTATAATGGATTCTAAGCTGTCTATAATTTTCTCGAAGATTGTTGTCATTTATTTCATCATGAGTTTGCCACCTTAACTGGAATCCATGGCCCCCAGCCATGGTTGCCACCTTGTTGGGCACCGTTCATTAGGCCTCCCAATTGTGCGGGTGTGCACCTTAGCATTAAGGAATTTATTGGATTTGGAGTATTTGATTATCCCACAGGATATTCTGTATCCCCTGGTTCTGGGGATCAACATTAATCGTGCCACGAGTTCTAACCACTCCTTCGACTTCAAGCCTTCTATTTCAAAGATTATCACTTGGTTTTGTGGAGGTACAGGGATAGGATTATTTCCCCTAATAAAGCAATCATTTAAATTTTCTAATAAAAAAATTTGGCCAATTCCGACATTTTTTGCCATTTCTTCAAGACCTAACCTCGGTTAGGGTTTAATATTTTGTCAGGACCTAACCTCGGTTAGGGTTTAATACGAACTTTATAAGAAGCTTCTAGACCTCAATGGTATTTCGATGGAGTTCTGATTTAAGTTCTACAAGGCCTGATCAGGGTCTTGTCGTCTCTAGAGACCTAAATCTGGGTCTTAGAACCACTGTCAGTAAACACTCTGACGTAAGAAAACTACTCGGCACTTGGTCTAAGTGTTAAACAAAGCTTTAATCAACTGTTTTACAACATGGAGGTCTAGTTGTGTCCTTCACTAGTTCCTGTTAAGAATGTCCTGCGCAAGCTGGGCCCATACCAGTGTATTTATACTCTCCCTGGATAGCGCCACCTGTAGGCCACTCAGTATTATTTCATAAGTCTTTCTTTCATGGATGACTGATTCATGTCACACTCCTTCTATACTTAACAATCTACAACATGGATATAGATATAAATATAAGTATAGGTTCTGTATCAACTCGTTAACATGCTCATTGGGCACCAACTGAAGGGATAATTACAAGTCCTAGCTCTTTTGGGCTACCCCAAGTCAGGCATATTCCCCAGACATTCACCTTCAACTTAAGTTGGAGATAGCCGAATTCCATAAGATGCTTAAATGGGTCTAAAGGTTCTGGCTATCTCTCCCTAAAGGAAAGGAATGACTGAAGATGTTACCGTCCTCCAGATAGCATTTTTAATATGTTTAACTAGACTGTAACCTTCTGGATATTATGAGGGTCCGGAATACCCCCCAGAATTCTGCAACTCCTTACAAAAGCATGTACAGAAATTGGGTTCGCGAGTTTATACAGAAATACTCTTTGTGAGACAATTCTAACAATATATAGTTTTATTTAAGAGCTGACATTCATTTAATAGCTGTTGAATCAGTTGCAACATTAACAATTCAAAATACAAATATCTTACATTTCTTATTTCTTAGAGATCCTTATTCTCAAATCTTTACTTCGTTACATTTCTACATTTCTTATTTATTTCTAAATCCAGAACATCCACCAAAATCAATTACTTTGATTACCCGAGACTCAAAGTAAAAAACTTACAGAGCGTGCCTGTGAAGTTGAGAAACGCTTGGCCCGTTCAGTGAGTTCTGACTTTCTTTTTGAAAAGCTCTTATTTTTATACCCTTTTTGCAGTGGTTTATTCTTTGAAGTTCTCTGCTGATGTCAGCTAATGGTCTCATTCATTCTCTCTGTTGAATGGTTTCTATCTTTCTGTTAATTCAACTATTGCATGCATAATTATGTCTCTACCTTTAGGTGTTTCAAAAACCATCATAAAAACAATATGACAGCTATGGTTTCTGTTTGATGCCATTCTTACAAAATTCTTTCATTCAACTCTTAATATTGGCTTAACTGGTTTGTGCAGATGTTGAGTCTCCTTACTGCTCCAAGTTCAATACAAACAAAATGTGATTGCTTGGTGCATCTATTGAAGTCATATCTTCAAAGTGTTCTTGTTGGTATCATATCTATATATATAAAGGAATCGATCTGTCTGTCTATCTGTCTGTCCTTCTGTCTGTCTGTCCTTCTGTCTGTCTGTCCTCACGTGTGCGTCTGTCCGGCTATGCGCTCGAAAGTTATAGAGCGTACCTACACGTGCGTTACCTCCAAAGAAAGCTTACGCTTCCGGGACGGTCGTAAGCGTATTTACTTTTCGGTTGGATGAAAATTGTTCGCGCTTTATGCAAAAACCTTCAAAATTAAACTCATTATCTGCTACTTAGCATTGATTGACTGACGTCAAGGTTCGACCAATCCTGTGCCGTCACGATTGACCAATCCTACAGTACAGTCCCCTGATGGTTGGCCAATCGGTGTGTGTGTGTGGGCGGGACTAATCGTTTTCATCTCAGGGATCTGGCAGCCATTGTTTCACTGCCATTACTTCAGCTTCCAGCTCAAACTACTCTGCTCATCCAGCTTTGAAAAAGTTAGTATCTCTTTTAAAAATAACATAAGATTTACCAAAAACGTTTTATAAGTACTTTCACTTTCAAGAGCTAAAAGATATTAGAATGGCTGTGGTACAATATCTACAGATTTACTGTTGATAGGTATAGTTTACTTAACTCATTCAAAGTTTAATTGTGATACAACCAGCATTACTTGGCACCTTAGTCAGGCATTTTTCAGTGTTTAAATTAACTGCATTATATATGGTCTTCATCTTAATACTTAACCAGGGAAGGAGCTGATTGGTAAGTAGGACCTGGTGAGTATTTCTACAGTCCAGTCGTTAAAGTGAAAGTAAGGTCTCTAGTTTAGAGTAAGTAGTGTTTAAAGGGAAGTAAGGTCCCTAGTGTATTTAAAGTTATTTAATTTAAAGAAAGTAAAGGGAGTAAATTAAGGGTAGGACATGGCAGGGCAGATCGGCACCGTGGAGTGCTCCTCCTGTGCTATGTGGGAAGTCAGGGACACTTTCGGTATCCAGGGCGAACACATGTGCAGGAAGTGCCTCCAGCTGCAGCTACTCGAAATCCGCGTTTTGGAGCTGGAGCTGCAGCTGGAGTCACTGTGGAGCATCCGCAAAGCTGAGAACTTCATGGATAGCACGTTTAATGAGGCGGTCACACCACAGGTAAAGACTGCACAGGCAGACAGGAAATGGGTGACCGCCAGACAGAGTAAAAGAACTAGGAAAGTAGTGCAGGAATCCCCTGGGTCTATCTCCCTCTCCGACAGATTTTCCATTTTGGATACTGCTGGGGGAGATGGTTTCTCAGGGGAATGCAAAAGGAGCCAAGTCCGTGGCACTATGAGTGGCTCAGCTGCACAGGAGGGGAGGAAAAAGAGTGGGAGAGCAATAGTGATAGGGGATTCTATCGTAAGGGGAACAGATAGACGTTTCTGTGGCCACAGATGTGACTCCAGGATGGTATGTTGCCTCCCTGGTGCCAGGGTCAAGGATGTCACTGAATGGCTGCAGGGCATTCTGAAGGGGGAGGGTGAACAGTCAGAGGCCGTGGTTTACATTGGTACCAACGACATCGGTAGAAAGAGAATTTAGGGAGCTAGGTAGCGGATTAAAAAGCAGGACCTCAAAGGTTGTAATCACTAGATTACTCCCGGTGCCACGAGCTAGTGAGTACAGGAATAGGAGGATAGAATAGATGAATGCATGGCTAAAGAGTTGGTGCAGGAGGGAGGGCTTTAGTTTTATGGATCACTGGGTCTGCTTCTGGGGAAGGTGGTACCTGTACAAGTCGGACGGGTTGCACCTGAACCGGAACGGGACCAACATCCTTGTGGGAAGGTTTGCTAGTACTGTTGGGGGATTAAATGAACTTGGCAGGGGGATGGGATACGGAGTGGAGCTATAGTAGGGGGTGATGCACAGCCAAATATAGAGGAAAAAACAAGTCAACCTGGAAGGCAGAGCAAATGTGTAATGGCACAAGGGAGTATGGCAAGGCTGGATGGCATTTATTTTAATGGAAAAAGTCTTGCGAGTAAGGCAGATGAATTGAAGGTGTTGATGAACACATGGGAGTATGATATGGTTGAGGGAGGGGCAGGACTGGCAGCTCAATATTCCGGAGTATAGAACCTTCAGGCGAGACAGAGGGGGGTGTAAAAGAGGCGGGGGTGTCACAATATTAATCAAGGAGTCAACTACTGCAGTAAGGAGGGATGATATCTTAGCAGGTTCCTCTAATGAGGCCATATGGGTAGAACTTAAAAACAAAAAGGGGGCAAGCACTTTGCTGGGAGTGTACTGTAGGCCCCCAAACAGTCAGGGGGAGATAGAGAAACAGATATGTAGGCAAATCTCAGAGAAGTGTAGAAATAATAGGGTAATAATAGTAGGGGATTTCAACTTCCCCAATATTAACTGGGATAGTCAGAGTGTGAAAGGCTTAGAGGGTGTGGAATTCTTAAAGTGCATCCAGAAGAGCTTTTTGAGCCAGCATGTAGAGAATCCTACAAGAGAGGGGGCGGTACTGGACCAATTCTAGGGAATGTAGCCGGGCAAGTGGTAGAAGTGTCAGTAGGAGAGATTTAAGGTAGTCATGGAAAAGGACAAAGATGGACCAGAAATAAAGGTTCTAAATTGGGGGAAGGCCAATTTTTATATGATGAGGCAGGATCTAGCCAAAGTGGACTGGGATCAGCTACATGTAGAAAAATCCACATCAGAGCAGTGGGAGTCTTTCAGAGAGGAAATAGAGAGAGTACAACGCCAACATGTTCCCGTAAAGGTCAAGGGTGGGACCAACAAGCCCAGGGAACCCTGGATGTCAAGGGATATACAAGAATGAATTAGGAAAAAAAGGGGGGCTTTTGGCAGATACAAAGGACTAAAAACAGTGGAAGCCCTAGAGGAGTATAGAAAGTGCAGGGGGGTACTTAAAAAAGAAATTAGTAGAGCGAAGAGGGGACATGAAAAAACATTGGCGGGCAAAATAAAGGTGTTTTATAAGTATATTAAGGGCAAGAGGATAACCAGGGAAAGAGTAGGGCCCATTAGGGACCAAAGTGGCAATCTGTGTGTAGAGCCGGAAGATGTAGGTGAGGTTTTAAATGAATATTTTGCATCTGTGTTCACTATGGAGAAGGGTGATGTAGGCATAGAAATCAGGCAGGGCGATTGTGATATACTTGAACAAATTAGTATTGAGAGGGAGGAGGTACTAGCGGTTTTAGCGGGCTTAAAAGTGGATAAATCCCCAGGCCCTGACGAGATGCATCCCAGGCTGCTGTGTGAGGCAAGGGAGGAGATTGCAGGGGCTCTGGCATGAATTTTCAGAACCTCTCTGGCCACAGGGGAGGTGCCAGACAACTGGAGAACAGCTAACGTAGTACCATTATTCAAGAAGGGTAGTAGGGATAAATTACAGGCCAGCGAGCCTAATATCAGTGGTAGAGAAATTATTGGAAAAAATTCTGAGGGACAGAATTAGTCTCCACTTGGAGAGGCAAGGATTAATCAAGGATAGTTAGCATGGCTTTGTCAGGGGGAGATCATGTCTAACCAATTTGATTGAATTTTTCGAGGGGTTGACTAGGTGTGTGGATGAGGGTAGTGCAGTTGATGTAGCCTACATGGACTTCAGTAAGTCTTTTGACAAAGTCCCGCATGGGAAACTGGTCAAGAAGGTAAGAGCCCATGGGATCCAGGGCAATTTGGCACATTGGATTCAAAATTGGCTTAGTGGCAGGAGGCAGAGGGTGATGGTCGAAGGTTGTTTTTGTGACTGGAAGCCTGTGTCCAATGGTATACCGCAGGGATCGGTGCTGGGTCCTTTGCTGTTTGTAGTTTACATTAATGATTTAGATATGAATGTAGAAGGTATGAACAGTAAGTTCGCAGATGACACGGAAATTGGTGGAGTGGGAAAAAGCGAGGAGGGAAGCCTCAGGCTACAGGACGATATAGATGGGTTGGTTAGATGGGCAGAACAGTGGCAAATGGAATTTAACCCTGAAAAGTGTGAGGTGATGCATTTTGGGAGGACCAATAAGGCAAGGGAATACACAATGAATGGTAGGACCCTGGGAAGGACAGAGGATCAGAGGGACCTTGGTGTGCATGTACATAGATCCCTGAAGGCAGCAGGACAGGTAGATAAGGTGGTTAAAAAGGCATATGGGATACTTGCCTTCATTAGCCGAGGCATAGAGTATAAGAGCAGGGAGGTTATGATGGAGCTGTACAGAACGCTAGTTAGGCCACAGCTGGAATACTGTGTGCAGTTCTGATCGCCACACTATAGGAAGGATGTGATTGTATTGGAGAGGGTACAGAGGAGATTCACCAGGATGTTACCTGGGCTGGAGCGCTTCAGCTATAAGGAGAGACTGGACAGTCTGGGGTTGTTTCCTTTGAGCAGAGAAGGCTGAGGGGGGACCTGATTGAGGTGTACAAAATTATGAGGGGCATAGATAGGGTAGATAGAAAGGAACTTTTCCCCTTAGTAGAGGAGTCAATAACCAGGGGGCATAGTTTCAAGGTAAGAGGCAAGAGGTTTAGAGGGGATTTGAGGAAAAACGTTTTCCACCCAGAGGGTGGTTGGAATTTGGAACTCACTACCTTAAAGGATAGTAGAGGCAGGAACCCTCACAACATTCAAGAAGCATTTAGATGAGCACTTGAAATGCCATAGCATACAAGGCTACGGACCAAATGCTGGAAAATGGGATTAGGATAGACAGGGCTTGATGGCCGGCGTGGACACGATGGGCCGAAGGGCCTCTTTCTGTGCTGTATACCTCTATGACTCTATGGCCTAGAAATTTGGTTGGTTGCGCCAGCGATTAGCGCCTAAAAAGCCCGAGATTTGGGGTGTTACCCAATTTTCGGACGTGCGCAGTGATCCTAGCGCATCCTGCTATATTGAGTAGCCTGTTAGCGCCGGCGCTAAGTCTTTGCGCCCGCTTGCGGGCGCAGCCAGACAATGACGTAATTTCATTGTGCAACGCCTTTTTGGCGCCCCGTACTGGAAATTCAGTGGCGCCCCCCTCCGTTCCGCCTGGCGCTATTAGTGACAGTTGGATGGAACGTTACCAGGTCCTTCTCGGACTCGGGGGGCGCTCTTTAAAGGGGACAGCACTAGTATAAAACCGGCAGCCATTTGGCCTGGCCATACTGCTCGCTGTTGGAGAGAGTTGCAGACCTTCAGTTACACAGACTTGTTCTTATTGAGCCAGAGGAGCCTTGGGACCTTCAGCCCTGTCCAGAACAGTTGGATCCAGAAAGCTGACTGCGTCTTACTCGTCGGCCAGAATAATGGGAGCTGCTTTGGAGGGGAACGTCATCCTGGCTGAACAACTGGCAAGGGCACAGAGACGGAGGGAGAGAGGGCCGGGATTGGCCAGAAGGAGGAGGGCCAATGGACGTCGCCAAATCCGACCATACGCTGCCAGGGTTTTCAGGCAGCAGGTCTCCTACCTTACCATGTCGAAGGAGCAGTGTCTGCGAAGGCTCAGATTTGGTAAGGATGTTGTCACTGAGCTGTGCCACCTGCTTGCTGGGGATCTGCAGCCGCGGATACGGTGCAGGACCTCTCTGTCGGTGGCCGTGAAAGTCACTGTTGCGTTCAACTTTTACGCCAGCGGATCGTTTCAGGCAGCAGCTGGGGACATATCAAATATCTCTCAATTTGCGGTGCATTGCTGCATCCAGCAAGTGACAGCTGCCCTCTACAAAAGGAGGCGCGAATTAATCACCTTCCCTGTGACCCTGGAGAAGCAGGGGGAGTGCGCACAGGGCTTCGCGGCTATTGCGGACTTCCCCATGGTGCAGGGGGCCATTGATTGCACACACGTGGCTTTGCGGGCGCCATTACAGAATCCGGAGGAGTTCCGTAACCGAAAGGGGTTCCACTCCCTTAATGTGCAGCTGGTCTGTGATCATCGGCAGATGATCATGGCGGTGAACGCACAATTCCCTGGCAGCAGCCATGACGCGTTCATCCTGCGGCAGACCTCAGTGGCTGACCTTTTTGAGGCCCCGGCTCACCCACGAGGCTGGTTTCTGGGCGACAAGGGCTATCCTCTCTGCCCATGGCTCATGACCCCGCTCCGTTTGCCCAGCACCCCGGCAGAAGAGCATTACAACAACAGCCATCAGGCCACCAGGAACATTGTGGAGCACACAATTGGTGTGCTGAAGCAGCGTTTCCGTTGTCTAGACCATTCGGGGGGCGCCCTACAGTACTCGCCGGAGCATGTGGCGCGCATCGTTGTTGTCTGCTGCATGCTCCACAACCTGGCCATTCGACACACGCAGCCAATGCCAGCCGACCCTCAAGGTCCAGCAGAGCAGGCGGACGAAGAGGAGGAGGAGGAGGAGGAGGAGGAGCATGCGGGCGAGGAGGATCAGGAGGAGGAGGAGGAGGAGGAGGAAGATGGGAGGGCTCCAGAAACTGGAAGGGCCGTTCGTCAGAGGCTCGTAAGGACTCGGTTCTCGGCCCCTCGGACGGAATGGTGGCTGTGATTCGAACAGCGCCCTCTGGTTCGCTGTAAGCCTATGAAGGCCTCGATGATTGTAAATAGTGTACAGCTCGATTGTAAATAAAAAGTTTTCTTTATTTTCAAACAAGTGCTTCCTTCCAGCATGACAACGTAATGGTAACAGAAATCATAACTAACAAACTAACAGATAACTGTCTGGCAACCCGGCGAAACTAACCAAACCATAACAAACAAACATAGCAGGTGTGGACGGCCTTAAATCTGGAAAAAGAGACGTCTTAGCACCTCTCTCTACTGGTGTCCCCTTGATGGAGACCGACTCCTCTTACGAGGTCGGCCCCTTCCCTCCCTGCAGCTCCTCTGTAATTGGACCCCAGTGGCTGCGTCAAGGCTGGGGGACGCCTGCTGAGTGTCTGGAAGCGCTGAAGCCCCTGAGGGATGGCCTGGACGACCTCTGGGCTTGGAGGTCCCGCAAGCAGGCTGCTCCAACTGGGCATGTCTGCTAGCAGTCTGCCACGCAGGTGGTGGCAGCTGCTCTGCTGACGTGCCAGCGGTGGCATCAGGACTGCTCACATGCAGAGAGAGGACACCTGCACCGTGGTCAGCCGAAACACTAGCACTCTGACGGGGCCACACAGGATCATACGCCACAATCGACTGCTCCACAGATTCATGGCCTGCTGTGGTGCTGCAAGGGCCTGGGGTGATCCTGCCTGGTGCAGCTAGGGTGGCAGCAGAGAGTGTTCGCGTGGCCTCAATTTGCGTGTGGGCGAGGCCAGCAAGTGACTGCGTGGCAGCAGTGAGGACCTGCGTGGCAGGTGCCAGTGCTTGGGAAAAGCCATGGACAGACCTTTCCACTGCCTCGGACAAGCCCTGGACAGACCTTTCCACTGTCTCGGACAAGCCCTGGACAGACCTTTCAATTGCCTTGGACAAGCCCTGGACAGACCTTTCCATTGCTGGGCCGAAGCCCTGGACAGACCTTTCCATTGCTGGGCCGAAGCCCTGGACAGTCCTTTCCATTGCTGCCCCAAAGTCCAGCACACTCTTTGCCAGTGTGTCGATCGACTCAGGCATCCTCCCCACTGCAGCCATCAGCTCAGTGTGCCTGAGCCGGGCCTGGGCGTTCATCTCGGCAAGGCTACGCACCTCCTCTGCACTCTGTGCAGCAGTCATGGTGGCCTGCCTCGCCCTCCGGGGAGACGGCCCCCGAGCGTCCCTACCCCCCGCACGTTGCTGCAGGCTGCTGGTTCCTGCAACTGGCTCCTCATCAGAGCACCCCCCCTCCCCTCAAGGGAACTACTATCCCCAGTCTCCAGATGCGGTGGCTCCCCTGAGGCTGGGACGGATGGTCCGGCTTCCTCCTGGTCGTCGCCTCCGGAGACACTGGCACTGGCAGCTTGAGGGGCCGGCTCCCGAGCTGGTGATGCAGCATCTGAAAGCAGGGAGGTTGAAGAGTGGCTTTAGCAAAAGGACAGTTTGGCAGCAAGGGATGCAACAGTGCGGCAATGCTATGACATGGCTCCACATTGAGAAAGCATGCTGGCGGGGGAAACAACTGGAAGGTGACAGCTGTAATAGTAGAGAACCTTACCATCGCTGTGAACAATGGGGTCGGCAGCTGCAGTGGTGACAGGACCACTCAGGCGTCCTCCCACAATCTGGTGGACTCTCTCCTCGAGATCCGTCAGAGGCTCCAGTTGAGGACGGCCTCCCCCGGTGCGAAGCTGCTCCTTGCGGTTTCTTGCCAGCTTGGCCTGCAGGGCAAAGGACGGGAAGTCATGTTACATGATGCCCTGAATTATGATCTCATGCCCCTCATGGTGGAACAGCCCTTACATGATGCCCTGGGTTATCATCTCATGCCCCCCATGGTGGAACAGCCCTTACATGATGCCCTGAGTCAAATGTGCATGTGTGTGACCAGAAAGGGCCATGGGTGCTTGCTGACAGATGGCCAGTGGGGCATAGCGCACCCTGTAGCCATAAAGTCAGGTGCTAATGGAGGGATGCATAAGTTTACATTAACTCCACTCACCCTCACGACCCGAGTGAGGTCGTTGAATTTCTTCCTGCACTGCACAGGGCTCTTGGTCGCCATGCTGCTGGAGTTGCCCCTCTGAGAAACATCCCTCCAAGCTCGTCGGTAGTCCTTATGATTAGGCCTCCTGCCATTGTCGGGGTAGAGGACATCTCGCTGGCGCTCCACTGCGGCCACCAATTCCTGCAGAGACTCATTGGTGAAGCGCTCTGCTCTCTGCCTCACCCTCTCCATATGCTCCAAGTTTTTTGCGCCAGAGAAGGGCCTGCGCCGATTTGCTGGCCTACAAGGCGCAGAGTGTGGATGCTGGAGCTGCCTGACCCACCCCTTTAAGAGCTGGCCGGCACCTGGAAGTCTTGTGGTCATGGGTAATTGAGAGCACCTGCGCTGCGGCTGGATGCCCCGATATTGGGTTGCGCCGGCATGTTAGTGCCTTAGGTGCCCCGTGTAATGCCTGAACTCGCGCCTCAATCACCTTTGGGGCGCTGCAACCCAATATCGCACGAGGTGTCGAGAAGTTGCGTCTGGCTATAAAATTTGCGCTCCGCCAATTCTAACGCCCCAAGTGGGGCTATACCCAATTTCTAGGCCTATGACTGCAAAGCCACATAAGAACACATGGAATGGCGAACAGTAATTGGGTCCATCAAACCCTCTTCCTGCATGGACCATGTAGAATCTACATTATCATGGTCTCTACCTCACCCTTTCAATCTCTTGAGACAAAGTTTTACATAAATATTCATTGATCTCCATAGGTAATCAAGTAAACTCAGAAATATTTATCTATTCTCACATTTTCATTATTCAACTTTGGCCTGTTCTCCTACCCCAACAGTGAACAAGTCACTAAGGGGGAGAAATTCGGCATGTTAGCGCCTCCCATTTGCACCTGGGTGGGTGCTAACGGGGCGCTAATGAGTTTGGGGCGGAGTGCGGCGAATCCAACGCCGCACGCAAAATTCATCTGGGAGGCACTAACAATTAGCGCCTAGGCCTTTAGAGCCTGGAAGATCATGACGTCAATTAAATTGGAACACCCCGTTAACGGACCAGATGCAAAATTGACCGTCGCCCCCTGCCTTAGCACCTGGCCCGATCAACGACAGGAAGAGGAGGTGTTATACATTCGGATGGCCGCTGTAGGAGCGGTATTTAAATGGATCAACATCCACTTTCATTTTAGTGGCCAATTAATGCTGCCTTCTCAGTTTCACATAGCGAAACAGCCGCTTTCAGTGAGTTAAACGTTTCTTACTTTCAGGAGTGTTCTGCCTGCTAAAAGTTTGTCACTTTCATTCTGCTAAGATTTCGAAGTCCTACACTTGGTTACATTAAAGGGGCTGTAGTGGCACTTGACCTCGCCCTCCAGCATCAACGTCGGAGGCAGCAGAGGCAGAGACAAAGACTGGAAAATGTGGCCAAAGGGAAGAGGGCCAACAGGGCTCTCAACAGGAGGCCTTACCCTCCCAGGGTATTCCGGGAGCACTTCTCCTACATAAATTTAACTGAGGAGCAATGTCTTTGAAGGCTCCGCTTCAACAAGGAGGTGGTCACAGAGCTCTGCCACCTCCTGCAGCCAGACCTCAAGCCTCAGATCAGGACCACCACGGCTCTCTCAGTGGCAGTCAAGGTCGCCGTCGCCCTCAATTTCTACACCGGCGGATCCTTCCAGTCTGCAGCAGGAGACATAGCTAACATCTCGCAGTTCGTCGTTCATTGCTGTATTTGGGAGGTCACAGAGGCTCTCTACAGAAGGAGAAGGGACTACATTTCCTTCCCCAGCACCAGAGAGAAGCAGGATGAGCGTGCATGTGGCTTTGCCAGGATAGCGGGCTTCCCCATGGAGCAGGGCGCCATTGAATGCACCCACATGGCTTTGCGGGCACCCCATAACAATCCAGAGATCTTCCATAACCGCAAAGGCTACCACTCACTTAACGTGCAGTTGGTGTGCGGCCACAGACAGCAAATCCTCACCTTCAATGCCCGCTATCCTGGCAGCAGCCATGATGCCTTCATCCTGCGCCAGACCGGTGCGCCAGCACTCTTCCAGCCACCACATCAAGCTCGCGGCTGGCTGGTCGGAGACAAGGCGTATCCACTCTCCACCTGGCTCATGACTCCCCCCACAACCCCAACGCTCCTGCCCAGCGCTCATATAATGAGAGCCATGCCGCCACCAGGAACATCATTGAGCAGACCATTGGAGTACTCAAGCAATGGTTCTGCTGCCTTGACCGCTCAGGAGGAGCCCTCCAGTACTCAGCTGAGCGGGTGTCCCTTTTTGTCGTGGTGTGCTGCATGCTGCACAACTTGGCCATCATGAGGGCCCAGCCATTGCCACCAGGCATAGTGGGACCACCTCAGGAGGAGAAAGAGGATGAGGAAAAGGAAGAGGAGGAGCAACAGGAGGAGAAACAGCAGCGCGGGAGGAGGCAGCCACTCAATCGGCCTTCTGGAAGGGCGGTCCATGACCGCCTCATCAGACTGCGGTTCCAATAAATTCTACCCCACATCACAGTTGCTCACCACATCCCCATCATTCCATCCATTTCGCATGCCATATCACAGCGCAAAACTGAAATGAGATACCACAAAATCTGCAAAATTCAATTAATAAATTTATCAACATTCAGTAAACACATATATACAACAACAATATTAACTAATCACCCTTGTGCAAACCCTTACTTCCCTTCTTTACAATGCCTTTTCCTAATCTACTGCTCCTACGTAGTCTGTCCCCAGTGGCTGCAGCACGGCTGGTGGAAGGCTGCTGAGTGTCGGTGCCAGAGCCTACAGATGGCCTTGCAGGACGCCCTCGACCAGCTCTGAGCCTGAAAGGCCCAGCTGTACACTGCGCCACCTCAGGATGGGCAGTGGCAGTCTGGCCTGGCTGGATGACAGGCAGCGACAAGGGCAATGTCGGGGTGGCAGTGGTGGGAACAGGAATGCTGTCACCCTGAGAGAGGACAGCAGGTTCCTGTTCCACTGACCCACTGCCACTCCCCCGAGGCAGCACCTCAGCATCACTACCAATCTGCTGGAGCACAGATCACTGGCCTGCTGCGACACCGTGAGATCCCCGGTGGACTGTGGTGGACCCAGCGACGATGGTAGCAGTCAGAGACTCAATGGCGGCAACCATTGACTGCATTACAGCACTAAGATTTTGCGTGGCTTCCGCCTGTGCTGCAATGGATGCTGCCATATCGCCCATGACACACGCCATGAGGTCTGGGTCCCCATGGTCTCTCAGGGAGTCCACCATCCTTTGCAGACAGCCAAGGATGGGCTCCATGGTGTGCGCCGAGCTCGGTGCAATGTTGGAGGCGGACTCCTCCACGCTCCTTACCATTGCCAACAGGCTCTCGGGCACTCTTGCCATTGCACCTATCATCTTGGTATGCATGCCCATCACCCTTCTTGTGAATGCCTCCCCATCAAGGTCCTCATCTGAGTCCTGTGCAGCAGAACTCGCACGTGAACTCACCCTTCGGGGAGTTGGCTCCTGAGCTACCCTTTCCCGCTGGCCTTGCTGTAGCCCGCTCGTCCCCGGTGCCTCACCCAGTGCAGACCCCTCTACTAAACCTGCCTCTAAAGATCGCGTAGTCCCAATGTCTGAGGTGGTACCTGCGGGTGAGACATGCAGTGACGCGGTGCTTTCTTCCTCCTCCTCTTCTCCCGCCTCACTCTCACTGGGAGGCTCAGGGATAGGCTTGTCAGCCGGTTGCTGATTACCTGAAAGCATAAATGCGTAAGACTCGCATTAAGGTGAGGGCAGGGGGGCAGGAAGGGAGCATGGAATGCAGACAGTATAATGAGCTGTAAAGTGGGAAAGGCTTGTGGTGTGAGGGGGAAGTGGGATGAGAGAAGGAGAGATGATAAACATACTGTTGTTTCCCCTAAGGGGGTCGACATCGCCGATGGCCACGGCGCCCACCACCTGGCGCCCAATGACTCTCGGCACTTGCTCCTCAAGGTCTGTAAGCTGTTGGATATCCCCTTCGCCCCTGCCTGTTCATTCCTGCACCCTTCTATTGTGGCCCAGCTTGGCCTGCAAGAGAAAGGAAAGTGTGTGAGTGAGTGTGCAGTTGTGTGTTTGGGAGATGTGCCTGCCATAATTGAATAGGTGTGATTGTAGGCAAGGCGTGCGATGTAGATGTGAGATTTAGTAGGTGAAGATGCTTGGTGGGTGAGTGGTGGGGGTGTGGTGGTTTGTGCAGTGTGTACAGACTGAGGTTCAGAGGCTGGTATGTAGGACTTGTTAAAGCATGTACTCACCCTGAACACCCGAGTTAGGTCGTTGAATTTTTTACAGCACTGTGGCGGTACCACCGGTTGTCCCTTACATTGAGATACATAATTCCCTTTAACTTACCTTACTGTATGTGTCTGTTACTGCACTCAGGCTTCTCTCCTGTACTCTGCGTCATGACGTCAGAGCTCGGAACCTTTCAACAATAGAGCTCGGAACCTGCTGGCAGTTGAGCTCGGAACCTGCTGGCAGTTGAGCTCGGAACCTGCTGGCAGTTGAGTTGGGAAGCTTCTAGTTAGTCCTCGTGGCGTCCCTGCTGGGGAAAGACCTACACCACGGTGCTCCTACAGTCAGCCATCTTACCTGCTACCTTACCTGTTGTATTTAACCTGTTCCTGTAAATAAACAACTTGTTAATAGTTCGTCGAAGTCAAACTCTCTTATTTAGTGGCGATCTACACAAACCGCTACATTGGTGACCCAACGATGTGAGTACGGGAGCTCATCAATTCCAACACTACAATTGGTGAACCCGTATCCGTGAACGATTTTCATGGTAGCAACGCGCGCCTGAACCTTGTCTTCCCACAAGACGACCGACGCACAACCGACGAACAACCACGGAACAGCAACCGCCTAACACCGATTCCTCCAAAGGCGACCCCGTCTTTGCGAACGTATTCGCAAAGTAAGTGCAGCCTGGAGCAGATCCCGTTTGACACGGACAAAACTCAACCGGACCCCGTTTTTTTTTTTTTGTGAACAATTTTCACAAAAGAAGCACGCCATGGAAGCACCAGCCGTTTTGCTGTCGCTACCGCAATCCAGGGAGCCACAGTCTCCCTCGTGCTTTATAAAGGTAGAAGCCCCGTTCGACGAGAACATCGATGCGGCCCCGACCACGCACTTCCTTACGGTCCCCGTACTCGTCTTCCCTACCGTCACACGGATCGTCCGCCTCTACGTCCAAAGCAACAGCAAGTATACATCTCTCCAAGCGCAGGGTACAGCGTGTTCGGGCCCACAAAATCGGAGCGTGCCCTGCGGGGATACCACGAGGACTCACCCCCACGAACCACGAGGACCCATCCCTCGCGAACCACGAGGATCCATCCCTCGCGAACCACGAGGATCCATCCCTCGCGAACCACGAGGACCCTGCCCTCATGAAACACGAAGACTCGTTCCCCGCCGACGACGCACCAGCCCGTCAGCCTACTGGTTGTGTTACCTACTACACGTTTCAGCGCGAACGAAAAGCGTTGCCGCCCTCACGGCTGTTTTCTCCTAAATCTACAACAACTACAAGTGTTGCCACCCTCCAGGCAGAGTTTACCCCTCCCGAAAGCAACAACAACCTGGACCGTTGCCGCCCTTTCTCCAGTTTTCCCTTTAACAAATGCAAACGTCTACTGAAGCTGCACACATCAAGGACGGGTCCAACGGGCATCCAGCGGCCGCGATCAACACGTGAAAGTTGCTCTGATCACAGATCAACACAGCAACTCTTCACCCTCCGTTCTGTTAATGTCATAACATTATGGCACGCACTGTTCCGTGCGTTCCAGCCTCCTGAAGGTTTCGCTCACCAGTCAACGGAGACATCGCCCGCGTCCGCCCAATCTGCCCGTCACTCTGATAAGGCCTGCTGTTTCGCACGTCTCTATGGTCCTTCGCCTGACGGATACGTTTTATTCGCCATGACGTGCGTAAGGATCCACTTACGAGCAGTATTTTTATACCTCGTCTACTAAGCCGAGACAGCACGACCGCCGAGACCACCAGCTCGTCAGACCATCTCATCCTTGGACTTTCGTTAAAGCGAATTCTGGGGGGGCCTATGTGGCGGTACCACCGGTTATCCCTTACATTGAGATACATAATTCCCTTTAACTTACCTTACTGTATGTGTCTGTTACTGCACTCAGGCTTCTCTCCTGTACTCTGCGTCATGACGTCAGAGCTCGGAACCTTTCAACAATAGAGCTCGGAACCTGCTGGCAGTTGAGCTCGGAACCTGCTGGCAGTTGAGTTGGGAAGCTTCTAGTTAGTCCTCGTGGCGTCCCTGCTGGGGAAAGACCTACACCACGGTGCTCCTACAGTCAGCCATCTTACCTGCTACCTTACCTGTTGTATTTAACCTGTTCCTGTAAATAAACAACTTGTTAATAGTTCGTCGAAGTCAAACTCTCTTATTTAGTGGCGATCTACACGAACCGCTACAGCACTGTGTAAGGGTCCTGAGGACCACATTGCTGGCCGCGACATCCTGGACTACTTCCCTCCACATTGCCCTGAAGACCTGGGGCAATGGCCTCCTGCCAGTGGCCGGGAACAGCACTGCCCTCCTTCTTTCGACTGTCGCGACCAATGCCTCCAATGTCTGGTCGCTGAAACGGCGAGCTCTCTCCCTGGGACTGGGATCAGCCATGAGGATAAGAGGTGTAGCTGTTGAGTTGCTTGAAGGTCGCCTTCAGAGCCAGCAATGTTGAGAATGAGGTTGTGCAGAATGATTGAACCTTCCCTTTAAAACTGGAAGGAGCCAGTGTGAATGATGAGTCCTGATTGGAGTACACCTGAAATTGGTTATCGCTCTGCGGGTAGCGCCCCGCTCTCTGTGTGTAGCACCCTAAGTTAGGTGATTAGTGCTTGATTACCACTTCTTTCTTGGAGCACTAACAATCAATTTAGCAGGAGGGCAGAAGGATTAGTGCCTACCGTTAATTGAACAACTTTTTAAAAATTTAGCGCCCCAACCCGGGCGATACCGAATTTCTAGATTAATTTGTCGTATGAAGTATTTGGTCATCTCAGTCTATATCTATCCTTGTAACCACCAATCCTGATCCCATGATAGCAATTTATCCAATTCCTTTTTGAAAGAGCCAACTGATTTTGCTGGGAGTCTTTCTCACATATCCATTACTCTTTGGGGAAAAAATCTCTATAAGCATGCTAATTAATGTTATAGCAACAACTTGCATTTATGTAGTGCCCCTCACATAGAGGACTATCCCAAGGTGCTTTACAAGGGGGAGAGGAGAATGCTGAACAAGAGATAGAAAAGATTAAGAAGAAGAAACAAATGTATAGCTGAATTTGGTTTACCAGGTTTGTAATGGCCTATTGGAGGAAAGGAGAGAAGTAGCAAAGTAAAATAGTTTAGACAAAGTGTAGAGGCATAGTGACTCCAGTGGCAGAGCACAGGGTGCAGGCAGACGGGGATATAAGGCTACAAAAGATCTGTCAGATAAGATGGGGTGTGACTGTGGAGGTATTCAGAAATTAAGACATTGAAATTCGGGTCCCCATGCGTGAGTACGCACTGGGTACTCATGCGTAGGCCCAACGAAAGTGCCGGTTTCATGCATGCACTGCACATGCGCAGGAAACCGGAACTTCCGTTCCCTTGAAAGAAGGGGTTGAGAGGTGGAACGCGTGCGCCGGAGAGGCAGCGCGTGCACATCGAACTTACGTTTTTTTGCAGGGTTCTCCGGGAGGGTAAGTCTCCAGCAGTTACACTTTTAAAAAGCAGGCGCAAGGCCTGCTTTTAACAAGGTAAGTGGTGAATTAATTAAAATTAAAACATTTTTTCCACAGGGTTATTATTTTTAAATACTTTAAAGAAAGGTAAGTTTATTTTTAGCCCCGTTAGAAAATGTAATTAATTTTTTCAAAAATTTAAATTATTGTTTAAAATAGTTATTTAATGTAATTTATAGTTATTTTAAAAATGTGATTTAAAAAAAAAATTATTTGAAGTTTTAGTTACGTTTTGGGGCTTATAGTATTTATAGGTTTGACAGCTCTTCCTGTCAAATTTATGAATGAAGCATTCCCTGCTACCATTGGTTCTCCATGGCCCACGTGATCCCAGGGGACGCTTCGAACTAACTGCGCCCCTGGGATACGCAAGCACTGTGCGCCGGCAGTTGGAGCAGGCCGAGGATCGGAATACCACGCGGGCCCACAGCTCAACGGCTGGCGCGCTAGGTAAGTGCAGGTCGGGGGCTTGCACCCGCTGGAAGCCTCCGACCCGAATTTCTGGGCCAATGAAGTTAATACCTTGGACATTAGAGAACCAGTGGAGTGTGGCTAGGACAGTTTATTAAGAGTAAGACTGAAAGAAGATTTGGGTCATGGATTTTTGGATTAGGTAATTGCAAATTGTGTACATTTTATGTTATAAAGAAAACTGTATAAAGAGCTTGAGAGTGAACATACTGGGGTCGATTTTATCTCAGGTGCGGGGAATTGGCGGGTTCCCCGAATTTAGTGATTCCGACACGATTGTAAATGGGTCTGTGAGATTGATGCAAATTTAACACAATTGGCCAATTCATTTCCAGCGTGTGGGAAGCCTTGGCAATTGAGTGTTTCCAGTCAAAAAGTCGCAGAATATGATGTCATCATTGCTGCTGCTTTTAAGGTCCACAGCAAGCCTTGCTTCCTCTGCAGGCTTCCAACCTTCAACATTAAGATGGCACAGGAGCCTGCAGGAGGAACGGCCAGCGGGAGGGCCAGATCTGCACCCAAATTTGATGAGGCTTCACTACAGGCATTACTGGATGGTGCTAGGGCCCACCGGGAGGTCCCCTCCCCTTCTTCAGGGAGGAAGAGGCCTCCCAGCCAGACCAAGGCAGTGTGGCTAGAGGTGGCAGGTCAAGTCAACTGCTTGGGGTTTACACGAAGAACGTGGTTGCAGTGCAGGAAAAGATTCCATGACCTTCTTCACACTGGAAAAGTAAGTACTGTATTGTAGGAGTCTACGTACTCCTAACAAAATATACTGAACTCGGAGAGGTTCAACAGAAAAGGTTTAATTGTTGAGAACACATGTTGAACACAAAAATGGCGTCAGAGACTACACCAAGTCCGACTGCCTTTACTCAGTCCCCAGCTTCGACTGCCCCTCCCCCGCTCTGGGCTTAACTATGTTGCAGATCGAGTTTCTTAAAGGTGTGATCCTTCTTAAAGGCATGATGCCTGATTTATAGTCTACGGACCGAAAAGCGGATTGTGTCCTTTCTGTGATCGGTACGCCACAGTATGATGTTTCCATCACCCTCAATCTGATCCCCATTGCTTTTCCTCACCTGCACTCAGCTTTAGCAATCTCTTCCTGCACATCCCACTAGACACTCACATCCATGCACCCTTACCCATTCCCTCTCTCTCTATGCTCACATTCACAGAACTATGCCACCATGCAGCCCTCACACTCCCTATCACTCTGATGCTTTGAACACAACTGACAACACACAGGGAGGGCCCTTGGTATTGCAACCTCACTCCATCTTTGTATCCTTCTAAGTACCTATGCTATGCAATCTCTGCACTCACTCCTTCATTCTCACTCAACCTCCACTTGCCTCCCTCATGGCAGGAAAAGAGAGCTCACAACAGGAGAGAGCGAGCCAGGACAGGAGGAGGGCCGCCCTCATTAGCCCAGCTCACCCCCTGGGAGGAAGGCGTCCTGGAGATTGCCGGGGCTGACCGAGATGTGGACATTGGGGAAGGACAGGCAGGAGCATCCCCGCAAGCTGGTGACAGAATAGTTTTCCATCTCTCTCATTGGCATTGCATGAGTCGCTGACAATGATCCTGAAGCTACATCATATGGAATTATGATCATCTGCAAAATGCAATGTGCATGTAACCTTGGCATCACATCTCTAACTGTTTCCTTGACTCCTCCACAGGACCATCGAGAGCCACCATCCCCACTCTGCAGGAGGAAGAGCCTGAGCAGCCATACTCCTCAGAGGAATCTGCAACCTCTGAGGGCGCAGCGTCAGCAGAAAAAAGCGCACCCAGCACCAGCGCAGACACTCACACCTCGGTGGGACCTTCGGGACATAGAGTAGAGTTGTCACCTGGTGTATCACAGCTCACAAGTGAGCATCGGCAGATTGTGGAGACAGGGACAGCAGTGGAGAGTCCTCGTCAGAGGGCGCAGGACTCTGCCAGCTCAGCTCAGCTGCATGTGGACCCTCTGCCTCTGGGTCCATCCGTAAGATCAGAGGTGATGGAACTCCATGCACAGATGCAGGAGTCTCTGGCAGGTTTTGTCTCCAGGGTCGTTGCGAGTGTGGAGCGAATGGAGGAGTCCATAGCGAACATGAGCAGAGCCTTTGTGGAGTCAGTGGCGTATGAACGCATCAACACGGAAAGGATGGCTACCTATGTGGAAATGATTGCTGCCTCCGTGGTAAGGCTGGCTACGGTAGAGGAGAGGAGGGCTACGGCCATGGAGGAGGTTAGTCGCCAAGGTATGGAAAACATGGTGAGTGTTCAGAATAGAATGACATCTCTTGAGGAGCAATGGGCATCTATTGAACAGAGAAACCAGACCTTCATGGAAGTCCTTCTGAGTAGGACTGCCATTGTAGATACGGGTCTCCATGGCCCCCCTGATGTGCAGCAAGCTGCTCTCAAGCCACTTGCAGGCACTGAGGGGGACCTGACCCATGAGAGGGAGGTTGGTGGCAGACCTCAAGGAAGTGGGGGCTCCTCTCCAAGCGCTCACGCTTCCATGCCACTGCAGAGCCCTCGGTCAGAGGCCCGCCAGAGTCCACACCCAATGGAGATAGCGGTCTCAACCCCTGCACAGCCGCAGGAGCAGCAGACTGCTGGCGAGCCCTCACAGGCTCACCATCCCAGATGATGCCCGTCAAAGGTGTCGAGACAGCAGCAGCAGGAAAGTGAGCAAGGGGCCTCCACATCTGCTGAAGCCACAGGGGAACCACTACATAGGAGCACGCGTAAGAGGAAAATAAAGCACAAATAGTCAGAAGGGTAGTCACTTGGGTGAAATGCTGTGTATTTTGTAAAAATGCCATCAGTTGTGTGTTTTTCATAAAAAATCTGATGGCAACTTCTGCAGTTGTGGCGTGTGTCATTTCGCGAATGGGGCTGCAGGTCCTCTAATGCCAAGAGGAGAAGGAAAAAAAGGCTTCCCATGCTTCTGGTAGGTGCCTCAGTTGAGGAAGCGCTGAGTGAGGGTGGCGAGAGGTCACACTGGAGAAGTGTGTGAGGCTCCAACCTTCCACAGGTGTGGTTAGGCCTGGTAAAAGTTGCCCCAGACCTGAGACAACAAAGTCCTGCCACCTGCAAATGATGACTGATCAAATATCCTCTTTAATGTTGGACCTGCAGCTGATAGTTAGCAAGCCAATAGTGTTCACGCCAGGTTTCACAGGCGTGATCCCCACCAGGCGCGTTTTACGTGGGAAAAGGGTTAAACAGGCAAGGACCTGTTAAAATGGGATTATAAAGGCCAATCAGTACTGTTTAAGGGCCCTAAAGACCATTCCCGCCTGTTGCAGGCGGGGCTGATTCGGGTCAATCAGACACACCTAGGTTAAAATGGCGTGGAGGCGGGTACCAGGCCGGGGGCGGGGGGGGGTCGCGACCCCCAGGTTTTGCTATTTTAACCCCCCACATGCCTAAAGGCCCGCCTCACCACCCAATGAAAATCGAAGCCACTGTGTGCAATAATTACTTGAGAGGTCATGAAGCTTTATGGTCTTGGGTGCCATATGTGTCATAAATTATGTAGAGTCACTGTTAAAAATTTTGAAGCTTGATTTGATCCAGAAATAAACCAAATGCAGCAGAAATGATTTCCAATCAATATTTACAAGTGTAGGTTTCTAGCTACAGTGATTTCAGGGAATGTAGCCAGAGGTTGCAAATTTGAAATTCCCCAGAGCACTAAATCAGTAGGTCCAATACAACAATCAGTCACTATTAGGTAATGGAGCAGAAGCAGGACAGTGTGATAATGAATTTGTTTGTGGGTGAAGTTCTTAATTTTATGTAACCACCAAGTTCAAAATTAAATAAGGAAATTCTGAGGTTTATGTTCTACAGTGATCATTATTTTTTTTTAAAACTTGCATTTAGGTAATTTGAAAATTTGATATTATTTGGTTGGATGCTCCTACATTTTTAAGTTACTGAAAACGATTAACCCTTGCATTACTTAATATTTGCAACTGCAAAAATCTAGAATTATCTGTCGTGCAACATTTTGACATAGGATTTCCAGCACATTTTGCTTGTTGAATATAGATAGTCTTCTGGAAGATTTTACTGATGGGAAGGACCTTCAGTGTCTGATCTGCTCACATGCTCAGATATCCAATGCACGCTTTTCATTCAAATTGGACCCTAAAGAATGGATCCACATGGGTAGATTTTCTGATGAGTTATGCCTGATAAGTAGCCCTAATTGATCAAACATATGGGTGGAATTCTCTTACACTGGATCTCTGCCCATTTAGCTCTTAAATTTCTAGTTTTCAAGTGGCCTTGGCAGTGCCTGTCAGTTTCCCAGTTACATCCTTTAAATGAGGCCCATGTAATGCCATTTAAACAACCACACAATTCTGCAGAGTTTGTACTAGAATAGCATTAAGTTTTAAACTTGCTCATATAAAATGGTCATCCAGGGTTGCTAGGGGCTGTGTATGTGGAACTTTTTAAACATTTGTTTATGGGGTGTGGGCATCCATGGCAATGCCAGCATTGATTGCCCATCCCTAATTGCCCTTGAGAAGGTGGCGGTGAGCCGCCTTCTTGAACCGCTGCAGTCCATGTGGTGATGGTACTCCCACAGTGCTGTTAGGGAGGGAGTTCCAGGATTTTGACCCAGTGACGATGAAGGATCGGCGATATATTTCTAAGTCAGGACGGTGTGTGACTTGGAGGGGAACTTGGAGGTGGTGGTGTTCCCATGCGCCTGCTGCCCTTGTCCTTCTAGGTGAAAGAGGTCAGGAGTTTGGGAGGTGCTGCCGAAGATGATATGTGTCCACCCATTCCACCAGATAATACACACTGCAGCCATGGTACGCCGGTGGTGAAGGGAGTGAATGTTTAAGGTGGTCGATGGGATGTCAATCAAGCGGGCTGCTTTGTCCTGGATGGTGTCGAGCTTCTTGAGTGTTGTTGGAGCTGCACTCATCCAGGCAAGTGGAGAGTATTCCATCACACTCCTTACTTGTGCCTTGTCGATGGTGGAAAGGCTTTGGGGAGTCAGGAGGTGAGACACTCACCACAGAATACCTAGCCTCTGACCTGCTCTTGTTGCCACAGTATTTATGTGGCTGGTCCAGTTAAGTTTCTGGTCAATGGTGACCCCCAGGATGTTGATGGTGGGGGATTCGGCGATGGTAATGCTATTGAATGTCAAGGGGCGGTGGTTAGACTTTTGCTTGTCGGAGATAGTCATTGCCTGGCACTTGTGTGGCGTGAATGTTACCTGTCACTTATCAGCCCAAGCCTGAACATCGTCCAGGTCTTGTTGCATGCGGGCATGGACTGCTTCATTATCTGAGGAGTTGTGAATGGCGCTGAACACTGTACAGTCATCAGTGAACATCCCTATTTCTGACCTTATGTTGGAGGGAAGGTCATTGATGAAGCAGCTGAAGATGGTTGGGCCTAGGACACTACCTTGAGGAACTCCAGCAGCGATGTCCTGGGGCTGTGATGATTGACCTTCAACCACCACAACCATCTTCCTTTGTGCTATTGTATATAAGAATACTTATTGCTATGTTTCAAGTCATTTGAGCATTTTTCCTATTTTTTTCCCCTTATGATTAGTAAAACTGTGCTAATATATCCACAATTGGACAATATAATAGTCAGTGCAGAATTGATATTCTACCACTAGAAGTCACTAGCACATTTACTAAACAATAACAACCTGCTTTTATATAGCAGCTTTACCGTAACAAATTGAGCAGTTGTAGAATAATTAAGCGGTGACAATGCACAGTCAAAGAGATAGGTCTTGAGGGGGCTTTGAATGGTGAAGAGGTTTTGGAAAGAAGATCTAGAGGATGAAAGACCTGGCACCAAATGAGAATCCCAGGAAGTGGGGTACATAGAAGGCCAGAGTCCAGGAATGTTCCTGACGTCCAGTGTTTCTAGGATACTAATGACGGAAAATACATTGGTTGATGTATTTCTGTCATTAACATTACATTTGAATACGACTGCTCAAATGTAAACAGGCATATATAGTGTCCACATCACATCCGGTTGTGAAGGCCAGGGAGCAGGCTCATCAGGTCTTGTGTTTAAACATAAGGGGGGAGAAATTCAGTATCGCCCCATTTGGGGCGCTAATTATCGCCTCCAACTGCAAACTTGGCTTTTATTGCCCCTGGAGGTGATTGGAGCGCTAAATCAGGCGCTACACCTGTCTTAAGGCGCAAAGGCCGAGGAGCGAGGCATTACCTCAAAGCGCTGGCGAAGCTCATGTGATGTCAGTCAGCAATGGAACACAGACACAATGGCGCCGGCCAGTTCTTAAAGGGGTGGGTCGATCTTGCTCTCCATCCACACCCTGCTCATTGCAGCCTTGAATCTCGGCCCGGAGAGACCTGTACATCAAATCTGTTAGAAAGAACAATGGAGAGGCCTAGGGAAAGAGCTTAGAGTGCAACCCCCATATTCTCTTCTAAATCGATGCAAGGAAGATCAAATCAGAAAGAACCTGTAAAGTGCTGCTCAGTACCCAAAACTCCTCAACACAGCTTTGAATATCTCCTGCAGTCTCTCTCTCTCACTCAGAATGCGTGGTGCAAAAATTTCGCTGAAAAAAAAGGCAGGAAGCGGTTGCCTTTAAATAGCGCTCCCCCAGTCCTTTCCCGACTGTAAAATGCTCCCCTCAACCTGTCGTTGCTAGCGGCAGGTGGTAAGACATGGGGCACCACTAAATAGCCGGTCTGGGCACTACCGAGGCGTTGCACTCACGACTGACGTCACGATCTGCCGGCTCAGGAGATCGTGGCTGTAGTGTTTAGCACTGCCGCAAAATGTCTAGTTAATTTCGTGAGTGGCGCAAACATCGCTGCACACAGGCGCTAGTTGCTTTGCGCCCCATCAGTGCCCTCTTAAGGCACTAACGGGAGATGCAAACCAACCAAATTTTTCCCCCAAGGAGAACAAATTTATTTTAAAAGAATAATGTGCGTCAGGTTAAAAAGAAAATCACTATATAAAAATATTACTTTCAGTGATAAATGTTTGCCAACCAAGAACAGAATGTGCTCATAACCTATTCTGAGCTGAAATACTAACAAAATAAACATTATGGTAATTTTTTGTAGCAATGCCTGAATTTCATAAAGGCCTGATTCGTCATTGAGGTGAACAGGTGGACAAAACATTTTCCAGTATTTTCTTGCAATTGAAAACAATGAGAGCACAAATATTTGTGCAAATGCCATCCTGCTTGGGCAAGAGGCAGTTTTTCGGCTGTTTACTGGACTTCCAAGTCTCAATGACAAAGCTATAAAAGTCGAATTAGAGAATTGTACTTAATCAAAGAGCATTTCTTAATTCAATTTCTCTGAATAAACTGAAAGAAAAAGAATAACATTGCTGTTAGATCCATGATTCGTAGAGTATGATGTTTTCTAATAACTACACGGAGGCTGTAACTTAACAATCAACAGGTGTTTACTGGAGGAGGGTAGTCTCAAGACTGGCAGTACAGAGGCATGCTCAAGGCTTATATACAAGGGTGGTCACTGCCGGTACTACAGTATACAGGAGCTGTAAAAGTAGTTCTCTCTTAAAGGTACATACACGACAATTCCTCCCCATTTAGAGTAGCAGTACCCATAATATTCAAATAACAATTAACACTTTAACATGCACATTAAACAGAAATAGTCAATTTATAGATTCAGTCTTTGGGGCGGCTTCCTGATCCTTTCTGGATAGCGCCTTTCCTGAGGTTCTTGTTCTTGGTGCGGAGGCGATTCTGGCCCCCTTTCGTCGGTTAGTTCATCAGTTTCCACTGCTACTGTTTCTGAGGTAGATGTTACCGGTATGTCGGGTTCATCCCCAGGTACGCGAGACATGGGGTTGACTCGTTCCTGTGACGCTAAGATCTGATCGACGTGGCGTCTCACAATGTTCTCCCCGACATCCACTGTGTACATTAATGGCCCCTGCGTGTGCATATTGTTCCGGGTTGCCATTTCTCTGTTCGGTAGTCACGGGCCAAGACTGGTTGTCCTACATTGAAGCTCCTTGTCGGCTTCTCATTGATGTGCTGGAATTGTTTATCCTCAACATTTCTTCGCACATTTGGCCTGAGCAAATCCAGACGCGATCTCAACCTTTGGTTGAAGAACATCATGGCCGGGGTCTGGTTGGTAACTGCATGTGTCGCATTTCTGTAGGCTAACAGGAAATTGTCCACCTTATGCTGTAGTGGAATTTCATCATCGCACATGGCCTTTATCGCCTTTTTAAAGGTTTGTACGAACCTCTCAGCCAATCCATTTGTGGCTGGATGATACGGGGCGGATGTGTAATGCCTTACCCCATTCCTTCTCATAAATTTCCGAAACTCTTCGGACACAAACTGTGGTCCATTATCAGAGCAAATCTGCTCTGGCAAGCCGTTCCTGGCAAATATGGTCCGTAGGACTGCAATCGTTTTCTCTGTAGTGGTTGAGGACATTTTGATCACCTCAGGCCATTTCGAGTGGGCATCCACTGCTATTAAGAACATTGAGTCCATGAATGGACCAGCAAAATCAATATGCACCCGTTGCCATGGAGAGGAGGGCCACTCCCATGAGTGTAGAGGGGCATGTGGTGGTGCATTTTGGACCTTCTGGCATCCTGAGCAGCTCTTTGTCAGGCCCTCGATTTGCTGATCGATCCCCGGCCACCACACATAAGCCGTAGCAAGGCTTTTCATTTTCACCCCTCCCAGATGGCCTTCGTGAAGCTCATTGAGCACTCTCTCCCTTAACTTGGGTGGAATTACCACTCGGGATCCACACATCACTGTCCCCTGGCATACTGACAGTTGTTCTCTTCTGGATGAGAATGCTGGCAACAGTGAGTCGCCATGTGTTGGCCATCCGCTCACCATCAAATCATATACCCGAGACAGTGTCGGATCATTTTGGGTCTCCTTCCCTATATCCGCGTTAGTTACTGGCAATCGTTCAATTATTGACGAATAAAATATCTCGATAGGGTCCACTGCTGGTGCTTCCTCCACAGTAGGCAGTGGCAGGCATGATAGCCCATCAGCGTTTCCATGCTGTTTCGTGCCTTTATATTGTATTTCATATTGGTTCGCCCCTAGAAAAAGGGACCATCTTTGTAACCGTTGTGCAGTCATCACTGGAACGCCCTTCTTTGGATTAAAGATGGAGACAAGTGGTTGCTGGTCAGTCAGCAAGGTGAACTTCTGCCCATGCAGATAGTGGTTGAATTTTTTTACTCCCCATACTAGGCTGAGGGCCTCCCTGCCAATCTGGGCGTAGTTGTGCTCGGCTGAGGTTAGTGACCGAGACGCAAAGGCTACTGGCCTCTCCAACCCGTCTGGGAATTTGTGCGACAGCACCGCTCCAAAACCATAGGGTGATGCATCACATGCCAAACGAATTGGCAGTGCTGGGTTGAAATGAGCCAACACCTCTTTTGATGTGATCAATTCTTTGCACTTCTGGAAAGCTCGTTTACGTTCGTCATTCCACTTCCATGGTACCCCCGTTTGCAGTAGGGTGTTCAGTGGGTGTAATACTGTAGACAAATTTGGTAAGAACTTATGGTAGTAGTTCACCAGCCCGAGGAACGACCTCAGTTGTGACACATTTTCCGGTGCTGGAGCCTTGACTACTGCCTCAATCTTTTCAGGGGACTTATGTAACCCCTCTTCGTCAATAACGTGGCCACAATACGAGATCTGCTTCTGGAAAAACTCGCACTTGTGGCGATTAGCTCGTAGCCCATATTCCTTTAATCTAGTGAGCACCTTCTCCAGGTTGGCGAGGTGATCACTGTCATTTTCGCCTGTGACCAGGATGTCGTCCAAATAACACTGGGTCCCTGGAATCCCTTGCAGGACTTGATCCATCGCCCTTTGCCAAATAGCCGGAGCCAATGCTACCCCGAACACCAGCCGGTTGTATTGGCAGAGACCTTTATGAGTGTTGATCGTGAGGTATTGTTTCGAGGCTTCTTCTACCTCCATTTGCAAGTACGCCTGGGCTAGATCAATTTTGGTGAAGCGTTTACCTCCAGATAGCGAGGCGAAAATATCCTCAATCCGTGGAAGCGGATATTGTACCGTGTGAAGGACTGGGTTCACTGTCACCTTAAAATCCCCACAGATGCGGACCTTCTTTGGTTCCCCAGGCGTATTACTCAATGACCTCTTCATTACAGGAATGATGGGTCTAGCCCACTCGCTCCAGTCTACTTTGGACAGTACTCCTGAACGTTCCAACCCTTCCAGCTCTGCTTCAACGGCTGGTCGGATCGCATAAGGCACCGGTCTGGCCTTAAGAAACTTTGGGCTTGCATTTTCCTCTATTTTAATCGTTGCTGTTATGCCTTTTAGAGTTCCAAGTTCCTCCTGGAACACTTCTTTTGTGTCAGTTAGCATTTTTGACAGTCGTCCAGGTGTGACGTTGTCATCCTTTTTGGCCTCAACCTTCAGTGCCTGTATGGAATGCCAATCTAATTGTATCTTCCGGATCCATTCACGTCCTAGTAGTGGTGGTCCTCCATCTGGCAATACATATAGGTCCAGTTTAGGTATTTCCTGGCCTTTGTATATCACGTTCACCCTTATTTTTCCTTTGGGGTAGACTTTTTGCCCCGTGTACGTCTTCAAGACACTCTCTGTAGCTTTCAAGGGTATATGTGAAAATAGATGCTTGTAGTCCCTTTGGTTTATGACTGTTAGGGCTGATCCTGTGTCCAATTCCATTTTCACTTGGACTCCGTCTATCTTGAGTGTGACCCAGATAGTCTGGTGATCCTCCATTTTGGTTACCTTATGTAGTTTCAGACAACCCAGCTCCTTGCTTCCGGAGTCTGTATCACTTTTCTGTTCGTCTGAACTACTGTCCATCACCTTATGTACCTTTTTGTACTTCTCCTGTGGCGATTTCTTGCTGTTGGTTTTCTTCCCTGACCTGCAGACTCTTGCTATGTGTCCTGCTTTTCCACACTGTCTGCACACTTGGTCCTTGAACCAACAATCCTTCTGGTCATGTGTTGTTCCGCCGCAGCGATAACACTTCCCTGCCCCATATGACATTTCATTGGTGCCATATTCTTGCGGTCTCCGTTGTATCTCTGCAGCGCCCCTTGCGGCTGCTTCATGTGATACTGCCATGCTGAAAGCCTTGTCCAGCGTAAGATCCTTTTCTGATAGAAGCCGTTTCTGGGTTCCTTCACTTTGAAGCCCACACGCAAACTTGTCCCTTAACGTATCTGCTAGTCCCACTCCAAACTGACAGTGTTTTGATAGTTTGCGCAGTTCCGTTAAGTACTCAGCATTACTTTCATCTTTATGCTGGTTCCTTTTGTGGAACTTAAATCTTTCTGCTATCAGCAGCGGTGTGGGGTTTAAGTGGTGCTGTAGGATTTCCACTATGCTTTCGAAATTCTTATCCACGGGCTTCTCTGGGGTTATTAGGTTTCGCAGTAAGCCATAAGCTTTTGCACCCATGGAATTTAACAAAACCAGTGCTTTCCTAGCATCTGGCACTTCATTCTCCCTGCAGTACACCTCAATGCGTTCCACATATGTCGCCCAATCTTCGACTTCATTGTCGAACGCAGAGATACTGCCACTCTTCGGCATACCTGGGTGTGATTTAACTGTCAAAAATGGCGTCTCCTGCATTCTCCCTTCTTCTCTGCTGGCACAAAATGGCGTCTCCCGCGCTTTCCTTTCTTCCCGCGCTCGCCCTTCTTCTCCGCTGCGGCTTCTAAAAATGGCGCCTCCCGCGCTCTCCCTTCTTCTCCACGGCTCAATGGCATCTCCCGCGCTCTCCCTTCTTCTCCCCGCAGACGCTGTTCAGCCCTTGAGCCCTGGCTGTGCTGTGCGCGTTCTCCTGTGCGCCTTTCCCGTTTCCGCCGCTCGGTCCTGAACCCGGCTGCTGCTTTACCCTCTCTCTCTCTGTTTTGTTTTTCCTCGACGCTGCTCGGTTTTCAACCCTCGGCTGCGCCCTGTGCGCTTCACCCTCTCTCTTACCCCGTCGACGCTGCTCGGCTTTTTCTCTGCCGTCGGTCGGCTCCAGCCGCCGCTGTCCGGGAAGGGTCTGCGCTGTACCTGTTGCCAGCCTGTTGCTGGATCGTCGTGGCTGGGGAACCAAGCCCGGCTCTCAACAGCCTCCCCTGCGATGTTCACTCTCTGCCGGACGACTGGGCGGTTGCTCGTGTCAACGCCCGTGCTCCTGGCCTCGACTTTCTTGAAGGGAAATGCAGAGTTGCAGGTAGATTCGAATCGACCTCGTCGCCACTGTTAGATCTGTGATTCGTAGGGTATGATGTTTTCCAATAACTGCACGGAGGCTGTAACTTAACAATCAACAGGTGTTTACTGAAGTAGGGTAGTCTCAAGACTGGCAGTACAGAGGCATGCTCAAGGCTTATATACAAGGGTGGTCACTGCCGGTACTACAGTATACAGGAGCTGTAAAAGTAGTTCTCTCTTAAAGGTACATACACTACAATTGCTCCATTTTGACATTGGTGCAAAAACAGGGGTGGCGTTAGGGCCATACAACCCTTGCAATTGGACGGGATCCTGTGGCAGCCAGGGGCCCCAAGCGAACCTTTGCACGTAGCCCCCGCAGGGCAAACACTGGCCCTGTGCAAAAATGTAGTTCACAAAGGGTCAATTCAAGTCTGATAGGAAACTTAGTATGCAGCTCATTACCTATTCATGCAGAGTCTCTGTTGGGAGCTAGCCCTTTCCTGAAATGAACAAATTTCCCTGCATTCACCCTAATAATGAAATGGTTTGCCTAATTTAAAGCATACCTGTCTGGGGCATGTTTTATTTGTTAAAGCTTTCCATACCATATCACATGCTCAGAAACTTGGTGCAGAACATTGCAAGCTTAGGAGAAAAAGTATCATAGAAATTTACGGCATAGAAGGAGGCCATTCGGCTCATCATGTTCGTGTCGGCTGAAAAAGAGCTATCCACCCTAATTCCACTTCCCAGCTCTTGGTCCATAGTCTTGTAGTTACGACACTTCAAGTGTATATCCAAGTACTTTTTAAATGTGATGAGGGTTTCTGCCTCTACCACCCTTTCAGGCAGTGAATTCCAGACCCCCACCGCCCTCTGGGTGAAAACATTTCTCCTCAACTCCCTTCTAAGCCTTCTACCAATTACTTTAAATCTAAGAAAAATAGGTCCTTCCTTTCCACACTATCTAGGCCCCTCATAATTTTATGCACCTCAATTACAGGGCTGGTGCCAGAGGACTGGAGAATTGCAAATGTTGCACCCTTCTTCAAAAAAAGGTGTAAGGATAAACCTAGCAACTACAGGCCAGTCAGTTTAACCTTGGTAGTGGGGAAGTTTTTAGAAATGATAATTCGAAACAAAAATAACAGTCACTTGGACAAGTATGGATTAATTAAGGAAAGCCAGCTCGGATTTGTTAAAGGCAAATTGTGTTTAACTAACTTGATTGAGTTTTTTGATGAGGTAACAGAGAGGGTTGATGAGGGCAATGCAGTTGATGTGGTGTACATGGACTTCCAAAAGGCGTTTGATAAAATGCCACATAATAGGCTTGCCAGCAAAGTTGAAGCCCATGGAATAAAAGGGACAGTGGTAGCATGGATATGAAATTGGCTAAGTGACAGGAAACAGAGAGTAGTGGTGAACGGTTGTTTTTCAGACTGGAGACCAATGGTGTTCCCCAGGGGTCAGTACTAGAACCACTGCTTTCCTTGATATATATTAATGACTTAGACTTGGGTGTACAAGGCACAATTTCAAAATTTGCAGATAACACAAAATTCGGAAGTATAGTGAACAGTGAGGGGGATAGTGATAGACGTCAAGAAGACATAGACAGGCTGGTGGAATGGGCGGACACGTGGCAGATGAAATTTAACATTTTGGTAAGAAGAACGAGAAGAGGCCATATAAACTAAAGGGTACAATTCTAAAGAGAGTGCATGAACAGAGAGACCTGGGGGTACATGTGCACAAATTGTTGAAGGTGGCAGGGCAGGTTGAGTGAGCGGTTAAAAGTGCATACTGGATCCTGGGCTTCATAAATAGAGGCGTACAGTACAAAAGCAAGGAAGTTATGATGAACCTTTATAAAACACTGGTTCGACCTCTGGTATATTGTGTCCAATTCTGGGCACCGCACTTTAGGAAGGATGTGAAGGCCTTAGAGAGGGTGCAGAAAGGATTTACGAGAATGGTTCCAGGGATGAGGGACTTCAGTTACATGGACAGACTGAAGAAGCTGGGGTTGTTCTCCTTAGAGCAGAGAAGGTTGAGAGGAGATTTGATAGAGGTGTTCAAAATCATGAGGGGTCTAGACAGAGTAGATAGAGAGAAACTGTTCCCATTGGCGGAAGGGTCGAGAACCAGAGGACACAGATTTAAGGTGATTGGCAGAAGAACCAAAGGCGACATGAGGAAAAACTTTTTTATGCAGCAAGTGGTTAGGATCTGGAATTCACTGCCTGAAAGGGTGATGGAGGCAGATTCAATTGTGGCTTTCAAAAGGAAATTGGATAAGTACCTGAGGGAAAAAATTTGCGGGTCTACGGGGAAAGGGCAGAGGAGTGGGACTAGCTGAAGTGCTCTTGCAGAGAGCCAGCACTGGCTTGACGGGCTGAATGGCCTCCTTCTGTGCTGTAACCATTCTACGATTCTATGATTCTAAATCTCCCCCCAGCCTCCTGTGTTCCAAAGAAAACAACCCCAGCCTATCCAATCTTCCCTCGTAGCTAAAATTCTCCAGTCCTGGCAACATCCTCGTAAATCTCCTCTGTACCCTCTCTAGTGCAAACACATCATTCCTGTAATGTTGTGACTGAACTGTACGCAGTACTCTAGCTGTGGCCTAACTAGTGTTTTATACAGTTTCTAGCATAACCTCCCTGCGCTTACATTCTATGCCTCGGCTAATAAAGGAAAGTATCCCATATGCCTTCTTAACCGCCTTATTAACCGCCTGTTACCTTCAGGGATCTGTGGACATGCACTGCAAGGTCTGTCTGTTCCTCTACATTTCTCAGTATCCTACCATTTATTGCGTATTCCCTTCCCTAAACCAGGAAGTCAGGATGATACTCAACCTGGGTTTTAGTAGCCTGTAATTTGTGGGAAAAAAGGAAGCCTGATTATTTGAAAGGTTGTTTGGGTTATTTTTAAAGTGCCAATAGTTGCTACTGATCTACTGATGCTACTATGGGATCTTGGGTTTCATAAATAGAGGTATTGTGTACAAAAGTAGAGAAGTTATGCTGAACCTTTATAAAGCACTGGTTAGGCCACAACTGGAGTATTGCATCCAGTTCTGGTCACCACACTTTAGGAAGGGTGTGAAGGCCCTTGAGAGGGTGCAGAGGAGATTTACCAGAATGGTTCTGGGGATGGGGGATCTTAGCTACAAGGACTGGTTGGAGAAGCTGGATTTGTTTTCATTAGAGCAAAGGAGGTTGAGGGGTGATTTGTTAGAGGTGTACAAGATTATGATGCGTTTAGATAGGCTAGACGGGGAAAGGCTGTTCCCACAAGTTGATGGTACAAGGACTAGGGGACACAGATTTAAGGTTTTGGGCAAGAGATATAGGGGGGACGTGAGGAAAAACCTTTTTACACTGCGAGTGGTGAGGACCTGGAATTCGCTGCCGACGGAAGTGGTGGCAGCGGAGACACTCACTTGAGGGAAATAAACTTGCAGAGCTACGGGGATAGAGCGGGGGAATGGGACTGACTGGATTGCTCTACAGAGAGCCGGCACAAACTCGATGGGCCGAATGGCCTCCTGTGCCGTTATGACTCTATGATCTGAAATCCACTGTGATGTTTTGGGATTGTTTGAAAAAAAGTGTTTATTTGGACAGATTGAAGAAGCGCATGTGTGAAAGACACAAGTATCCAGTTCTGATCACAAGGGGATGCTATTGCTACGTCCCTGTGTTATGCAGGTAGATACAAGGCAGTGTGAGTCAATTCCTATCAAAGTAAGATGTTCAGACTGCTTAAGGGAGGAACTAAGCCCAGGCAAGCATCTACGGCACACCTGAATTTGTAACAACATATAGCACCTAAAAAGATTTTAACTCTTCCTGTAGTGCAAAAAAAGTTTGCTGCAGTTTTCCTTGAATTCCCTAATTTTATTTATAAAAAACTCTTGCTTTATTTCCCCTTCTGCCCAATCCCTGCCTGCAAACCTGAACACTGTCAAACACTTTAGCAAAATCATCATCAGGGGTATTTGGAGCTACTTGTTCTGTGATTATTGCGCACATTGACATGTTTTCTGCAGCTGTTTCCTCCGCCTGGGTAACTTTATTCCCTTTTATGTTCTCAACCTTCCAGTCCCTTTACCCCCTTCGAGATCAAACTGGAAATTGCCAACATTAGCTGCTCATTCAAACTAAACCAAACACTCCTGAATGCAATAGCCCTAACCTTTTCAGCCGTTTTTATTGCAGAACTAGTATGGTTGCGCCATTACAGTGATTTCAATGCTAAGTCTATCGGCGAGTACTACAAACTAAACCTTTGCCTAACTGACCAATCACAGACTGTACTTTATAGTTAGGCTCCTACTGAGATAAGATCTGTACCAAAAACCATGGCCTTGACATTACCCTTAATGTTTTTGAATCAAATTCCTTTACCTGCTATTTTAACAGAGACAATGGTCCAGATTATGCAGCTAGTGGCGAAGGAATGTTCACCACGCTGACAGCGGCCCATAAAGATTTGACTGGCTTTAGAGCCAAGACTTTCACTCATCAGGTGTCTGTTCCAATGTGGCGCCCTCTACAGGGAATCTGTGGCATCTGCGGACATGGCAAGAAGCAGCGAGACTCTTCAACTGATCAGATTGAAGAATCCTCACTGAGACACGCATTGTCCAACCAGGAAGTATAAAGCAGGAAATGTAAATTAGATATAAATCATGTAGAGAAAGCAAAATAAAGATTGGGAAATACAGATGGGATTAGCATAGAGAGATAAAAGACAATAAGAAAAACTAAAAAAAATTATTTTAACTTTTGTTTGCAACATTAATTTTCTTCTGAGGGAATGAGACTCCACACTTGTAAAATTCATTTTTCATTGACAGAGAGGTTGTTCAGCAGTAATTATCACTTATTACACCCTTAAAAACTCACTTACGCCTGAATGGAATAGCCCTAACCTTTTCAGCCATTTTTATTGCATAACTAGTATGTTCACGCCATTACTGTGATTTCAATGCTAAGTCTATCGGCGAGGACTGCAACAACGCACCATGTGGAGGAACAGGGAATCTCTGACAGCAACCTCTGGATTTGCACATTTAACTGCACACGTGTGGACACCAGAAGTTGCTGTCAGATTTACCCTGTAATAACGGCAAGCGCTGATAACCTCGCTGTTATTATTACAGTAAAATCCGGGCCATTAATCCATTACTGGTTAAGGCTGTCATTAAAACAGCAGGGAGAGAAATGTCATACAAACATATTAAGTTAATATTCATGCAACGTAATTTCAAGGCCCAGATGAATTTAAATCCCAGTTGGTCTAAGGCATAAATACATATTCAATCCAAACTGCTGTTTTTCTATTAGATCTTTGTAAATGTACAGTATGTTGTGCTCTATTTCCCATTCTGTATTAATAATTCAGTAATACATCCAATTCCTAACTCTCACAAAAGACAGCTTTCTCCCAGCATTCAAAGGAATAATTTAATAAACATGTAAAATTCTTCCATCTTAAAAAGAAAACTGTTTGAAATATTTACAGTGTAATAAAGGAAGCACAGTCTGAATTTTCTTCCTGTTGTTACTAGGTCCTGCCAGGGTCCCTTTCCTCTGCTGCAGAGAGTGGGTGAGTGCTTGGTGTTGCCAAGAGACACAGAATGGTGATCTAGCAATCAAAATGCACCCGAATATCCTGAGAGAGAAGTCACAGCCTCTGCCTGACATCTTCCCAGCCGGCACAACTCAGATGGGAAAGTTTGAGTGACATGAGCAATTAAACATGCATCCTCTCGCTCTGGCACAGAGAGTAAGAGTTTTGTTCGGCAGGGCCACCCCAAAATTCCCATTAAATTTTCAACTTAGCTGACCTCAGTTGGAGCAGAAGAAAGACAATAATTTATATAGCACCTTATCACATCTATTCGAAGTGCCTCAAAGTGTTTCACTGACAATAAATTACCTTTGATGTGCAGTGACTGTGTTGTGTAGATGAATGCGGTGACCAGATTGTGCACATCAAGATACCACAAACAACAGATAGCAACCAGTTATTTTTTTTTTTAGTGGTGGTTGAGAGAGGAATGTTACAGCACACCAAGAAAGCTCCCGGCTTTCTTTCCATAGTGCTGTGAGATCTTTACCATCCACATGAACCATCAGAACAGACAAACGGAACCTTGGTTTAACATCTCATCAGAAGGGTGGCACCTCCAAAATGTAGCATTCCTTAGCGGCTCTACGATTGGCTATAGCACCCGATGGTTAGGGTGGGGGATAAGAGACCATGGTTCCTGCTCCTGATTGCTATTCAGTAACCTCTGCTGGAAACTGTATGTGTGTGGATGTTGAGTGGGGACAGCATCAAAGTTGACTGGGATCCTCCTCTGGTCAAATAGCCTGTTAACACTTACTGCCTCGGCTCACGCATGAAGAACGAGGTACCGAAGTGTGATCTGCATCTGTGGAACTGTACCCTAGTAAATAGTCAACAACTTCAGGAAAGGAGGGGATAGGAGAGAGCAAAAACAGGAAGAAGAATTAATTTTTCAATTTAGTTCATTTTCCACTTCTTTGCAATACAAGAAAGAACAAATCTAACTTATTAATGACGTCCCAGCCATGTGGACACTAAAAATTATTGATTTCTTCCTCTACAGTTCATTTCCTTCAGTAGCATGAAATAAAACCAATTTGACTGTTTGACAGTGTCATATTTCTGGATATTTTGACTAGATTCTGCCTGTGGAAGGCTTTATTTTGGTAAAATTTGCAATATCTTTATAGTGCAACACTCTTAGTGGGACATTTGTCCTATATTTCTGAATTTATTATGAAAATCTTAATTTTGGGCAAAAAAGAGTTTGGCAGCCATTTCTGTTAATTCCTTAAGATAACTTTGCTTTTAAAGCAGCTAAACATCATAGGAAAAGCAATGCAAGATGAAATAAGGCAAGGCAGGGAGCTCAGCAGGCCCAAGACTATTCTGCAGCCCTTGGCACACCTACTTGCGAATTACCTTAGGGCCGTTGCTTCAGCTTGTTCAGGCCAACATGAAAGAGCGTTGTCGTCTGCAGCAAGAATAACTGCAGCAAAAGGCAGTGGTTGACAAAATCATTGTTGTCTCAATTGTTATGCCTATGATTCATTCCTGCCTAGCACTGTAATATTGGGCACTATTCTGGGCACATATGCATTGAAAAGGTGACTGATGATTTGAAAAAGGCGACAACAATTTACCCCTGTATGCAGCCACTTATCCTTAAGTGGCCACATGTCGTTTAGCGCTTTAAGGGCAGCATGTTCCTGATTCAGCGAGCCTTCCTTCCCAATGGCTTCTGTGCAAGGCTCGATCTGCACAGGGAGCATATGAAAAATACTTGAATGGCTCAACCACATGGAATCCAAAAGGGTCGAGCAGCCAATCCAATAACATGGGTACACCCCAGACCACAGGCCATTCCCCCCAATCAGGGATTGGGCCTAGGTTTACTCAACTAATATAGAGGAATTTTGGGGTTAAAATGAACTACCTCGCACCAATAAGTGAAGCAGCTACCTGCAACCTCAAAAACAGCAAAGAGCCTGGAGTAGTCAATTAATGGCAAGCTACTAAAAATAGGGGCAAAGGAATTGCACATTGTACATATACAGCAATCTATCAAGGTGAAGAAGTCCCAGAATGTTGATAAAAAAATTAATGATAGGCAGTCTGTTAAAGAAGGAAAGTAGTTTCTTTTTATTATTCATTCTCGTTGTATGGGCATCGCTGGCCAAGCCAGCATTTATTGCCCATCCCTAGTTGCTCTTGAGTAGGCCTTCTTCTTGCTCTCCAGCAGTCCATGTGGTGAAGGTACTCTCAAAATGCTGTTAGGTAGGCATTCTGATCCAGCGACAATGAAGGAACAGCTATATAGAGTGAGAAGGATCCACTCGGCACTTCTGGCTGAAGATGATTGCGAAAGTAGCAAAGGCTGCTACAATTATAGGACAACCTTTCTTTCAATTCCAGATACAGTAATGTATTTAACTCAGTGGTTCTGTTCAAATGCAAGATATCCTTCACCTGAAGTTAAGATAAAACTGGGTTGATCCTTGCCAGTAACAGCCAATTTTCAGGGCTTCAAAGTGATAGTTAGTAGAGTGCACCAATCTTCAGGATGAAATATCCTTCAGTTGTAGAGAGAATCTGAGGGAACAGATTATTTGATTAAACTGGGAAGCGCAGGAAATCAGCACACTATATGTGCGCCTGTAGCACCTGGCTTTTAATCTAAACCGATGAAATGAAAGACATTTTCTCCCAAGTACAAGGGTTCTACATAACATGAATGTGACAGAATCTCAGGGCAGTTCTGGATGTCTGTTTGCAGGATTACCTCTGGAGCTGCTCCCTGACTTGCATTTAGCAGATACCAACAACATCTTGCATTTATATAGCACCTTTAATGTAGTAGCATGTCCCAAGGAGTGCTATCAAACAAAATCTGACACCAAGCCACATAAGGAGATATTAAGACCAATGAAAGTGGTAGGTTATAAGGAGTTTCTTTAAGGAGGAGAGAGAGGTAGAGAGGTGGAGAGGTTTAGGGAGAGAATTCCAGAGCTTAGGACCTAGGCAGCATAAGGCAAGGCCGCCAATGTTGGAGCGATTAAAATTGGGGCGCGTAAGCAGCCAGAATGGGAGGAGTGTAGAGATCTCAGAGGAGGAAGTTACAGAGAACGGGAGGGCAAGACCATGGAAGGATTTGAAAATAAGGATGAGAATTTTAAAATCGAGGCCTTGCTGGATCGGGAGTCAATGTAGGTCAGTGGGCACAGGGGTGATGGGTGAACAGGACTTAGTGCGAGTTACGGTACGGTTAGCAGAGCTTTGGATGCGAGGTTATCCACTTTGGTGGCAAAAACAGGAAGACAGATTATTATCTGAATGGCAATAGATTGGGAAAAGGGGAAGTGCTAGGAGACCTGAGTGTCCTTGTGCACCAGTCGCTGAAGGTAAGCATGCAGGTGCAGCAGGTGGTTAAGAAGGCAAATGGTATGTTGGCCTTCATAGCGAGAGGATTCGAGTACAGGAGCAAGGATGTCTTGCTGCAGTTGTACAGGGCCTTGGTGAGACCACACCTTGAGTATTGTGTGCAGTTTTGGTCGCCTTATCTGAGGAAGGATGTTCTTGCCATGGAGGGAGTGCAGCGAAGATTCACCAGACTGATACCTGGGATGGCAGGAATGACGTATGAGGAGAGATTGGGTCAATTGTGCTTATACTCGCTGGAGTTTAGAAGAATGAGAGGGGATCTCATTGAAACTTATAAAATTCTAACAGGACTAGACAGACTAGATGCAGGAAGGATGTTCCTGATGGCGGGGGAGTCCAGAACCAGGGGTCACAGTTTAAGGATAAGGGGTAAGCCATTTAGGACAGAGATGAGGAGGAATTTCTTCACCCAGAGAGTGGTGAACCTGTGGCATTCTCTACCACAGAAGGCAGTTGAGGCCAACTTATTAAATATATTCAAGAAGGAGTTAGATATATTTCTTAAGGCTAACGGGATCAAGTGATATGGGGAGAAAGCAGGGACAGGGTACTGAATTTGGATGATCAGCCATGATCTCATTAAATGGCAGAACAGGCTCGAGGGACCGAATGGCCTACTCCTGCTCCTATCTTCTATGTTTCTATGTTTCTATGGATGAGCTTAAGTTTAAGTAGGGTTGCTGATGGGAGGCTGGCCAGGAGAGCATTGGAATAGTCAAGTCTAGAGGTAATAGAGGCATGGATGAGGGTTTCAGCAGCAGATGAGCTGAGGCAGGGTTGGTGTTAGGCGATGTTATGGAGGTGGAATTAGGCGGTTTTAGTGATGGAGCGGATATGTGGTTGGAAGCTCATCTTGGGGTCAAATACGACACCAAGGTTGTGAACAGTCTGGTTCAATCTCAGACAGTTGCCAGGGAGAGGGATGGAGTCGGTGGCTAGGGAACGGAGTTTGTGGCGGGTCAAGAGACAACGAATTTGGTCTTCCCAATATTTAGTTGGAGCAAATATCTGCTGATCCAGTCCTGGATGTCAAACAAGCAGTGTGACAAATCAGACAGTGGAGGGGTCAAGAAAGGTGGTGGTGAGGTAGAGCTGGGTGTCATCAGCGTACATGTGGAACCTGATGTGTTTTCAGATGATGTCACCGAAGGGCAGCATGTAGATGAGAAATAGAAGGGATAGGATGGCCAAGGATAGATCCTTGGGGGACTTCAGAGGTAATGGTGCGGGAGCGGGAGGAGAAGCCATTGCAGGTAATTCTTTGGCTAGGACTGGATAGATAAGAATTGAACCAGGTGAGGCAGTCCCACCCAGCTGGACAACACAGGAGAGGCATTGGAGGAGGATATTGTGGTCAATGGTGTCAAAGGCTGCAGACAAGTCGAGAAGGATGAGGAGGGATAGTTTACCTTTGTCACAGTCACATTTTTGACTTTGATAAGGACCAGTTCAGTACTGTGGCAGGGGCGGAAACATAAGAACATAAGAATGCAAGTAAAAGGAGCAGGAGTTGGCCATTTGGCCCTTCGAGCCTACTCCGCCATTCAATGAGATCATGGCTGATCTTCTACCTCACCCCTACATTCCTGCACTATCCCCATATCCCTTCATTCCCTTAGTGCCCAAAAATCTATCGATCTCAGTCTTGAATATGCTCAACGACTGAGCATCCACAGCCCTCTGGGGTAGAGAATTCCAAAGATTCAAAAGAAGAAATTTCTCCTCAGCTCAGTCCTAAATGGCTGACCTCTTATTCTGAGACTGTGACCCCTAGTTCTAGACTCCCCAGCCAAAGGGAGCATCATCCCTGCATCTGCCCTGTCAAACCCTGTAAGAATTTTATATGTTTCCTGAAGCCTGATTGGAAAGATTGAAACATGGAGTTGTGGGGAAGATGGACCCGGATTTGGGAGGCGACAATCTGTTCAAGGGCTTTGGAGAGGAAAGAGAGGTTGGAGATGGTCCGGTAGTTTGAAAGGACAGAATTGTCAAGGTGGTTTTTTTGAGGAGAAGGGTGTTGACAGCAGATTTGAAGGGGAGGGGTCAATACCCGAGGAGAGGGAACCATTAACTATATCAGCTAACATGAGGGCCAGGAAGAAAAGTTGGGTGGTCAGCAGTTTGAAGGGAATAGGGTAGAGGGAGCAAGAGGTGGGTCTCATGGACAAGATGAGCTCGGAGTGGGCATGAGGGGAGATAGGAGAGAAACTAGGGAAAGATGCAAGTTCAGGGCTAGGGCAGAAGGGAACCTCAGGGGAAGTTTGGCCGTTGGTCTAGAGGAAGGGAGGGAAGTGGCAGAGACAGTTGAATGGATGGTCTCAATCTTAGTAATAAAGAAGTCCATGAGCTCCTCGCACTTTCTGTTGGTGAGGGTGGAGGAGGCAGGGGAGAGGTTTTTAAGAAGACAGTTTGTAGTGGAGAAGAGAATCTTTGCATTCCAGGATGATCCTGGTATAGTGAGCAGTTTTGGCAGAGGAGAGCCGGACCCAATAGTGCTTTATGTGATCCAGCCAGATCTGGCAATGAATGGCTAAACCAGTTACCTGCCTTAAGTGGCTCTGTGGTGATCACTATGGAGGCTGAGCTACAACAGTGGAAAAGAGGAGCTATCTCTTGTCTGGTTGGAGATTTTTCACCGTATACTTTTACCTACAATTGAGGAGTGTGGTAGTACTTTATATTTAGAGTATCCATCCTAACCCCATCCCTTTCCTTTAAAGAGAGAAATCAAATGACTTGTGGAGATGGACAGATGGAAACTTAACTGTGCATGTTGACCCAGTGCTCTCTTTGATGATAAAGTAGGCTGTTCTATGGCTACTGTCATGCCTCATTAAAATAAATGTGACAGATCACCTCAGCCAGCTGCTGCAGGGTGGACTCTGCTCCACCAAAACTGAAACACACTGAGTGGCTGAATCTATTGGACTACTGAACTCTGACGCTGAAGGAAGTTAACTCCGTCAAGAACAAACAAGGAAACTTTTGGTTTCCTTACAAATAAATATTTGCTTCATTTGTAATGTATTTATCCCCCCTCCATTTTGGCCCCTATGTATGACTCAACATTCCACATGCAAAAGGGTGGGCAGGGAAGCTGCTGAGGCTTCTGATAATGATATGTTTGTCCAGCCAGGTGGAGGTACAGGAGCAGGAGCTGGTGTAATCTGCCATCTAGTTCTCCTCCCTTCCTGTGGAGAAGTCACCTGGCTTCCGCTCAGCAACTGATCCTCCAACTAATACCAGAATTGCCACAAGAGAATAGGGCAATTTTTAAAATGTGCATTCCAGATGTGATTGACACAGGTTTTTCACCTCAGATAACCTTTCCATGGGTAATTTTTAACTGACAGCCGTGGAAAGCAGCCTATCCGATGTCCTCAGTCACGTTACCATGGCTGGGAGTATTTATGACATGGGTAGGATTTCATATGTAGCTTCTGTTATGAAGCAAGCTTAAAACTGATGTCTTGGGAGTCTCCACACTCCAGTGGAGATTTTCATAAACTGTGAGAAACTGAGACTCATTTTTCACTTGTCAGTAATGACAGTTCAGAATATGGTACAAGCATCAAGATCATATTTCACTTAGACAACATATCAGTGGAATGGAAACCAAATAAGTGCGGCTGGTGCCAAGTACTTACTTTACATTTGTTGTGATTCTCATTGTTGGATAGTTTGGCAAAAGAGAGAAAGAGTTAGAAAGAAAGAAAGGAAAGTAATTAAAAAAGAAAGGGAAGAAAAGAAAAGGAAAGGAACGGAAAAGGGGGAAAGAGAGAGAAAGTGAGTGAGAAAGAGAGAGAAATAAAGAAAGCAACAGAGAGAAAGAAAGACAGAAAGGGACAGAGAATAAAAGATAAAGAGAAAGAAAAAAGGGAGAGAAAGAAAGAAAGAGAATGAAAGAAAGAGAGAAAGAGAGGGAGAGAGAGAGAGAGAGAAAGAAAGAAACTGAGAAAGAGAGAATGAAAGAAAGAAACTTTCATTTATATAGTGCCTTCCACAGTCCCAGGATTTCCCAAGACATTTTTGTGTTTTTTGTTGTTTGTTATGCTGGTTTATGTGCATTCTTATTGGTACTGTTTAGGCCCAACATTGCATTGCAAGACTTTTATTTCCAACTCCATTTCTTAGAAACTCCTAGCCGTTTGAGCTTCAATCAAAACTACAAAGGCTGGTACACAGAGCCTGATGTGAACGCCCACCTGCAGCATCTCTGGTGGTGGCCATAAGTTCCAAGGTAGACTGCATAGTGCTTATACCCTGCTATTGGACGGCACACGAGTTGGGAGCGGACTCCTCCATACATTCAGCCATGGTGCAGAAATTCCTTTGCAGGCCTTCCAAAATCTTATAATTGCTTGTGTGACAAAAGCAGTTTTATTTTCAAGGCTGGGCCCCTGATGTCAGCATCTCTGTCCCGCTCAGCAGAGCTGGGAGACAACCTCGTCCTCCGGTGACCCATCTCCTGGGCTGTACCTGCCACCACTACTGCTCCTGCTCATTCGTGCTGGGTGCTTCAGACTGCTCTAACTTATTGTACCCACCCAGGGTGCCACTTTCTGTGCTGGTGCTTGGAAGGATGGAGCACTTGAGGATTGTCCTCCTCTGAGGTATCTTCTTCAGGGTCTTGTTGCTGAGAAGGACCTACAGGAAAGAGAAAAGGGACAAGAGTTAGCCTGGCACTGATAGGCTGGACAGTAGCAGATGACAGCATTCACAATGTAGCTTGATGTTGTCAAGCTGGGTAAATGTGCGATTATTTTGAGGTGCATGAAGTGGTACAAGTAATAGGCAGACACCCTTCTCAGTCAAGCCGCTAGTCTCGTCTTCTCCAATGCGCATCACTTTTGAAAAGCCACTGATTTCTAGAGTTTCTTGCTCCATCTGGGTGAGGGCCCTGATGTTGGGTGGTCCACTCCCAGTCTTAATCTTCTCCTATGTGCTGTGCGCCATTTTGTCTTGCAGGAAGAGGGGGCGAGAGTTAATGAGTTGCTACTGAAAAAGAAAGTGCAACTATGCGGAGCTTCTCCATGTGAGAGGAAGAAGAAGAAGCAAGACGTAAGTAGGTTGAGGAAGTGTTGAATGGAAAGCAGTAAAGTTTGTGCATTTTGAATTTTAAACAGCCATATATACGGCTTTTGCATTGGCACCAGTGCTGTCGAACCTATCCCATAAAGCAGATAGAGGCAGAAACCCTAACCACATTTAAATAGTACTTGGATGTGCACTTGGGATGCTCTAACCTGCAGGGCTACGGACCAAGAGCTGGGAGGTGGGATTAGGCTGGATAGCACTTTGTTGGCCGGCGTGGACATGATGGGCCGAAATGGCCTCCTTCCATGCTGTAACTGTCTATGATTCTATGATGAGGAAGAAGGTGCAGAGCGCACAGCCTCTTCGGAGGAGCCTGAGTTTGAGGATGAGGATGATGGAGACCCTGAGCAGCCGTCGGTACCAATGCCACCAGTACACAACCACATTGCTTCCCGTTAGGCCAGGAATCATCTCATCATGGCCAGATTTAGTTAAGTTCACGCAACACAGATGTAGTGTATGTACCCGTCTACCTTTAAGAGAACTATTGTATGTAACCGTTCACCTTTAAGAGAACTACTTTAGGTGTGGCACTACTTGTTTGGCTTCTGTATACTGTACTACCGACGGTGACCACACCGGTATATAAGTGTTGTGGCATGATTCCTTGGGCAGATTCGCCCTGACCTTCGAATAGTAAAGACCCGTTTGTTTGTTACTCCTGAAGTCTGTGTCGTTATTAACAGTACAACCCACAGACTTTACAGTGGCGACGAGTCCGATCGTACCCTGCGGCAAGACTACCAAAGCAACTAAAGAGCGTCGAAGAGAGGCAACCGCCCTCGTCGTTCTGCTGGAAGAAAACACGAGGCTGCAGCAATAGAAAGGAGGAAGACTTTAGCAACAAAAGCTTCCATCAGCAACAGGCACTGACTACCCTTCTACCACGGTGCGGAGTGAGCCGATCAGCAGGAAACAAGGCGGCCGCGGAGACTGTGAGTAGGGGAAAGTGTAACGAAATCTGAAGGATAAGGGCTGTGCACTCGACCACGGTCGAGGGGGAGCAGAGCTGGTCAGGAAGGCGGGTCCAACGGCGTCGTGAGATAGCCGGACCGCGATCGGCGGGAAAAGCCGGGCAGCGACCGAAGCCACGAAGCGCTGAGACCGGGAGCAGGCGCGAGAAGAGAGAAACTCAGCCGCAGCCGGGGAGGGAAGCACTGGACTGCGTGAGGGCTGGGAGGCGAACGGGAGCCGGGCGTGTGGGAGAGGCAGAGCCGACCAAAGGAGGCTGCGCGAGAGCCAGTCCAGCGGCTGAACTGTTCTCCACCAACGGGGTACCCAGCGCCGGTAGAGCCGAACATGGGGGAGAGAGAGACAGAGCCGAGCAAGGGGAGAGAGACTGCGCGAGAGCCAGTCCAGCGGCTGAACTGTTCTCCGTGAACGGGGTACCCAGCGCCGGTAGAGCCGTGCGAGCGGGAGAGAAAGACAGAGCCGAGTAAGGGGAGCTGTGCGGAAGCCAGCCCAGCGGCTGAACCTGTCCGCTGTGGGGAAAGCGTACCCCTCCCACCAGGGAAGAAATGCGGGAAGCCGCCATTAGGCGGAGAAGACGACAGACGCGGGAAACCGCCATTGAAAGGGCGGGGAGAGAAGGAAAGAGCGGGAAACCGCCATTTTCGCGGGAAAAACCACCATCTTAGAAATAAATAAATAATAAATAAGAATTTAAAGAAATACTTGTGTTGCTCCCAAGGAAAGGAAGATGCCTAAGCGAGGGAATATTAACGATTTTAATTCTGAGATAGAAGACTGGGCCACGTACGTGGAACGCATCGAGATCTATTGTGAAGCCAACAAAATAGAGGAAGACGACAAAGCGATAACATTGCTAAACTCGATGGGCGCAAAGACATACGGGCTCTTGAAGCATCTACTAGCACCAGCTAAACCGGCGGATCAGACTTTCGAAGGGATTGTGGCTGTTCTGAAGGACCACTTGAACCCCACACCGTTGATGTTGGCTGAACGATTCAAATTCTATGCAAGAACGCAATGGAAAGACGAAAGCAACGCGGAATATTTGGTCGAACTGCGTAGGCTAGCAAAATGCTGCCAGTTCGGAGGGAATCTGACAGAGGCACTGCGAGACAAGTTCGTATGCGGATTGTCCAAGGAAGGGACACAAAAGCGACTACTCGAAGAGAACGACCTCATACTTGACAGGGCTGTCCTTATAGCCGCATCGCACGAAGCCGCAGTGAAAGGAACGGCGGAAATGCAGCTAAAGGCGGCGGCACTCGGGGTGGACCAAATTACCTCAAGTACAACAAAATGCTATCGTTGTGGGAAGACAACACACAACCAGAATCAATGCTGTTTTAAGAACCAAGAATGTAGGAAATGTGGCAAACTGGGTCACATCGCTAAGGTATGCCGGTCAGGGAAGAAGACCAACAACCAAAGGAAGCCACCACAAGAAAAGTACAACAAGGTACACAAGGTGGCTGAGAAGAGTTCAGACGAACAGAATTCAGACTCAGACCCAAACAGCCAGGAGCTGGGTAGTCTGAGAATTCACAATGTGAGTAAGGAAGCTGACCTACAAACTATCTGGGTCATACTAAAAATAGCTGGAGTCCAAGTAAGAATGGAGTTGGACACTGGATCAGCTCTATCAGTCATAAATCGAAGGGACTACCACCGGCTATTCTCTCACATACCCTTAAGAAATACCAAGTTCGTATTGCAGACATACACGGGGCATAAGGTATACCCCATGGGGAAGATAAGAGTCAAGGTGAGAGATAGGGGTAAAGAACACCCAAGAATGAACTTGTACGTATTATCTGAGGGAGGACCACCACTTCTAGGACGAGAGTGGATCAAGAAAATAGACATGGAATGGCACTATCTAAAAGCCATAATGAGTGAGGACTCGGTGCAAGCTATCAGCTCAGATTCTGAAACGGATGACGATAAGACCAACTCAAATATGGAAGACAAGGCTAAAATGAACTTGCCGACTATGGTGGAGAAAACGAAGACATGCATAAAGGCTTATGCTACCGAGAAGAATAAAGCTTCAGAGCAGAACTCCAGTTTGACAGAGAATTCTGAGCCTGTTCAAGTTAAGGACTTATCCACGACGGAAGAACACCGAACTCGGACTCAAACTTATTTCAAAGTACGACAACAATTAGAACAGTTGAGTTACCGTCTCGTACAAGAGATGAAAACAATGGAAAAGTTCTGGGACACCGAATGGGAGAACCTGGAAAGACAGCAGAGGCAGCTAGCTCAAGCAAAGAGCGACCATAGAGCCATCGTGATCAATTACCGATCACATCTCCCTTATGATGTTCAGGAGTTAGAATATTTGCATGATCTAGAGATACAGCATAAAGGCAAACCACGCTACACTGAGGATTTTGTTCTGCAATTGGAGACGGAGCTAGTGCAGGCAAGGTTAAGAGAAGCTGAGTCGCAGTGTGCACTTAAAGATATGCAGAAAAAAATCTTGGACATGGAAAAGAGAAACGCTTCTTTACCTGATGTGAATAATGTGGCCATGTTGCAAGAGGAGCTTATAGGTGCGAAACTGAAAGAAGCTAAGCAAAGGATGTTGGAACTTGAAACACAGAACCAAATCAGCAGTAACCAGCTATGTCGAGCAGAGAAGGAGTGCTATGGTCTACATGAGAAGGTGCAATATCTCTCAGCCCAGAATAAGGGACTACTCACTCAGTTAAATGAAAGTAATCGGAAAATGGCTGAGATAGACTGCAAGAATAAAGAAGATTTGATGGCAGTGAGACTTCGAGAGGCAGATAGCATAGCAGCCTTGGCTGAACTCCAACAGGAAATTGCGAAAGAAGCAAATGAAGAGGAATCTTCAGGAAGCCAGGATGTTATTCCAGTTCTTCTCTACGACTCCTTACAAGCAGAGTGTGAGAAGTTGAAAGAACAGTATGAACAGGCCCAGGCTACAATTCTGGAGGGGGTTAACTCGGCAACCTCCGAAAAGCTAGTTTCAGTAGAAGCATATGAACAACTAAAGGCTGAACATGAGCAAGAAGTCCAAAGGCTGCAGGAAATTCTTGATGAGCTCAAGGCCAAGACAGACTCATCGGTAGAAGTTCCATCCATAGATGAGAAATTAGAGGTGAAAGACATGGCAGAACATGAAAGACAAGATGTCCAAGAACTCATAAAAATATTGAAGGAAACCCAAGACAAATATGAGGCGGCAATGTCCGAGGTTCAACAACTTGAAGAACAGATTCAACTGGGAATCCTTTCAGTGGAAGAAAAGGAAACTGTAAGAAACAGAGACTGTAAGAATGGTCCCTGAACATGAGCTAGAGAGCATCAGGGCGCAACTTTTCCGAGCGCTGAAAGCCAAAGTACAAGAGGAACAGAAGGTGGAAGCATTGGAGGAAAAGGTGGATGAAATGGAGAAGACTCTGATCCACAGTGTTCCCGTGGAAGAGTTAACGGTCAGCCAACTCCTTCATATGCTGAGGGAAAAGACTCTGCAATGGGAACAATCTGAACACGAGCTTCAATCTTCAACGGGAAGGAGTTCGGAGCTCTCAAAAGTTTGGGAAATAGCTGAGGTTGCAAAACAGACTTTACTGGGATGCCAAAAGTACGCTGAATCGCGTCTATGTGAACAACAGAATGTTGAAACAGCTGCTCCAGTAGAAGGATTGAATAGCCTGATCAATCAATCCCCGAGGGAAGGGGAAGTATTGAAATCACAAATGAGGTCATTAGTGGAGGATTTGCAGGAAACCCAGGAAGAGCGGGATGAAGATGAATGCATGAAGAAGTCTTTTCAAGGAAGATGTCTAGGGAAGGAACCACAGTCAGCTTACGTCCAGATGGGTAAGGAGGAAGTAGAAGGCCCTCTCGCTGGCCTAACTCAGGACGAACCCGAATATTACCATGACCTGTTGAGTGACACTGAATATTACGAGGATGTGGTCTGCCCAGTTTGTGATGAAAACTCCCAAAGTGCCGAAATCAGGATGAAGCACTTAAAGTCGAAGGAACATAGAGAGTTGGTGGTGCTACAGCTGGCAGCTGATAAGGGAGCCCCGAGAGTTTCCAAAAAGCAGAAAAGAAAAAGAAGAAGCAGAAGATGATAACTATCGCAAATATTATCACTTCTACCAGATCATGCGTGGACCCTACGAAAGGAGTTAAATCAGTTGGGAAGCAGGAAAATATCAAGGCAACCCAGTTGTTGTAAAAGTCAGCACTGCTGGTTCAGCAGGACGAAAGTTCAAGCTGTTACGTCAAGAAAAGGATATGGAGGAGTCACGCTAGCAATGTGAACCATCTACACCAAAGAGATGTTGTTCGGACCGAGTCAAGATCAGAGACTGAACCTGTGAACTGTTTCCCACCGAGACTATGTCTGTAAATTGTTTTATATGAAGTTGAAGATATGTTATGTTTAATGGGGACTCTGTATGCAATAAGCTAAAAAGGGAGGATTGTAGTGTATGTACCCGTCTACCTTTAAGAGAACTATTGTATGTAACCGTTCACCTTTAAGAGAACTACTTTAGGTGTGGCACTACTTGTTTGGCTTCTGTATACTGTAATACCGACGGTGACCACACCGGTATATAAGTGTTGTGGCATGATTCCTTGGGCAGATTCGCCCTGACCTTCGAATAGTAAAGACCCGTTTGTTTGTTACTCCTGAAGTCTGTGTCGTTATTAACAGTACAACCCACAGACTTTACAACAGACATGCGTTGCCACATTGGCATCAGCCCATATCAACACCATTAACCATCCCTACAATGACCAGTCCTATCTTATCAATCTCACCCCCATTGATGGAGAGTAAAATAGCCCTGACCATCCACTCTGCCACTTCCAAGGGTCAACACACACTTGCCAAGGACCACAAAGTTAACGAATTTAAAGATTTATTCCACAAAATCACTTTAACAGAAACTTGTCAATAACATTGAAAGAAACACCCAAGTGACTACCCTTGTGACTCTATTTGTGTGGCATCTTTCTTTTCCGAGTGCTTCTACGTGGTGCCACCCCTGTGGCTTCAGCAGAGGCAAAGGTAGCCTGCTCACTTCCCTGCTGCACCTGCTTAGACGCCTTTGGCGGTCGTCCTCTGGGTTTTGGAGCCTGTGTGGGCCCCGCCAAAGTGTGCTCCTCCTGCAACCGTGCAGTGGCAGACTCGGCCATCGCTGTCCGCGGAGGCATCTGGGGCTCTGACTGAGGGGTAGGCAAGGGGGTTGAAGTGTGAGCGCTTGGAGAGGAGCCCCCACTTCCATGTGCCCTCCCACCATTATCCCTCTCATGGGCCACTCGCAGTTCACTGCTAGCAAGTAGCTGGAGAGCACATTGCTGCACATCAGTGGGGCCATGAGGACCCATGTCTATACTAACATTCCTCCTAGCAAGAACATCTGTGAGCCTCTGGTTTCTCTCCTCCATAGATTACCATCTATCCCCCATAGATGCCCATCTATTTTGAATTGAGACCATGTGCTCATGTGACTGGTGCATTATGTCCTCCATGTAGGTGGCCATCCTATCCATAGAGGAACCAACAGTCACGAGTGTGTGCGCCACGGTGTTGGTCATGCTTGAGATGGACTCCTCCATTCTCTGCACACTCACAGTCACCGCAGTTGCAAAACTTGTCAGAGCCTCCTGCACTTGTTGCTCCAGCTCCAGGACCACCCTTTTCCTTGATGGCCCCTGAGGCTTAGCGTCTGCATGCAGCTGAGCAGAGCTAGGAGATTCCTGCACCCTCCGATGAGGTGTTTCCACTGCTGACCCTGTCTCCACCATCTCCTCTTGCTCACGTGTGATGTGTCAGACACCAGGTGACAACACTACTCTATCGCACGACGGACCCACCGAAGTGATTGTATCTGTGCTGGTGCTGGCTTACCTTGTCAAAGTTGATGCTGCACCCTGAGAGGCTGGAGCCTCCTCTGAGGAGTGCTCTTGCTGTTCCTCATGGACATTGTGGGGGGCTCTTGCTGGACCCTGTGGGAGAGTAAGGACATCAATTAGATAAATGATATGTACATTGCATAGATACCTTTATGCACATTATGAGCAATCAATTCCTGTTGACATCAGCCCCCATATGAGTGACTGATGAATGACATGTAGGTGTATGGGAAATGATTCTGTCACCCGGTTGTTCTGATGAGCCCGTCTCTCTGTCCCCCACGTCCGGCTGGTCCACTGCTCCAGTGATCTCCAGGGCAGCCTCTGCAAGGGTCAGAGTGGCCAGTGATTGAGGGCCACCTCCCGTCCTCTCCCTCTCCCACTTGTTGTGGGCTTTCTTCTCCTGCAAGGAGGGAAAGAAGAGAAGGTTGAGTGAGAGTGATGGAATGAGTGTAAGGAATGGATGTGTTAGATTTTTATAGGGAGACTATAATGGAGTGGGGCGGATGTAACAAGTTGCCTCCTTTAGTGTTGCTAGTTGGTGTCATTACATTAGGATGAGGGTGAGTGTTCGGAGTGCATAGTAAGATGGGGATGCAATAATGTAGCTAGATAGAGAGGGATGGCTGAAGGTGCAAGGAATGTTGCATTGAGTTGTGATGTGCAGGAGTAGGGTTGGGAATGCTGAGTGATGGGGAAGTGATAACAGACACAGCAGCATGAAGGAAGATCGTACAAACGCTTGCGGCACTGAACCCAGGTCCTCATCACCACACACCTGCCTGTGACCTCCTCAACTATTTGCAGCCAGGCTGCCTTGGTCTCCTGGGGAGGTCTCTTCCGCCCACTGGCAGGGAAGAGAACCTCCCTGCATGCTCTGACTCCCTCCACAAGAACACGGAGGGAGCCATCACTGAAGCGAGGAGCAGCCCTCTGCCTTTGTGAGCTCATTTTCTGAAGACAACAAAGTATCTGCACTGCACGCTTGAAATTGAGGAAGTGGAATGAAGTGGGGCCCTGGGCCCTTTAAATAAACTGGCAAAACAAGTGTCAGCGCTGACGTCACCTGACCCGCACCTTGTAATAGGGTCGGGGAATGTGAAGGGCGGGCTTAACAAGGGCCATTAATGCAAAATCCTTTTTCTCGGCGGGATGTAGACGACAGCGGGCTCGTAGCCCAACAACGATCTCTCCCACCCAGGACTCGCCTCGGTTGGCGAAATCGCGGCTGGAGTGTCAATCTAGATTTTGTGCTCTAGTCTCTGTAATATAAAGGGTGCATTAATGTTGAGTTTGGGAAAGTGCAAAGGAATGTGCTCCTAAACAGATAACAGAGAACAATGAAAGTGGCAGATCCAATGCCTTTCGCATGAAATAGAGACTGATGGCTGACCTTTACTGGAGGGTTATGAAGTAGTGCTTCCTATTCACCCAGATGTGTGATACAGCTTCTTTTAAACATCATCAGCTTTATAATGAAAAAAAAATCTTAAAACAGCTTTGGAGATCATTTTATTATCTTTTTTAACTCATTGACAACTACATTTTCAGAGCAACCTGTGGTGCTAGGAGAACTGCGCAACCAGCATCAGTATTTAAAATGTTGAGAGATAAGATACCTTCCTCCCCCAACCCCCCTCCCCCAACCCCCTTGTGCCATAATAGGGTTCAAATCTGAAGCCAGTTTTTTTGAGCAAATTTGTGCTTGATGAGCTCTGGATTAAGACTCAACGGGGGAGAAATTCGGTGGGATGCGCCACCAGTTAGCGCCTAAAGAGGGCACTCAGTGGCTTTAGCGCCACTGGCCACGCCTCCCGCGATATTTAGCTGGGGTGCTCATGGCGGCGTTAGCCTGTTGCGCTGCGCCGCCACCGATGACGTCGTCGGTGTGCACAGTGCCCCGCTACCGCCCCGATCGCGATATTTGGCAGCGACCGCCTCTGTAGCGCCGCTCGCTAATCGCGCCCGGTTCACGGGGCCTACCTGTGGCGGCAGTGGCGCAAATTAAGGTGGAGGTGCAGGGCGGCCGTTTTTTTCGGCGGCTGCCTGCCAGTGCCTCCGTCCCTGGCCTCCTGTTCTCCCCTCGCGGCATTGCCGGCTGTTCCGAGAGCCCGGCACTTCTCCTCGGTGCTGGGCTCTTTCGCCGGCACTCACGATCACTCATCGCGCTGGTGCAGGCCCCTCCCCCTTAAGAATGGGAGGAAGGCCTGCAGTACCGCAGCGCGCCGTGCCGCAGCATGTGGCGCTGCGGCACGTTGCGCTGCGATATTCAGTTTCAGCACCCTAAGAGGGATGCGGAGCGCCTCGAGCCTCGCCCCGTGTCCCTCTTGGGGCGTTCATGCTGAATTTCCGGCGATCGCTGCTGCTCCGATCGCAGCGCAAAATCTGGCGCCCAGGCGAGCTTGGCGCCCCGTTTGTGGCTCCACCCAATTTCTCCCTCAACATTTCTTAAAATTCATCAGAACCAAAATTCTCCAGGTTAATTTATTCTGTCTGTGCAAGGTTCTAATCTGAGTCAATGAAAGAATAGTCAGTTGGTTTATCTGGTGTTACTCTTGTCTTTGGACCCGATGATTGTAACCACAGCAAAGTACTCCCCCATCAGGGAGAGGTATTGGGTGGAAATTTGAACCCAAAACATGGTTTTCTATTGCACCACTCTGTACACTTTCAATGAGGCTGCATCAGATGTACCAGACCGAGGGTAATGATTAAAATAGAATATGGACATAGCAGTGAAAACATAATTAGTGTTATGATGTCCTCTGAGTATGAATTCACCCATGCATGCATATGTAAAGGGATGTGAGATTTGCACCTGAGCACCCAATGTTTACTGACTGCTTAATCAGGTTGGATACACTGAAGATCTACTTATCATAGGAACAGAAGTAGGCCCTCGAGCCTGATCAGTTAGATCATGGCTGACCTGCACCTCAACTCCATTTATCCACCTTGGGCCCATAGCCCTGCGCACCCTTGCCTAACAAACAGCTAATGTTGCTCTCAGTCTTGAAAGTTTTAATTGACCCAGCATCCACAGCCTTTTGGGGAGCCTTTTGCGACCTTGGTGTCATATTTGACCCTGAAATGAGCTTCCGACCACATATCCGTGACATAACCAAGACCGCCTATTTCCACCTCCATAACATCGCCCGTCTCCGCCCTTGCCTCAGCTCATCCGCTGCTGAAACCCTCATCCATGCCTTCGTTACCTCTAGACTTGACTATTCCAATGCACTTCTGGCTGACCTCTCACGTTCTACCCTATGTAAACTTGAGGTCATCCAAAATGCGGCTGCCCATGTCCTAACTTGTACCAAATTCCATTTGCCCATCACCCCTGTGCTCACTGACCTATATTGGCTTCCGGTTAAGTAACACCTTGATTTCAAAATTCTCATCCTTGTTTTCAAATCCTTCCATGGCATCGCCCCTCCCTATCTCTGTAATCTCCTCCAGCCCCACAACCTCCCCAAGATATCTGTGCTCCTCTAATTCTGCCCTCTTGAGCATCGTTGATTATAATCGCTCAACCATTGGTGGCCGTGCCTTCTGTTGCCGAAGCCCTCAGCTCAGGAATTCCCTGCCTAAATCTCTCCGCCTCTCTTTCCTCCTTTAAGACGCTCCTTAAAACCTACCTCTTTGACCAAGCTTTTGGTCATCTGCCCTAATTTCTCCTTATGTGGCTTGATGTCAAATTTTTTGTCTTATAATACTCCTGTGAAGTGCCTTGGGACGTTTTACTACATTAAAGGTGCTATATAAATACAAGTTGTTGTTGTTGAGTGAGTTCCAGCAGATTATTGGCTGAGGCAGGGAGGGAAACTGTTGGTCTCATATTGGCAAGATTGGGTGAGGATCATGTTGGTGTGTCAGTGCCAGTTGCTATACTGGAATAATTTAGTACTATACTGTAGGAATTGACGAATTCCTAACTAATAACTGAGGTCGACTCAGGAGATCAAATTAAACAGGTCTTTAATGTAAAACTAAACGAGTTCAAACAGTTTGATGGGATCGATACAGGAGAACCACGAAACAGGTCTTAACAAGATGGAGTTTCCACGAAGACTGCCTGGGCAGTCACGTGGTTTGCGACATGACGTCATCGCGTTTGCCCGCATTTTCCCGCGCTCTTAAAGGGGCCACGCCCCGTGCATACAAACACTATATACAAAATGAAGTAATGTCTAACACAATGGTACAGGCTTAGGCTGGTGTTAGAACATCGTTAAAGGGAATTATGTACAGTTGCCCAGAGTCATTCAGTGGCTCCGCCACAATACTAGTTTAGTGGCAGATTTTTTGCTAACACCAGCTTAAATCTGTCACCAAATTGGTTGCATAATAGCATAAGAGACCTGTTAGATTCAGGGTGCACTTGGTCTCAGTCTTGTGCAATGCTGAGTCCTCGCCCATGGTAAGGTATCTGGCTGTCATTTTCTGATCCATGGTTTCGGTGGGACAGACACTTACCTGTTGCTGCAAACTTCAGCCAGACTTTGCTTTTTAAAGGCTGCACTCTAATTTCCAAGCACCAGTACATTACACCTGTTCCACACAGGATTTACACTGTCAATCCTCCAATGGATATGCAAATGAGCTGATGGACTGTGGCAGATTGAGTTCTGCAATGGAATTTTGGGCCTTGGTGTTCAAAATGATATGGGGTTTTGATTAAGTAAATTGGGAAAAACAATTTCTACCATTTGGTGAAACGATAACTAGAGGACATAAGTTTAAGGTCTTCAGTAAAAGAACAAAGGGAGAGGTTTGGAGAATTTGTTTTATGCAGAGGCCTCTCAGGACATGGACTGCCCTAACAGAAACAGTAGTGGAAGCAGAATCCATTAAGACTTTTAATAGGGAAGTGAATAAATATTTGAGAAAGAAAAAAAGAAAAGGGTATAAGGAGAGGGCAGGGGATTGGATAGCTCTTTCAGAGAGCCGGCAAAGGATCAAATAGCCTCCTCCTATGTTGTAAAATGCTATGATTCTGTTTCCAGGATCTACAGTATTTCTTTTTATCTCTGCACTGATAACCTCTCCAGATTAATTACCTCCCAAAGAGACTACAATTAAGAAAGAAGTGACAAATGTAATCAGCACAAAGCACATGTTCATATATATGTTAAATCTCACCCTACAGAATTTTCAGTTATTTCCATTGTCCTTACTGGTGAAAGGTAAATGTGCATACACAGTGCCTGGTAACAATGCCAAAATAAATGAGATTTTATAATTTGTAAGAAACTGAATGCACCAGTTTATAAAAACTTGTGCTTTGAAGCAGTACGAATGGAATATTAACAGCATGTGGGTTGAAGAACTGTCCGAGTGAAACAAAATCCATCAATTACAGGACATGTGTCAGACATCTTTAGGACAGTAGCAAACTTGCCTGGTCCGATGAAAGAGCAGAAGTGACATTGTGTTGCTTAGACTGACAATTTAAATGGTTGAAGAAAGAATAGCTGACTGAATTTGCTGTCTTAAAGTGTTTGTACCTAGAGGTAGCAAAATAGAAAACATATAGGCCTAGAAATTGAGTGGGGTTAGCGCCCATTTTGAGGCGCTAGAGGGCCTAGCGCCGCAAGTACAGCCGATTGAGAAATTCACTTGGGCGCTGCCATTGGCGTTAGCCGGTTGCGCTGCGCCGGCACCGATGACGTCATCGGTGTGCGCAGCGTCCCGGTTGCCGTGGCAACGCGCCCGAACGCCGAAATTGAGTTGCGGCCGCCTCGCCCGTGGCAGCCGCAACCAACGATTTTTCAGAAGTTCGCTACGGGTCTTAGCGCCGGCGCATTAAGGTCGCGCGGCGGCCGGCCGCTTTCCCGGCGGCTGCCTGCCCGCACCTCCCTCCCCGGACTCCTCCAACACCCCCCCGCGGCACAGATGCGTGTGGGCCGCGAGCCCGGCACTTCTCCGAGGTGCCGGGCTCATTTTTCTCCACAGATCAACGGCCAGCGGTCGGGTGCAGGCAGCTCCTCCTTAACGGAAGGAGGAGGCCTGCACTTCCCCAGCCTGCCGCACCGCATCGGGTGCCGCAGTGGCGGATTAGCGCCGCAATGCGGCAGTCAGCGCCCATTGCGAGGCGCTGACACCCTCCAGTAGCGCCGGCAGCCATCTGGGCGCGGCGCTACTGAATTTTTGGCGCGCGCAGGGGGACTTAGCGCCGGCGCTAAATTTCCAGCGCTAAAGCCCTGGCGCGGCGCCAACTCAATTTCTAGGCCATACTTTTTAATAGTATTGAGTGGTGGGTGGTTTAATGCTGTACCGGGATAGAGTTTGTGATTATTTTTAGTTGCATTCATTAGACACATATGCAGTGGTATATTAAAGCGTTCTATTTGTTCTCTCCCAGCCTGGCCTCTTAATCTATTTCATTCCCTGTGCCTCTTTAGTTTTGACAAAGGGTTTTGACCCGAAACGTTGACTCTAATTTCTCTCCACGGATGTTGCCTGGCCTGCTGAGTTTTTCCAGCATTTTCTGTTGCTCTATTTTAAATGTCAATATTAGCTATTTGCAAATGCTGTAAAATGTTCAATATAAGAAAGAGAAAACATTTGCATTTATATAGCACCTTTCAGTCACGAATAACATTCTCTGTTGCTGTGACCATGGTGTATTATCCCTCCTCATCCTCTTCAACCTCTCTGCAGCCTTTGACATAGTATCACATCATTTTTCTTCAACACATCATCTCCATTGTCCAGCTTTGTAGGATTGCCCTCATTTGGTTCCACTGTTACCTATCTGATCATAACCAAAGCATCTCTAGCAATGGTTTCTTTTCCCACCTCAACACCATCAGCTCGGGAGCCTCCCAAGGATCTATCCTTGGCCTCCTCCACTTCCTTATCTATATGCCACCCCTTGGCAAAATCATCCACAGACATAAGGTCAGCTTCCACATGTACAATGATGATACGCAAATGTAAAACAGGCGGTTGATCTGATATCACCCATTTTACACTATCGCCCAAAGTCGAAAATACCTCCTACCTCTCAACCACCTTATTTGACCCCTCCACTGCCTCTGTACTATAAGATTACATGTCCAACTAGATAAGTAGCAATTTCCTCCAGCTAAAAATTGGGAAGACTGAAGCTATCTTCTTCAGACTCCAGCACAAACTCTGTACCCCATCACCAAATCCCCCTGCCCATCTCCATCACAAAGACTGCCTACTTCTACCTCTATAACAGCACCCTCCTCCAGCACTTACCTCAGCCCACCTGCTACTAAAACCTTCATTCATGCTTTTGTCAAACCCAGATTTGATTACTCCAATGCCCTCCCTAAATCCGTCTGTCTCTGCGCCTATTTCTCCTCCTTAACATCTGCTTAATACCAACATCTGTGACCAAGCTTGTGGTCATCCCTCTTGATCTTTCCTTCTTTTGGTTCAGGGTCCATTTTTTTCCTTATGCCTCTGTGAAGCACCTTGGGACAATTCTCTATATTAAATGCGCTATGTAAATGCTTATTGCTGTTTCATGTCCGCAAGACATCTCAAATCACTTTCTGGCCCATGGATTGCTTTTGCAGTGCACTCACTGTTGTTATGTGGGCAAACACAGCAGCTAATTTGCACACAGCAAGGACTCACAAACAGCAAATTAATTAATTAGCTGTTAATCTGTTTTGGTGATGTACACTGAGGGAGGAATGTTGGCAAGGGCACCAGGAAAGCTCCTTGCTTTACGTCAAATAGTACCATAGGATCACTTACATCCACTTGAGAAGGTAAATGAGACCTCAGTTTAATATCTCATCCAAAAGGCAGCACCCCTGACAATGCAGGATTCCCACAATACTTCTCTGAGGGATCAGCCTAGATTTTGTGCTCTAGTCTGTAGTGAGGCTAGAACTGTAGTGTATGTAACTGTTCTACCTTTAAGAGAACTATTGTATGTAACCGTTCATCTTTAAGAGAACTATTTTAGGTGTGGCACTACTTTATCTTGGCTGCTGTATACTGTAATACCGACGGTGACCACACCGGTATATAAGTGCTGTGTCAGGATTTATTGGGCAGATTCGCCCTGACCTTCGAATAGTAAAGTCCTGTTAAAGTTACTCTTGTAGTCTGTGTATTAATTCGCCATAATACCTACAGACTTTACAGTGGCGACGAGTTCGATCTTACCCTGCGGCAACAATACTTCCGAAGCAGTTAACGAGCGTCGAGAAGAGGCACCCGCCCTCGTCGTTCTGCTGAGAGAAAACTCGAGTCTGCAGAGCAAGGAAGAAGGAAGAATTCAGACACGAAGCCTTCCATCAGCAACAGGCACTGATTGTCCCTTCTGCCACGGTGGTGAGTGAGCCGATCAGCACGAGAAGCAAGTCGGCCACGGTGACTGTGAGTAAAGGGAAAATAAAAAAAATAAACGGAGGATAAGGGCGGTGAACTCGACCACGGTCGGGGGAAAGGAGCCGGACAGAAGTCGGGCCCAGAGGCGCTGAGACTGGGGCAGCGTGGAGCACGGAAGCCGCGGTACAAGCGGGCTGGGAGACGCAACGGCGCCGTGAGACAGCTAGACCGCGACCGGCGAAAAAGGCCGGGCAGCTACCGAGGCCACGAAGCGCTGCGACCGGGACCGTAAGGCGCGGGAAGATATAAAAATAAATAAATCACGGAGAACTCAGCCGCAGCCGGGGGAGGAAAGCACCGGACTGCGAGAGGGCTGGGAGGCGCGATTGGAAGCTGCTGAGGGAGAGACAGAGCCCGAGCGAGCGGGAGAGACAGAGCCCGAGCGAGGGAGACTGAGCGAGATCCAGCCCAGCGGCTGAAACTGTTCGCCGTCAACGGGTTGTACCCAGCGCCGGTTGCCCTGCCGAGAAAAGGGAACAAGGAACGCACTGAAGCTGACGCGCAGGCTGCGAACCCCGAAAGCCAGCGGTCGTCGCCCGAGGGAAAAGCTTACCCCTCCCACCAGGGGAAGAAATGCGGGAAGCCGCCAGTAGGCGGGGAAGATGACAGAAGCGGGAAACCGCCATTTTGGAAGTGGGTGGGGAAAGAAGACAAGCGCGGGAAACCGCCTCCTTTGTCTTTGATGACGATGTTGCGGTTGGTCTTAAGAGCGTGGATGGCGTTGCGTTGTGCTCGGGTGACATTCTGGACTGTCTTGTGAGTGCAGCTGATGAATCTGGCATTGATGCATCTCCTGATAGCTTGAGCATACATGTGAAGCTTAGGGCAGCGACCCTCCGGAGGGGTCCAATTTGACTCTTTCTTCTTCGGTTGCTGCTGTTCCGGATCATTGATTGTCTCATCTTGGGATTTGTGGAAGAATTCCCGGAGCCTCATTCTCCTGATGAATTCCTCTGTGTCTGCCGTGAGACCGATGGGGTCCATTTTGGTGGTGGGGCAGAAATTGAGCCCTTGGCTGCGACAGCCTCAGTACTCAACACCAACAACAGCCAATCTCCAGACGCCATCCTACAACTCATCCGCTTCATCCTTGACCACAATGTCTTCACCTTCGACAACCAGTTCTTTACCCAAACACACGGAACAGCCATGGGGACCAAATTCGCACCCCAATACGCCAACATCTTCATGCACAAGTTCGAGCAAGACTTCTTCGCTGCATAGGACCTCCAACCAATGCTATACACCAGATACATCGACGACATTTTCTTCCTATGGACCCATGGTGAAGAATCACTGAAAAGACTACACGATAACATCAACAAGTTCCATCCCACCATCAAACTCACCATGGACTACTCCTCAGAATCGGTATCATTCTTGGACACATGAATCTCCATCAAAGATGGACACCTCAGCACTTCACTCTACCGCAAGCCCACGGACAACCTCACGATGCTCCACTTCTCCAGCTTCCACCCTAATCATGTTAAAGAAGCCATCCCCTATGGACAAGCCCTGCGAATACACAGGATCTGCTCAGATGAGGAGGAACGCGATGGACACCTACAGACGCTGAAGGACACCCTCGTAAGAACGGGATATGACGCTCGTCTCGTCGATCAACAGTTCCGATGGGCCACAGCGAAAAATCGTATAGTCCTCCTCAGAAGACAAACATGGGACACAACCAACAGAGTACCCTTCGTCGTCCAGTACTTCCCCGGAGAAGAGAATCTACACCATGTTCTTTGCAGCCTTCAACATGTCATCGATGACGACGAACACCTCGCTAAGGCCATCCCCACGCCTCCACTACTCGCCTTCAAACAGCCGCCTAACCTCAAACAGACTATCGTTCGCAGCAAATTACCCAGCTTTCAGGAGAACAGCGACCACGACACCACACAACCCTGCCACAGCAACCTCTGCAAGACATGCCAGATCATCAACACAGATACCATCATCACACGTGAGGACACCACCCACCAGGTACATGGTACATACTCATGTGACTCGGCCAACGTTGTCTACCTCATACGTTGCAGGAAAGGATGCCCCGGAGCATGGTACATCGGTGAGACCATGCAGACACTGCGACAACGGATGAACGGACACCGCGCAACAATCGCCAGGCAGGAGTGTTCCCTCCCAGTCGGGGAACACTTCAGCAGTCAAGGACATTCAGCCTCCGATCTTCGGGTAAGCATTCTCCAAGGCGGCCTTCAAGGCACACGACAACGCAAAATCATCGAGCAGAAACTGATAGCCAAGTTCTGCACCCATGAGGATGGCCTGAACCGGGATCTTGGGTTCATGTCACGCTACATGTAACCCCACCTGACGTAGGGTCATCCAGACTCGAGTCGTCGTTGGCTTGTTCTCTCTACACAGATGCGACCGGACCTGCTGTGATTTCCAGCAAAAAAAATGTTTTTTGTCTGTTTTTTTGTTTTTCACACAGACCCCAGCATCTGCAACATTTGACCCCTTGTGACCCCACCTCATTGTTCTTTGATGTAATGTTTTCCTGACTGACCTGTTTGGACACCATTCACACCTTTGATTGCTGTGATTACCTCTCTGCCGAGGTGTGATAACTGGCAGTTAGAAAGATTACCTGTAAACATCTGACATTATTCTCTGACTATATAAGCTGTGTCTTTATGCATCTCTCCACTTCACCTGACGAAGGAGCAGCGCTCCGAAAGCTTGTGACTTCAAATAAAGCTGTTGGACTATAACCTGGTGTTGTGTGACTTCTTACATTTGTCCACCCCAGTCCAACTCCGGCATCTCCACACCAGAGAAACAGAAAGACGAAGCTCTCCTGGTTCCCGGCCCAGGGCTTTCTTGCAATCTTATCACAAAGTTTGTCAATTTCCATCCTCCGGGGTTAACCCGGGTCGGTTACAGCAAAGCGGAAGGGAAACGGGTCAGTTTCCGCTCACGGAGTAGTGAGGAAGAGCCTGGAGCGTGGGTGGGCAGGTTCAGTCCTGTCAATCAATCAGTGGACATGCAGTTAGCCTCGCCCCTCCCCTGGATCCTGTTTTGGTGCGATCAACTAAAAGTGTAACCCCTCCCCTAGATCATCCTGCAGGGTCAATCGCGTGTACAACAGCTTGTATTAAAATAGCGCCTTTAACGCAGTAAAACCTCCCATGGCGCTTCACAGGAGTATTATAAGATGAAAAATTGACACCGAGCCACATAAGAAATTAGGGCAGATGACTAAAAGCTTTGTCAAAGAGGTGGGTTTTAAGGGGCGTCTTAAAAGAGGAAAGAGGGAGAGAGGCGGAGAGGTTTAGGTAGGGATTTCCAGAACTTAATGCCAAGGCAGCTGAAGGCAAGGCCACCAATGGTTGAGCAATTATAATCAGGGATGCTCAAGAGTGTAGTTGGCATTACTGTGAACTGGGTAACATGCACTAAATTCTTCCCTACACTATTTGAACACAGTTCTTAATCTGTATTACGGCTGTAAACAGTGCTGATATAATTTGAATGCAAACATATTAAGCAACACAATAAATCTGTGTGTAGAGGAAATGAACCACCCCCACATATCTTCCAACATTTCTAGAATAAATGTAACAAATTTTGATTTTCTTTTTCTTTTCCATTGAAATGATGATTTCAAGGGAACAGTTTCAAAGTGCCATAACAGTGTCATTTAAATAGGTCTTTCAAACCAACCAGGTCAGCATTAGGCTGTAGCTAAGTACAAGTGGTTAGTATGCTGATGTCATAAGAGGCCAAGCCATATTGTTTAAATGATAATAATAGCATATAGAACGATTCTTTGGATTTGCTCTGTTATACCTGTGATTCTATAATAGTGTTGATTCCATGGCTGGGCAGAAAAATACCCATACTCCTGGTGCTTGTGTGTGGAACCACACTGTCGAGTGGCAGGCTGACACTGCGGGGTCAGGACAGTTACATAATTTTAATAAGCTTCCTGCACAGCACCCTGTATTCAGGAAGAATTGAACCACCGGGAGGGGGGCACATTTTACTTCTTACACCTTCTAAATATTTAAAACTGCAGCTGTAACTTGGTGGCTGCCAAAGCGATCAATCTCCTTTCACTCATGCTCACATCATCATCTCACTATATGGCTCCTAGCCCTACTTGTGTATTGTCTGCTCATCCTTCACACTAGGCTGAATGTAAGCTGATCATTAGAGTGCCCGTGGTGTTGCCTCCTAATGCTCAAATGGTCTGGAATTACACTTTTCAAAGAAAACTGCATGTAGCCAGCAGCAGGGAATCCACAGACTGACAGACCAATCTGCAACCTCAGCTGGTACAAGGAGCAGATCTTCAATATATTTGGGGTGGAGGCTGTTAAGAAAGTGGGCAGGGGAGAACTCTGCAAGATCATGTCAATCGAATAAGGCAAGGCCTCACTTCAACTTCCTCTTGCTAATACGTTACACTCATTTGGCCTTGATATTAACCCCTCCACGACAGGCGGGAGAGGATCGAGGGGGGGCAGTTAAAAATGAAAAAATGGGCAACGCTTCCCCAACTCGCCGCGCACACGCCCGTTGCTGTTTTAACAGCAGTCGGTTTTGTGTCGTGCGAGTGTCCCTACCTCGACAAGCAGGACACATCATTAACGTATTTAAATCAGAAAGAAAGACTTGCATTTATATAGCACCTTTCACGACCACCAGACGTCCCAAAGCGCTTTACAGCCAATGAAGTACTTTTGAAGTTTAGTCACTGTTGTAATGTGGGAAACGCGGCAGCCAATTTGTGCACAGCAAGCTCCGACAAACAGCAATGTGATAATGACCAGATACTCTTTTTAATGATGTTGATTGAGGGATAAATATTAGCCAGGACACCTGCTTTTCTTCGAAATAGTGCCACAGGATCTTTTACGTCCACCTGAGAGAGCAGACGGAGCCTCTGTTTAACGTCTCATCTGAAATCAGGTTCAAATTTAAAAGTTGCTGCGCAAGATTCCCAGGGCTTGGGAAACCCGGCAATAAAAAGGAGATGGGAGCTGCCAGCTCAAGAAGGTAAATGCCTTTTACAACACTGCTGGTGGGCCAGGAGGAACAAGAGTGCTCCCCCTAGCCCCTCAAGGAAGCCTCTGGCCTCCGCTGTGTTGATCGTGGCCTCTCTGTACCCCCGCCACAATCGCCGACCTCCCCCCCGCCACCCCCACTCCATCCTGATCGCCAGCCTTCCCCCCTCCCAATTGCCTCTCTTTTCTCCCCATCCCCAAGCACCAATCTCTCGCTCCCTTCCTCCCGTGATGGCCTCTCTCTCCACAAGTCCTGACTCTCCCTCTCCCCTCCTGATTGCCGGGGACTGCCCCCAAGGGGCCCCAGCTGCAGCCTCCTGCCACTGGTTTTCCATCCCAGCAGCCAGTATGTAATAATTCAACTGCAGTCTGAATAATGCCTTAAGCAAGCTTGACATTTCGCCTTCGCTATTGTACTCTATGGGGGTGAATTTCCTCCCTGTTTCCGGTGCATTATGTTTAAAACATTTTTTTAAAAATTCATTGATGGGATGTGGGCGTCGCTGGCTGGCTAGGCCTGCATTTAGTGCCCATCCCTAATTGCCCTTGAGAAGATGGTGGTGAGCCGCCTTCTTGAACCGCTGCAGTCCATATGGTGTAGGTACACCCACAATGCTGTTAGGAAGGGAGTTCCAGGATTTTGGCCCAGTGACAGTGAAGGAACGGTTGGGCCTAGGATACTGCACTGAGGAACTCCTGCAGTGATGTCATGTGATTGAGATGAATGACCTCCAACAACCACAGCCAACTTCCTTTGTGCTAGGTATGATTCCAACCAATGGAGAGTTTTCCCCTTGATTCCCATTGACTTCAGTTTTGCTAGGGCTCCTTGATGCCACACTCGATCAAATGCTGCCTTGATGTCAAGGGCAGTCACTCTCACCTCACCTCTTGAGTTCAGCTCTTTTGTCCATGTTTGGACCAAGGCTGTAATGAGGTCAGGAGCTGAGTGGCCCTGGCGGAACCCAAACTAGGTGTCAGTTAGCAGGTTATTGCTGAGTAAGTGCCGCTTGATAGCACTGTCGACGACACCTTCCATCACTTTGCTGATGATTATTGGAATGACGTAGGAATTTTTTCCAGTGAGGAAATTCATGTGGAGACCAATTCCAGTCCTTGTGTGCCTTTAAAAGGCATCTCCCGAGTTTCCTCATGCTTCTGGAGCTGCAACCATTGAGTAACCGCTGGCCAGCTATTGCACTAATCAATGGAATGTAAAATTAGACAGTGTGTAAAACAGGCAGCCGATCTGGTCACATCAGTTTTCTGCCAGACGTGTTAGGTTAAAATGACTCCCTCCGCCTCCACAAGGTTCCAAAACTCCAGACTTCAGTCTCATAACTCCTGGACTCAAATCCTCAGTGCCTGACAGTAGAATAGCAGTTCAGTTTAGACAGAGATTGGTGCTATAATTGGTATTGTAAAACAACAGTAATTTACATCACAATTTAAAGTGATAATGATGGATTTAAATTAATAACAATGCAGTAAAAATTTAAGACTCTATTTCACATCTGAAGAGTCGTGTCAGGAACTATCTATTAACTTTAAGTGAAAGTGTGGGTCACCCAGAGTGTGGAGCCAAAAAGAACATATGGGGTTGCCTGTCTCATTCCAGGGATGTTCATGGAATACTAAGTATTTAAATATAATGTGTAATGATTCATGACATTTAGTGCTTTGACCTTGCCTTTAAATTATTACTGTTTCGTTCTCCATAGCTGTCTAGCTTTTTAAACTTAATTATTCTTTAGGGATACTTTAGCAGTAGAGAAAGCTAGAACCATTAACTGAAGTTTAGGGCTTTAGTTCTAACAGATAATGCAGCAAGCACATCTTTAACCAGGAAAGAATGCATAGCCCCCAATTTTCCTCCCTCTCCCCCTCACGTTATGCCTGACTTGACCTTTTTTGAACCAGCTGGTATTTCTCCCTGCAGCTGATTTGAATATCTCACCTGGGCTTCATGCTCATCCAATAGAATGGTAGAATCATAGAATGGTTACAGCACGGAAGAAGGCCATTCGGCCCATTGAGCCCGTGCCTGTAGTGTATGTACCTTTAAGAGAGAACTACTTTTACAGCTCCTGTATACTGTAGTACCGGCAGTGACCACACCTGTATATAAGCCTTGAGCAGGCATCTGTACTGTTAGTCTTTAGACTACCCTCCTCCAGTAAACACCTGTTGATTGTTAATCTGCAGCCTCCGTCTAGTTATTGAAGAACACCATACTTTAAGATTCACGGATTCAACAGTGGCGACGCGGTCGATTCGAATCTACCTGCAACTCTGCATTTCCTTCCAAGGATTCGCTCCGGGAGGACAGTGGAAGAAGGTCGAGGCCAGAAGCACGGGCGTCGACCACGAGCCACCGCCCAGTCATCCGGCAGAGAGTGAACATCGCAGGGGAGGCTGTTGAGAGCTGGGCTTGGTTCTCCAGCCACGACGATCCAGCAACAGACTGGCAACAGGTACAGCGCAGACCCTTCCCGGACAGCGGTGGCTGGAGCCGACCTACGGCACAGAAAAGGCCGAGCAGCGTCGACGGGGTAAGAGAGAGGGTAAAGCGCACAGGGCGCAGCCGGGGGTTGAAGACCGAGCGGCGGCGACGGAAAACAAAAAGAGAGAGCGGGTAAAGCACAGCCGGGGTTCAGGACCGAGCGGCGGCAATGAGAGAGGCGCACAGGAGAACGGGCAGAGCGCAGCCATGGCTCAAGGGCTGAGCAGCGTCCACGGGGAAAGAAAGGGAGCACAGGAGACACCATTTGAGCCGCGGAGAAGAAGGGAGAGCACGGGAGATGCCATTTTTGAAGCCGCAGCGGAGAAGAAGGGCGAGCGCGGGAAGAAAGGAAAGCGCGGGAGACGCCATTTTGAGCCAGCGGAGAAGAACGGAGAGCGCAGGAGACGCCATTTTAGAAAGTCTAACCACACCCAGGGATGCCGAAGAGTGGCAGTGTCACTGCGTTCGACAATGAAGTCGAAGATTGGGCTACATATGTGGAACGCATTGAGGTGTACTGCAAGGCGAATTAAGTGCCAGGTGCCAGGAAAGCACTGGTTTTGTTGAATTCCATGGGTGCAAAAATGTATGGCTTACTGCGAAACCTAATAACCCCAGAGAAGCCAGTGGATAAGGATTTCGAAAGCATAGTGGAAATCCTACAGGACCACTTAAACCCCACACCGCTGCTGATAGCAGAAAGATTTAAGTTCCACAAACGGAACCAGCATAAAGACGAAAGTAATGCTGAGTATTTAACGGAACTGCGCAAGCTATCGAAACACTGCCAGTTTGGAATGGGACTAGCAGATACGTTAAGGGACAAGTTTGTGTGTGGGCTTCAAAGTGAAGGAACCCAGAAACGGCTTCTATCAGAAAAGGATCTTATGCTGGACAAGGCTTTCAGCATGGCAGTATCACACGAAGCAGCCGCATGGGGCGCTGCAGAGATACAACGGAGACCGCAAGAATATGGCACCAATGAAATGTCATATGGAGCAGGGAAGTGTTATCGCTGCGGCAGAACAACACATGACCAGTAGGATTGTTGGTTCAAGGACCAAGTGTGCAGACAGTGTGGAAAAGCAGGACACATAGCAAGAGTCTGCAGGTCAGGGAAGAAAACCAGCAGCAAGAAATCTCCACAGGAGAAGTACAAAAAGGTACATAAGGTGATGGACAGTAGTTCAGACGAACAGAAAAGTGATACAGACTCCGGAAGCAAGGAGCTGGGTTGTCTGAAACTACATAAGGTAATCAAAATGGAGGATCACCAGACAATCTGGGTCACGCTCAAGCTAGACGGAGTCCAAGTGAAAATGGAATTGGACACAGGATCAGCCCTAACAGTCATAAACCGAAGGGACTTCAAGCGGCTATTCTCACATATGCCCTTGAAAGCTACAGAGATTGTCTTGAAGACATACACGGGGCAAAAAGTCTACCCCAAAGGAAAAATAAGGGTGAACGTGATATACAAAGGCCAGGAAATACCAAAAATGGACCTATATGTATTGCCAGATGGAGGACCACCACTACTAGGACGTGAATGGATCCGGAAGATACAATTAGATTGGCATTCCATACAGGCACTGAAGGTTGAGGCCAAAAAGGATGACGACGTCACACCTGGACGACTGTCAAAAATGCTAACTGATGCACAAGAAGTGTTCCAGGAGGGACTCGGAACACTAAAAGGCATAACAGCGACGATTAAAATAGAGGAAAATGCAAGCCCAAAGTTTTTAAGGCCAGACCGGTGCCTTATGTGATCCGACCAGCCGTCGAAGCAGAGCTGGAAGGGTTGGAACGTTCAGGAGTACTGTCCAAAGTGGACTGGAGCGAGTGGGCTACACCCATCATTCCTGTAATGAAGAGGTCATTGAGTAATACGCCTGGGGAACCAAAGAAGGTCCGCATCTGTGGGGATTTTAAGGTGACAGTGAACCCAGTCCTTCACACGGTACAATATCCGGTTCCACGGATTGAAGATATTTTCGCCTCGCTGTCTGGAGGAAAACACTTCACTAAGATTGATCTGGCCCAGGCGTACCTGCAAATGGAGGTAGAAGAAGCCTCGAAACAGTACCTCACGATAAACACTCACAAAGGTCTCTACCAATACAACCGGCTGGTGTTCGGGGTAGCATCGGCTCCGGCTATTTGGCAAAGGGCAATGGATCAAGTTCTGCAAGGGATTCCAGGGACCCAGTGTTATTTGGACGACATCCTGGTCATGGGCGAAAATGACAGTGATCACCTCGCCAACCTGGAGAAGGTGCTCACTAGATTGAAGGAATATGGGCTACGAGCTAATCGCCACAAGTGTGAGTTTTTCCAGAAGCAGATCTCGTATTGTGGCCACGTTATTGATGAAGAGGGGTTACCTAAGTCCCCTGAAAAGATTGAGACAGTAGTCAAGGCTCCAGCACCGGAAAATGTGTCACAACTGAGGTCGTTCCTCGGGCTGGTGAACTACTACCATAAGTTCTTACCAAATTTGTCTACAGTATTGCACCCACTGAACACCCTACTGCAAACGGGGGTACCATGGAAGTGGAATGATGAATGTAAACGAGCTTTCCAGAAGTGCAAAGAATTGATCACATCAAAAGAGGAGTTGGCCCATTTCAACCCAGCACTACCAATTCGGTTGGCGTGTGATGTATCACCCTATGGTATTGGAGCGGTGCTGCCGCACAAATTCCCAGACGGGTTGGAGAGGCCAGTAGCCTTTGCGTCTCGGTCACGAACCTCAGCCGAGCGCAACTATGCCCAGATTGACAGGGAGGCCCTCAGCCTAGTATGGGGAGTAAAAAAATTCAACCACTATCTGCATGGGCAGAAGTTCACCTTGCTGACTGACCACCAACCACTTGTCTCTATCTTTAATCCAAAGAAGGGCGTTCCGGTGATGACTGCACAACGGCTACAAAGATGGTCCCTTTTTCTAGGGGCGAACCAATATGAAATAGAGTATAAGGACACGAAACAGCATGGGAACGCTGATGGGCTATCACGCCTGCCACTGCCTACTGCGGAGGAAGCACCAGCAGTGGACCCAGTCGAAATATTTTATTCGTCGACAATTGAATGCTTGCCAGTAACTAACGCGGATATAGAGAAGGAGACCCGAAATGATCCGACACTGTCTCAGGTATATGATTTGACAGTGAAGGGATGGCCAATACATGGCGACTCACTGTTGCCAGCATTCTCATCCAGAAGAGAACAGCTGTCAGTATGCCAGGGGACAGTGATGTGTGGATCCCGAGTGGTAATTCCACCCAAATTAAGGGAGAGAGTGCTCAATGAGCTTCACGAAGGCCATCTGGGAGGGGTGAAAATGAAAAGCCTTGCTAGGGCTTATGTGTGGTGGCCAGGGATTGATCAACAAATCAAGGACCTAACAAAGAGCTGCTCAGGATGCCAGAAGGTCCAAAATGCACCACCACATGCCCCTCTACACCCATGGGAGTGGCCCTGCTCTCCATGGCAACGGGTGCATATTGATTTTGCTGGTCCATTCATGGACTCAATGTTCTTAATAGCAGTGGATGCTCACTCGAAATGGCCTGAGGTGATCAAAATGTCCTCTACCACTACGGAGAAAACGATTGCAGTCCTACGGACCATATTTGCCAGGAACGACTTGCCAGAGCAGATTTGCTCTGATAACGGACCACAGTTTGTGTCCGAAGAGTTTTGGAAATTTATGAGAAGGAATGGGGTAAGGCATTACACATCCGCCCCGTATCATCCAGCCACAAATGGATTGGCTGAGAGGTTCGTACAAACCTTTAAAAAGGCCGTAAGGGCCATGTGCGATGATGACATTCCACTACAACATAAGGTGGACAATTTCCTGTTAGCCTACAGAAATGCGACACATGCAGTTACCAACCGGACCCCGGCCATGATGTTCTTTAACCGAAGGTTGAGATCTCGTCTGGATTTGCTCAGACCAAATGTGCGAAGAAATGTTGAGGATAAGCAATTCCACCACATCAATGAGAAGCCGACAAGGAGCTTCAATGTAGGACAACCAGTCTTGGCCCGCGACTACCGAACAGAGAAATGGCAACCCGGAACGATATGCACACGGCAGGGGCCACTAATGTACACAGTGGATGTCGGGGAGAACATTGTGAGATGCCATGTCGACCAGATCCTAGCGTCACAGGAACGAGTCAACCCCATGTCTCGCGTACCTGGAGATGAACCCGACATACCGGTAGCATCTACCTCAGAAACAATAACGGCGGAAACTGATGAACTAACCAACGACAGGGGGCCAGAATCGCCTCCCCACAAAGAACAAGACACTCAGGAAAGGCGCTATCCAGAAAGGATCAGGAAGCCGCCCCAAAGACTGAATCTATAAATGGACTATTTCAGTTAAATGTGCATGTTAAAGTGTTAACTGTTATTTGAATGTTATGGGTACTGTTAATCTAAAAGGGGAGGAATTGTAGTGTATGTACCTTTAAGAGAGAACTACTTTTACAGCTCCTGTATACTGTAGTACCGGCAGTGACCACACCTGTATATAAGCCTTGAGCAGGCATCTGTACTGTTAGTCTTTAGACTACCCTTCTCCAGTAAGCACCTGTTGATTGTTAATCTGCAGCCTCCGTCTAGTTATTGAAGAACACCATACTTTAAGATTCACAGATTCAACAGTGCCGACTCTCAGCTAGTCTCACTCCCTTGCCCTTTCCCCATAGCCCTGCAATTTTTTTTCCTTCAGATACTGATCCAACTCCCTTTTGAAAGTCACGATTGAATCTGCCTCCACCACCCTTTCAGGAAGTGCATTCCAGATCTTAACCACTTGCTGTGTAAAAAAGTTTTTTCTTACGGCGCCTTTGGTTCTTTTGCCAATCACCTTAAATCTATGTCCTCTGGTTTGCGACCCTTCTGCCAATGGGAACAGTTTCTCTCTATCTACTCTGTCTAGACCCCTCATGATTTTGAACACCTCTATCAAATCTCCTTTCAATCTTCTCTGCTCCAAGGAGAACAACCCCAGTCTATCAAAATAACTGAAGTCCCTCATTCCTGGAATCATTCACGTAAATCTTTTCTGCACCCTCTCTAAGGCCTTCACATCCTTCCTAATGTGTGGTGCCCAGAATTGGACACAGTACTCCAGTTGCGGCTGAACCAGTGTTTTATACAGGTTCATCATAATTTCCACACTTTTGTACTCTGAACCTCTGGGCTGGATTTTGCCAGCCCCGAGGAGGCGGGTATAGAGGTGGGACTGCTGGTAAAGTTGCGGAAAGTGGGGGCAGCTGGCAAACCCGCCCCCATCCCGCCTCCGTGCCCTTTTGCCAGGAGGCAGGAAGCCGCTCTGATCCGGGTCCCGTCTCCTCAAGGCGGGAAAGGGATTAAATCTTTTTAACTGCCTGTTAACAGATAGTTAACAGGCAGAAAAAAGGATTAGCCCCATTTTACCTTTTCAAGTGCAGGCTTCCTGACCTCAGAGAACCCCGCCGGATTGGAGGAGTCGAGTAGGTCAGCGGGGGTCGGAGGGGTCTGAAAGTGCGATGTAGAGGTGAGTGATGGGTGCAAGTGTGGAGTGGTAAGTATGTGAGGTGAGTGTAAAGTGTTAGAAAATGTTCACTTACCTTTGTTTCTGCCTACAGCCTTCAGCCACTGTGGATCCGGAGTCCCGACATCTTCATTGTAGATTTCACAGACTGGATGTTGGATCCTCCGAACCAACAGTCATCTGATTTCTACAAAATAGAAAGGTTTGATGAGTCCTCATCAAACTACACAGAATGTCAGTGTTTGCCAGCTTCACAGAGCTGTCAAACGCTGACATTTCTTCTTGTTGACGTGCTCTGTCAGCGACTTCCCCCTAATTGGCCTGCTGAACCCGCAGGGCGGGCTTAACAAGGTCAATCAGGGAAAAATCCTGCTGGTTGGCCAGAAAATGATAGAGGCGGGACTGAGACCCGGCAAGCAGCAGTCCCGCCTCAAACACGTCTCCATTCAGAAAATCCAGCCCTCTATTTATGAAGCCCAGGATCCCGTAAGCCTTTTTAACTGCTTTCTCAATCTGCCCTGCCATCTTCAATGATTTATGCACACACACCCCCAGGTCTCTCTGTTCGTGCACCCCCTTTAGGATTGTACCATTTAGTTTATGTGTCCTCTCTCCATTCTTCCTACCAAAATGTATCACTTCACACTTTCCTGCGTTAAATTTCATCTGCCAAGCGTCCGCTCATTTCACCAGCCTGTCTGTCTTCCTGAAGTCTATCACTCTCCTCCTCACTGTTCACTATACTTCCACGTTTTGTGACATCTGCAAATTTTGAAATTGTGCCCTGTACACCCACATCCAAGACATTAATATATATCAAGAAAAGCAGTGGCCCTGGGGAACACCACTGTATACCTTCCTCCAGTCCGAAAAACAACAGTTCACCACTACTCTCTGTTTCCAGTCGCTTAGCCAATTCGATATCCATGCTGTCACTGTCACTTTTATTCCATGGTCTTCAACTTTGCTGGCAAGCCTATTATGTGGCACTTTATCGAATGCCTTTTGGAAATCCATGTACACTACGTCAATCGCATTACCCTCATCAACCCTCTCTGTTACCTCATCAAAAAACTCAATCAAGTTGGTTAAACACGATTTGCCTTTAACAAATCCGTGCTGGCTTTCCTTAATTAATCCACACTTGTCCAAGTGACTGTTAAATTTGTCCCTGATTACTGTTTCTAAAAGCTTCCCCACTACCGAGGTTAAATTGACTGGCCTGTAGTTGCTGGGTTTATCTTTACACCCTTTTTTGAACAATGGTGTAACATTTGTAATTCTCCAGTCCTCTGGCACCACCCCCGTATCTATGGAGGATTTGAATATTATGGCCAGTACCTCCACGATTTCCACCCTCAATTCCCTCCACATCCTAGGATGCATCCCATCCACTCCTGGTGATTTATCCACTTTAAGTCCAGCCAGCTTTCTAATACCTCTTCTTCATCAATTTTTATCCTATCAAGTGTCCCCACTACCTCCTACTTCACTATGTCTATGGCAGCATCCTCTTCCTTGGTGAAGACACATGCAAAGTACTCATTTAGTACCTCAGCCATACCCTCTGCCTCCATACATAGGTCTCCTCTTTGGTCCCTAATCAGCCCCACCCCTCCTCTTACTACCCTTTTACTATTTATATGCCTATAGAAGACTTTTGGATTGGGGGCAATAATTTTTGCAGTGCCACAGGCCTGAAAGACCTGCAACAGCTTAAAGGGAAAAAATGGGTCTATGGACTTTTGAGTGAAGAGAAGTTGCAAGGCAGCAGAATCACTGTTTCAGCACATCTATGGTGTATTCAATAATGGATTTGGTGGAGGCATGCATTTCATTGTATTGGTGCTGCACTGATGTCCATAGATGCTGCAGACAGGATCATAAACCAAGGCTGCAGCAGGTAACCTTGGTCTCCTAGGATCCAACCCTTGAGTTTCATCAACAAATCGGCTCGATGGACTACCACAAAATAAATGTATCATGACTGCTGCTCAGGCAGTGGGCAGTGATAACATGCATCATCACATTAACATGTCCAGAAATTCGGGTCCCCACGGGTGAGTACGGGTTGGGTACTCATGCGTAGGCCCAACGAAATTGCCGGTTTCGTGCGTGCACTGCGCATGCGCAGGAAACCGGAACTTCCGTTCCCTTAAAGGAAGGGGTTCACAGGTCGAACGCGTGCGCCGGAGAGGCAGCACGTGCGCCTGGAACTTTCGTTTTTTTTCCAGGTTTCTCCGGGAGGGTAAGTCTCCAGGAGTTACACTTTTAAAAAGCAGTCGCAAGGCCTGCTTTTAACAAGGTAAGTGGTGAATTAAGTAAAATTAAAACATTTTTTCCACAGGTTTATTATTTTTAAATACTTTAAAGAAAGGTAAGTTTATTTTTAGCCCTGTTAGAAACTGTAATTAATTTTTTCAAAAATTTAAATTATTGTTTAAAATAGTTATTTTATGTAATTTATAGTTATTTTAAAAATGTGACTTTTAAAAAAAATTATTTGAAGTTTTAGTTATGTTTTGGGGCTGATTTGTATTTATAGTTTTGACAGCTCTTCCTGTCAAATTTATGAATGGGCATTCCCTGTTAGCATTGGCTCTCCATGGCCCATGTGATCCCAGGGGATGCTTCGAACTAACAGCGCCCCTGGTATACACAAGCACTGCGCGCCAGCAGTTGGAGGAGGCCCAAAATTGGAAACCCACGCAGGCCCGCAGCACAACGGCTGGCGCGCTAGGTAAGTGCAGGTCGGAGGCTTGCACCCACGGGAAGCCTCTGACCCGAATTTCTAGGCCATTGTCACACATCTAATGGAGTAAAAGTCCTTGCCATTCATGAATGGGCAAGTGCTGTCTGTAGGAGGATGGAAACCATTATGTATGTTATCAATAACATCTTGAACGTAGCAAAATCCAGTCATTTGAAAACATCTTAGAGCTTTTTCCTGTTGTTCTCTCCTGCCCATGATGTGGCAAACAATTAATCCATCACTTGTCTTATGCAGCAATACAACAACAACATCTTGTATTTATATAGCGCCTTTAATGTAGTAAAACATCCCAAGGCACTGCACAAGAGTATTATAAAACAAAAAATTTGACACCGAGCCAGATAAGGATAAATTAGGGCAGGTGACCAAAAGCTTGGTCAAAAAGGTAGGTTTTAAGGAGTGTCTTAAAGGAGGAAGGAGAGGTAGTGAAATGGAGAGATTTAGGCAGGGAATTCCAGAGCTTAGGGCCTAGGCAATAGAAGGCACGGCCACCAATGGTTGAACGATTATAATCAGGGATGCTCAAGAGGGCAGAATTAGAGGAGTGCAGATATCTCGAGGGTTTGTGGGGCTGAAGAATATTACAGAAATAGAGAGGGGCGAGGCCATGGAGGGATTTGAAAACAAGGATGAGAATTTTGAAATTGAGGCGCTGCTTAACCGGGAGCCAATGTAGGTCAGCGAGCACAGGGGTGATGGGTGAACGGGACTTGGTGTGAGTTAGGACACAGGCAGCCGAGTGTTGGATGACCTCAAGTTTACGTAGGTTAGAATGTGGGAGGCCAGCCAAGAGTGCATTGGAATAGTCAAGTCTAGCGGTGACAAAGGCATGGATGAGGGTTTCAGCAGTGCATGAGCTGCGGCAAGGGCGGAGATGGGTGATGTTACGAAGGTGGAAATAGGCGGTCTTTGTTATGCTGCGGATATGTGGTCGGAAGCTCATTTCAGGGTCAAATATGACACCAAGGTTGCGAACAATGTGGTTCAGCCTCAGGCAGATGTTAGAGAGAGGGATGGAGTCAGTGGCAAGGGAACGGAGCTTGTGGCGGGGACCGGAAACAATGGCTTCAGTCTTCCCAGTCTTCCCAATATTTAACAGGAGAAAATTTCTGCTCATCCAGAACTGGATGTCGGACAAGCAGTCTGATAATTTAGAGACCGTGGAGGGGTCGAGAGAAGAGGTAGTGAGGTGGAGCTGGGTGTCATCAGCGTTCATGTGGAAACTGACGCTGTGTTTTTGAATGATGTCACCAAGGGGCAACATGTAGATGAGAAATAGGAGGGGGACAGGATAAATCCTTGGGGGACATCAGATGTAACGATGCGGGAGGGGGAAGAGAAGCCGTTGCAGGTGATTCTCTGGCTACGATTAGATAGATAAGAATGGAATCAGGCGAGTGCAGTCCCACCCAGCTCGACGACCATGGAGAGGCATTGAAGAAGAATGGAGTGGTTTAGCGTGTCAAAGGCTGCAGACAAGTCAAGAAGGACGAGAAGGGATAGTTTACCTTTGTCACAGTCACAAAGGATGACATTTGTGACTTTGATGAGAGCTGTTTTGGTACTGTGGCAAGGGCGGAAAAATGATTGGAGGGATTCAAACATGGAATACACTGCAGAGTAATTGACATTACTAATAACAGACCTCCTGGAAAGAGTCAAGGGCAAAAGAACTCACTGCAAGTGTCAGTTTCACTGAAACTGGTGGCATTGTGTCTGCCCTAGAGTTTGTCTGCCGATCTTCCTACAGCATGTTACATAATTATCCTATCCTATCCTCTCTGGTTAATTGCTACACTGAGAATGATGTCCAGAGAATTCCATCAGGGCCGATATATTCATTTAGTAGGGTAGTGGATTTAGGAACCCCCTCTTACAATGATACCTCATGACCCTTGCCTCTAGCAGTTCTTCCTCATCCTCCTGCTCTTCTTTCAAGTAGTGCAAGTACAATGGAACCACAAAGGGGGCACCTTTGCGCAAGGGGAATGGTGGCAGTTGGGAAATGGTGCCCAAAGCAGCCCTTCAATTTCTATGGTCCTACACAGTGCAAGACAACTATAGGCCAAAAACATTCAAGGGTAAGGTTCCAAAAATGTTTAGCAAAACAGGTATTTGATGATTGGCTATTTTTACAGAATTCTGAATTTTCAGGTGTAGAATACCAGTTTCTAACACCCTGTTTATATGGTCATTGTTTGGACTTGGCCCATGTCCAGAATTAAGTGAGAACAATGACATTGGCAGTCCCAAACACAATGTTCCTGCCCTATCCCTTTATGCCCTGAAAATATGTGTTATTTACAAAGGGATGAAGATCCAGAGATATGAGCCTCTGCCTATTTCTTTTCCACCTAACAGACAGAAAACTGGTGCACGGAGCACTGGGATATGGGAAATCATTTCCCATGTGTTTCCGGATGTTGTAGGGTTTTTATTTGGACCACTAACAAAAACTAAGAGTTAAAGAGAAATGGGGGCTGAAATCCCCTGGCTCTGGCACTGTACAAGGAGTGAAATATGGGTGGATAGCGGTGGAAATAGGGGCAGGGCTCAGTTATGCCAGTCCCTGCCTCTTTTTCCATCCATCAAAATTTGGGGTGGGCCTATTTTTTAAAGTTTTACAAATCTACAGTTGGCGCAACTAATCCAGTTTATTTTTAACCTAACCCACCCAAGGGGTTGGGGAGGCCTCGCAGTTAAAGTTGCCTCTGAAAATTGACCACCCTGTTCCCGTTCCATTCCTGCCTGTCACTGCCTTTACTGGGCCCATTTTTTAGGAAGCCAATGAGTCTGCCTGACTCAGGCGGGAGCCTCATTAAACATGTAAATCGGAGTCCTACGGTGTCATCTGAACCTTGATGGTATTTTAACCACTGACTGAGCCCACTTGATTTGCCAGAAGAGGAGGCCCTGTGTCTTTCCTTAATGGGACCATAGAAACATAGAAACATAGAAGATCGGAGCAGGAGTAGGCCATTCGGCCCCTCGAGCCTGCTCCGCCATTCGATGAGATCATCCAAACTCAGTACCCCGTACCTGCCTTCTCCCCATATCCCTTGATACCTTTAGCTCTAAGAAATATATCTAACTCCTTCTTGAATATATTTAAAGACTTGGCCTCAACCGCCTTCTGTGGTAGAGAATTCCACAGGTTCACCACTCTCTGGGTGAAGAAATTCTTCCTCATCTCTGTCCTAAATGGCTTACCCCTTATCCTTAGACTATGACCCCTGGTTCTGGACTCTCCGACCATCGGGAACATTCTACCTGCATCTAGTTTGTCCAGACCTGTCAGAATTTTATAAGTTTCGATGAGATCCCCTCTCAATCTTTTAAACTCCAGCGAGTATAAGCCCAATCGACCCAATCTCTCCTCATACGTCATTCCTGCCATCCCAGGGATCAGCCTTGTGAATCTTCGCTGAACTCCTTCCATGGCAAGAACATCCTTCCTCAGATAAGGCGACCAAAACTGCACACAGTACTCAAGGTGTGGTCTCACCAAGGCCCTGTACAACTGCAGCAGGACATCCTTGCTCCTGTACTCAAACCCTTTCGCGATGAAGGCCAACATACCATTTGCCTTCTTAACCGCCTGCTGCACCTGCATGCTTACCTTCAGCGACTGGTGCACAAGGACACCCAGGTCTCGTTGCACTTCCCCTTCTCCCAATCTATTGCCATTCAAATAATAGTCTGCCTTTCTGTTTTTGACACCAAAGTGGATAACCTCGCATTTATCCACGTTATATTGCATCTGCCACGCTTCTGCCCAATCACCCAACCTGTCCAAATCATCCTGGAGTTTCCCGGTATCCTCCTCGCAGCACACACGCTCACCCAGCTTTGTGTCATCTGCAAACTTAGAGATATTACATCTAGTTCCCTCATCTAGATCATTAATGTATATTGTGAATAGCTGGGGTCCAAGGACCGATCCCTGCGGTACCCCACTAGTCACTGCCTGCCACTCAGAAAAAGACCCGTTAATTCCTACTCTCTGCTTTCTGTCCGCCAACCAGTTCTCTATCCAAGTCAATACTTTGCCCCCAATCCCATGTGCCTTAACTTTACACGCTAATCTCTTATGCGGGACATTATTGACAGCCTTTTGAAAGTCCAAATACACCACATCTACTGGTTCTCCCTTATCTATTTTCCCAGATACATCCTCAAAAAATTCCAGTAGATTAGTCAAGCATGATTTACCTTTTGTAAATCCATGCTGACTTTGTCCGATCCTGTCACTGTTTTCCAAGTGCTCAGCTATTACATCCTTTATAATGGACTCTAGCATTTTCCCCACTACCGATGTCAGGCTTACCGGTCTGTAATTCCCCGCTTTCTCTCTACCACCCTTTTTGAATAGTGGGGTAACATTAGCTACCTTCCAATCCATGGGTACAGTTCCAGATTCCAGCAAATTTTGAAAGATGATCAGCAATGCATCTACTATTTCTAGGGCCACCTCCTTAAGTACCCTAGGATGTAGATTATCAGGCCCTGGGGATTTATCGGCCTTCAATCCCGTCAATTTCCCGAACACCATTTCCCTACAAATACTGATTTCTTTCAGTTCCTCCCTCTCATCAGACCCTATGTTCTCCAACATCTCTGGGAGGTTATTTGTGTCCTCCTTTGTGAAGACAGAACCAAAATATGCATTTAATTGGTCTGCCATTTCTTTGTTCCCCATTATAATTTCCCCTGCTTCTGACTGCAAGGGACCGCGCTTGATTTCACTAATCTTTTTCTATTCACATATCTATAAAAGCTCTTACAGTCAGTTTTTATGTTCTCTGCAAGCTTACTTTCATATTCTATTTTCCCCTTCTTAATTAATCCCTTTGTCCTCCTTTGTTGAATCCTAAACTGCTCCCAATCCTCAGGATTACTGCTTTTTCTGGCCAATTTATATACCCTCTCCTTGGATCTTATGCTATCCCTAATTTCCCTTGTTAGCCACGGTTGAGTCACACTTTTTGTTTTATTCTTATCCCAAACTGGGATGAACAACTTCTGTAGTTCATCCATGCTGTCTTTGAATGTTTGCCATTGCCTATCCACCGTCAACCCTTTGAGTGACATTCCCCAATCAATCCTACCCAATTCACGCCTCATACCATCGTAGTTTCCTTTATTTAAATTGAGGACCCTAGTCTCCGAATCAACTACTTCACTCTCCATCCTAATGAAGAATTCTATCATATTATGATCGCTCTGACCCAAGGGGTCTCGTACAACAAGATTGCTAATTAATCCTCTCTCATTACATAATACCCAGTCTAAGATGACCTGATCTCTGGTTGGTTCCTCGACATATTGTTCCAGAAAACCATCCCGTAAACATTCTAGGAATTCCTCCTCCACAGTATTTTTACTAATTTGGTTAGCCCAAACTATATGTAAATTAAAGTCACCCATGATGACTACTGTGCCCTTACTGCATGCTTCTCTAATTTCCCTTTTAATGCCATCCCCAACCTCTGTATTACTGTTTGGAGGTCTATATACCACTCCCACTAATGTTTTTTTCCCCTTAGTATTTCTCAATTCTACCCATACAGATTCCACATCATCAGAGCTAATATTCTTCATTACAATTATATTAATCCCTTCTTTAACCAGTAATGCTACCTCACCTCCCTTTCCTTTTTGCCTATCTTTCCTAAATATTGTATACTCATGATATTTCTCAGTTCTACCCATACAGATTCCGCATCATCAGAGTTAATATCCTTCCTTTCAATTGTGTTAATCCCCTCTTTAACCAGCAATGCTACCCCACCTCCCTTTCTTTTTTGCCTATCCTTCCTAAATATTGAATACCCCTGGATGTTGAGTTCCCAGCCTTGGCCACCCTGGAGCCATGTTGCTGTAATCCCAATCAAATCATATTTGTTTACCTCTAATTGCACAGCTAATTCATCCACCTTGTTCCGAATGCTCATTGCATTAAGACACAAAGCCTTCAGGCTTGTTTTTTTAATGCTCTCAGACCTATATGAATTATTATTTACTGTGACCATGTTTGATTTAAACCATTGAGTTCTTTGCCTTCTAATTTTGTTTTTCTCCTTCCTGTCTTTTGCTTTTTTCCTTGTTTCCCTTTCCTCTGTCTCCCTGCTCAGGTTCCCAACCCCCTGCCACTTTAGTTTAAACCCTCCCCAACAGCACTAGCAAACACTCCCCCTAGGACATCGGTCCCGGCCCTGCCCAGGTGCAAACCGTCCCGTTTGTACTGGTCCCACCTCTCCCAGAACCGGTTCCAATGTCCAAGGAATTTGTATCCCTCCCCCTTGCACCATTCCTCTCGCCACGTATTCATTTGAAATATCCTCCTATTTCTACTCTGACTAGCATGTGGCACTGGTAGCAATCCTGAGATTACTACCTTTGAGGTCCTATTTTTTAATTTACCCCCTAACTCCCTATATTCTGCTTTTAGGACCTCATCCTGTTTTTTACCTATATCGTTGGTGCCTATGTGCACCACGACAACAGGCTGTTCGCCTTCCCTCTCCAAAATGTTCTGCAGCCGCTCCGAGACATCCTTGACCCTTGCACCAGGGAGGCAACACACCATCCTGGAGACTCGATTGCGGCCGCAAAAATGCCTATCTATTCCCCTTACAATTGAGTCCCCTATCACTATAGCTCTTCCACTCTTTTTCCTCCCAGCCTGTGCAGCAGAGCCACCCATGGTGCCAGGAAGTTGGCTGCTGCTGCCTTCCTCTGATGAGTCATCCCCCCCAACAGTTTTCAAAGTGGTATATCTGTTTGAGAGGGGGATGGCCACAGGGGATTCCTGCACTACCTGCCTGCGCCTCTTACTCTGCCTGCTGGTCACCCATTCCCTTCCTGCCTGTACACCCTTTACCTGCGGTGTGACCAACTCGCTAAATGCGATATTCACGATGTCCTCAGCATTGCGAATGCTCCAAAATGAATCCATCCGCAGCTCCAGTGCCGCAATGCGGTCTGTCAGTAGCTGCAGCTGGACACACTTCCTGCAAACATGGTTGTCAGGGACGCAGGAAGCGTCCATGATTTCCCACATAGAGCAGGAGGAGCATACTACGGGGCTGGGCTGTCCTGCCATGACTTACCCTTTAATTAATTAATTAAAATTAAATGAATCCCACCAATTTCACTTCAATTAAATGATATACTCAAAGGCTCTTGCTTAATTGTAGTCCCCGCTACACAACAGAGACCTTAGAAACCACAAAATTTAAGTTTAGAAAAATTTAGAAAAAAAATACTCACCAACCAATCACTTACCTGCTTCTTGGTGACGTCACACTTCGATTACTTTTTGCTTCCCTCTCCCGGAACCTGGATTGGTAAGCCGCCTCTGGTGCTCCCTCGCAGGTCCGCCGCCTCTCCGCTCTCGGGGCTCTGGGCCTCGCTGCCTCGGGGCTGCTCCTTATGTACTGCCGCCTCTGGTGCTCCCTCGCAGGTCCGCCGCCTGTCCGCTCTCGGGGTTCTGGGCCTCGCTGCTCGCCGCCTCGGGGCTGCTCCTTAAATACCGCCGCCGCCTCTGGTGCTCCCTCGCAGGTCCGCCGCCCCTCCGCTCTCTCGGGGCTCTGGGCCTCGCTGCTCGCCGCCTCGGGGCTGCTCCTTAAATACCGCCGCCGCCTCTGGTGCTCCCTCGCAGGTCCGCCGCCTCTCCGCTCTCTCGGGGCTCTGGGCCATTCTCCCTAAATGGCCTGGGCATCCATCAACAGTATTCAAATGGCCCCTAACCAACGTTCACCCTAAGCTGTGCTGTCTTGCGGCTGCGCACCAATCAGGAGGTCCTGCGCAGGGCACTCACCAGCTGTTCTGCTGGAAAAGATTCCGCGCAGCAAATTGAAAGGGACCACGCACCAAACATAAAAATTAGAGGAAACATTGCCCCAACCCAGAATTTTGGACAGGTTCAGGGGTACATCAAAGTCTTGATGGAAGTTTGCCCCACCTGCCCCAGATCTGTGTCCAAAAAGCCTCCCTATTGTTCTCTGAGGGGCATTTCATCCACTTTGAAAAATAAAGGTTGGACAAGGACATTGTGTAACCAATTATGTCTATGGTGATAAAATTTATAGGGGGAGAAATTCGGTATCGCCTCATTTGGGGCGCAATTATCGGCCGGGCGCAAAGATTAGCGCCTGATGCTAATTATCGCCTCCGACAGCAAACTTGGCTTTTATTGCCCCTGGAGGTGATTGGAGCGCTAAATCAGGCGCTACACAACTCTCAAGGCGCTAAGGCCGAGGAGCGAGGTGCTACCTCAGAGGGCGGGCGCTGTCAGTTAGCGATTGAACACAGACACACTGGCGCCGGTCAGTTCTTAAAGGGGATGGTCGATCTTGCTCTGCAGCCACACCCTGCTCAGTGGAGCCTTGAATCTTGGCCTGGGCAGACCTGTGGCTAAATCTTGCAGCCAAGGACTATGGAGAGGGCCAGGGAGTGAGCACAGCGCTTCTGTGAGTGGGCTTTGGAGGCTTTGGTTCACGGGGTGGAGCGCAGAAGAACCATTCTGTACCCAGAGAGTGGCAGGAGGCCTTTGCCAAGTGAGTGCAGAAAAGTGTGGAGGGAGGTGGCTCAGAGAGTGTCCTCAAGCAGCATGGTGCCTAGGACCCATGTGCAATGTAGGAAAAAGTTCAACGACCTCACTCGGGTCGTCAGGGTGAGTGCCTTTTTTTCCAAACCTCTTCATCCCTCCATTTCCACCTCACTTTATGGCCAGAGGGTCCTGAAAGCCCCAATGCCCAACACTCATCCAACACCTATGGCCCTTTCATGAAACACACATGCACATTCCACACTTTGCATACAGTAAGGGCTATTCAACCATGGAAGGCATTTCAGGCAAGATAAATGGCTGCATACAGTAAGGGCTATTCAACCAAGGGAGGCATTTCAGGCAAGATCATGGCTGCATACAGTAAGGGCTATTCAACCAAGGGAGGCATTTCAGGCAAGATCATGTCTGCATACAGTAAGGGCTATTCAACCATGGGAGGCATTTCAGGCAAGATCATGGCTGCATACAGTAAGGGCTATTCAACCAAGGGAGGCATTTCAGGCAAGATCATGGCTGCATACAGTAAGGGCTATTCAACCATGGGAGGCATTTCAGGCAAGATCATGGCTGCATACAGTAAGGGCTATTCAACCATAGGAGGCATTTCAGGCAAGATCATGGCTGCATACAGTAAGGGCTATTCAACCATGGGAGGCATTTCAGGCAAGATCATGGCTGCATACGGTAAGGGCTATTCAACCATGGGAGGCATTTCAGGCAAGATCATGGCTGCATATTTACTCGGACACCATCCTTTTTCTTGCAGGCCAAGCTGTCTCATAATAGGAGACAGCAGCAATGGACTGGTGGAGGGTGGCCTCACCTTCAAGCCCTCAGCGATCTTAAGCAGCGCGTCCACAGGATTGTGGCAAGCCGGGTGATTGGTCCCGTCGCCACTGGAGACGCCGATCCCGTTCTGGACAGCAATGGTAAGGTCATCACCTTTTTGTCCTCTCTCCTTCCACTTGTTCCTCACAACAGCAGCCTTTGACACTTTCAATCCAAATCACTAAATCGCTGCACTCATTCCTCCCTTGCTGCCACCCTGTCCTCACGCTAAAGCCACTCTTGTACCTCACTGCTTTCAGATGGTGATTCACCAAGTGAGGAGATGGGCCCTCAAGCTGCCAGTGAGAGTGAAACTGAAGGCGAGGAGGAAGAGGAAGCCGGACCATCAGTGCCACCCTCTACCGAGGCAGCCCATGCCCATACTGGGGACACGCCTTCCCTGGAGGGGAGCAGGGGGGAAGGGTCTGATGAGGGTGAAGCTCCAGGACCCAGCGGGCTGCAGCAAATCAAGGGGGGTAGGGAAGCTCGGGGGCCTTCTCCCCAGAGGGAGAGTATGGCCTCGAGTCCTGCTGCACTGAACGCAGATGAGGAGCGGGTCCTCGCTGAAATGAGCGCCTAGGCGGAGCAAAGGCACACTGAGCTCATGGCTGCAGTGGCAAGGGTGTCCAAATCCATTGAATCACTGGCAAGGAGTGTGGAGCACTCCGCTGTAGCACAGGTGGCTGCCACGCAAATGCGAAGTGCTGCAATGCAGTCAGTGGCTGGTCTCATGCAGATGCAGATTGAGGCCACGCGAGCACTGACTGCTGCCACCCTCATTGGATCGGGCAGATTTCCCCGGGGCCCTCACCGTGCCGCAGCAGGCCAGCAATCTGTGCTCCATCAGATTGCTCCGGATGCTGAAGTGTTGCCCCATGGGAGTGCCAGTGTGTCGGTAGAGCAGGGAGTTGCTGTCCTCTCTCAAGATGACAGCATTCCTGCTGCCACCACTGGCACTTCTCCACTGCAGTTTCCACCACCTATAGGACAGACTGCTGCCGCCCATGCAGAGTTGGAGCAGTCAGCAGCTGGGCCCTCCAGGTCCAGAGCTGGTCCAGGCCGTCCCTCAAGGGCATCTGCGGTCTCAGTTTCTGACACTCAGCAGCCTTCCCCCAGCCTTGTTCCAGCCACTGTGGTCCCATTACGGAGGAGCTGCAGGGTGGGAAGGGGGCAATTTCGCAAGGGAAGCAGATCACCCTCAAAGGGCAAAAAGTAGGAGGTGTGGCAAAATGTATTTCATTGTTTTATTGAAGGCCGAGTGTGATAAATCCATGTAGTGGAACAAGAACTCGAAGAGGCGAGGTATTAGGATTAATACGAGTACTTTATTAAATGACTGCGAAACAACCAGGCAGGCCTGCATCCAGGCATTGCACCTTTGCTGACCTTAGCAGGAAGTCCACCCCTGACCTTAACAGGAAGCAAACCCCTGACCTTAGCAGCAGCATTGGCTACAGCACCACCTGGTGGATAACCTTAATCATAACATCCCAGATTACTATATCCCTCCTCCCTTAAGGTTTCAGTATGAATTTCTTAACAACCATTCCTAAGGGTCACATAAGAAGTCTCCATTCACCATGTTCCATACTTGATGAACCTAACAGGTCAGTATCAATCTCTCTGGTGGCTTGCAAGTCCTTTGTGAATGTCTGACAGTAAAGTCCCTGCTTGTTTGTGGTGAAGCCACCAGCTGCTCCTGAGCAGTGCTCGGAGTATCTGACACTGCAACGATGGTTTCCTCTTGACGAATGGGTTCCTGTGGAATTGTCTCTGTCCCTGGTGGTGGCACCACAGATGCAGTTGGATAACTGGGGGCAAATCTGTCCTCAGCCATTGCATCTGGAACCTTCATTTCAATTTCCCCTTGTCTGGTAAGTATTTGAGCTACATGTCTGCATACTACCCTACCATCACCCAACATGACCTTGTATGATACGGGACCAGTCATTGAGTCTATGAAGCCAGGAATTCACTTGGGTCCATAACTGAAATTCCTGGTAAGGACCGCATCTCCTTCTCCAAAACTTCGGCTCTTTGTTCTTTTGTCATGGTTCTCTTTTTGTTTGTTTTGTCTGTTTTCCATTTTCCTTTTTAGGTCTGGGTGGACAAGGTCAAGAGTGGAGCATAGTCTACGACCTAATAACATCTCAGCAGGAGAGAGTCCTGTGGTGGATTGAGGTGTTATTCTGTAGCTGAACAGAACCCGTGACACTTTGGCTGCTAAACTCCCTTCTGCACTTTTTTTCATCATCTCTTTAAATGTTTGTACGGCTCTCTCCGCAAGTCCATTTGAGGATGGATGATATGGAGCCGAGGTCACCTGTACTATGCCATTTTTCTCAAGAACTCTTTTGTCTCTGTACTCACAAAACAAGTGGCATTATCACTTACCACGATCTCCGGTAGCCCTTGATTACTGAAGCTCCGACGCAGGCAGTCTATAGTAGTAGTGGCGGAAGCAGAATTTACAGGATAAACATCCATCCATTTGGAATGTGCATCAGTGATTATGAGGAACATCTTCCCCATGAATGGACCTGCATAATCTAAGTGCAATCTTCTCCATGGTTTATCCGGCCACTCCCAGGGGTGGAGAGGAGCCGCTGCTGGTGCCTTCCGGTGTTCCTGACAAGTGCTGCATGTCTTGACTAGATTTTCTATCTCCTCATCTAGCTTTGGCCACCACAAGTAACTCCTAGCCAAGGCTTTCATATGTGAGACCCCAGGATGACACTGATGTAGTTGCTCTAGGATAGACTGTCGTGCTGGTTGTGGAATAATCACTCATGCTTCCCACAACATGCAACCATCCTGCACACTCAGCTCTGTTTTCCTGACACTGTAGGGTGTGAAGTCAGCCCCTTCCGGATGCTGTGGCTATCCCCTCACCACATATTCTCAAACTCTAGACAGTACTGGATCTTTACCTGTCCATGTTCTTACTTGCTCTGCAGTCACAAGTGCCGTGTCAGTGTCTTCCAATATCAAAACTCTGTCCTCTGGAGATGCATGGATAGGTGTGCCTGGCAGTGGAAGACGGCTCAAGGCATCTGCGTTCCCATGGTACTTGCCCGCCTTGTAGACGATGACATACTCATATGCCCTCAACATCACGGCCCACCTCTGGATCCGGGTTGACACCATCTGTGGAACTGCTTTCATTTAATTGAAAAGAAAGATAAGAGGTTTATGATCGGTGCACATGGTGAACTTCCTGCCATATATGTACTTGTGGAACCTCTGTAACCCAAACATTACTGCTAACCCCTCTTTGTCTAACTGGGAATAGTTTTTTTCCGCTGCTGTTAGAGTTCGGGACATAAACCCTATTGGTTTTTCAGTTCCATCTTCCATGCAGTGTGAAAGAACTGCCCCCACCCCATAAGGTGAAGCGTCACAAGAGAGAATGATGTCTTTCTCTGCATTGTAGTGAACCAGCACATCCGACGACAGCATCAGTTTCTTGGACTGTTCAAATGAAACGCCCTGCTCCTCTCCCCACTGCCACTGTGTCTCCTTGTGCAGTAGTTTGTGAAGAGGTGCTAACACAGTTGACAAGTTTGGTAAAAACCTGTTATAATAGTTCAGCAGTCCCAGGTAAGCTTTTAACTCAGCCACATTTGTAGGAGCAGGGGCATCCTGCAGTGCTTGTACCTTCTCCTTGAGTGGATGGAGCCCGGTGGCGTCCACTCTGTGTCCCAGGAACACTATCTCCTTCCCCAGGAATGTGCACTTACTCCTCTTGAGCCGGAACCCTGCCCTCTCCAATCTCTGTAGTACCTCTCTCAGAGTGCTCAGATGCTTCTGGTCGGTTCTTCCCGTCACCAGAATGTCATCCAGATAGATGGAAACATGTGGAATCCCTTGCAGTACGCCTTCGATTGTCCTCTGGAAGATAGCTGGACTAGATGAGACACCAAACGGTAAGCGGTTATATGTAAACAAGCCCTTGTGTGTATTTATGGTGACATACTTCTTTGATTCGTCATCCAGTGTAATCTGCAAGTAGGCATGACTCATATCCAACTTTGTGAATTTCTTTCCTCCAGCCAGGTTTGCAAAGAGATCCTCTGTTTTGGGAATAGGATACTGCTCTAGTTTGGACACCCGATTGACTGTCAATTTATAGTCTCCACAGAGTCTTACCGAATTGTCCGGTTTTAAAACAGGTACTATGGGAGCTGCCCATTCCGAACATTTCACTGGCTCCAGTATGTTCTCTCTCAATAGCCGGTCAAGCTCAGCCTCTACCTTTGCCTTCATGGCATAAGGCACAGGTCGTTGTTTAAAAAACCTTGGCGGTGCCTCCTTGTCTACATAAATCTTAGCTGGGGGGCCATTAAATGTGCCAAGTTCCTCCTTGAACACATTCTCATGTTCACGCAACACTTCTTGCAAATTCAACTGTTTGCCCGCATCTATTTGATGTATTGCTCCCCAGTCTAATTTAAGTTCTTTTATCCAGCCCCGACCTAACAGGTTTGGTCCGGTACCCGATACTATAACTACAGGTAGCTATTCCACTGTGTCCCTGTGTTGCACAGTTACCTTAGCTGTACCTAATGTCGCTACTCGTTTACCTGTATATGTTTTAAGATGCAGGGAGCAAGGCTTTAACTGTGGAACTTTTGCACAGTTCCACAATTTTGAGTACTCTGCCTTGTTCATTATGGTCATGCCGCACCCTGTATCCACCTCAAAGTTCACCTTAGAGTCATTTACTGTCAGTTGCAATTTGATAGGAGCCACTTTTGGAATGTTCTCTAACATGCCATACATTATGAACATGTCCTCTTCTTCCTCAGCTTCCCTGCTGATGTGGTGTGCTCCATGTTTTTTCACTTCTCTCCCTTGGTTTTGCTGTCCTTCCCCTTTTGGTTTGGATTCCTCCACAGGTGATTTCGCCCTGCAAGCTCATTTTATGTGTCCTTGTTTCCCACACTTGTAGCACTTTTCCTCCAGAAACCGGCATTCACTCACCAGGTGATCGTCCTTGCATCTATAACATGCCTTCACATGCTCACGTTGTGGTTTCTGACGCATGTTCAAGTGTGCACAACAACCTGACCTGCAACTTGCGTAGCATTAGTCCTGTCTGAACCCTGTATTTCTTTTACATGTCGGTTCGCTGTCTCTATGGCTTGAGCAAGTTCCAATGTTTTTTCATAAGTAAGCCCAGTCTCGGATAATAATCTACGCTGCATTCAGTCATCCATAATTCCGCAAACTAGCCTATCTCGCAGCATTTCCTTCAGGTTGTTCCCATAATTGCAATCTTGTGCTAATTTACGCAACACCGCTACATAGTCCATTACACTCTCTTCCTCTTTTCTGTTCCTTGAATTAAACTTGAACCGCTGTACAATCTCACTAGGCTTAGGGTTGAAATGTCCTTTTAGCAAGGCCACTAATTCAACAAACGATTTGTCTCCCGGCTTTTCAGGACTGAGCAGATTCTTCATCAAAGTGTAGGTTTGGCTTCCCACTGAATAAGCAGAATGGCTTTCCTTTTTCCAGCATCATTTATTTCATTTGCTTTGAAAAAATAACCCAACACTTCACAGTATTTCTCCCAGGTTTGTGCTTGAATATCAAAAGCGGAAACCGTTCCTACTGTGGCAGCCATGCTCTCTTCCAACTGGTAGCTAACTTTAGCTGGTGATTTTGTTGTTTAAACGTCCCGGCAGACTTTTCTTCTTTATTCAGGGTCCTTTTTTTACCTCGTCGCCAAATGTGATAAATCCATGTAGTGGAACAAGGACTCGAAGAGGCGAGGTATTAGGATTAATACGAGTACTTTATTAAATGTCTGCGAAACAACCAGGCAGGCCTGCATCCAGGCATTGCACCTTTGCTGACCTTAGCAGGAAGCCCACCCCTGACCTTAACAGGAAGCAAACCCCTGACCTTAGCAGCAGCATTGGCTACAGCACCACCTGGTGGATAGCCTTAATCATAACATCCCAGATTACTATACCGAGGTTTGTGGTCAAATTTTTGTTACTGTTTGGGACATTGGCTCCAGGTTGTGAGAGCCAGTTATGTGAATGACTGTTTTTTCTTGTGATTCTTTCTATTACTTTGTCATGCAGAAATGAGACAGAGTTTGTGTAATAAAGAAGTGTCTGTATTCAAAATGTACATGTTTGGTCTTTGCACTCATTGCTGCCTTGACTGGCTTAGGGGTTGCGGGATGGTTTCATTCAGGTTGTTTGAATGGCAGAAGCCATTCCCTCAGAGGGGGCCTAGAAGCGACTTGCTATGAGCCTTTGATGGATGGCCCTTCCACTTTGTGCCTCCCTCCTGCCTTGGTGCTGCTGATGATCATCCTCCTCATCTTCCTCCTCCTCCTCCTCCTACTCCTCTGCTGGTGCTCCAATGTCTGGTGGCATTGGCTGGGTCCTGAGGGTTGCAAGGTTATGCAGCATGCAGCACACAACAACGAAGTGGGAGACTCGCTCAGGCGAGTACTGCAGGGCTCCTCCAGAATGGTCCAGACAGCAGAACCGTTGCTTGAGCATTGTGTGTTCAACAATGTTCCTGGTAGCTTGATGGCTCTCGTTGTATTGTAGCTCAGCAGGGGTGCTGGACGAACGGAGTGGTGTCATCAGCCAGGTGCACAGAGGATATCCCTTGTCCCCGAGAAGCCAACCTCCTGGGTGATGCAGTTCCTGGAAAAGGTCTGCCACAGAAGTCTGGCGCAGGATGAAGGCATCGTGGCTGCTGCCTGGAAAGTGGGCATTGACAGCGAGTATCAGCTGTCTGTGGTCACAGACCAACTGGATGTTTAAGGAATGGAAGCCCTTTCGGTTGCGGAAATCCTCGGCATTCTCTTGCGGCGCCCGCAAAGCCACATGCGTGCAGTCAATGGCGCCCTGCACCATGGGGAAGCCCGCTATCATCACAAAGCCCGTTGCGCGTTCTTGCTGCTTGTCCGGGGTCATGGGGAAAGAGATGTACTCTCGTCTCCTTTTAAAGAGCGCATTTGTTACCTGACAGATGCAGCAATGCACCGTGAACTGGGAGATATTGACGATGTCCCCAGTAGCTGATTGGAATGAGCCGGTGGCATAGAAGTTGAGAGCCACTGTTATCTTCACTGCCACCGACAGAGACGTCCTGCTCCTCAGTTGAGGCTGCAGATCTGGCTGAAGCAGGTGGCAGAGCTCAGTGACCACCTCCTTGCTGAATCGCAGCCTTCGCAAGCACTGCTCCTCAGACATATTAATGTAGGAGAACTGTTGGCGAAAAACCCTGAGAGGGTAAGGTCTCCTGTACCGAGGCCTGTTGGCCCACCTCTGTCTGGCCATGATTGCCACTCTCTCTCTGCGTCTCTGTGCCCTCCGAATGTGTTGGAGAAGGACAACGTTCCCATCCATTGCAGCCCCCATAGTATGTGGCCAATCAAAGTTATGAAGGTCAAAAAGCAAAGTACCTGCAAAGTTATGGTCAGAAGCCAATCCTACCTCAGACAGCGTTGACTCAATGGAGAAGGCTCTCTTTCTCTCTTTGTCTCTCTGCAAATCTCTCTCTCTCTCTCAGAACGAGTGGTGCAAAAATGGCTACCACACAAAAGCCAGGAAGAGGCCCCCTTTAAATAGCGCCCCCCCAGCCCCACAGCGACTGGGAAGCGTTCCAGTCAACCTGTCGTTGGTAGCACCAGGCGGAAAGGAGGGGGGCGCCACTGAATTTCCGGTCCGGGGCGCTCCAAGTGCGTTGCACTCTCGAATGACGTCAAGATCTGCGTGCGCAGGAGATCGGGCGGTATTGTTTAGCACCGCCGCAAAATGTCCGGTCAATTTTGCGAGAGGCGCAGATATCGCCATGCCCGGGCGCTAGTTGGTTTGCGCCCCACTTAGCGCCCTCTTTAGGCGCTAACGGGTGGCGCTACCAACTGAATTTTCCCCCCATATACTTTAATTTACAAAGTGCGTTGTAAAAATTCATGTTCAGCATCCTATCCTATAATTTTAATTTTTTCACTCCCTACATAATTTATGCACTGAAAACTTACCCATCCAATGCCAGCTTCGCCTCTGCCTTAAATTCTAGTTCTTGCAGAAGCAGATTACTCTGTTCAGCCTGCCTTAACTTAATAAGTGTCAGTTGGTAGCACACGCGCCTCGGAGTCAGAAGGTTGTGGTTTCATGTCCCACTCCAGGGACTTGACCACATAAAGCTAGGCTGACACTCCAGTGCAGTGCTGAGGGAGTCCTGCACTGTCAGAGGTGCCATCTTTTGGATGAGACGTTAAACCGAGGCCCTGTCTGCTCCCTCAGGTGGACGTAAAAGATCACTATTTCGAAGAAGAGTAGGGGAGTTATCCCTGGTGTCCTGGCCAATATTTATTACTCAACCAACATAACAAAAACAGATCATCTGGTCTTTATCACGTTGCTGTTTGTGGGAGCTTGCTGAGCACAAATTGGCTGCCGCGTTTCCCACATTACAACAGTGACTCCACTTCAAAAGTACTTAGTTGGCTGTAAAGCACTTTGAGACGTCTGGTGGTCATGAAAGGCACTATATAAATGCAAGACTTTCTATAAGTGTTGCAGTTTGCAACAGGTGTTCTTCCAAAGTGTGGTTTAATTGTCTGGTGGGAAGTTCACAATAGTGGATTAAAACTTAAGAACAGAAGAATGTATGGGAGGAGAAAAAAAATGTTTGGGCCATTAAGCCTGTTCATTTCAGAAACCATACACTGTGTGCTGTAACATGGACTAAACTTCACTCATTTACCTTCATGAGGAAAGGCTTTGCAAAGATTTTCTGCACTTCTCCCAAAAGTAATTTAAGGAAATCTTCATATGGATATATTTTCTATCTATAGCAGTGGAACTGAATCTGGGGGACCAGAAAATACGGCTCAGATCCATATAACGTGGATGAGGTACTTTAATGCCAAATGCAATTCACCAGCAAGTCTTTTAGATTGGCCTACATTGGTTTTACCGAAAGGAACCATGGCCTAGAAATTCAGTATAGCCACGTTTGGGGCGCTACAGCCGGGCGTTCGCTAAATTTAGCGCCCGGCGCAACATAGCGCCACCTTCGCCGATATTCAGTTGCATCGCCCCAAGAGGTTGCAGCTGCGCTAAAGCAGGTGATGCACGACTATCATAAGGCGCTAAGCCGGCGTGCCGAGGCGCTAACACCGAGGGTGAGCGCAACGCAGGTGCGGCGAGTTGTTGATTGAAGGCAGACACGCTGGCGCCGGTCAGCTCTTAAAAGGGGAGGGTGGACTTGTTTGGCTGCCACGCCCTGCACACTGCAGCCCTGAAGCAAGGCCTGACCATTGCTGAATCATCATTTCAATGCCCAGGACCATGCAGAAGGCTAGGGAGCGAGCAGAGCGCTTCAGAGAGGGTGCCCTGAGGCTACTGGTTGGCGCAGTGGGAGGAGGCCGCTTCCCAGCGAATACCGAAAAGCCTGGAGGGAGGTGGCAAACAGGGTGACCACCAACAGCATGGTTGCCAGGACTCCACTTCAATGCAGGAAAAAGTTCAACGACCTCAATCGAGTTGTCAGGGTGAGTGCCCTTTCCACTATCCTGTTCATCCCTGCATGTGCCCCTCAGTTTCTGGCCAAAGGGACCTGAAAGCCCCAATGCCCAGCCCTCATCCAAGAGCTATGGGACTCTCATGAAAACCACTTGCACATTCAGAACTTTACACACTGTCAGGGCTATTCCACCATGGGAGGCAGTGCAGGCAGGATCAGGGATTGACACTGTCAGGACTATTCCACCATGGGAAGCAGTGCAGGCAGGGCTTGACACTGTCAGGGCTATTCCAACATGGGAGGCAGTGCAGGCAAGATCAGGGCTTGACACTGTCAGGGCTATTCCACCATGGGAAGCAGTGCAGGCAAGATCAGGGCTTGACACTGTACTTAGAGGCCGTCCTTTCTCTTGCAGGTCAAGCTGGCCCACAATCGCAGGCAGCAGCGATGGACTGGGGGAGGCCGTCCTGACCTCAAAGAGCTCAGCGAGCTGGAGCAGCGTGTGGAGCGCATTATGGCAGGCCGGCTGATTGGCCCCGTCGCCAGTGGAGATGCCGACCCTGTTCTGGACAGCAATGGTAAGGTCATCACCTTTTTGACCTCTCTCTTTCCACTTGTGCCTCACACCAGCATCCTTTGCCACTATCGAACCAATGCAGTGCATTGCAGCACTCATGCCTCCCTCGCTGCCGCCCTGTCCTCACTCTAAAGCAACTCTTGTGCCTCCCTGCTTTCAGATGCTGAATCGCCAGGTGAGGAGGCGGGCCCTCAAGCTGCCACTGTCAGTGATTCTGATTTTGAGGAGGAGGAAGAGGAAGCCGGACCATCAGTGCCACCCTCAGCTGAGGCAGCCCATGGCTATGATGGGGACACGTCTTCCCTGGAGGGGAGCAGGGGGGAAGGGTCTGAGGAGAGTGAAGCTCCGGGACCCAGCGGGCTGCAGCAACATGGGAGGGGTGGGGAAGCTCGGCGGCCTTCTCCCCGGCGGGTGAGTGTGGCCTCCAGCCCTGCTACAGTGAGCGCAGAGGAGGTGCGGCTCCTTGGTGAAATGGGCGCCCAGGCTGAGCGCAGGCACACTGAGCTCATGGCTGCAGTGGCAAGGATGCCTGACTCCATAGAGTCACTGGCAAGGAGTGTACAAGAATTCGGGGCAGCACAGGCCAGGAGTCTGCAGGAATTCAGGGCAGCACAGGCCAGGAGTCTGCAAGAATTCAGTGCAGCACAGGCAAGGAGTCTGCAGGACTTCGCGGCAGCACAGGCAGCTTCCAGCCAAGTGCTCAGTCGTGCCGTGCATTCACTGGCTGGTCTGATGCAGACACAGATCAGGGCCACATGGGCACTAACTGCTGCCACCCTCGCTGGATCGGCCAGGCATCGCCGGGGCCCTTGCCGCGCCGCAGCAGCCCAGCAGTCTGTGCTTCAGCAGATTGCTGCGCATGCTGCAGTGCTGGCCCGAGTGAGTGCCAGTGTATCAGCCGACCAGGGAGTGCCTGTGCTCTGTCAGGTTGACAGCATTCCTGCAGTCAACACTGTCACTCCTCCACTGCAGCTGCCACCACCCGTAGGACAGATTGCTGCCGCCCAAGCAGAGTTGGAGCAGTCAGCAGCCGGGCCCTCCAGGCCCAGAACTGGTCCAGGCCGTCCCCCAGGGGCATCTGCCGTCTCACCATCTGACCCTCAGCAGCCTTCCCCCAGCCTTGCTGCAGCCACTGGGGTCCCATTGAGGAGGAGCTGCAGGGCGGGAAGGGGCCACTCGCGGAAGCGAGGCGGATCACCCTCGCAGGGGAAAAAGTAGAAGGTGTGGCCAAATGTTTTTTGTATATATGAAGGCCGAGAATGTTTTTTTTATATATGAAGGCCGAGACTGTTGTGTTTGTTTTTTATGAAGGCCGAGGATCATGGTCATTTTTGTTTAACTGTTTTTTTCATTTTCTGAAGGTTGTGAGAGCCAGTTATGTCTCTGACTGCATTTTGGGGGGTTTATCTGAATTAGTTTGTCATGCAGGAAGGGCATAGAGTTTGCACAGTAAAACATTTTCTTTAATCACATTGTCCATGTTTGCACTTTGAACTATTTGTTGCCTTGACCGGCTGAGGGCTTGCGGAGTGGCTCCATTCATGTTCTTTCATTGGCACAAGCCATTCCCTGAGAGGGGGCCTAGAACCGAGTTGCAATAAGCCGCCGACGGACGGCCCTTGCACTTTGTGCCTCCCTCCCGTCTTGGTGCTCCTCCTCCTCCTCCTCCTCTGGTGGTCCTCCAATGTCTGCTGGCAGTGGCTGAGTCCTGGGGATAGCCAGGTTGTGCAGCACACTACAACGAAATGGGAGACTCGCTCAGGCGAGTACTGTAGGGCTCTTCCGGAATGATCCAGACAGCGGAACCGTTGCTTGAGCACGCCGATTGTGTGCTCAATGATGTTCCTGGTAGCTTGATGGCTGTCATTGTATCGCTCTTCAGCAGGGGTGCTGGGCACACGGAGCGGGGTCATCAGCCAGGTGCACAAAGGATAGCCTTTGTCCCCGAGAAGCCATCCTCGTGGGTGAGCCTGGGCTTCGAAAATGTCTGCCACAGAAGTCTGGCGCAGGATGAAGGCATCGTGGCTGCTGCCTGGAAAGCGAGCATTGACAGCTAGTATGGGCTGCCTGTGGTCACACACCAACTGGACGTTGAGCGAATGGTAGCCCTTCTGGTTGCGGTAATCCTCGGCATTCTCTAGAGGTGCCCGCAAAGCCACATGCGTGCAGTCAATGGTGCAGAGGAGGTGCGGCTCCTTGGTGAAATGGGTGCCCAGGCTGAGCGCAGGCACACTGAGCTCATGGCTGCAGTGGCAAGGATGCCTGACTCCATGGTCGGCTGATACACTGGCACTCGCTCGGGCCAGCACTGCAGCATGCGCAGCAATCTGCTGAAGCACAGACTGCTGGGCTGCTGCGGCGCGGCGAGGGCCCCGGCGATGCCTGGCCGATCCAGCCAGGGTGGCAGCAGTTAATGCCCGTGTGGCCCTGATCTGTGTCTGCATCAGACCAGCCAGTGAATGCACGGCACGACTGAGCACTTGGCTGGAAGCTGCCTGTGCTGCCATGAAGTCCTGCAGACTCCTTGCCTGTGCTGCACTGAATTCTTGCAGACTCCTGGCCTGTGCTGCCCCGAATTCCTGCAGACTCCTGGCCTGTGCTGCCCCGAATTCCTGTCCACTCCTTGCCAGTGACTCTATGGAGTCGGCGGGAGGCACAAGCAGGAGGCTTAAAAAGGTTTCAGAGAACCAGGTAAGGCCTCAGACCGCGGGTGTTGGCGAGAGGCGCGAGCGGGAAGCTTAAAAAGGCTTCAGAGACCCAGGTAAGGCCTCAGACTGCGGGTGTCGGCGGGAGGCGCGAGCGGGAAGCTTAAAAATGCTTCAGAGACCCAGGTAAGGCCTCAGACCGCGGGTGTCGGCGGGAGGCGCGAGCGAGAAGCCTAAAAAGGCTTCAGAGACCCAGGTAAGGCCTCAGACCGCGGGTGTCGGCGGGAGGTGCGAGCGGGAAGCTTAAAAAGGCTTCAGAGACCCAGGTAAGGCCTCAGAGCGCGGGTGTCGGCGGGAGGCGCGAGCGGGAAGCTTAAAAAGGCTTCAGAGACCCAGGTAAGGCCTCAGAGCGCGGGTGTCGGCGGGAGGCGTGAGCGGGAAGCTTAAAAAGGCTTCAGAGACCCAGGTAAGGCCTCAGACCGCGGGTGTCGGCGGGAGGCGCGAGCGGGAAGCTTAAAAAGGCTTCAGAGACCCAGGTAAGGCCTCAGACCGCGGGTGTCGGCGGGAGGCGCGAGCGGGAAGCTTAAAAAGGCTTCAGAGACCCAGGTAAGGCCTCAGACCGCGGGTGTCGGCAGGAGGCGCGAGCGGGAAGCTTAAAAAGGCTTCAGAGACCCAGGTAAGGCCTCAGACCGCGGGTGTCGGCAGGAGGCGCGAGCGGGAAGCTTAAAAAGGCTTCAGAGACCCAGGTAAGGCTTACCAATCTCCAGTCTCCGAAGTCAGAGGGAAGGAGAGAGGTAAAAAGTAATCTGAGTGTGACGTCACCAGAAAGCGGGTAAGTGATTGGTTGGTAAGTATTTCTCTCTTTTTAAGCTTAAACTCTGTGGTTTATAGTTTCTAAGGTGCGATATTCATCATCTAGAATCGGGGCAGAGGGTATTTAAAAATAATATTAATAAATTTAATTAATTACATAGAATGGCAGAGCAGGTGATGTGTTGCTGCTGCAGTATGTGGGAGCTGGTGGACACCATTGATGCTCACGGTGATCACATTTGCAGTAAGTGTTGGCTGCTCGAGGAATTCTGGCTCCGTGTTGAAGAGCTGGAGTCCGAGCTTCAAACACTGAGGCACATCAGGGAGGGGGAGAGTTACCTGGACTCTGTGTATCAGGAAGTAGTCACACCAATTAGATTAATTAATTCAGATGTAGTCCGTGGCCAGGGTCAGGATGGTGTGACTAGAAGTGAGGCAGGTACGGGGATCCAGGAGGTAGTGTTGGAGGAGCCGCAGCCCTTGCTCTTGTCCAACAGGTTTGAGGCTCTTACTCCCTGTGAGGATGGGAACAGGGACTGCGGGGAGGATGAGCAACCTGGCCACAGCACCGTGGAGTGGGGGGCCATTCAAGTGGGGGGAGTTAAAAGAAATGTTGTAGTGGTAAGGGATAGTATCGTTAGGGGGATAGATAGAGTTCTTTGCAGCCGAGAGCGAGAGTCCCGAAGGCTGTGTTGCCTGCCCGGTGCCAGGGTTAAGGACATCTCCTCTGGGCTGGAGAGAAACTTGGAGTGGGAGGGGGAGGATCCAGTTGTCGTGGTCCATGTTGGTACCAACGACATAGATAGGACAAGGAAGGAGGTTCTGCTGAGGGAGTTTGAGCAGCTAGGGGCCAAATTAAAAAGCAGAACCACAAGGGTAATAATCTCTGGATTACTACCTGAGCCACGTGCAAATTTGGCTAGGGTAAATAAAATTAGGGAGTTAAATGCATGGCTCAAAGACTGGTGTGGGAGAAATGGGTTTTGCTTCCTGGGACACTGGCATCAGTACTGGGACAGGAGAGAGCTGTTCCGTTGGGACGGACTTCACTTGGCCAGTGCTGGGACTAGAATCCTGGCGAATTGAATAACTAGGGCTGTAGAGAGGGCTTTAAACTAATTAATGGGGGGGGAGGTTTTAAGAGAGCGAAAAATAAAAATGACAGCGGAGAAGGCAATAGAGCAAGGTAGCAGTGGGGGAATTAAAAACCAGAGCATGTCAGGAAGGGACAGAATGTATAATGATAAAGGTAAAGTAGTAAAAGGGGTAAAAGCAGGAATAAATCATCAGAAAACATATTTGAAAGTTCTTTATCTGAATGCACGCAGCATTCGTAACAAAATTGACGAGTTCACGGTGCAAATAACTACACATATGTATGATCTGGTGGCCATTACGGAAACATGGCTGCAAGATAATCATGAATGGGAACTAAACATACAAGGGTATTTGACAATTAGGAAGGACAGACAGGAAGGAAAGGGAGGTGGGGTTGCTATGTTAATCAAGGATGGAATCACTGCAATAGTCAGAAATGATATTGGGTCAAAGGATCAGGATAGTGAAACAGTTTGGGTGGAGATAAGGAATAATAAGGGGAAAAGTCACTAGTGGGCGTAGTCTATAGGCCTCCGAACAGTTGCAACTCTGTTGGTCGGAGTATAAATCAGGAAATAGTTGGGGCTTGTAATAAGGGAACAGCTATAATCATGGGGGATTTTAACTTTCATATTGACTGGACTAATCAAATTGGGCATGGCAGCATTGAGGACGAGTTCATAGAGTGTATTAGGGACGGGTTCCTTGAGCAGTATGTAACTGAACCAACCAGGGGGCAGGCAATCTTAGATCTGGTCCTGTGTAATGAGACAGGATTAATAAAAAATGTCCTAGTAAAGGATCCCCTTGGAATGAGTGACCATAATATGGTTGAATTCCAAATTCAGTTTGAGGGTGAGAGAGTTGGATCTCAAACCAGCGTACTAAGCTTAAATAAAGGAGACTATGAAGGTATGAGAGTAGAATTGACTAAAGTGGACTGGGAAAACAGATTAAAGTGTAAGACGGTACAAGAGCAGTGGTCTACATTCAAGGAGATATTTCACATCTTTCAAGATAAATATATTCCACAGAGGAAAAAGGGGAGTAAAAGAAAAGACAGCCATCCGTGGCTTAGTAAAGTAATAAAGGATAGTATTCGACTGAAAACAAGGGCATATAAATTAGCCAAATCTAGTGGAAGGAAAGAAGATTGGGAAGCATTTAAAAGCCAGCAAACAATAACTAAAAGATTAATTAAGAAAGGGAAGATAGATTATGAAAGTAAACTAGCAAAAAATATAAAAACAGATAGCAAGAGTTTCTACAGCTATATAAAAAGAAAAAGGGTGGCTAAAGTGAACGTTGGTCCCTTAGAAGATGGGACCGGGAAACTAGTGGTGGGGAACATGGAGATGGCAAAGACGCTGAACAAATATTTTGTATCAGTCTTTACAGTAGAGGACACTAAAAATATCCCAACCCTGGACAAACAGGGGGCAATGGGGGGGGGAGGAGCTAAACACGATTAAAATCACTAAGGAGATGGTACTCAGTAAAATAATGGGACTTAAGGCGAATAAATCCCCCGGACCTGATGGCCTACATCCTAGGGCCTTGAGAGAAGTGGCGGTAGGAATTGTGGATGCATTGGTGATCATTTTCCAGAACTCCCTGGACTCAGGAAAGGTCCCGGCAGATTGGAAAACTGCTAATGTAACACCCTTATTTAAGAAGGGAAGTAGACAAAAAGCTGGAAACTATAGACCAGTTAGCCTAACACCTGTGGTTGGCAAAATGTTGGAGTCCATTATTAAGGAAACAGTAACAGAGCATTTGGATAAACATAATTAAATAGGACAGAGTCAGCATGGTTTTACGAAGGGGAAGTCATGTTTGACAAATTTGCTCGAATTCTTTGAGGATGTAACATACAGGGTGGATAAAGGGGAACCAGTGGATGTAGTGTATTTGGACTTCCAAAAGGCATTTGACAAGGTTCCACACAAAAGATTGCTGATCAAGATAAAAAATCACGGGATTGGGGTGTGATGAAATATTCCATTCATCACTGCCTGTGACTGTGGTCGGTTTCAGTGTCATTTCCCTTCCCCCCAGTCCTCATTGTATTGTTTATTGGAATGTGCTGGAATGTGCTGTATGTAGGGCTCCACCCATACCTGGCCCCTTTTGCAAGCTAGCTCAGTCTGGCCTCAGTCTCCAGAAGGAAGATACCTCTCTCTCTTACGTGTTACTTTCTAAGTTAATAAAAGCCTTGTTTTGTTTCGCTAACATCGAGTCTCGGAATTATTGAGGCACATCAATTTTATTAACTTATTTTTCAACACTATGGATCAACTCCTGAAACCCGAACGTTTGGATTTGGATCAACATGCTCCGGACGCATCAGCACGCTTCGGACACTGGTTTGAGTGTATGGAATTCTTCCTGGACAATTCCGCAGCCGTCAAAGACGCTACGGACGCTGCGAGGATGAGACTCGGAATTCTGCGGAATTGGGTAAGCCACCGGGTTTACCCCCTCATCCAAGACGCCGATACGTACCTGGCCGCCTGTGACATCTTAAAGGCGCACTACCAGCAGCCTACGAATGAGGTGTATGCTAGGCATCTGCTCGCTATTCGCGCACAGCGACCTGGGGAATCGGTGGAGGAGTTCCTAAGCACCCTGAAAATGCTTGGCAAAGACTGCAAGTGCCGAGATGTAAAAGCCGCAGTGTACACTGACGAGCTTGTTCGCGATGCCTTTATCACAGGCCTCAGCTCCACTTACATCCGGCAAAGACTGCTGGAAAAAACGGGGTTGGACCTGAAACAGGCTGCGGACACCGCGCGATCCCTGGATGTGGCCCAGAGAAACTCGGACGCCTACTCTTCAGCCCGCGCCGTCCACGCCGCCACGTGTGCACCGAGGGCGCCGCCATCTTGGAAGGCATCTTCCCCGCTCGGCAGCCCGACACCGGCGGGGCCCCGCTCTCCCCCCAGAAGCCCTACGACAGCCACGGCGCATCAGGGATCCAACTGCTACTTCTGCGGGCAGCCACAACACACCAGAAATCTGTGCCCGGCGAAAGGCACCACCTGCTTTAAGTGCGGTAAGAAGGGGCACTTCGGGAAGGTGTGCAGAGGGAACCCCGCCGGAAAACCAACCGCCGGAAAACCCGCCACTGCCGCATGTGCGCCGTGGGAGCGGCCATCTTGGACGCCATCTTGCCCGACCTCGTGGGGTCCGCCATCTTATGAGCAGACAGCGTGGATGCCATCTTGTATCAATCAGGGCCCTACAGTGGCATCGGTCACAGTGGATCAGACCAGGCCGCACCCGCTATCCAAATCAATGGTGGACATCGAGGTAAGCGGGTGCCGGGTTAAATGTTTAATTGACAGTGGAAGCACGGAGAGTTTTATCCACCCTGAACTGGCACAACAACTCTCCCTAAAGGTGGTCCCTGCTCAGGGTACCATCTCTATGGCTGATAAAACCCAGACATCGACCATTCTGGGTTACTGCACGGTACAATTGGGCGTTAACGGAACTGTATACGATAATTTTAAAGTATTAATCATGAAGAACCTATGTGCGAGCGTGATCTTGGGCCTGGATTTCCAGTGCAACCACCAAAGCATCACGCTCAAGTACGGTGGGTCCCAGCCGCCCCTCACAGTGTGCGGTCTGGCTACCCTGAAGGTAAAGCCGCCTTCGCTATTCGCGAACCTTACCCCTAACTGCCGGCCAATAGCGACCAAAAGCAGGAGGTACAGCTGGGAGGACAGGTGGTTTATCGCGACCGAGGTAGACAGGCTCCTGAAAGAGCGCATTATTGAACGCAGCAACAGCCCGTGGCGCGCCCAAGTGGTAGTGGTAAGGGGTAGCGAGAAGAAACGGATGGTGATCGACTATAGTCAAACGATCAACAGGTACACCCAACTAGACGCCTACCCGCTACCCCGCATATCAGAAATGGTGAACCAAATCGCCCAATACCGGGTGTTCTCCACCATCGACCTCAAGTCAGCGTACCACCAGCTCCCTATCAGACCAGAGGACCGCCCGTACACCGCCTTCGAGGCGAACGGACGCCTCTACCAATTCCTCAGAGTCCCCTTTGGGGTGACGAATGGGGTCTCGGTTTTTCAGAGGGAGATGGACCGCATGGTCGATGACCACCACTTGCAGGCAACCTTCCCCTACCTCGACAACGTCACCATCTGCGGCCACAATCAGCAGGATCACGACTCGAACCTCGAGAGGTTCCTGGAAACCGCACAAAAACTCAACCTCACCTACAACGAGGACAAGTGCGTTTTCAACACCACGCGCCTCTGCATACTAGGCAGCGTGGTGGAGAATGGGGAAATCGGACCAGACCCCGACCGATTGCGCCCCCTACGGGAGCTGCCCCTGCCCAACACTCCCAAAGCCCTGAAAAGGTGCCTGGGGTTATTTTCTTATTATTCCCAATGGGTCCCCAACTACTCCGACAAAGCCCGCCCCCTCTTGAAAGCATCCTCTTTCCCGCTCTCTGCTGAGGCCCACGCCGCCTTCAAAAGCATTAAGCAGGATATTGAGCGGGCCACGCTACAGGCAGCGGACGAGAACACTCCATTTCAAGTGGAAAGTGATGCGTCTGACTTCGCCTTGGCGGCCACCCTCAACCAGGCGGGGCGGCCCGTAGCTTTCTTCTCGAGGACCCTCCAAGGGCCCGAGATCAGACACTCCTCCATGGAAAAGGAGGCCCAAGCCATCGTGGAGGCAGTGCGCCACTGGCGCCACTACCTAGCCAGCAAACGCTTCACCCTACTTACCGACCAGCGGTCGGTAGCGTTTATGTTCAATAATAAACAGAGGGGGAAGATTAAAAATGATAAGATTCTTAGGTGGCGGATCGAGCTCTCCACCTTTGAGTACGACATCATTTACCGGCCAGGGGCCCTTAACGAATCCCCTGACGCCCTCTCACGAGGGATGTGTGCCAGCGCCACCGGGGATCGGCTACAGACCCTCCACAACGACCTCTGCCACCCAGGGGTCACGCGGCTGTTCCACTTCATAAAGTCCCGTAACTTACCCTACTCGATTGAGGAAGTTCGGTCTCTGACCAGGAACTGCCGCACTTGCGCTGAGTGCAAGCCTCGGTTCTACCGCCCAGATAGAGCCCACTTAATCAAAGCTACACGGCCCTTTGAGCGGCTCAGCTTAGATTTCAAGGGCCCCCTCCCGTCCGTTGACCGCAATGTTTACTTCCTGAACATTGTGGACGAATACTCCCGGTTCCCATTCGCCTTCCCCTGCCCAGACATGACCAGCGCCACGGTCATTAAATGCCTCAACAGCCTGTTCTGCCTGTTCGGTATGCCGAGCTACATCCATACGGATAGGGGGGCGTCCTTCATGAGTGAAGAGCTACGCCAGTACATGCTGTCCAAGGGGATCGCCACGAGCCGTACCACCAGCTACAACCCCCGGGGTAACGGCCAAGTGGAGCGAGAGAACGGGACAGTATGGAAAGCAGTCACTCTAGCTCTAAGGACCAAGGGCCTCCCTATCTCCTGCTGGCAGGAAGTCCTTTCGGATGTGCTCCATTCGATACGGTCGCTATTGTGTACGGCCACTAATGCCACGCCTCATGAACGAATGTTTGTCTTTCCCCAGAAATCCACCTCAGGCGTATCCATGCCGTCATGGCTCTCCACCCCAGGTCCGGTACTCGTGCGAAGGCATGTGAGGGGCCACAAGACGAACCCTCTCGTGGAGCCAGTACACCTACTCCACGCCAACCCCCAATACGCATATGTCCGGCACGCCGACGGAAGGGAGGACACCGTGTCCATAAAAGACGTCGCCCCAGCTGGCATCGACAACAACCACGGCAATAGCAGCAACAACGATCACAGCAACTCTTACCCACCCACTACTCTTTCAGCACCCCCGGAAGAACATCGACCAATGGCACCCCCACCAACTACCCCTTCAACAACCCTGGCAGCACCCCCGGCAGAGACCCAGGAGGCTACCGGGGACACCCAGCCGACACCCATGGCACCACAACAGCCACGTCGGTCGCAGAGGACTATCAAACCCCCGAACAGACTAAATCTATAGAAGGGGTGAATGTGATGAAATATTCCATTCATCACTGCCTGTGACTGTGGTCGGTTTCAGTGTCATTTCCCTTCCCCCCAGTCCTCATTGTATTGTTTATTGGAATGTGCTGGAATGTGCTCTATGTAGGGCTCCACCCATACCTGGCCCCTTTTGTAAGCTAGCTCAGTCTGGCCTCAGTCTCCAGAAGGAAGATACCTCTCTCTCTTACGTGTTACTTTCTAAGTTAATAAAAGCCTTGTTTTGTTTCGCTAACATCGAGTCTCGGAATTATTGAGGCACATCATGGGGGTAATATACTGGCATGGGTGGAAGATTGGCTATCTAACAGAAAACAAAGAGTTGGGATAAATGGTTCGTTCTCGGGCTGGCAATCAGTAACTAGTGGTGTTCCGCAGGGGTCAGTGCTGGGACCCCAACTCTTTACAATCTATATTAACGATTTAGAGGAAGGGACCGAGTGCAACATATCCAAGTTTGCCGACGATACAAAGATGGGAGGGAAAGCAGTGAGTGAGGAGGACATAAAAAACCTGCAAAAGGACATAGACAGGCTAAGTGAGTGGGCAGAGATTTGGCAGATGCAATATAATGTTGGAAAGTGTGAGGTTATGCACTTTGGCAGAAAAAATCAAAGAGCAAGTTATTATCTAAATGGAGAGAAACTGCAAAGTGCTACAGTGCAAAGGGATCTTGGGGTCCTGGTGCATGAAACACAAAAAGTTAGTATGCAGGTGCAGCAGGTGATCAGGAAGGCCAATGGAATCTTGGCTTTTATTGCAAGGGGGATGGAGTATAAAAACAGGGAAGTCTTGCTGCAGTTATACAGGGTATTGGTGAGGCCACACCTGGAATACTGCGTGCAGTTTTGGTTTCCATATTTAAGAAAAGATATACTTGCTCGCGAGATGGTTCAGAGAAGGTTCACTCGGTTGATTCCACAGGTGAGGGGGTTGACGTATGAGGAAAGATTGAGTAGGTTGGGCCTGTACTCATTGGAGTTCAGAAGAATGAGAGGCGATCTTATTGAAACATATAAGATTGTGAGGGGGCTTGATCGGGTGGATGCGGTGAGGATGTTTCCACTGATGGGTGAGATTAGAACTAGGGGGCATAACCTTAGAATAAGGGGCTGCCCTTTCAAAACTGAGATGAGAAACTTCTTCACTCAGAGGGTAGTAAATCTATAGAATTTGCTACCCCAGAGAGCTGTGGAAGCTGCAACATTAAATAAATTTAAAATGGAGATAGACATTTTCCTAGCAGATAAGGGAATTAGGGGTTACGGGGAGAGGGCAGGGAAATGGACGTGAGTCTAGATTCAGATCAGCCATGATCCTACTGAATGGCGGAGCAGGCCCAAGGGGCCGTATGGCCTACTCCTGCTCCTATTTCTTATGTTCTTATGTCCTGGACCATGGGGAAGCCCACTATTCCTCCAAATCCCATTGCACGCTCTTGCTGCTTGTCCAGGGTCATGGGGAAGGAGATGAACTGACGTCTCCTTCTGAAAAGGGCATTGGTCACCTGGCGGATGCAGCAATGTACCGCGAACTGGGAGATGTTGGCACCGTCACCTTCACTGCCACCCACAGAGACGTCCTGCTCCTCAGCTGTGGCTGCAGATCTCTGCGAAGCAGGTGGCAGACCTCAGTGACCACCTCCCTTCTGAATCGCAGCCTCCGAACACACTGCTCCTCAGACATGTTCAGATATGAGAACTGCTGGCGGTATACCCTGGGTGGGTAAGGCCTCCTGTGCCGACGCCTGTTGGCCCTTCTCCATCTGGCCATGACTGGCACTCTCTCACGGCGTCTCTGAGCCCTTTGAATGCAATGCAGTAAGCCAACGTTTCCACCCATTGTAGCCCCCATTATATGTGGCGACTCAAGGCTATGGCACTGAAAGTTAAATCCAAGTGCAAAGCTCTGGCCTGAAGCCACAAGTACCTGTGTGAGCACTCAGTCAAACCAGAAAGCTCTCTCCCTTTGTCTCTCTCCAAATATCCGTCTCTCACACAGAAGGATTGCCACAAAATGGCTGCCACTTATAATGCAGGAGGAGTCCCCTTTAAATAGTGCCCCCGCGCCCCGCAGCAACTGGGAACCCTTCCCCTCTACCAGTCGCTGGGGGCGCCAGGCGCACAGAAGGGGGGCACCACTGAAGTTCCGGTTCGGGGCGCACCAAGGGCGATGCACCATGAAATGACGTCAGGATCTGCGCGCACAGCTGAGTGGGCGCTGCGGTTTTGCGCCACCGCTAAATCTTGAGTGAAGTTCGCGAGAGGCGCAGATAGCGCCGCGCCCGGGCGCTAGCCGCATAGTGCCCCACTTCTCCTCCTCCTAAGGCGCAAGCGGCTGGTGCTAACAACTGAATTTCTAGGCCCATATCTTCATCCAGCAACTTCCTTGTAACTAGTGGCACAGATCTACAACTGGACCAGAGCCTGTGAAGCCATGTTCATTGCCAGATAGTGTGCCAAGGCCTGCAGGTACAATTAATGATGGGGTTGGTATTGAATACAGTATTTCATGGCTGAAGAGGTACAAGATGATAGAAAAATGCCAGGGAGATCAGCAGACATCACAGCTGGACTGTCCTAACCCATCATTATGCAACCAAACATATCTGAAGCCTTGGTACGCTACTTGCTAATGGCCATTGGAAACTGGCCCTGGGTCAGTGCGAATTCAGTTGCAGATTAGTGCCACCTGTTGCAAAGACACTTGCAGCCAATATGCACAATAGGGATGGCACTACCAGTGGAAGTCAAGGTCATTTCCTCCTTCAAATTCTTTTGCCTCCATCCTCTTCCAGGCTAGCATAGAGATAACCTGTAGTTTCAGCCTGTGATGAAATATTCCATTCATCACTCATCAGTATTTCTCTGCCTGTGACTGTGGTTGGTTTCAGTTTCATTTCCATTGTATTGTACTGTGTGTAGGGCTCCGCCCATACCTGGCTCCTATGTCAGCTGGCCCAGCCTGCAGCACATCCAGTACGGCAGACCTCTGGATGGAAGATACATTCTCCTCTGTGTGTTACCTTCTAAGTCAATAAAAGCCTTGTTTTGTTTCGCTAACATCGAGTCTCGGATTTATTGAGGCACATCACAGCCAATATGCTACGTGCATATATATCAAACAGGTGGTGGTGATGCATGCAATTTCCCACTCCCTCCCTCAGTAAACACTCAACAGCAGGCACAAAATAGTCCAAGCGCTCAGCATGATTAATTCATTAGGGCTGATCTCAGAAAAACTAGCGAGTTCAGCTTGGCATGAAATTGGGGAGTGTCATGCGCTCCATGTTATGGTGCCACCATTTTAGTGCTGGGACTAGGGAAGATATCCTAGAATGTCTAACCCTTCATCCTTAATTATCTATCCCTCAATGGCCTTACATTTTCAGGATTTCAGCTATCCAGGAACCAAGAAAGCAGTGTACTTGTTCAGTGCCCTCGTCACTGGACTCAATATCCACTCCCTCCACCACACTGTGGCTGCAGTATGTACTATCTACAGGATGCACTGCAGCAACACACCACGCTCACTACAACTGAACCTTCCAGACCCAAAAGCCCTATCTTTAAGAAGGACTTGGTCCCCATTGACTTCAGTTTTACTAGGGCTTCTTTGTGCCACACTCGGTCAACTGCTACCTTGATGTCAAGCACTCTCACCTCACCTCTGGAATTCAGCTCTTGTATCCATGTTTGGACCAAGCATGTAATGAGGTCTGAAGTTGAGTGGTTCTGGCAGAACCCAAACTGATCATCAATGGGTAGGTTATTGATTTAAGTTCATTTGAAAAAGAAAGAAGGTAGAGTTTAGGAGAATTTGGTTTCAACAGAAAATTGTTAGGGCATGGAATGCCTTACTAGAAATAGCATGGAAGCAGCATCCATAATCACTTTTAAAAGGGAAGTAGATAAATATTTGAAAATAATTTTTTTAAGGTATTTGGAGAAGGCAGGGAAATGGGACCAATTGGATAGCTCTTTCAGAGAGCTGGCAGAGGATGGATGGACTGAATGGCTTGCCTCTGCGCTATAAAATTCTATGATTTAATAATTATTTATATGAAGTAAATGGCTGGTAAAATAGCAGATAGTTTTGTAAAGGAACATGTAGGGCTGGATTTTGCCAATGGGGAGCTTTTGGAGGCGGGACTCCCACTTGTTGGGTTTCAGTCCCGCCTCCATCAACTTCTGGCCAACCCACACTATTTTCCCTTGATTGACCTTGTTAAGCCCGCCCAGCGGGTTCGAGGTTCTTACTCCCTGTGGGGACAGGAGCAGGGACTGCAGGGAGGATGAGCAACCTGGCCACAGCACCATGGAATGGGGGGCCATTCAATAGGGGGAATAATTAGAAATGTTGTAGTGGTAGGGGATAGTATTATTAGGGGGATAGATAGAGTTCTCTGCAGCCAAGAGCGAGAGTCCCGAAGGCTGTGTTGCCTACCCGGTGCCAGGGTTAAGGACATCTCCTCTGGGCTGGAAAGAAACTTGCAGTGGGAGGGGGTGGATCCAGTTGTCGTGGTCCATGTTGGTACAAACGACGTAGATAGGACTAGGAAGCCGGTTCTGTTAAAGGAGGATGAGCAGCTAGGGGTCAAATTAAAAAACAGAACCTCAAGGGTAATAATCTCTGGATTATTACCTGAGCCACGAGCGAATTTGGCTAGGACAAATAAAATTAGAGAGTTAAATGCGTGGCTCAAAGACTGGTGTGAGAGAAATGGGTTTTGCTTCCTGGGACACTGGCACCAGTACTGGGGCAGGAGGGAGCTGTTCCGTTGGGACGGGCTTCACTTGGCCAGTGCTGGGACTAGAGTCCTGGCAGATCATATAACTAGGGCTGTAGAGAGGGCTTTAAACTAACTAGTGGGGGGGGAGGTTCCTAGAGAGCAAATAATAAAAATGACAACAGAGAAGGTCATAGACTTAGGTAGCAGTGGGGAAATTAAAAACCAGAGCATGTCAGGAAGGGGCAGAAGGTATGGAGTAAAAGGTAAAGTAATAAAAAGGGCAAAAGCAGGAACTAAGTGTCACAAAACATATTTGAAAGTTCTCTGTCTGAATGCACGTAGCATTCGTAACAAAATAGATGAGTTAATGGCACAAATAACTACATATGGGTATGATCTTGTGGCCATTACAGAAACATGGCTGCAGGGTGACAATGCCTGGGAATTAAACATACCAGGTTATTTAACGATCAGGAAGGACAGGCAGGAAGGAAGGGGAGGTGGGGTGGCTATGTTAATAAAGGAAGGAATCACTGTAATACAGAGAAATGATATTGGGTCAAAAGATCAGGATAATGAAACAGTTTGGGTGGAGGTAAGGAATAATAAGGGGAAAAAAACACTAGTGGGCGTAGTCTATAGGCCTCCGAACAGTTGCAACTCTGTTGGAAGGAGTATCAATCAGGAAATAGTTGAGGCTTGTAATAAGGGAACATCTATAATTTTGGGGGATTTTAACTATCATATTAATTGGACAAATCAAATTGGGCAGGGCTGCCTTGAGGATGAGTTCATTGAGTGTATTAGGGATGGGTTTCTTGAGCAGTATGTAACTGAACCAACCAGGGGCAAGCAACCTTGGATCTGGTCCTGTGTAACGAGACAGGATTAATTAAAAATGTCCTAGTAAAGGATCCCCTTGGAATGAGTGACCATAACATGGTTGAATTCCATATTCAATTAGAGGGTGAGAAGGTTGGATCTCAAACAAGTGTGCTAAGCTTGAATAAAGGAGACTATGAAGGTATGAGAGCGGAATTGAGTAGAGTGGATTGGGAAAATTAAATTAAAGGGTAAGACGATACATGATCAGTGGTGTACATTTAAGGATTTATTTTACAACTTCCAAAAGAAATATATTCCACTGAGAAGAAAAGGGTGTAAAAGAAAAGACAGCCATCCGTGGCTAAGTAAAGAAATTAAGGATAGTATTCGACTAAAAACAAGGGCATATAAGGTAGCCAAATCTAGTGGGAGGATAGAGGATTGGGAAAACTTTAAAAGACAGCAAAAAATAACAAAAAGATTGATTAAGAAAGGGAAGATAGATTATGAAAGTAAATTAGCAAAAAATATAAAAACAGATAGTAAGAGTTTTTATAGTTATATAAAAAGAAAAAGGGTGGCTAAAGTAAATGTTGGTCCCTTAGAGGATGAGACTGGGAAATTAATGGTGGGAAATATGGAGATGGCAAAAACACTGAATGAATATTTTGTATCAGTCTTTACAGCAGAGGACACTAAGAATATCCCAACACTGGACAAACAGGGGGCTATAGGGGGGGAGGAGCTAAACACGATCAAAATCACTAAGGAAGTGGTACTCGGTAAAATAATGGGACTCAAGGCGGATAAATCACCTGGACCTGATGGCTTACATCCTAGGGTCTTGAGGGAAGTGGCGGTAGGGATTGTGGATGCATTGGTAATAATTTTCCAAAACTCCCTGGACTCAGCAAAGGTCCCGGCAGACTGGAAAACTGCTAACGTAACACCCTTATTTAAAAAGGGCAGTAGACAGAAGGCTGGAAACTATAGACCGGTTAGCCTAACATCTGTGGTCGGTAAAATTTTGGAGTCCATTATTAAGGAGACAGTAACAGGACATTTGGATAATCATAATTTAATAGGACAAAGTCAGCATGGTTTTATGAAGGGGAAGTCATGTTTGACAAATTTGCTGGAGTTCTTTGAGGAAGTAACATATAGGGTGGATAAAGGGGAACCAGTGGACTTAGTGTATTTAGACTTCCAAAAGGCATTTGACAAGGTGCCACACAAAAGATTATTGCTTAAGATAAAAAATCACGGTATTGGGGGTAATATTCTGGCATGGATAGAGGATTGGCTATCTAACAGAAGGCAGAGAGTTGGGATAAATGGTTCATTCTCAGACTGGCAATCAGTAACTAGTGGTGTTCCGCAGGGGTCAGTGCTGGGTCCCCAACTCTTTACAATCTATATTAACGATTTGGAGGAGGGGACCGAGTGTAACATATGAAAGTTTGCAGATGATACTATGATGGGAGGGAAAGTAGTGAGTGAGGAGGACATAAAAAACCTGCAAGGGGACATAGACAGGCTAAGTAAGTGGGCAGAGATTTGGCAGATGGAATACAATACTGGAAAGTGTGAGGTTATGCACTTTGGCAGGAAAAATCATAGAGCATGTTATTATCTTAATGGCAAGAAACTGGAAAGTACTGAAGTACAAAGGGATCTGGGGGTCCTGGTGCACGAAACTTAAAAGGTTAGTATGTAGGTGCAGCAAGTGATTAAGAAGGCCAATGGAATGTTGGCTTTCATTGCTAGGGGGATAGAATATAAAAATAGGGAGGTACTGCTTCAGTTGTACAAGGTATTGGTGAGACCGCACCTGGAATACTGCATACAGTTTTGGTGTCCATACTTAAGAAAAGACATACTTGCTCTCGAGTCAGTACAAAGAAGGTTCACTCGGTTAATTCCGGGGATGAGGGGATGGACATATGAAGAGAGGTTGAGTAGATTGGGACTCTACTCATTGGAGTTCAGAAGAATGAGAGGCGATCTTATTGAAACATATAAGATTGTGAAGGGGTTGGATCGGGTGGATGCGGGGAGGATGTTCCCGATGATGGGTGAAACTAGAACTAGGGGGCATAGTCTTAGAATAAGGGGCTGCTCTTTCAAAACTGAGATGAGGAGGAACTACTTCACTCAGAGGGTGGTAAGTCCATGGAATATGCTGCCCCAAAAAGCTGTAGAAGCTACATCATTACATAAATTTAAAACAGAAATAGACAGTTTCCTAGAAGTAAAGGGGATTAAGGGTTACGGGGAGCGGGCAGGAATTTGGACATGAGTCTAGGTTCGGATCGGACATGGCCCTGTGGGTAGCGGAGCGGGCCCAGGGGCCGTGTAGCCTGATCCTGCTCCTATTTCGTGTGTCTAATTCTGTTAGATTCAGGAGATGGTTCTGTGATAGTAGATTGGCGGTTAGGATCAGATCTGCCATGATCTTATTGAATGGTGGAGCAGGCTCGAGGGGCCGATTGGCCTACTCCTGCTCCTATTTCTTATGTTCTTATGTTATTTTCTTAATTAAGGGAAAGCCGGTTACAAAGAACGTCAACGTATGATGTTTCATCTGTCAAAAATTTTTAACAGATGAATTGTCATCGTTTGACTGCTCTGTGAAGCTGTCAAACACTGACAATCTCTGTAGTTTGTTGAGTTCTTGAATTCAAGACCTCATCAACCCTCTTTCTTTTGTAGAAATTAGATGGCTGTTGCATTGGAGAATGCAACGGCCATCTGTCATCTCTACCGCGGAGGTGCGAGACTCTCCGCATACACATCGACTGAAGTCTGCAGGAAGAAACAAAGACCTCATTACATGCTTGGTTCAAACATGGATACAAGCGCTGACACTTTGCACTTACCTCAGATACTCACCTCTCCACAGCTGTACCCATCACTTACCTTCACAGCGCACTTTTGGACTCCTCAGACCCCCGCAGACCCACTACTCGCCTCGGTGACCCTGGCGGGTTTTGGAGCCTTCAGGAAGTCTGCACTTGTGTGGGCAAAAAGAGGATTATCCTATTTTCTGCCTGCTAACTACCTGTTAACAGGCAGTTAAGTGGCTGTAATCCCTTCCCGCCTCTAAGGAGACGGGACCTGGCGCTGAACCGGTTGGTCACCCGCCCCCAAATTCTGCCATTTTCCCAGCAGTCCCGCCTCCAAACCTGCCTCCCCAAGGCTGGCAAAATCCAGCCTGCAGGGTAAAAATATTTGAAGATAAGGACATGTCTGACTACAGACAACTTTCACATCGTTATTTAAGTTGAGCAATCTGTCAACATATGTGGCCATCAGTTAAGCATTTATTATGAAGAAACTCAAGGAATTAACTCCACACAGAGAGGCTGAACCCCATGACCCACATCCTAAGCTCCTCAAAGAAGTGAGAGAGGAAATATGCAAATATGCAAATCGGGATCCTACGCTATGCAGAACTGGAGGACATAAAATTAAAAGCTTCATGAAAGATTTGAGAATAATAGGAATTTTCCCCACAGAATCACGGCTATGTGCAATATACTCCCAGTTGATGCATTTATTAATACCTTTAAAAAGAGCTGGATGAGTGTCTGGTTAGGAACAGGATTATAAGCATATACATACAGAGATAACAAAGTACTGTGAGGTACAGGATGATTCATGAACTGCTAGAACACTGAAATGCTACACTAAGGAAGGCAAATAATCTGGAACAAATAATTTATTATGCAAAGTTAGACCGATATTTTGCATTGAGACTGAATTCACATGGGACCTTTACAGTCAGTAGGAAGGGGACTTTTATCCCATCAGTCTGGGTTAAAATCGAAGTCAGGTTCCAGAAATGAAAGGGCAGTGCGCAAATCCACTGCACCACACAATATTGTGAGAGGATCGCTTTTTAAAAACTGGTTGGCAAATAGAAATAGCCTTTATTGTCAATTTCAAAAAATATCAGAAGTTGATGTATGCGAGTAACTCCACTGATTTGCTTCCAATTTTCTAGCTTACAGGTAGAAAGCTATTTCCAAAAGTACCATCAGCACATCAAACATACCAGGCACTGCAAATCACAAAGCAAAATAATTGATACTTTCTGCTTTGTGTGAATTATAATTCAACATCCTAATCATCAATCTATTCTGAGCTCTTAAAGGTAACATCTCAGAAATCATGTTAATGAGTCTCTGGATCGCTTTCAACATTAAATAAAGAGCTGTTTGTGGCTGAAGTGGCCTTGAGTGTAAATGTTAAGGGTACAAGGAATGGAGCAGGTGTTTACTGATGAATGAGAAAACATCTGAATGTTTTACTGTTGGCAGGATCTGGCAATTGGATTAATAAAAGAAAGGGGCTTTACCCTGTTTACTTCAACATGGAGAAAAAAAAATCAAATTATTATTTCAGTCTCACGAGTAAGAGTTACACAGTATTTCAGTTACTTCAACCACTCCATTCCTGTGGTATGGTTTTATTTTTTGTGATATTTCTAACCAGAATTTGTGCAAATCTAAATGATTTTTCTTGTAAAGAGTTGTGCTGCATTGACCGGAAAACACAGAGAAGAACATTTAAATACACTGTTTGGATTTAAGCACGGACAAGCTGCCTGACCTTGTAATGTGGCAGAACATGAGCTGCAGTGAGTAAAATCACGCTTGGTCTAATTTATAAAAAAAATTAGATGGTATATGTCTAAGATGAAGTATTGACAAAAAAGATTGATGAAGCCATTTTAAAATGGAGCTTGTGAACAATGTCATTACAGTACTAAGGATTGCCATGCTGGACTGCAACAGAAGGGAACACAATTGGAAGAAGTAATTAAGAATCAAAGAGAAAATCAATGGTCCTGAAAATGGAAATAGAAGGAAGGATATTGGATTAATTGGGTTGCTAAAGAATATGGAATGAAATAAATCCAAGGAATTTATTTTTATTTTGTCCTAAAAACTGACTTGAGCTGTTGAATTTTAATCTTTCAAGCACTGCAGATGAGTTTCTCATCTGGACATTGTCAGGCTACAGGAGCTTTTGACAAAATGACTTGGTATATCAGCAGTTCTGGGTTTGGATGCGATTGTTTTGTCAAAGTTTGACCAGGCCTGAGATGCAACCAAATCAATCTTCAGAATTTTTGCCACTGATCCACTTTTAAAGCTGCTTTCAGCTGATAAAAAAAATCTTCCTACTTTTCTGACTCCAAGATGGTTGAAATGGAGAAAGAAGCCAAAAGGATAAAGGTAAGTTGAACATGTTAAACTTAATAGCAAAAGGAGTTTAGAATAGAAACATTGTAAAGTTTAAAAATAAGGCAAAGATCGAATAGGGAAGAAAGGAGAATGAGAGGGAACAGGGCAGGCATTTTATTTTAATGATTTTTATTTTATTTTTAAGCTGTATTTTGGTTGTGTAACTGTATGATAAGGTTAATATTCCAGTATTGTGCTTTTTTACTCTAATATTATTTTCAGCATCACATTACCTGGCTTATCCAATAGAAGATTTTAAGCTAATTTTACTATATTTTCCAACCTTTATGTAGACTGTGGAGGATTTCCTGATGCCCAAACAGACTGGACCCTCTGGCCTTGATATTAATCACCAGCCTCCCATGACGGTTAATGAGTTAAATATGGGGAATGCTACCCCAACGCCGCGCACTCAGCCATTTTTACAGCGAGGATATTGGGGCATCCAAATGTCCCACGGTGGAGAGGCGGGACACTTCATTAAAATATTTAAATCTGGCTCCCACAGTGCAATTGGGAGGTTGATTTTAAAATCTACTGTTGCTGCATAGGTTTCCCAGGAGTCAGGAAACTTGGCAGTGAATGGGAGGTGAGAGTTGCCAGCTCCTTCAGCACTCCTTATGGCCCAGGAGGAGCAGGAGTCACCCCGCCCCCCCCCCCGACGTCACGAGGAAGCATTCGGCCTCCCTCAGCCCCGATCACGGATCTCCCCTTCTCTGGGGACTGCCTCCAAGGGTCCCCGGCTGCGGCCTCCTGCCACTGGTGTTCCCTCCCACTTGCCAGCCAGGCTGTCCATTCAACCAGCTGCTGGGCGGGGAATGGAGCTAAAAATGTTAATGAGGCCCTGCCGTTAAGATCAACAGGACTTCTGCGTCTCCTGCCTTGCCAGGTTCTTTGGCCATTTTGGGCCTCACCCACACCTTCTCCATCTCCCTGTAAATATCGGGTCCAGTGACTTTCGCAGACACCAGATTCTCCAATATCCCTGCAAACCTTGGACTCTCTGACTACTCTCCAGCCTCTTATCAAATTACAATTGCTGTCTAGTTGAAGCATTTTCTGCTTCAATCACTGCACACTTGATGAATTTTCACACTTGAACTCTCACCATTTCTTTTTAAGTGTGGAGCTGAAAAGGGTTCAGATCAAGTATATTCAAATAAATGGGGGAAGGAATGTATTGAGACTGGGGTTCCATGGATGATGATGAGGGAAATTAAATCAAATATGAAAATAAAGTAAGAAACATTTAGCAATTGCTGATAACCCTACCCAGCCGGGGGATACCAGGCGAGTAGACAGTTAAAATGTTATTTAGTTGCACTGGAACGGCCAAGACCTCACTGTCTTCAAATTTAACATGCTCTCCTGAGCAGGTGGCAAGGTCACCTGGCCAAAGCCAGAATCTGATCCTGCTACATACCTTGTGTCAGCGAATGGCCCCTTGGCTGTGTGATTTTCTGGCACTTCCTGTCCATTTTGCAGAATAAAAGTATCATAACAACGACCTTGTTACCTTGCACAAACGTGCATTGTTCTGTTTCTGGATTGGAAACTAGCTGCACATCGAGTGGTAGCCCTTCCTATTTATGCTGGCTGCTATTCTGGTGCCTTGATGGCAACGTGTGTGCAGTCAACGACACCCTGGATGGAAGGAAGTCAGCCACTGCTGCAAATCCTTGAGTTTTCTCATGTTGACTGATGTCATGTGGGGAAAGTGATGCACTGGTTAGTCCTGGTGAACAGGGCATTGATGACCTGCTTAATGCAGCTGTGCACTGCAGACTGGGAGATGTCCTCTGTAGCAGACTAGAAGGAGCCAGTGGCAAAGAAGTTGAGGGCTGCGGTGACTTTGACAGCCACCGGTGAAGCATAGCTCCCTGATGCAGCAGGTTCTTGTACATGAGGCTGAAAAACTGGCTTTTGTGGGAACGAAGCGGTAATCACTCTACATAGATTTTAACCACCTGCCTGCCTCGTTCCTGCTGGACAGGGTGCATTAAAATTGCCCCATGTGGTTAGAGGCAGAAAAAATATTACATTTTATAGAGATGCATGAATTGGCAGAAGTGGTTCCAATGATTTTAATGGCCTGGTTCCTGTTCCAGGGACAAAAGCCCTCGAGTCAGATGGCGTAATGGGCTCATTTATGTTCTAGTGTATTGAGTGCAGGGGAGCTGATGAATCGATAAGGAAGCAGATATTCCACACTGATCAATTGGTGAGTAGCTCACTGAGCCAGCTCTACATGTGCTCTGGGGGAGGGTTTAAACTAAAATGGCAGGGGGTTGGGAACCTGAGCAGGGAGACAGAGGAAAGGGAAACAAGGATAAAAGCAAAAGATAGGAAGGAGAAAAACAAAAGTGGATGTCAGTGAAATCAACGGTTTAAATCAAACATGGCCACAGTAAATAATAATTCTAATAGGTCTAAGAGCGTTAAAAAAACAAGCCTGAAGGCTTTGTGTCTTAATGCGAGGAGCATTCGTAATAAGGTGGATGAATTAGCTGCACAAATAGAGGTAAACGAATATGATTTGATTGGGATTACGGAAACATGGCTCCAGGGTGGCCAAGGCTGGGAACTCAACATCCAGGGGTATTCAATATTCAGGAAAGATAGGCAAAAAGGAAAGGGAGGTGGGGTAGCATTGCTGGTTAAAGAAGGGATTAACACAATTGTAAGGAAGGATATTAACTCTGATGATGTGGAATCTGTATGGGTAGAACTGAGAAATACCAAGGGGCAGAAAACATTAGTGGGAGTGGTATATAGACCTCCAAACAGTAATGCGGAGGTTGGGGATGGTATTAAAAGGGAAATTAGAGAAGCGTGCAATAAGGGCACAGCAGTCATCATGGGTGACTTTAATCTACATATAGATTGGGCTAACCAAATTAGCAACAATACTGTGGAGGAGGAATTCCTGGAGTGTTTACGGGATGGTTTCCTGGACCAATATGTCGAGGAACCAACCAGAGATCAGGCCATCTTAGACTGGGTATTATGTAATGAGAAAGGATTAATTAGCAATCTTGTTGTATGAGGCCCCTTGGGTCGGAGCGATCATAATATGATAGAATTCTTTATTAAGGTGGAGAATGAAGTAGTTGACTCAGAGACTAGGGTCCTGAGTTTAAATAAAGGAAACTATGATGGTATGAGGCGTGAGTTGGGTAGGAGTGATTGGGGAATGTCACTCAAAGGGTTGACGGTGGATAGGCAATGGCAAATATTCAAAGACTGCATGGATGAACTACAGAATTTGTTCATCCCAGTTTGGCATAAAAATAAAGCAATAAAGCTGACTCAACCGTGGCTAACAAGGGAAATTAGGGATAGCATAAGATCCAAGGAGAGGACATATAAATTGACCAGAAAAAGCAGTAAACCTGAGGATTGGGAGCAGTTTAGGATTCAACAAAGGAGGACAAAGGGATTAATTAAGAAGGGGAAAATAGAATATGAGAGTAAGCTTGCAGGGAACATGAAAACTGACTATAAAAGCTTTTATAGATATGTGAAGAGAAAAAGATTGGTGAAGTCAAGCGTAGGTCCCTTGCAGTCAGAATCAGGGGAATTTATAATGGGGAACAAAGAAATGGAAGACCAATTAAATACATATTTTGGTTCTGTCTTCACAAAGGAGGACACAAATAACCTCCCAGAGATGTCGGGGAACATAGGGTCTGATGAAAGGGAGGAATTGAAAGAAATCAGTATTTGTAGGGAAATGGTGTTAGGGAAATTGATGGGATTGAAGGCCGATAAATCCCCAGGGCCTGATAATCTACATCCTAGGGTACTTAAGGAAGTGGCCCTAGAAATAGTAGATGCATTGCTGATCATCTTCCAGCATTCGATGGAATCTGGAACAGTACCCATGGATTGGAGGGTAGCTAATGTTACCCCACTCTTCAAAAAAGATGGTAGAGAGAAAACGGGGAATTACAGACCGGTAAGCCTGACATCGGTAGTGGGGAAAATACAGGAGTCCATTATAAAAGATGTAATAGCAGAGCATTTGGAAAACAGTGACAGGATTGGGCAAATTCAACATGGATTTACAAAAGGTAAATCGTGCTTGACTAATCTACTGGAATTTTTTGAGGATGTAACTGGTAAAATAGATAAGGGAGAACCAGTGGATGTGGTGTTTTTGGACTTTCAAAAGGCTTTCGATAAGGTCCCGCATAAGAGATTAGCATGTAAAGTTAAGGTACATGGGATTGGGGGCAAGGTATTGACTTGTATAGAGAACTGGTTGGCAGACAGAAAGCAAAGAGTTGGAAAAAACGGGTCTTTTTCCGAGTGGCAGGCAGTGACTAGTGGGGTACGACAGGGATCGCTCTAGGACCCCAGCTATTCACAATATATATTAATGATCTGGACAAGGGAACTAGATGAAATATCTCCAAGTTTGCAGATGACACAAAGCTGGGTGGGCGTGTGTGCTGTGAGGAGGATGCCAAGAAACTCCAAGATGATTTGGACAGGTTGGGTGATTGGGCAGAAGCATGGCAGATGCCATATAACGTGGATAAATGTGAGGTTATCCACTTTGGTGTCAAAAACAGGAAGGCAGATTATTATCTGAATGGCAATAGATTGGGAGAAGGGGAAGTGCAGCGAGACCTGGGTGTCCTTGTGCACCAGTCGTTGAAGGTAAGCATACAGGTGCAGCAGGTGGTTAAGAAGGCAAATGGTATGTTGGCCTTTGTAGTGAGAGGGTTTGAGTACAGGAACAAGGATGTCTTGCTGCAGTTGTACAGGGCCTTGTTGAGACCACATCTTGAGTATTGTGTGCAGTTTTGGTCACCTTATCTGAGGAAGGATGTGCTTGCCATGGAAGGAGTTCAGCGAAGATTCACCAGGCTGATACCTGGGATGGCAGGAATGACGTATGAGGAGACATTGGGACGATTGGGCTAATACTCGCTGGAGTTTAGAAGAATGAGAGGGGATCTCATTGAAACTTATAAAATTCTGACAGGACTGGACAGACTAGATGCAGGAAGGATGTTCCCGATGGTCGGGTAGTCCAGGACCAGGGGTCACAGTCTAAGGATAAGGGGCAAGCTATTTAGGACAGAAATGAGGAGGAATTTCTTCACCCAGAGAGTGGTGAACCTGTGGAATTCTCTACCACAGAAGGCAGTAGAGGCCAATTCATTAAATATATTCAAGAAGGAGTTGGATATATTTCTTAAGGCTAAAGGGATCAAGGGATATGGGGAGAAAGCAGGGACAGGGTACTGAATTTGGATGATCAGCCATGATTGCATTGTATGGCGGAGCAGGCTCGAGGGGTTGAATGGCCCACTCCTGCTCCTATCTTCTATGTTTCTATGTTTCTATGTATCCAAATAGGTTAGAGGAGTGATTGAAGAAAATCAAATAACTTTGATGTCCTAAGGTAGGGCATGGAGAAAGCAATTGCTAGTTTAAAAGTATGTGTGGCATAGTTCGGGAGATCAGGTGCTGCTGTGTGACATGTGTAGTGACTTCAAATGCAGGAAATCTGGCACTGTACTTGCACCCAAACATGAATAATTGCATAAATAAAAACAGAAAATGCTGGAAATACTCAGCAGGTCAGGCAGCATCTGTGGAGGGAGAAACAGAGTTAACGTTTTAGGGCGATGACCCTTCATCAGAACTGGAAAAAGCTGGAGATGGAATAGGTTTTTAAGCAAGGAAAGGGGGGAGGGAAGGAAAGAACAAAAGGGAAGGTCTGTGATAGGGTGGAACGCAGGAGAGATTAAGAAACAAAAGAGATTATGCTGCAAGGCAAAAGGAGATAGTAATGGAACAAGTAAAGAAACAAAAGATGGCTCTAGATGAAGTGTAAATGGCACTGGCAGAAAAAGACAGCTGCCATGTGAGAGAGAGAAAAAAAATAAATGGAAAAATAAGATAGGGGCAGAGGTTATGGTCTGAAATTGTTGAACTCTATGTTGAGTCCAGAAGGCTGTAAAATGCCTAAGCGAGAGATGAGGTGCTGTTCCTCGAGCTTCATTGCATGGTCAACAGAAGCTAATGTGATATGGGATGTAATCTGGTGCTGGTACAATCGTGCTCAGCGTGGATCAATCAGTTTATACTTCTATCATCCTCACAATACTATGAAAGCAGGCATGAATTGTTCAGGCATTCATGGCATTGAGGATGATTGAAGTAGCTTTAGAAACATAGAAACATAGAAGATAGGAGCAGGAGTAGGCCATTCAGCCCCTCGAGCCTGCTCCGCCATTCAATGCGGTCATGGCTGATCATCCAAATTCAGTACCCGGTACCTGCTTTCTCCCCATACCCCTTGATCCCTTTAGCCTTAAGAAATATATCCAACTCCTTCTTGAATATATTTAATGTATTGGCCTCCACTGCCTTCTGTGGTAGAGAATTCCACAGGTTCACCACTCTCTGGGTGAAGAGATTCCTCCTCATTTCTGTCCTAAATGGCCTACCCCTTATCCTTAGACTGTGACCCCTGGTTCTGGACTCCCCGACCATCGGGAACATCCTTCCTGCATCTAGTGTGTCCAGTCCTGTCAGAATTTTATAAGTTTCAATGAGATCCCCTCTCATTCTTCTAAACTCCAGCGAGTACAAGCCCAATCGACCCAATCTCTCCTCATACGTCATTCCTGCCATCCCAGGTATCAGCCTGGTGAATCTTCGCTGAACTCCTTCCATGGCAAGAACATCCTTCCTCAGATAAGGCGACCAAAACTGCACACAATACTCAAGATGTGGTCTCACCAAGGCCCTGTACAACTGCAGCAAGACATCCTTGTTCCTGTACTCAAACCCTCTCGCTACGAAGGCCAACATGCCATATGCCTTCTTAACTGACTGCTGCACCTGCATGCTTACCTTCAGCAACTGGTGCAGAAGGACACCCAGGTCTCATTGCACTTCCCCTTCTCCCAATCTATTGCCATTCAGATAATAATCTGCCTTCCTGTTTTTGCCACCAAAGTGGATAACCTCGCATTTATCCACGTTATATTGCATCTGCCATGCTTTTGCCCAATCACCCAACCTGTCCAAATCATCCTGGAGTTTCTCGGCATCCTCCTCACAGCACACACGCCCACCCAGCTTTGTGTCGGCTGCAAATTTGGAGATATTACATCTAGTTCCCTTGTCTAGATCATTAATATATATTGTGAATAGCTGGCGTCCTAGCACCGATCCCTGTCGTACCCCACTAGTCACTGCTTGCCACTCGGAAAAAGACCCGTTTATTCCAACTCTTTGCTTTCTGTCTGCCAACCAGTTCTCTATCCAAGTCAATACCTTGCCCCAATCCCATGTGCCTTAACTTTACACGCTAATCTTGTTAAGTCTGTGTGTTCCAGTTATGGTTAATATGAATCACTGCACACAGACCACAAGAATAACTTTAACAGGTCTTTACTAGTCGAAGGTCAGGGCTGAACTGCCCAATAAATCATTACACAGCACTTATATACTGGTGTGGTCACCACCGGTATTACAGTATACAGCAGCCAAGATAAAGTAGTGCAACTCTTAAAATAGTTCTCTTAAAGGTGGAACGGTTACATACACCACAATCCTCCCTTCTTAGCTTAACAATATATATTCCCCATTAAACATAACATAATAACATATATACACAACTTCATGTAAAAACAGTTCACAGATTCAGTCTCTGAGGAGGCCTCCTGACTTGGTCCGGATAACGCCTCGGTGGTGTAGTAGTTTTCGGTGGTGTAGTAGGTTCTTTTGGCAAGGTCGATTCGGCTTGAATGCCAGTGTCGGGTTCATCTGGTTCCAGTATCACCGGATCGGAGGTAGATACTATGGGTATCTCTGCTTCATCATTAGGCGTATAGAGTTGTGGTGTAGGTTGTCCCTTTTCGGATGACTCTATGATCTGGTCAGCATGGCGCCTTATTATGCTTTCACCAATGTCCACGGTATACATCAGCGGTCCTAGTCGTGTGCAAATAGTTCCAGGCTGCCATTTCTTGGTACGGTAGTCTCGGGCCAAAACTTGTTGACCTATCTGGAAGGTCCTAGTTGGCCTTTCATTCATTCCTTGAAATTGCCGGTTCTCTACGTCCCTTCTGATGTTTGGCTTGATCAAATCCAGCCGGCATCTTAGTCTTCTATTGAAAAACATCATGGCGGGAGTTTGGTTTGTAACCACATGTGTTGCATTTCTGTACGCAAACAAGACGTTATCTACCTTATGTTGTAGATTTATGTCTTCATTACCCATGGCCTTTATGGCCTTCTTGAAGGTCTGGACAAACCTTTCAGCTAATCCATTGGTGGCGGGATGGTATGGGGCGGACGTGTAGTGCTTAACCCCATTGTTTTTTAAGAACTTCCTGAATTCTTCGGACACAAATTGCGGTCCATTATCAGAACAGATCTGTTCCGGCAGCCCATTCCTGGCAAATATGGTCCTTAATACTGTGATGGTTTTTTCCGTGGTGGTGGAGGACATCTTTATTACCTCCGGCCACTTGGAGTGTGCATCCACCGCGATTAAGAACATTGAGTCCATAAATGGACCAGCAAAGTCGATATGTACCCTTTGCCATGGAGATGAGGGCCACTCCCATGGATGTAGAGGGGCTTGTGGTGGGGCGTTTTGGACCTTCTGGCATCCTAGACAGCTCTTGGTCATTTCTTCGATGTCTCCATCGATACTTGGCCACCACACAAACGCTCTGGCTAGGTTCTTCATTTTCACTCCACCCAGATGCCCCTCGTGAAGCTCCTTTCGCACTTTATACTGGAGTTTGGGTGGAATCACCACTCTGGATCCACACATCAAGGTTCCTCGGCACACTGACAGCTGTTCTCTTCTTGGCGAGAATGCTGGCAACAGTGGTTCACCATGTGCTGGCCATCCCTTCACCGTTAAATCGTAGACTCGTGAGAGAGTCGGGTCATTTCTCGTTTCCTTTTCAATGGTAGAATTTGTTACTGGTAGACATTCCACTATGGTTGAGTGGAACATCTCCACTGGGTCCACTGTAGGCGCCTCTTCTACCGTTGGCAACGGTAGGCGCGATAAACCATCAGCATTCCCATGCTGTTTTGATCCTTTGTATTCTATGTCATATTGGTGTGCCCCTAGGAAAAGGGACCACCTCTGTAGCCTTTGCGCTGTCATAATGGGAACGCCCTTTTTAGGGTTGAATATGGATACCAACGGCTGGTGGTCTGTCAGCAGTGTAAACTTCTGGCCCTGCAGGTAATGATTAAACTTCTTTACTCCCCACACCAGGTTGAGAGCCTCCCTATCTATCTGAGCATAGTTGCGCTCAGCGGAGGTCAATGATCTGGATGCAAATGCGACTGGCCTTTCCAAGCCATTTGGCAACTTGTGTGAGAGTACTGCTCCAATACCATAAGGAGAAGCATCACAAGCTAAACGAATAGGTAGCGTTGGGTTGAAGTGAGCCAACACTTCCTCTGAGGTGATCAATGCCTTGCTTTTGCGAAAGGCCTTCTTACAGTCCTCGCTCCACTTCCATGGTACTTCTTTCTGCAAAAGAGCATTCAGCGGGTGCAGCACCGTGGATAGATTTGGCAGAAACTTATGGTAATAGTTAATCAACCCTAGGAACGACCTCAACTGGGATACATTTTCCGGAGCGGGAGCCTTCACAACAGCTTCGATCTTGTCAGGTGACTTGTGCAGCCCCTCCTGGTCAATGACATGACCACAGTACGAGGTCCATTTCTGAAAGAACTCACATTTCTGGCGATTAACTCGAAGTCCATATTCCTTCAATCTGGTGAGCACCAGATTCCAATTTGCAAGGTGTTCCTCATCGTCATCTCCTGTAATCAAGACATCGTCCAAGTAACATTGAGTGCTTGGAATTCCCTGTAATACCTGCTCCATGGCCCTCTGCCAAATTGCTGGAGCCGAAGCCACTCCAAAAACCAGTCTATTATATCGATACAAGCCTCTGTGCGTGTTGATTGTGAGATACTGGCGCGACTCTTCCTCAACTTCCATCTGTAAGTACGCTTGCGCCAGGTCTATCTTGGTGAAGCGTTTCCCGCCAGACAATGAAGCAAAGATATCCTCAATCCGCGGAAGCGGATATTGCACCGTGTGAAGCACCGGATTAACTGTGATCTTGAAGTCTCCACAGATGCGGACCTTCCCCGGTTCCCCTGGCTTGTTACTCGATGAACGCTTCATGACGGGAACAATGGGCGTGGCCCACTCACTCCAGTCCACCTTAGACAGTACTCCTGAACGTTCTAGCCCTTCCAGCTCAGCTTCCACAGCAGGTCGTATCGCATAAGGTACCGGTCTGGCTTTGAAAAATTTTGGGTTTGCATGTTCAGCAATCTTGATTTTTGCCTTAATTCCTCTCAGTGTTCCCAGTCCCTGTTGGAACACCTCTTTAGCCTCATCCAATATTCTGGACAATCGTTCAGGTTTGACATCTTTTTTTCCGGAATCTACCGTTATTGCTTTTAGGGAGTGCCAGTCCATATTTATTTTCCTGATCCACTCCCGTCCCAGAAGTGGTGGACCTCCCTCAGGTAGTACATATAAGTCCATTCCTTGGTGTTCTTTGCCCTTGTGTATCACCTTGACTTTTATCTTTCCGATGGGGTATACTCTTTGCCCCGTGTATGTCTGCAATACTATCTCCGTATCCCGTAGGGGAATATGTGTGAATAACCTTTTGTAATCTTGCTTATTCATGACCGTCAACGCCGATCCGGTGTCCAATTACATCTTCACTTGGACTCCTGCTATCTGCAGTGTGACCCAGATAGTTTGTAGGTCAGCTTCCTTACTCACATTGTGAATTCTCAGACTACCCAGTTCCTTGCTGTTGGAGTCTGAATCCGAATTCTGTTCATCCGAACTCTTCTCAGCCACCTTATGTACCTTTCTGCACTTTTCCTGCGGTGACTTTTTGTTGCTGGTCTTCTTTCCTGACCGGCATACTTTAGCTATGTGACCAAGCTTGCCACATTTTCTACATTCCTGGTTTTTAAACCAGCATTGGCTCTGATCGTGTGTTGTCTTTCCACAACGATAACATTTCGTTATACCCAAAGCCATTTGATCTACGCTGAGTACCGCTGCCTTCAGCTGCATTTCCGCAGTGCCTCTCGCTGCGGCTTCGTGCGATGCTGCAATAGTGACAGCCTTATCAAGTGTAAGATCATTCTCTTCAAGCAGCCGCTTTTGTGTTCCTTCTTTCGACAATCCACACACGAATTTGTCTCTCAGTGCCTCTGTCAGTCTTTCCCCAAACTGACAGTATTTCGCTAGCTTACGCAGTTCAATTAAATACTCCGCGTTGCTTTCCTCTTTCAGTTGCGTTCTCGCATAAAATTTAAATCGTTCCGCTAACATCAGCGGTGTGGGGTTCAAATGATTTCTCAGGACAGCAACAATATTAGCGAAAGCCTGATCCGCCGGTTTAGCTGGTGATAGAAGATGCTTCAATAGCCCGTATGTCTTTGCACCCATTGAGTTTAGTAAGGTTAGTGCTTTATCTTCATCGGATATTTTATTTGCCTTACAATAAATCTCTATGCGTTCTACATACGTGGCCCAATCTTCAGCATCGGGATCGAAATCATTGATGTTACCACGCTTAGGCATCCTCGCAATCTTCTTGAGAAACAAAAAGAAATTTTCTTTAATTTTTTTTTAAAATGGCAGTTTCCCGCGCTTGTCTTCTTCCCCCGCCTACGAAAATGGCGGCTTCCCGCGTTTGCCTTTTTCCCCCGCTGGCTGTAATGGCGATTGCCGTATTGCTGCGTTCGTCCTCCCCAGTGGTTCTCAAATCGTGCCTCCCAGCCCCTCTTGCAGTCCGGTCCTTTCCCCCGGCTGCGGCTGAGTTCTCCGCGGTTTTTTAATTTTTTTATTTTCTCCCGCGCCTTACGCTGTCCCGGTCGCTGCGCCTCGCGGCCTCGGTAGCTGCCTGGCCTTTTTCACCGGTCGCGGTCGAGCTCTCTCTCGACGCTGTTGCGTCTCCCAGCCCGCTTGCAGCCCAGTCTTTTACACCGGCTGCGTTTGCATTCACCGCGGCTCCCGTGCCTTACGCTGCCCCAGTCTCAGCGCCTCTGGCCCCGACTTCTGTCCGGCTCTTTTCCCCGGCCGTGGTCGAGTTCTCCGCCCTTATATCCTCCGTTTTTCCCTCCCCTACTTCACAGCCAACGTGGCCGACTTGCTGCTCGTCGCTGATCGGCTTACCCACCACCGTGATAGAAGGGATGATCACTGCCTGTTGCTGATGGAAGGCTTCGTGTCAGGATTCTTCCTTGCTCTTCAGACCCGAGTCTTTTCTCAGCAGGATGATGAGGGCAGATGCCTCTTCTCGACGCCCGTTAAACTGCCTTGGATATGTCTCTGCCGCAGGGTAAGATCGTACTCGTCACCACTGTTAAGTCTGTGTGTTCCAGTTATGGTTAATATGAATCACTGCACACAGACCACAAGAATAACTTTAACAGGTCTTTACTAGTCGAAGGTCAGGGCTGAACTGCCCAATAAATCATTACACAGCACTTATATACCGGTGTGGTCACCACCGGTATTACAGTATACAGCAGCCAAGATAAAGTAGTGCAACTCTTAAAATAGTTCTCTTAAAGGTGGAACGGTTACATACACCACAAATCTCTTATGTGGGACCTTATCGAAAGCCTTCTTAAAATCCAAATACACCAGATCCACTGGTTCTCCCTTATCTATTTTACCAGTTACATCCTCAAAAAATTCCAGTAGATTAGTCAAGCACGATTTACCTTTTGTAAATCCATGTTGACTTTGTCCGATCCTGTCACTGTTTTCCAAGTGCTCTGCTGTTACATCTTTTATAATGGACTCCTGTATTTTCCCCACTACCGATGTCAGGCTTACCAGTCTGTAATTCCCTGTTTTCTCTCTACCACCTTTTTTGAAGAGTGGGGTAACATTAGCTACCCTCCAATCCATGGGTACTGTTCCAGATTCCATCGAATGCTGGAAGATGATCAGCAAAGCATCAACTATTTCTAGGGCCACTTCCTTAAGTACCCTAGGATGTAGATTATCAGGCCCTGGGGATTTATCGGCCTTGAATCCCATCAATTTCCCTCACACCATTTCCCTACAAATACTGATTTCTTTCAGTTCTTCCCTTTCATCAGACCCTATGTTCCATGACATCTCTGGGAGGTTATTTGTGTCCTCCTTTGTGAAGACAGAACCAAAATATGTATTTAATTGGTCTTCCAGTTCTTTGTTCCCCATTATAAATTCCCCTGATTCTGACTGCAAGGGACCTACGCTTGACTTCACCAATCTTTTTCTCTTCACATATTCTATAAAAGCTTTAGCTAAAGAGTGGCTACAGCACCCAACTTATCAGAAGAAACATCAGAGTTTCAGCGTCTATCCTATTTGTCAATTAGGAGGTACTTTAAACTGAATCCGTAGTTAATTAGTTGGGAGAAATCGGGAGCTGAAAAACGGCCAATTCAAAGCAAAATTAGCATAATTGGTGGCAATGGCATTGTGCAGGGACAGAGGCTTCACAAACCATGAATAAGATCAGGGACCCAGATTGTCTGTAGGCAGGAAACTTGCTGCATTAACTCCAAGCACAGCTAAGTTATGTGGAGTGGCAACAAGTCACCTTCAAGGTGTCATTCGATGTCCGGTTGTCCGGGAAAGCATGGGTAGTGCAAGCCAAATAGGTCTGACAAAGGTTCAGCATGCTGATTCTCCTTCTGAGGCCATGTGGGGGCATGTGAAGAGTACTGACTTTGCTGTGCAGTCTGAGTTCACAGTGTTATCAACACAGTAATGAATCAACACTTACCGTTTTCACAACAGCCTTGCGTGTCTTGCCTGCTGAAGGAGAGGACCCAGGTGGGTCACATAATTGACACGGTAGCTGGAGCAGAATGACTTCCTTGGTGGGGGAGGTTGCTCTAGTTAGACCACAGGCTGTAAATCATTGCAAAGTTTCAACCACTGTCAACATACAGACCTAGCTATGTATAGCAATTTATCTGAAGGGCAATATGATGTCAGCAAAGCAATACCAACTGCAACAAGTGCAATGTGCTTGATAGTTGCAGAGGACTATATCTATCAGATAGGACTCGTGCCATGGAGCACTTTAACCAAAAACATTTACCAGCATTGTTCTATGCAGTTTACTGCTGGACAGATTCAAGACCATCTCCAAGGGGGAGGCAAGTCATATGATGGAAGTAGATCTCGACCTTGCTTCAAACTCAAATCTCTATCGTATCTCCATATGAAATTTTAGATATGCTAGTATTATCAATTTAAAATGAAACGTCACCTGCTTTCTCAAATTAATTATTTTATCTTTGGTGGAAAGTGACTTAAAGCAATTACACAAGTTTTATCTGGGATTATGTGCATTTCTATCCAGCTTAGCCAGGTTCCCAGAGGGGAGTCGTTGCAGCTAATTGCACCCGAAGTTCTCTTCTTGCTTCGAAATGTTGGATGCTTGCAGCTGTATAATGGTTGCAAAGGTTGTTCTCGAGGCCAAACTGTTTGTTATGCAAGTAAGGCATCAAAAGAAAACACAAAACCCATCGCAGTCAGAAGGCTGCAATTCAGTCCTCAGACTGAAAAAGAAAATGGCCTAGAAATTCAGTGGGCCTTGCGCCCACTTAGCGCCTAAAGAGGTCTTTTGCGCCGGCGGGGTGGTAGCGCGGAAATTGAGTGCAGCGGTATTGGCGGCGGTAGCCGTTAGCGCTGCGCCGGGACCGATGACGTCATCGGTGTGCGCGGTGGCCCGTAACGCCCCGAAACCGCGCCGATCCCCATATTTATTTGCGCCCGCCTCCTCCGAAGCGGGCGCAAACAGCGAACAGAAAACGGGGCCGTCCTGCTGCCATAGTGGGGCGCTTTAAAGCTGAAGGTGCGGCCGGCCGCTTTTTCGGCGGCCGCCTGCCCGCACCTCCTTCCCCGGCCTCCTCCACCCCCCCCGCGGCATTGCCAGCTGGTTTCCGTGGAGCCCGGCACTTCTCCGTTGTGCCGGGCTCTTTTGCCGGCACTCGCGATCGGGGCTCCGGCCGTTGCAGGCACCTCCCCCTTAAGAGAAGGAGGAGGCCTGCAGTACCGCAGCCTGCCGCACCGCATCGGGTGGCGCTGCGGCAACTAGCGCGCCGATATTCAGTTGCAGCGCCCCAAACAGAGGCGGGCACACCCTGGTATAGCGCCCGCTTCCGAATTGGGGCGCAGAAGACGAATATACGGCGTGCGCTAATGCCTCCCCGCCCAGCGCTAACTTTTGGGCGCGAGCGAGCTGCCCGCGCCCAAGTGAATTTCTAGGCCAATTGATTTATCACAATTGTTTGCCAAGGGGAACGAGCTCCTTTGATCTAGAGTGTTGAAATCCTGCTTGGATAGTATAAATTCAGCTGCTTTTCCCATTCTGTGGGCTCGAACTTTAACCACTTGGTTATGTGGCAGTGAGATGGGACTTTATGGGCTGAAGCATCGTGTGTAACAATCTTCAAAATTCTGCAAAAAAGATTCTAAAAAATAGTTTTAAAGTAATGTTAATTATTATTAATTTATATTCTATGTAATTTTTGTAAATAAATTTGACTAGTTTTGGCCTGAATACCCCTCTTAAACATGTTGTTTTCTGCTCTTGAGTGGACAGAGGTTTATAATAGGTAAGCAAGGTGACTTATTGTGAAGTACCACTGTAAAAAGATAAATGCTAATCCTGTGTCATGCTACTCCCATTAATGGCGCACATAAAAGTGTTGAATTTCGAATCATAGAAGCAGTGACAATAATTCTAAATTGTAAAAAATTTATCACTCCCAAAACGAAGTGCCTGAAATTCTCTGGCTGTGTCCCCTTACGCTGTGCAGAATTGGGTAAGCACAATGATTCATGTCCGTCTTTAATTTATTTACAAACTGTTATGGTGACCCGGTTTGCCTGAAAACATTGCAACAATTCTCCAGCCCACCATTTCTAAGTGGGGGAAAGCTAAGCTGTTAAAGTAATCTCTCCAACTGAGGTATGTACTTACTTTGATATCTGTCATGAGGTCTGCAACATATCCCTTCTCCAGAACGGCCATGACACAGTGCCAACGCCTCACAGGTGAAGTATGGCTTGAGCATGTTCACATGGCAACTGCAGCACTTGCATGGCCAACTAGGTAGTTCAATTACAAGATTCGTCTCATTCTGTTCCTCCGCAATTGCATATGAACCTTCCCAGTGAGCCTGTAATTTGTTTCATTAGTTGTACATTCAGGAAAAGAACACCATTTTGATTTGTGCAATTATGGGGTTCACACTTGGGGAACACAACTGATTGGCCCTAAAACTCTGGGGGGGCCCTACAATACTACAGAAGTCAATTGGCCTCTCATTCAGCTGGGGTGGTCTGGCTCTCCTTTGCTGCCTGACATGCTTGGCTTTCTCACATCATCCACTGCTTCTCTTCCTCCAACATGTAAATCATGTACAATGAGATTCACATAGCCTTCAAATAAGTGTTGCCTATTGATGCCTTGGAGCAGCCCTCCCCATAAGTAAGAGAGATTGTAGGTGAAGTTTACCTTAATAAACCATTTTAGCCTTGATCAAAGCCTAGCAAGATTGACTGGCATTGATTTGGAAGGTGAAAGTGATTACCAGTTATTCTTCCTATGTTTCATTCTGCCAGTTTGAGTGGACATTGGTGCTTTTTCTCATTTTCTCCCATCTTGTTTCTGTGCAACTCCACTGTGTTATCGATTCCATTTTTCACTGGATGTTCACTGATATTAATTTCTTTGGATGATTCACGCTCTTTAATTAAAGTGGATATTCATAACAATATAAAGAGCCCCATGGGGATGATAAAACATTGTTTTTTTTTTGCTCCAGCTAGAGTTGTATAATGAGGTGACCAGTCAATGTGATATTTTGACTTGTTTAGATCAATAGCAACTTTATATTTCACTCAAAGTGTATTACATATGCCTACTGTAATTCCTTGCTACACGAGAAATCTTTGATTTGAATGGTACAGGTGTTAAGGGGGAGAAACTCGATGGTTTAGCGCCCCCAGGGGTGATAATGGGGCGCTAACGACTTACCGCCTAGGCGCAACGAGATGAACTATTCCCGTGAACTTTGGTGAGAGGTTTGCAGTGGCGGTAAGACATTGCGCCATGATCTCCTTCGCCCAGAGATCGTGACGTCATTGCCGTGCGCATTGCCCCGGTAGCGCCCCAGACCCAAACTTCGGTTCTGCCCCCTGCAGCGTTGCCGGGCAATGACACCGACAGCTGCAGGAGGTGCTAATCGGGAGGCTGGGGGCTTCGGGGGCGAGGTTGCTGAGGTAAATACCAACATTTCTGAAATGTTTTTGTTCAATTTTTTTTACTTGTCCTGGGCCGCGATCGATCAGCCCGGCACTCTGCTGGAGTGCATGGGGCTGATCGAGCCAGATCACGGCCGCCTTCAGGGATCAGCTAACTGGTCCCAATACAGAGCCTGCAGCGATGGCCCTTCCGTTTAAGGGAGGGAAGGAACCTCAGAATGCGGCAGCGTTGCACCACTACCGCCCCGCCTGCGTCCTTTAGCGCTCCAGGAAGGAAGTGGAGCACTTGATTTAGCGCTCCACTTCCTTCCTGGAGTGCTAAAACCCAATTTTTTAAAAGCTGGGAATCACTAAGTTTCCCAGCTTCCAAACGTTACCGCCCCCAAATGAGGCGATACTGAATTTCTCCCCTTTGAATATTAACATACCACTACAATGTAAAATAAGAAAGACTAATTGTGGAAATATTTTTAAAATTTCACTGGATTTGTGTGACAGAACCTTCTTACTGCTTTCAAAGTTGCATGGATATCTTTTTATAAAATTGTTCTCAGGATGTGGGCAACACTGGCAAGTCTGCATTTATTATCCATCCCAGGATAAAGGGTTGTCAAGTTTCCTTCTCTAAAGGATATTAGTGAAATAGTTGGATTTTTATGACAATTGGTGAACTTCCTTGGTCAGTGAGAGAAGCTCAATCATTCAGATTTGTCTGCTTGGGTCAATTTCTTAACAATATTGTGTTCCTTCTCCATTGTAAAATCCTAGTGTATGCTTTTCAGAGTGTTGTACTTTGGGTTAGGAGAGAAAGGGGTGACTGGTACGTTGGTTTAACACCGTACTTCCATCTATGTGACCTGGATTTGTTCAGACTCATGAGACAAAAGACTCCTCTCTGAGTGTAAAGGGATAATGTGAGATTAGTTTGGGAAAGTCTCAACCCAATTCATGGTGGGTGTGAGTCCACAACATCTACGTGTCCCTTATTTAATACATATCAAAAATTGACATATCAACGAAGCTTTATAGTGTGCTAGTGTGGGAAATGCAAATGTAACTTTGGTGCAAAGGCGGTGGAGGAGTCCGAAGGTTGGGGTTTAGTCAATTTGCTGGAGCAAAATTGATGGAGGCCAAAATTCCATGGGAGTTCCACTCGTCTCCGGCCCGAACTCTCGCAGGAGACTTGCGGAACCCTTAGAAAGATATCGGAGACCCACTTTGCGCTGGTTCTCGCTCCTTTCTGGCGTTTGCTTTTGTAAGATGTGAAATTTCTGTCCACTCCTTACAGGCAAACAATGATCAGGAACAAGGACTCTCAAAGCTGGGAGTTCACATTCCTCATGCTCACTTGGAATCCAGTGCAGTAGGGATGCTTGGTAGTGGAAATCTGCAGGCCTCCACAAGCATCTTGTCTGTGGCTTCCAGTGTTGGGGCGTACACACTGGTGACCGTTGATCACTGGTTCCAGGCTAGGTTGAGCGGTAGAGTCATGAGGCGTTTATTTTTTCCACAAGGGGAGTCTCTGAGACGTTTTATGGCGAAGCCTACCTCATGGAGGCGGCGTTCTTCTTCAGGTTTGCCTTTCCAGATGAAGGTGTAACCACTGCCCTGCTCCTTGAGCTGGCCTTCCCCTGCCCGCCGGATCTCGCTTAGGGCGGCGATGTCTATGTCAGAACAACTGAGCTCCCGGGCAACGATAGCAGTTGGGCGTTCCGGTCTGTCGCTGTTGGGGTTGTCCATGAGGGTCCTGACGTTCCAGGTCCTGAACTTTATTTTAAAGGGTGGAAGATGCCTGTGCGTGAATTCTTTTAACGTGGGGTGGTCGTTGCACACCAGCTACCACATGGGCTTAACAGAACAAGGTCTTGGTCCAATGGCAAGGGGAGCCAATATGATTGGAGACCAGGCTCTGCTACAATGGCCTAGCACACACACACACATACACACACACACAAACACAAACATACTCCTACTGTCCTCCTCCCTCCTTCCCGCAGGTCCTCTCTGCCTGGATTTCATAGGCTGCAGTGTAGTCCTCCTGACCCCGCTGCTGGTCCACATTGCGCCACTCCTGGGCTCGTTCTCGCCCCTGGGCCCCGTCCTCGCTCCTGGGCCCCGTCCTCGTTCCTGGGCCCCGTCCTCGCTCCTGGGTCCCGATCATGCTCCTGGGCCTCGACCTCGCTCCTGGGCCCCGTCCTCACCCCTGGGTCTCGTCCTCACTCCTGGGCCATATAATAGCAGTTCCAACAGTATATTGATTTTAACCTAACTTTGACAAAAATATATTTTTAAATGTGAGTTTTGTATTGCTGCAAACAGTATGTAAGTGGTTAACTCCCTAGGGCATACAAGATACCGGCCTAGAAATTGAGTTTTGGCTTAGCCAGGGCTTTAGCGCCGGAAGTTAGTGCCGGCGCTAAGTCCCCCTGCGCGCGCCAAAAATTCAGCAGGGCCGCGCCCAAACGGCTGCCGGCGCTACTGAAGGGTCTTTGCGGCGGTAAATCGGCGCTAACTGCCGTTTCGCGCCGCAATTCCGGCGCTGCGGCACCCGATGCGGTGCGGCAGGCTCGGGAAGTGCAGGCCTCCTCCTTCCCTTAAGGAGGAGCTGGCTGCACCCGATCGCGGCCCGCGAAAATCTTTTAAAAAATGAGCCCGGCACCTCGGACAAGTGCCGGGCTTGCTTCTGTTCCGGGGGGGGGGGGGGGAAGTCCGGGGAGGGAGCTGCGGCCAGGCGGCCGGCGGGAAAGCGGCCGGCCGCCGCGGGGCCTTTAATGCGCCGGCGCAAAGACTCGTAAGACTCTGTTGCCAGAGTCTTAGTTGCGGCTGTCACGGGCGAGGCGGCCGCAACTGAATTTCGGCGCTGGGGCCCGTCGGCATGGCAACCGGGACGCTGCGCACACCGATGACGTCATCGGTGCCGGCGCAGCGCTACCGGTCTACTGCGGCGTAAGGGCCCCAGGCAATTTCGGCGCCGGCGCCAAATGCAGCGCTAGGCCCTCTAGCGCCGCAAAATCGGCGCTAAGGGCACTCAATTTCTAGGCCACCATCTTTAACAGAAAGCATGAGCTTAAATGGAGCTAGGATACAGATCAGTCATGATCTCATTGAATGGCGGAACAGGCTCGAGAGGCTAAATGGCCTATTCTTGTTCCTACGTTCTTCAGAAGCACATTGGGGCACCTTAATGCTTAAGGTATCATTCTATTTAATTCACCCAATGTGACTGGTATCTCTTTCTCTCCACACATGCTGCCTGACCTGCTGAGTATTCCCAGCATTTTCTGTTTTTATTTCAGATTTCTAGCATCCGCAGTATTTTGCTTTTGTGTTGTGGCTGGTAGCTAGTCAGTCTACAATCAAAAGACTAGGCCCCAGCCTGGGGTAATGATGTTGATTGATAACATTTTGAGACTTTTGAAAAGAGGGTAGGGTGCTTGATTGGTTGGAGCTCTTTTTGATTGACAGCTTGTGGTCAGGAATTTACTTTTGCAGATTTATATTGGCAAGTAGGTTCTGACGAAGGGTCATCGACCTGAAACGTTAACTCTGTTTCTTTCTCCACAGATGCTGCCTGACCTGCTGAGTATTTCCAGCATTTTCTGTTTTTATTGTGAGACTTACCTGTAGCCTATGTATAGAGTAAGGGTTCTCTGTTATGGTCCCTGGGTCTCGCTATAATTTACCTAGATATTGGGCGGAGAAAGGTGCACTCCAGATCATAGAGGATCTGAGGTCTGCTCACGGGAGTGGCTGGTGATGTTGACCCAAGAAAAATCTTAAAATTTGACAGACCCTGTAAGAACACCCGAAGTTAGTCCCAAAGGGTGGAAGGAGGCTCGTGTGGAGCATAAACACCGCCATTGACCAGTTGGGCCAAATGGCCTGTTTCTGTGCTGTAAATTCTAAGTAATTATGAACACTTTCAATACAAGAAGCCAGTAATTGGGGGTCAACTCGACATTCCCAACTTGAAACCAGACAAGTAGGAAGTTGGAAGTGCAGGATTTACACAGCTTCTGTGTTACTCTAACTACAAAGCATTTATCTGTTTTCAACAGTAAATAAATACAGCCAGCTGCAGTTTTGTGTACATGATGCAGATTTATGTTGGAATTCGAAAGCCCGAAGTGATTAAATTTAGTTTTCCCCTCTTAGGACATATTTGCATATGACATCAACAGATTGCATTTCCAATCTGCCAAGCTTCACAGTAGCTAACCTCTTCAATCTGTTTTACCTTTTGGAATCCTTGGAGTACTGGACCTCCCTTTGCAATTTCCTATTGTATAACAATTTTTAATGCTGCATATTATAAGGTGGCAATAGATCAAAAAGAGTCATGATTCCTGCTTCTTCACAGCTTTCCCATACTATTCCATCAAACATTTCTTCTCCCCCCCCCGCCCTCAACATCACAGCACTGGTGCCAGTAGACCATAAAGGAGGAGATTGTTACTGTGAGGCAGGAGATGGAAGAAAGATACGGGCCAGCTGGTATTGAATATTGCATTAGCTCATGTCAGAACCCTGGAAACTGACTGTAGAATTCTCATAAATTACTTTTAGTGTTCAATAAAATGCACCCTTGAATGAGAAATAACTAGAAAGTATAATTTCCATAGGGGTTCCCCAAACTCCTGCCATCATTTTGGCAGAAGAGCAGTTGAAACCCCGGAGAAATGGCAACCGGTTATTTATACTGCTTCTCTGGGGTTTTTGCCAATCCTCTGCTGAAGTTATGGCAGGAGATCTGGAGAACCTCCATAGAAATGCTATCCCTAGATTTTATAAGGTTTAAAACAACATAGCATTCAGCAGCTTCTGCTAGCTGACAAACTACATTTTTCACATTATCTAGTTTTTCCAGCAGCATTAACCCATTGTCGAATTGATGCATTGTCAAGGACTGTCTAGAAATGCTTATACTAATATGAAATATATATGAAAATTATTGTTCGGAATAATCTGAGGCATTGGTTGATGAACCCAACACCAGTTGCCAGTTGAGCAAACCACACTTCCCCTTACAGTGATACCCTTGAGTCAATTAGTTTAATTTGACATAGAAATCCACTGCACACTGAGTTAAACTTTGTTACTTTCCAAATCAAATTAAATAGAATTAAACTCCTTGAAGTGGGGTGTTAGCCGTGGGTCAGTCGTAGCATTCTCGCCCCTGAGACGGAAGGTCATGGAATCAATCTCCACTGTCGGACTTGAGCACATGATCTAGGCTGATATTTCAGTGCAGTACTGAGTGAGTGCTGCATTGTTGGAGGTGCTGTCTTTCAGATGAGACGTTTAGCTGAAGCCACATCTACTCTCTCAGGTGGGCATAAAAAAATCTCGTTACACTATTTGAAGAAGAGCAAGGGAGTTCTCTTGGTGAATTGGCCAACAAAATTCCCTCAAACAATACCACTAAAACAGATAATCTGGTCATTTATCTCTTCTGTTTGTGGGATACTTATCTGTGAAAATTGGCTGCTGCATTTCCCATTAGATTACAACAGTGACTACATTCAAAAGTACCTCATTGGCTATGAATTGCTTTGGGGCGTCCTGAGATCTTGCCAGGCATTAGATAAATGCAAGTTCTTTCTTTCAACTTTACCCAACCCCAACTCCACTTGAAGACTGTTTGACCCTCCTTCACTTTATTGCCCCCAGGGTATCAGGAATTGAAGATGAACTAAAACAAAATCAAAATACTATGGATGCTGGAAATCTGAAATAAAAACAGAAACTGCTGGAAATACTCAGCATGACAGGCAGCATCTGTGGAGAAAGAAACAGAGTTAACATTTCAGGTCATTGACTTTTCATCAGAACTAAAAGTTTTGCTTAATCCTGAAATATTTTAAGAAAGCTTTTTGTTAGTGTACCAAGTCATATTTGATAGCTGTTCCATAAGTTGGATCACACCATAATGTGGTTCATTGGTACTTGAACACACAGAGGGTTGGAGTAGTAAGCTGCCAGTTCAGCCATTTCTTCAGAGATGGAAGTCCGATGGTTTTTAATTGGAGGTGGGAAGGGTGAAATCAGGCCCTTGGTGGCACAGTGATTTAGAAATGCAACATGCAGTGACACACAGTGGTAGGCCTAGACTTGCATTGTGATTTCCCCATTTGACGCGAGTTACCAATTAGTCATGTATTGTGTTCAGCTGCCTAATGGAGGCTATAGAGATACAGTCAAAAATTAAGATCAAGGGTCATAATAGGAAACATTTGTGCATCCATTGGCAGAGACCAGAGAGCAGGTTAACAGCTGGAGGGAAGTGTTGTAAGGTTTTGAATCTCTGGTGTCCCTATGTTTAGGGGAATTAACCTTATTGCTAGCTTTGACCCTGAGCAGAGACAACAGTCACAGAAACTGATATTGAGATTACTAAGCACCTTATTCAATTGCCAAGAACAATAAACAACAATTCAAGATAATGCTTACAACTGCGGAATATGGCTAAGAATGCAGGGTGACCAAGCCGTTGTTCTGGGAGTGCCAGAGTGATTCTTCCTTGCATGTTGATCTCAACACTCAGTGGTTAACTAACTACTCTACTGAGATGCCTTTGCTGCTCCTACTTACAATACCTTCTTTCTCTCTTTTATATTATTGGAGGAGAACCTGATTGATACTTATAAGGAGTTGTTCTTTTTTTCCCCTCTCTGACTTCCTGATAGAATATAAGAAGTTGTTCTTTCTCTTTGTCAATGTGCATAAAGTTCCAGTCGTTGACCTTTGTTCCGCTTTTCTTTGCTTGGTGAGGCAGTTATCTTTTAGAAATAGACAAAGTCTAGATCGTTATCTGTTCTATTGTTAGCAAACGCCCAATCTCTTTCCCTTCCTTTAGCAGTAAACTAGTCCATCATACTTTTCCTCAGGAGTCACTTGGCCTGATGCAAAGAATTCTGGATCCTACACTGTGCCCAAAGAGGACATAGGTAAAAATACAAAACATCAGTTTGGGATAATAGCTGGCCTTGAACTGCAAAGGCCAGGTTAACAGGTGGCTGTTTAGGCCAGCCCTTTAAATTCCAGTCGAAAGAGTCTGTGAGGAAATCTACTGCCTATTGAAGGGAGCATGTCGGGATGGAGTTCTCTGACCTCCCGGGGAACCTCCTCTCTTTATGCTCTTCAAAGGCCTCACCAGAACATATGCCAGTTGAGATTTAGGGGGGAATTTTCCTGGGGGTCAGTGTGGTAAACCACTGTTGTTAGTATTGTTGTTCACCACTGTTGTTAGTACTGTTGTTCACTGTTAGTACTGTTGTTCACTCTTGCATATTGTTGTACTTGTCTGTGCATGCCTCAGCTGACTCCGCCCCTGGCTCCACCCTCATGGCTGGGTATAAAGGTCGCTGCTCGGCAGCCCCCGGCCCTTTTGGATACCAGGCAACCACAAGAGGCGTGCTCTGTTCTTTGGTAATAAAAGCCTGTTTATTACTTTCTCAATCTCCAGTCTTCTGTAGCAATTGATAGTGCATCAGTCAGCAGGCGCGATCGATGGCGGGTCGGGTGGGGAAGTATTTTTTTTTGACAGCGGGTCGGGACCACGTGCCTTTACCAAATGTCGGGGCTGTCAGCACTGAGCAGACCCAACATGCAGTGGCGGGGGAGGCAATTCAGGTCATTATGACCTTGTTAACAGAGGATTAACAATGATGTTGAGCTCACCTTTAGAATTTACCAGCTCGCCAACGGTGTCCACATTGCTCAGGGACCTCGTCTGTTAAGCTGGGCAGGAATTGAATGGCCATGGAATCATCTCATTACTTGACAGCTTGAAATGTGCTATAAAGGCTCCCCTCTCACAGCTGTTCACTTTCCAAGCTCAGAAGCTGTTGCTTACTGTATTTGGAAGACAGATTGAACTTTATGCAGGTTGCAAGTGTTTGGAGCAAACTCTCTATCCAGTGTCACCTCATTGGAGCAACCTCTCTCACCATTGACAGATTGCTTCTGCCATCTCAAGTTTACCTGTCATTTATTCCATCAGCATTGGTACGGTTTATCCTCTCTCAACTTGGTCCTCCGAATCCCACCATGATCAGCCACAACACCAGCATCACCAGGCACACCAGCAGCACCAGCAACCACACCAACCTTCTCCGCAATCAACTAATGCTGCACAGGGCCTCAGCACCTGACCACATTGCTGCCCGGGAGGCCAGGGAGGGCCTCACCATGGCCAGATTTACTTCACTTGATGCTGCACACCCTGGCTGCCACATGATGCGCTAGGTTGGCACCAGCCCACACCAACACCATAAAGCATCCCTATAATGCCCAAGCCATTCCTTTCACACTCATCACCATTGCGAGGGGTGCCGTTATGTCTCACCATTCACTACCACTCACTAAGACACTTCCAAAGGTGCACACAAATCTGTCCAGTAATGTAAAGTGTTGAAAATAAAGATTTCAATGTTTGACAGCACATTAACAGAAACTTTACATGAACAATGGCAATAACATCCAACTGCCTACCCTTGTGTGTTGTTAGTTGGTATGATTGCATTAGGATGAGGGTGAGTGTGAGGGGTGGCTAGTGAGATGGGGATGTGATAATGTAGATAGAGAGGGATGGGTAGAGGTGCAAGGTAAGTTGGTGTGAGTAAGGATGTGCTGGAGTAGGATAGGGAAGGTAGAGTGATGGGGATGTGATGAGAGGCACAGCAGGATGAGGCTGAGTGTGGCTTTGCAGTAACGTTTTGTGATCTATGGAGACCATTGAAAGGTTTGTGCCACTGCAGTCTGGTCCTCTTGTTGACATCTCTGCTTGTGCCCTCCTCTGCAATGTGCAACCAGGCTGCGTTGGTCTCCTGTGGAGGTCTCTTCCGCCCATGGGAAGCCAAGAGATCCTCCCTACGTGCTGTGACTCCCTCCATAAGCATATGGAGAGAGTCATGGGAGAACCTGGGTGCAGCCCTGCACTTTTGTGCAGTGCTTGTCAGTGTTTCCAGCACCTCAATGCTGTAGAACACTGACAGCACAAATGTCAAAGTAAATTTGCGCATAGTCCCTTTAAGGAAACCGGCTGATGACGCATCATCAAATGACATCACCAGACCCACCTCCTCTAATTGGCCGGGAAAGAAGCCCAATCAGGGGAAATTCATCCTATAGAGCAGGCTGGAGCCAGCAGCAGGGTCGGGACCCGCCACTGACATCGCCCGCCACGGACCCACCGAGGTAGGGAAAATTGCAACCTTTGAGTCTCTTTGAGGCCTTCCCAATGCCCGAAACAGCTACTAGAATGAGGTAAATTGATTCCAGACAGGATTGATTACCTTTCCTACTTAGGGTGCCTCCAGCGAGATCCAAAAACTTCTTTTTAATAAAAAAAATTTAAGAAATATCTTTGGCTCATTCGGGCCTCGGGGAGTTCAGGTGGAGTGGCTAGGTACCACTGTACCTTAGAACGGTGAATTGGGATCGGCCAGGATCAGCCCGCTGATGCACTCTTGCCAGTGTGCCCCCCCCCCCAACTATGCAAATGATTTGAGACAGGGTCTCCAACCTTGGACATGGATGGGAAGGGGTTCAGCTCTGTCGGCTCAAGTGTAGTGGAGTGACTTCCCAGAAATTTCCAGGCCATATTGTATTGACCAGTCACGGTTTAAAAACCCAAACCGTATTTACATTCATTTTCTGGCTTGCATGTCAGAAATAGAATATTTGTTTGACATTCCAATGTCCTAATGTCTTTGAATGTCAATGTCATATTTTGTATAAATCTGGCTAGGTTTGAAGGAGTGTCCTACAGGCTAAGAGTGTGGATATCATAATCACACATCATCCCAATGGAAACAGCTGCAGTACCAACCTGTTCCAAGCATGATGCTAATGCCTCAATCTGCCAGTGGGATGATGAATGCCCTTTAGAAATAATGAAATCTGCCCAAAATTAGGAATAGTTGGATCAGTTCCACAATTTATTGAAGCAACTATTTTCTTGAAGTGATGCTGTAGATATGTTACTAAACTGGTTAAACTGCTGAAGCAGTAATACTGAAAGGCCACTGCAACATTAACCCACACCCTGCTCAGCAAATGTGAATTGTGTGCAACTACAAAAAACAACATCCTTTTGAGGGTAAAGTTGATCTAGAATTCCAGTAACATTGACTTCTTACTTCCTTTTTATACTTTATTTACTCAAAATGGGGAAGATTTCCTCTGATTGCTGTTGGTGGTGAAACTGTAAAACAGGACGATATAAAAAAAATACATTTATGATTTCACTACAAATAGGAAATCAGAACACTTCCTGCTGTTGTTTAAACAGTATTATTTAGCCTGATTCTTGTAGTTTTATTTCCCCCCACCCTGCTGAAGACGCTCACTCATACAGGGATGCCGTTCCATCCTTCTAGCCTTATCCAATGTCAACACATGAACACTTTCCAGTCGTACTTACTGGATAACAGTCAGCAGCAGAAACCCTGGCAGATGTTTTGCTCCTTCTTGGCCACGGAGCCCAATTTTGTGATTGCAATTGCTCCCTTAGTTATGATTGGCTCACTCAGATCAGGGATCAAACCTTGGAGCTTCCAGTCTGAGTATTTTACCCAGTGAAGCCATTATGCATTAGAGGATGGATTTTTAAAAAGCCCGCTTACATATCCACAGTTTATTTAAAACCATAATTTTTGATCTGTTTGTATAGTTTAAAGCATTTCTTTGTATGTAAAATCATATTTATGACCTTTATTGGAGCTATTGTTAACAGGATATATTCATTAGTAATTGAACAGTGAGTAGGGAAGTTACCCTAGTGGTATCAATTTTGGAATCAACCTTTATTGAAAATAGGATGTTTTAGAATCGGCAGTTATCGGGACATGTACTCTGCTGGAGAAGAGGTGTTACTTACGAACTTGAATCACACAAGACAGATATTGAAAAATAATTTACTTGGTAGAACAGTGTTTGAGATAATACCAAAGGCATAGTAAATATGATTGACTGGTCTTTGACAAGTGTAAAAGACACTTGAATTTATGATGTGAATCTTTCTTGCAGTGAAAAGCTCAGTGAGGAACAGAATAAGTCTATATTCTCTAGACCATTTTACTTATGCACTAAGTAGATGATACATGATTGCAATCCACTTTAAGATAGAATGGGAAACACACTGACACTACTCACTAGCAGGTGAGTTACTTTTTGTCTTTGGGATGGAAAATGTCATTGCTGCTGATTTGATGATCAGAATTTTACAATCTTAAGTAGCCTACCATGTGCTTGCAGTTCAATTAAATGTACTTGTGCCTGCTGAATAAAGAGCAACAGTGGCTCCAGGCGCTTAAAATAAATTTGCTGCTCTATCTCTATCTGTCAGCCCTACTACCTGAAGGTACAAAGAGAAATGTAATTAAAATAAACTGGGCTTGCGTCAGACCAAACAAAGGCTTGTACAATGCGGCCATAGATTCAATAAGAGATGCACTCTATATAGATTGGAAATATAAATTGGTAGACCATGAGGTCAGTATGTGAAAGCCGTGCCCTCAATTAACTTTAGGATGTTAATACAGACTGTTAGATACACTCTAAGTGAAACAGCTTGGACAAGTGCTGGGCTATACTGAGGCCTTTATAAAATCCATTGAACTGTGGGTAGATCTATGGCAGAAACAATCACCTATTCAGAGATCAGTTTCCACAGATAATGGGCTGGGTTTTGTCAATGGGAAGCTTTTGGAGGCAGGACTGCTGCTTGCCGGCTTTCAATCCTGCCTCCATCAGCTTCTGGCCAACCAGCGGGATTTTCCCCTGATTGACCTTGTTAAGCTCGCCCAGCAGGCTCAGCAGGCCAATTAGGGGGAAGTCACTGACAGAGCACATCAACGTCTGACGTGCAATCTGTCACGATTTCTTGAAAGAAGAAATGTCATCGTTTGACAGCCCTGTGAAGCTGTCAAACATTGACATTCTGTGTAGTTTGATGAGACCTTGTGATCAGGACTCATCAAACCTTTCAACTTTGCAGAAATCACCTGGCTGCTGATTCGGAGGATCCAACAGCCAATCTGTGAAATGAAGCTGTCGGGACTCCGGATCCACAGTGGCTGAAGGCTGTAGGCAGAAACAAAGGTAAGTGAACATTTTATAACACTTAACACACATCTTACATACTTACCATTCCACACTTGCACCCATCACTCACCTCTACATCTCACTTTCAGACCCCTCCGAACTCCGCAGATCTCCTTCTCATCTCCTACACCCTGGCAGGGTTCTCTGAGGTTGGGAAGCCTGCACCTCAGAGCTAAAAATAGGGATAATCCTATTTTCTGCCTGTTAACTACCTGTTAACTACCTGTTAACTCCTGGCAAGAGGGCACGGAGGTGGGTTGGGGCGGGTTTGCTATCCGCCCCCAAATCCTGCAACTTTACCGGCAGTCCCGCCTCCATACCCACCTCCTCGGGGCTGACAAAATCCATTTCATTTCCCTTGACAGTTTTTATAAAACCTCGTCGATATATTTCCATGATCAGTGGTAGCTAAATTGCTATTTAGCTAGCTATAGAAAGACTTATAAGGATAAAAGTAAACAAGGTCAATGGAAAGATAATTTGATGTATTTATTCACATTCCTTTAATCTATTCCATTACTGTACAGAATAAAATCCCTGGATCTGTATCCCAGATATTCATTTTTACCCTGGTCCTCAACTATCGTAATAATAAATTCCATCCAAATTAATTCCTAACAGCATTGCAGGAGCACTGTTACAGTTGTAGTGGTTGCCTTTGGATATTCGCTCAGGTACAATGATGCTGGTCACTCCCATATGTATATACAAATGGTCCGAGCCTCTTGCATTTAGAGGTTGTGCCTGTACCGATCAATATCTAACAATATAACCGTATAACGATAGGAACCCCTTGTGATCTGAACTAGATAGTAGGGCTAATTTTAACTTTCAGCAGGGGCAGTCAACAGTCAGTAGCAGATCGGCTACCTGCTATACACCTCAACTGATTTCCCTTCCCTGATGAAGAGACAGACCCTGAAATACCATGGAATTTTTGCTGGATCTCCAACATTAAATAAGGGCAACTTGCTTTTCAGGCCAGAAAACTAGGGTGTAAGCCATTTCCACCAGTTTCTACCCCATCTCATTGATCCGCTCATTAAGTCCACATGCACCTAATTTCAATATATTATAATGAGGACCAGTGGTACAGACACTCCACATTTCCTGAGTTACACTCCACGCACTACAGGTAAGTTTGAATGAGAAATATAAGGTTCAGCTGAGGCTGGCAGAAGTGAGACATTTTGGCTGGGATCTTACCTGAGGAGGTGCATTGGGGGCAGGACTGCTAGTTTCTGGGTTCTAGTCCCGCCCCCAGCAATGCTATTTTCCCCTGATTGACCTTGTTAAGCCTGCCCTGCGGGCTTGCCGGCCAATTAAGGGAAAGCCAGTGTCAGATGACGTCAGTGCATGATGCTTCATCAACCGGTTTTGTTCAAGAGACAGGCACCATAATTTTATGACAGATGAATTGTCAGTGTTTGACAGCATTAAGTGCGGTCAAACACTGACAATCACTGTCCAAAGGTGAGCCCTTGCACCCAGGCTCACCAATGACTCTCTCCTTAGGAGAAAACAGATGGCAGCTGCATGTGAGATTGCAGGCGCCATCTGTCAATTCTTCCGATCAGATGAGGCTTCACAGAAACATCAAATCTTGTCACCTACAGATACATATAAACAGAATAAAAATATTTCTCACTACATTCTCTCACCTGTCATACATACTTGCAGCAGACCCATAGCTTGCCTCGCTGACCCTGGCGGGGGTTTCCCGCTGTCAGGAGGGTCACATCAGCAGGCGTAAAATGGTGAAAAGCCTCTTAACTGCCTGTTAACTACCTCTTAACAGGCAGTTAATTGGCTCTAATCCCCTTCCCGCCACTAGGAGATGGGTCCCTGCGCGAGTCGGGGACCCAGCTCCCGGGAAGATAGTTTGGAGGCGGGTTGGGACCCGCTCCTAATTTTTCCCATTTTTCCAGCAGTCCCGCCTCCAAACCCGCCTCCTCAGGGCTGGTAAAATGCAGCCCCAAGAGCCAGAAGACGGCTGAAAGTTTGTGTAGTGATTACTGGGAACAACTTTCTGGAGTTGTTTGTTCTTTGCTTTTTTGGGTTATGCAGCCTAGACAGTCACCCACTTGCTTCTGACTGCATGAAGGTTTCCACTTCTACCCAGAGAGGCCTTCTTAAAAGCAAGTATGCTATTCCCCATGGGATACCGCTATGCCATTATAATGATGGAGCAGAAGCAGGATAGGAATCATGAAAGGAGAGTGAGGCAGCTTTTAAGATGGATGAATCCCACAAGACACACCAAAGAATATACAAGCAACACAGGTCCTGTGAAGACCGTACTAAGGAGATGTGTATGAGTAAAGTGCACTTTATCAGAGATGCAATAGGGGAACTGTGCCAGCTATTGCATGAGGAGCTGCAGCCAAGGTTATCTGCCTGTGTTGCTTTGTCTGTGTTTATGAAGGTGACGACCACATTCAAGTTTTACGGCACCAGATCATTTCAGGCAACCACAGGGGATCTCCTGTAACATGAGCCTGGGTACTATATGGACATGCATTCATGCACTTTTCAGGAGAGCAGGGCAATTCACTGAGCTTGGCATCAGAGCAAGGCAGCAGCGAGATAGGGCCAGCCAGCTTTACAGGATTGCTGGCTTTCCTAAGGCCCAGGGTACAATAGATGGAATCCATATTACTTTCCAAGCTCTTACATTTAACCATCTCAACAGAAACTGTAATACTATGCAAAGGATCCTGTAAGTCAGTACGAGATTTACTGGAAGTTGTCATGATGCATTCATCATCAGGAATGCAACCATTCCTGTGCTCTTTAAAGAAGAAATGGATGATGATGCCTCTCTCCTGCTCCCAATAGACAACGATGTGCATTCTCCCTGTCCCACCCCCCCTCTTAGTATCTGGAAACTAATATGCAGAGTTCTGTTGAATCTCACCACTACTGCCACCAGAGCTGTGGTCTGTGCATCTTTGGAGATGACACCAACTGATCCTGTGCTGCTGCTTGGGTGGGAGGCTGATGCAAATTCCAATGAAGCTGTGCCCAGTCCATTGATGGCTGCAACGAGGTAAAAGGAATCCTGGTGTCACAAATGAGGGCTGTAGCTTCTCGACTTGCACCTCTTGGTTGTTAAAATATTCTCAATATGTTTTCAAAATTGCACTGGGGTCCTAGTGATGCCATAGGAGTCTGATTTGAATGGGTGAATGAGGCTCCACCTGTTTCCGACGAGGGGCTGGGCCGCTCATTTCAAGCCCCCACTAAGATGGACCAGATGTCGGCAGAATAGTGCAGTGATTGCATTGGGCAGGAATGGGCGGTAGCGCAATGTGGCGTGGGGGAGGGGGGGGAAATACAAATCGGCCCCGAGATGTGTGCAAGTTTCTCCTGCAGCAAGATTGAGTGAACTAGGTGAAGAGGAGCAATTGAGGGCTGTCTCCTAGAGAGCATCGGACAGCTGATAAATGAGAAATACCTTGCATTTATATAGCGCCTTTCATGACCTCTGGATGACCCAATGCACTTCATAGCCAATGAAGTATTTTGAAGTGTGGTCACTGTTGTAATGTAGGGAAGCACGGCAGCTAATACAGCAAGATCCTACAAACAACAATGAGATAAATGACCAGATCATTTGTTTGCCATGTTGGTTAGGGATAAATATTGTCCAGGACATTGGGACAACTCTCCTGCTTTTTTGTCAATAGTGTCATGGGATCTTTTACGTTCATTGAGCAGGCAGACGGGCCTAGGTTTAATGTTTCATCTGAAAGACAACATCTTTGACAGTGCAACACTTCTTCAGTGCTGCACTAAAATTGCCAGCTTAGATAAAGTGCTCAAGTCTCTGGAGTGGGGTTTGATCCCACAATATTCTGACTTGGAAGTGAGTGTGCGACCACTGAGCTAAGGCTGATGTAAGAAAGCTGGTAGCGTCATCGCACTGAAGGGGTATTAAGGTTCTGCATGCAAATAAAGACTGTTAGGAGAGATGGTAACACATACTATAGGATCCCAAGTTACTGTTCCTTAACTAAAGTGCAATATGAAGAGTTTGTAGTAGAGTGCTTCATTTTAGAGGTGAGGAGTGTTCCAATGCCCAGGCTGCCCAAGTAAGGAAAAGGAGAGTAGCTGTTTTTTTACGGTTTCCTCCCATAGTAATCCAGCAGTTTCTCTCCTCTGTTCAGCCTCCTCAGGGAGATGGTAGTACCTCAATTCCAGTCTCATTGAAATTGTGAGCTCTTCTACTGTTCCTCTTTGCAATGTCCTTGTCTTGACTTAGACTGTCTGTGCCAGATCTTCCAGTGGACAAAATCACATATGTGCTTTCCAATGCAGCTATCTAACAATGAACTCAGTGAACCAAACATGTTCCTACTTACCTGCTACTCCCTAGCCTACTACTGCAGTCTTCAGCTACACAGGGCTTTTTCAAGGCTGCACTTTACTTGCATTTTACATGCGATTTGCATTGGAAATCCTCCAATGATGTCAGCTGTGGCTCAGTGGGTAGCACACTCTAGGTGGGAGGGGCTAGGAGTGAACAGGTGTTACTGGTTGCCTGATTGCAGCAGGGAGTTGGAGTGAGTTTGTAAAAGTTGGTGGTGGGTTTTGGGGTTTTTGTTTTCAGGTTTTAGGGCCTTTTTGGCCCACAAAAAACAGCCAGATGGCTGCTGAGGGGTCTGGAGTGCCAGGCCCCTCAGAGGACAGTGTTCCCAAGAAGAATTTAATTAGGGAAGAAACTGTGGTAGGAAGGGAAAGAAAAAGGCCCAAAGATTTGGGCCGGGACCCCAGGAGGTTTGGAAAAGAAAACACGGTGGTGGTTCAGTGCGAGGATAAGGAGATACAAGCTTGGGATATTATCCAAGTGGTACATGAGGACTGTGGTGTGGGAAGCTGCTTTGCCTGCCGACCAAAGCCGAATGTTGGGTTCGAGGTGACGGTCAGTGGCCGAGAGGAGGTGGAAAGACTTTTACTCAGTCTGAAAGTTGACGATAAGTTCTTGGAGGTATCTCTGCTATATTCGGAAGAGGTGGTGGTCTCATTCTTAAACTTGCCAGTTTATATTGTGGACGATGTGCTAATCTAAAAGTTGGAGTCGTGGGACATTAAAATTTGCTCAGCAATAAAGAGGAGGTACTACCCAGGAACACTGGTAGCAGATGGAACCCATTACATAAAGGTGCGGTTCCCAGAGGGGGTGAGGTCATTACCGTACAGCATGAAATTCGAGACACTGGAAGGAGTGCAGTACTTTCGAGTACTGCATGATACCCAAGTGAAGGTTTGCTATTATTGTCTTGGACACGACCATCTTGTAAGAAACTGTCCAGACTTGTACTGTTATAATTGTAGCGAGTCTGGACACATCGCTCGGAGCTGCAAGGTGGCAAGCTGTAGGGTGTGTCACAAAGGCCCCACCTGCTGTGAGTGTGAGGCAGAAGGAAGCTCTATGAGTGATGAGGAGATGGGAGAAGGAGCAGAGGTGTGAGTGGAGCGGCTGGAGGAACGGAGCAGTTGGAGGACACAGCTGGTAAATTGAAGGAGAAAAGAGCACAGGAAGAGGCAGAAAATTGTGGAGCAGAGAACAAGATGGAGATGGTGGAAAACACACCAAGTACAGTGGAAAAGAACAAAGACAGCAGCGGGCAGCAAGGGTCGAGTGCAGACTCGAGCCTTAATATGGTTCAGCTCTCCTTAAAGAACCTGGTGTCCGCGGGGGGAGAGGAGGCGGGAGCGGGGTGCATGGTAAATGTAAGTACTCCAAAGAAAGACGGGGAGTCAGACATCTCGGTGAGCAGGAGGGGGCAAGGCAAGGAGAGGGTGCAAGAGGCAGGAGCCTTAAAGGGGCAGCAGGGCGGGAGCGGCGAAACAAAGACACCAGAAGGGAACAATATAGGTGCGCCATTGTCCCATAGAGAGAAGGATCAGGGAGCAAGGGTCAGAAGTGGAGATGAGGTCGAAGGGAGCGGCACTGTTGGAGAAACCGCGATAGCAGGAAGACTCTCTATGGGAGATGATGTATCTGACGGGGAGCACGATTATGTATCTAACGGGGAGCAGGCACAGAGGGTTACAGAAGAGCTTGAGAGTGAGGAATTAGAGGGGGACAGAGACATGGAAGTGGGGGTGGGGTGGCATCATGTGGAAAGGGAAAGGTTAGTGAGGGGCAGAAGGAGGGAGAAAGGGCAGCTCCTTGGCCCAAACTTAATGCAAGGAAGAGGCTGAAACAGCAGGGAAGGTTCAAACAGGAGGTGAAAAAGAGTCGGAGGCTGCAGGAAAAAGCAACAGCTGGCCGAAAAGTTGGGAAGGAGCATGTGAGAAGGGAAGGGCCAGAGATGAAATGATGGGGAGATTATCAGGCATACTTCCCTTCTTGGGAGCCATGATTACATTGGTCTCGATTAATGTGAACGGACTGAGGGGTGAGAAGAAATTGCAGCAGTTGTTGCAGGGTTTTAAATGCACGGACTTGTTGTGTCTGCAAGAAACCTTTTGGGATGAGGATATCCTAGAAAGAGTTCAGAAGGTTTGGAAGGGAGAGGTGTTTGCAAGTTGTGCAAACAATAACCATAGAGGGGTGGCTGTTTTGGTGAGTCCGTCCATAAAAGAGAATGTTGCCTTGGTGGACAAGGACACTGAGGGGAGATTTTTTATGGCTAAGGGTAAAAATGGAGGAATTTAATTGCGATCTCTTTAATATCTATGCACCGAACGACCATTGCAAGCGTCGCGAGTTTTTTCGGGGATTATTCACTGAAGCGGCAGAGGTGGAAAATCCTTGTATAGTGGGGGATTTTAATGTATTTTTATCTTGGATGGACATTTCAGACCAGATGACCTTTAAGGATGATAACTCCAGCGGGATGATTGTAAAAATGATGGCAAATTTAAATTTGAGAGACTTATGGAGGGACCGGAACCCCATAAAAAGGGAGTTCTCCAGATCAGGTTGGGTGGGTGATGTTTTAAAACAGAGCCGAATAGATTTTGTGTTAATGCGGGAAGGGTTAAGTTCTGAGGTGATGGAGATTTATTATAAAAAAGTATTTTTTAGTGATCACTCAGCTTTGGTTCTTAGAATTAGGAACAGCAGAGTTAAGATCGGTTCAGGGGTGTGGATTTTAAACAATCTGATGTAAGAAAAGGAGACTGACCATCAAGTAACTTTAAAGTAAGCTTTAAGTAACTTATAAACACACTATATACAAGAGAGGTCTTTACCATGCCTCTGGTAGAAGCCTCTTACAATACTGAACAGACCAGTATTTATACCAGTCCAACAGGAAGTGACATTTACAGGAAGTGAGGTATGTACACAGTTCATAGTTCATAGTTCACAGGAAGTGATGACATAACTTCCCGGAAGTTAGCATTTTTATCACATTCTTCCCTCCTGCAGGATTAGGAGGCTGTGGTCTACCTTTTGGTCCGCAGCCGCCGAACAAGGAAGAGTCGTACCCGTTTGGATTCCCGTCGTAGAGGGTCGCTGGTCCGCTTACATGCGGTTGGCCATTGGTCAGAGTCTGTGTGGCCTGGATTGCCCTGTGAAGGGTCGGGGAGATCATGGCTTCGAGTGCGAGCCCCAATAGGTTCAAAGTCGGACTGCCTCTGTTCAGAGGGAGGTGCAGAGCTGGTCTGTGGCGGATCAGTACTTTCATGCACGGTACTGGGTGGGTCGCAACCTTGAGCACGGGGTTCTGCCGGCACCAAGCTAGTTGGTGTCCGATCAGGATCCTGGAGAGGGGTACCCGATAGGTCCCAAGAGTTTCCTGGTGAAATGCCATCACCCGATGTCCCACTAGGTCCTGGTGGGCAGGGAGCCAGATCCCGTAATGATACGGTAGATTCTCGGCCGTCGGAATATCGTATGTTTGCATAGGTGGGGTTGGCATCGGTTAGTTCGACCTCGTCTACAAGAGGGTCATTTTTAGACGTCCGAACGTATCTTCGGAGTAATACAGGTCCAGGAGTAGTTAGCCATGACGGGAGTGATGTTCCATGAGATGAGCGACGCTGGAATCCAAAGAACCGCTCATGAGGTGTAGTATTTGTGGCTGTAGAAAGCAGGGACCGTATAGAGTGCAATGCATCCGGAAGCACTGTTTCCCATTGCTGGTCTGGTAGGCCCCGAGATCTTAAAGCGAGACGTACGGAATTCCAGATGATACCGTTATACCTCTCTACCTGCCCATTTCCGATGGGATGGTATGGTGTTGTTTTGCTTGCAGCAATTCCCCGTTCTGAGAGGTAGTCCTTGAGTTCCCTTGACATAAAGGATGGACCCCGGTCTGAGTGAATATAAGCCGGCATGCCACAGAGAGAAAATACCTGCTCAAGGCAGCAGATTACTGTGGACGCCAGCATATTGGAGCAGGGGAAGGCAAACGGAAAACGTGAATATTCGTCGATCATGGTGAGCAAATATGTGTTCCGAGTTGAAGAGGGCACTGGGCCCTTAAAATCGATGCTAAGTCGTTGCATCGGTTGGGTTGCATGTATGAGTATACCATCTGAGGGGCGGAAGAACTGAGGTTTTAATTCCGCACAAAGCCGGCATTCTGAGCATATTTTCTTTACATCTCCAGTGGAAAAAGGGAGATTCCGTGATCGTACGAAATGTAGCATGCGCGTAACGCCAGGATGACACAAACCATTGTGGACATCCATGAGAGTGGAGGATGACATAGTGGAGCAGAATGCCCGTGTGAGGGTGTCCGGGGCCACATTCTCCTTGCCAGGCCGATAGAGAATGGTATAACCAAAAGAGGCCAGTTCCATCCTCCAAAGTTGTATTTTATTATTCTTAATTTTGGTTCGTTTTCGATTATCGAGCATGAAGGCGACTGATCGTTGGTCCGTGATCAATGTAAAGTGCTGGCGAGCTAGAAAATGGTTCCACTTCCGTACTGCCTCTATGATGGCTGTGGCTTCTTTCTCAACCGGAGGATAATGTAGCTCGGCACCTTGTAAGGTCCTGGACATAAATGCTACAGGACGACCTTCCTGATTCAGAGTAGCCGAGATCGCCACCTCCGAGGCATCACATTCAACCACGAAAGGGAGATTCTCATCGATGGAGTGAAGAGCCGCTTTCTCCAACTGTTTTTTGAGAAGGTTAAAGGCTGCAACAGCCGCTGTTCCCAGTGGAAATGATCTAGCATGCAGCAAGGGTTGGATTTTGTCCGAAAAATGAGGAATCCATTTAGCGTAGTATGCAAACAGACCGAGAGCCCGACGTAAAGAAGCCGGATTCTTAGGTGACGGGAGCTCTTGGAGCGGGCGAAGTCTTTCTGGGTCTGGCTTAATGATACTATTGCCTACGCAGTAGCCAAGGATGTTGATGGTCGGTTGCGACTCAACAGATTTGGATTCATTCAGGGTCAAATTACGGCGATGGAGGGCATCCCGAAATTTTTGGAGGTTGGAGTCGTGTTCCTGTTGATCGTGACCTGCAATGGTAATGTTATCAAGATAGGGAAAAGTGTCCCTTAGGTTTTCCTGCTTAACCAGGCCATCCATTGCCCGTTGAAAGACAGCCACTCCATTAGTAACCCCGAATGGGAGGCGACGAAATTGGTACAGCCGTCCATTAGCCTCAAAGGCTGTGTACTGCTTATCTGAGACCTTCAAGGGTAACTGATGATAGGCACTTTTTAAATCGTAAGTTGAGAACACTTTGTATTCGGCCAGTTTATTAACCATATCATCAATGCGTGGCAATGGGTAGGCGTCCAAGTCGGTATATTGATTGATGGTTTGCGAATAATCGATGCATAGTCGCTGTTTGTGAGGTTTTAGAGGGTTCTTGACAATGACGACTTGAGCCCGCCAGGGCGACGAACATGGTTCAATGATATCCTCTGCTAGAAGTCGAGAGATTTCAGCCGCAATAAAAGATTGGTCTCCCTGATTAAAGCGCCGCGATTTCGTTATTATCGGTTGGCATTGAGGCGGAATACTGGCAAATAATGAGGGTTCATCAAGTGAAGCTGCTGATAATGCACAAAATGGTAATTTAGATGGTATATTAGAAATAGTAAGTCCGGGTTTGGATCCACCAAACTCAATGGTGAGTTTCTTATGCTGTTTTTGGAAGTCCAGCCCTAAGAGGAGATCACTACATAAGTCTTTGAGCACTGAAAGTCGGGTGGAGGGATACATACGACCATGAAGTGTCATATCAACAACACAAAAGCCGGAGATTCTGGTATTAAGTGATGACTGGGCCATCGCAATTGCCTGGTCCGATGGGAAGACATGTAGTTTCAATTTCGCAACAATCTGTTCCTTAATGAAACTATCAGTACTTCCTGAGTCAATTAAGGCATCTAAGGTATGCCCTTTAATTGAAATTTTTGTGGCTGCCTGAGACAGGTTCTGTGGGCAAGCAGCTGTAATTGGTGTCGTTGCACAGAGAGTGGCTAAAACTCTCGGTGTGCTTCTTCGGGAGAGAGCTCGAGAGGAAGCTTGATAGGTCCTAGCTGGAGCATCTTGATAGGCCCTAATTGGGGCAGCTCGGTAGGCCTTAGCTGGATTGGCCCTCGTAGAGGCCCTTGATAGGCAAACTTTAGCAAAGTGTCCTTTTTTCCCGCAATAACTGCAGATTGCATTGCGAGCAGGGCAGGTTTTCCTAGGGTGAAAAGCATCTCCACAAAAGAAGCATTCCTTCCTAGATTGCCAAGAGGCTGCTAAAGTGGGGTCGTCCTCCTCTTCTTCATCAGAATTATCAGAATTAGATTCCCCCATGATAGGGTTCACCTGAGACCGCTTGAATTGTCTGGTTGCAGCTACAGCAGCAGATCGAGATCTGGGCAGCTGATAGAGGTCTGCATTTCTCTTTGCCAAATCCAGTGAACAAGCTAGGTCAAAAGCTTTTTGTAGCTCAAGTGTTTTACTTTCTAGTAGACGCTGGCGTATAAATGGAGAGGCAATCCCGCAGATGAAAGCATCACGAATCATTTCTTGGCGGTACAGCTCAGCTGAGGCTGCCTGAAAGTTACAATCTACGCTGAGCCTGCGAAGTTCTTGCAGGAATTCGTCAATTGATTCCCCTGGCCCTTGTCGGGCTGTGGCCAGTAGATGTCTAGCATAGACCTCATTTGGGGTCTTCGCATACAGTTTCTTAAGTGCCCGAATCACCTCTTCGTAATTATCCCATTCATCAACATATTCAAACACTTTTGGGGTCACATAATTGACAAGTATCTTCAATTTAGCAGGAGCATCCACTTTACATTCATCCAGAAAATTCTCAAAAGTACGATACCAATGCTTCCATACCCTGCCAGCTGCTGGTGTATTCGGGTCCAAGTCCAGACGAATAGGTCTAAGGATTTTATCCATGATGGGTGGTTCCCTGGATCCTTAACTTCCGAGTTTGTCTGAAGGTCTAGTATTTGTCAGTGTAAATATTAAGTTACTTAAATTGATGTAAGAAAAGGAGACTGACCATCAAGTAACTTTAAAGTAAGCTTTAAGTAACTTATAAACACACTATATACAAGAGAGGTCTTTACCATGCCTCTGGTAGAAGCCTCTTACAATACTGAACAGACCAGTATTTATACCAGTCCAACAGGAAGTGACATTTACAGGAAGTGAGGTATGTACACAGTTCATAGTTCATAGTTCACAGGAAGTGATGACATAACTTCCCGGAAGTTAGCATTTTTATCACACAATCAATACCTGAAAGAGATTGCTTAGAAAGAAGGGATTATAAATATAATAAAGAATGCTCAGAAGGAACCTTTGTTCTTGAAAAAAAGAAGGGTTTGGTGGGACAATTTCAAATATGAGGTAAAAGTTTTTTTTGTTCGTTATGGGAAAAAGAGAGCAGCAGCTAACCGGCGTTGAGAAGCGAATATAAACAAAAGGTTTACGGATGTCTGTAAAGCAGTTGACGGAGGGGATAAGGGAGCGGAGACTAAGTTCCGGGTGCTAAAGGAAGAGCGGGAATTATTGCAAGCTGACAAATGCAAGGGGGCCATTCTCTGTGCAAAGGCTAGAGATGCATTGGAGGGCGAAAGATGCACTAGATATTTTCTAGAGCAAGAGAAGCTGCGACAGAGATTATCATTAATTGAAGAGTTGAAGGTTGGGGAGAAGATCATTCATGAAAGTGGGGAGATTTTAGAGGCGGCTAGCAGCTTTTATCAAGAGTTATATACAAAAGAAGACATTTCCAATTTGGCGATGGAGAAGGTTACTGCTTTTATTGAAGAGGGTTTAAAGGAGGATGAGAGAAGCATGTGTGACAAAGAAGTAGGATTAGCGGAAATAAAAGTAGCAATAGGTGGAATGAAGGGGGGGAAAAGCCCAGGGTCCGACGGACTAAGTGCAGAATTTTATAAAGAATTTTTCGAGATTTTAAGTCCATTGCTCTTAGAAGTTTTTAAGGAAATTAAAATTGAGGGAAGCCTGGCCCCATCTATGAGGAGAGGTATCATAAGCTTAGCTTATATAAAAATAAAGGGGATAGATGGGATCTGAAGAATTGGAGGCCCATCACATTATTAAATGTGGATTATAAGATCTTGGCGAGGGTTATGGCAAATCGTTTGAAGGAGGTGTTGCCGCAGATAGTTTTGCCCTCTCAGTCGTATGGAGTCATAGGCCGGGACATCGCAGACTCTGTGGTCTCAATCCGAGATGCGATAGAGCTCATGGAAGAGAGTGGGAGGGAGGCTTATGTATTAAAGATAGATCAAGAGAAAGCCTTTGATAGGGGGTCTCATGAGTTTTTATTGAAGGTCTTGGAAGCATTTGGTTTCAAGGAAAATTTCATTCAGTGGATAAGGATTTTTTATTCAAACATATTTAGCTGTGTTAAATGTATTGATTGTTTATCCAAGTATTTTCCGATACAGAGATCAGTGAGACAGGGTTGTCCCCTGTCCCCATTGTTGTACACATTGGTAACAGAACCATTAGGTTACATGATGCGAAAGGAACAAGGTGTAGTTGGGATTGTGGTTCCCATTTCTGGGCTGGTGTCGGTGATACACCAATATGCAGATGACACAACCTTAACATTGAGAAATGGGGAGTCAGTGAGGAAAGCTATGGATGTAGTGGAGGAATATTGTAGAGCTTCAGGAGCCAGAGTGAATTATAGTAAGTCCCAATGCCTGGTTGCAGGAAGGGGTAGGGGGGAATGGTTGGGGGAATGTCCCTTTAAGGTGGTGGAGGTTTTGGAAGTTCTGGGGGTGCATATGGGGTGCAAGAAAGACAGGGATGAAGTGGATCGATTAAATTGGGAACCGAAGGTTATGAAAATTAAAAAGATTTTGGGAAGATGTGAAAGAAGGTGGTTGAAAGTGCAAGGAAGAGCGACAGTGGTGTCTGCTCTCCTGCTATCTAAGCTATGGTACTTATTGACAGTGGAGGATATTCCTGAGTGGGCGGAAAAGTCCATCCGAGAGGCTTGTGTGAGGTTTTTATGGGAAGGGAAACCAGCCTTGGTGGCTTACAATACCATCATTGGACGGAGAAATCAGGGAAGACTCAATTTCCCAGATATTGATTTGAAGAAAAAATCCTTTAGAATCAAATGGGTGAAGAGATTTCTTCAGAAGTCAAATACAAGTTTTTGGAAGAGTTGTTTTGAGCATTTTTTTAAACGAAGTGGGATAGGAGGGCAGGGGATATTGTATATGGAATACAATAATACGTTTTGAAATCGATTAAACTTCTCCCAAGGTTTTATAAGAGACTTGGGCCCAATTTTTAAAAAGTGTGCAGTTTATGCCCAAGGGGGCTGAGGAATTTTTAGAACAGCCCTTATTTTTGAACAGGAGGGTCAACAGCGAAGGAGAGGTTTTATTTAATCAAGCTTTTATAAAAGCTGGGATTATATGTGTGAAAGATGTATTATACGAGGTAATTCCAGGTTGGTTGACGGAAGCGATAGTGAGGGACATGGTGTGGGAGGAGGATCAGGAGGTAGAGGAAAAAGCAATAGGGATCATGTATGAGAAGATTGTGAGGGCAATGCCACAGGATTGGATGGAAGAAATAAATGCGGAAATCTCCAAAGGAAGTAAAATGCGTCCTGCTTTTCCAAGCTTTCTGCTGGAGAAAGGGGGAAGAGTTGGTCCAATTTGATAACTGTAATACTCGAGATTTCTATGAGGTATTTAGAGAATGGAGATTCAAGACACCTGCTGGTCATGAGTTTTGGCAGAGTATATACCCACAGCTGGACTTCAACAGGATTTGGAAGGGAGTGTGGGCGAATTTTAAATGTCCAGAATGGATTGAACTGGATTTCAAATTGGCTCATAACTGGATTTTTACCATGACGGTCTTGTGCAAGATTGGACGAGTGGAGGTGGCAACTTGCCCAGTGTGTGGAACACAGGATGAGACTCTGTCCCATTTACTGGTGTTATGTCCACAGTTAAATGACTTTAAGTACTATGTTCGACAGTTGTGTGAAGCTTTTTTGCTGGGTGGGGACCGAAGAGTGAGAATGGGAATCCCGTGGGACTCAATTTTGAGATGGGGATTGCAGGAGAGTCTGCCCGAGTCTAGCGGAGTGGCAATTCTGTTCAGTTTTGCTAGATTTGTGATTGTGCTAAGAAGGAATGCTCTGTTTTTTAAGGGGAGGAGAATCAATCTAAAAGAGTATTTTAAATATAAGCTAAAAGATCATTATAAGGCTCTGTGGATGTATTATTCAGAAAGGAATTTAAGGATAGTATTTTACAACAAATTTTTAAAGTACAATCGATTAATATATGTTACAGGAGACAAATTAAACTTCAGGTTTTGATGTTAAAATGTGGTGGCGGAATGGCTGTGCAGAGCGGCGGAATTGATTTGTATCATACAATGAAATGATCAGGATGTTGTAAATGTTTTTAATGTTCAATAAAGTATATTAATTATTATGTCCGTGTATAATTGAGATACGGACTGCAGGAGTTGATTATAACAAGTCTTTACTGAATGGAGACAACCTGGAAACTGAAACTACAGAAGCCTGCTCGGGCCTTTTATACAGGGGTGGTCACTGCCGGCACTGCAGTCTGAGACCAGTTATTCCCTTAAAGGTACATACACAACAATTCCTCCCCTTTTAGATAAACAGTACATAACATTCATTTAACAACTAAATAATAACTAATTACAATTACGGTTGCTAGATACATTGGTTGAAGTTAAGAAATTATAAGTTTAGTCTTTGAGGAGACTTCCTGATTCTGTCTGGATAACGCCTCTTTGGGATATCAGGTTCTTCTGGCAAGGTTGAGTCGGGATCAATGTCGTTGTTTGGTTCGTCTGCTTCCAATATCACCGATTCTGCGGTAGATGCAATTGGTGCTTCGGTTTCATTGCCAGGTGTATCAGATCGTGGTGTGGAGTTGACGTTTTCCAGTGACTCTAGAATCTGGTCAGCATGGCATCTTACAATGCTTTCTCCAACGTCCACGGTATACATTAGAGGTCCTTGCCGTGTACAGATCGTTCCTGGCTGCCATTTCTCTGTGCGGTAGTCCCGGGCCAAAACTGGTTGACCCATCTTAAAACTCCTGGTCGGCCTTTCATTCATATTCTGAAACTGCCTGTTCTCCACATCTCTTCTGATGTTTGGCTTAACCAAATCCAAGCGGCATCGTAGTCTTCGATTGAAGAACATCATGGCTGGAGTTTGGTTGGTAACCGCATGTGTCGCATTCCGGTAGGCAAACAAGAAGTTATCCACCTTGTGTTGTAGGGGTATATCTTCATTACACATTGCCTTGATAGCCTTCTTGAATGTTTGAACAAACCTCTTGGCCAATCCATTAGTGGCTGGATGATATGGGGCGGATGTGTAATGCTTAACACCATTGTTCTTTAAGAACCTCCGGAACTCTTCAGACACAAACTGTGGTCCATTGTCAGAGCAAATCTGTTCAGGCAGCCCATTCCTGGCGAATATGGTTTGTAAGACTGTGATAGTTTTTTCTGTGGTGGTTGAGGACATTTTTATTACCTCTGGCCACTTTGAATGTGCATCCACCGCAATTAAAAACATCGAGTCCATAAAGGGACAAGCAAAATCAATGTGCACCCTTTGCCATGGAGATGAGGGCCACTCCCATGGTTGTAGAGGGGCTTGTGGTGGGGCGTTTTGGACCTTCTGGCATCCTGTACAGCTCTTGGTCATCTCTTCAATTTCTCTTTCGATTCCCGGCCACCACACAAACGCTCTGGCTAAGTTCTTCATTTTTACCCCTCCCAGATGACCCTCATGAAGCTCATTGAGCACTCTATCCTTCAATTTGGGTGGAATTACTACTCTGGATCCACACATCAAGGTTCCTCTGCACACTGACAGCTGTTCTCTTCTCGGCGAGAATGCTGGCAGCAATGGTTCGCCATATGCTGGCCATCCCTTCACCGTTAAATCATAGACCCAGGAGAGTGTCGGGTCATTTCGTGTTTCCTTTTCTATGTTTGCATTCGTCACAGGGAGACATTCGACTACAGTCGAGTGGAATAACTCCACTGGATCCACTGCCAGTTCTTCTTCCACCGTCGGCAACGGTAGGCGTGACAATCCATCAGCATTCCCATGCTGTTTAGTTCCTTTGTACTCGATGTCATATTGGTGTGCCCCTAGGAAAAGGGACCACCTCTGTAGCCGTTGTGCCGTCATTATCGGTACGCCCTTCTGAGGGTTGAAAATGGAGACGAGAGGTTGATGATCAGTTAGTAGAGTAAATTTCTGACCGTGCAGGTAGTGATTGAACTTCTTCACCCCCCACACTAGGCTGAGGGCCTCTCTGTCAATCTGGGCGTAATTACGCTCGGCTGAAGTTAACGAGCGTGACGCAAAAGTTATCGGCCTCTCAGAACCATCAAGGAATTTATGTGACAGTACCGCCCCAACACCGTAGGGAGACACATCACACGCCAGTCTTATCGGTAGTGATGGGTTGTAGTGAGCCAATACTTCTCTTGAAGTGATTAGGTCCTTACTCTTCTGAAAGGCTCGCTTACATTCATCGCTCCATTTCCATGCTACTCCCGTTCGTAGTAGGGCATTCAGTGGATGCAGAATTGTGGACAAATTCGGCAAAAACTTATGGTAGTAATTCACCAATCCGAGGAATGACCTCAGTTGCGACACATTTTCAGGTGCTGGAGCCTTAACTACCGCTTCAATTTTGTCAGGGGACTTATGCATCCCCTCTTCATCAATCACGTGGCCACAATACGATATCTGTTTCTTAAAAAACTCGCACTTAGGGCGATTGGCTTGTAGCCCATGTTCACGTAGTCTAGTGAGCACCTGCTCTAGGTTGACAAGGTGTTCACTGTCATCTTCACCTGTCACTAGGATGTCGTCCAAGTAACACTGAGTCCCCGGAATCCCTTGCAGGACTTGTTCCATCACTCTTTGCCATATCGCCGGAGCTGATGCTACTCCGAATACCAGTCGATTATACTGGTAAAGACCTTTGTGAGTGTTTATCGTGAGATACTTCCTAGAGGATTCTTCAACCTCCATCTGCAAATATGCTTGTGCTAGGTCAATTTTTGTAAAACGCTTCCCTCCAGATAGTGAGGCGAAGATATCTTCTATCCTTGGAAGAGGATATTGTACTGTGTGAAGGAGTGGGTTCACCGTCACCTTGAAGTCCCCACAGATGCGAACCTTCCTTGGCTCCTCAGACTTATTGTTTAATGTTTTCTTCATGACAGGAACGATGGGTGTCGCCCACTCGCTCCAGTCTACCTTAGATAACATGCCTGCCTTCTCCAGATTCTCCGGCTCTGCCTCGACGGCTGGGCGAATTGCATATGGTACCGGCCTTGCTTTGAAAAACTTGGGAATTGCATTCTCCTCTATTTTTATTGAGGCGGTTACGCCTTTAAGAGTGCCCAGTTCTTGTTGAAATACCTCTTTGGCGTCAGCTAAGATTGTTGACAATCGTCCAGGAGTGACGTCATCATCGTTTTTACCAGCCACCGTCAGTGCCTGAATGGAGTGCCAGTCTAAACTTATCTTTCTGATCCATTCACGTCCCAATAACGGTGGTCCACCATCTTGCAGAATGTAGAGATACAATTTCCGTATTTTCTTGCCGTTGTATTCGACAGGCACCCTTATTTTTCCTCTGGGGTATACTTTTTGCCCCGTATACGTCTTCAAGACAATGGCTGTCTCTCTCAAGGGTATGTTTGAGAATAGCCGCTCGTAGTCTCGTCGATTCATGACGGTTAGAGCTGATCCTGTATCCAATTCCATTTTGACTTGGGACCCTGCTATCGTGAGGGTGACCCAAATGGTTCGGTGATCCTCTTTTGCGATTACGTTGTGAAGTTTGAGACAGCTTAGTCTCTTGTTCCCGGATTCACTATCGCTCATCTGGTCTTCGGAACTACTGTCCGTCATCTTTTGTACTTTCCTGTACGGTTCCTTAGTAGCCTTTTTGTTGTCATTGGTCTTCTTCCCAGACCTGCAAACTCGTGCAATGTGTCCCATCTTTCTGCATTGCCTGCATATTTTGTCCTTGGACCAGCAGTCCTTCTGGTCATGGTTAGTTCTGCCGCAGCGATAACATTTTGCAAATCCCCGTGTCACTTCGTGGGTGCCGTATTCCTGTGGCTTTTGTTGTATTTCCGCAGCTCTCCTTGCTGCTGCTTCGTACGATACTGCCACGCTGAAAGCCCTATCCAGCGTCAGCTCTTTCTCTGAGAGTAACCTCTTCTGGGTTCCTTCACTCAGGAGTCCACAGACAAATTTGTCCTGTAAGGTATCTGCCAGTCCTGCTCCGAACTGGCAGTGCTTTGATAGCTTGCGTAGTTCCGTAAGGTAATCAGCATTGCTCTCATTTTCATGCTGATTTCTGCTGTGGAATTTAAATCTTTCTGCTATCAGCAGCGGTGTAGGATTTAGGTGTTCCTGTAGGATAGCAACAATTTCGTTAAAACTCTTCACCTTCGGTTTGGCTGGAGTAATCAGGTCCCGCAATAGGCCGTACGTTCTTGCGCCCATTAAATTTAGCAATACCGATGCCTTTTTCTCATCGGCTATTTCGTTTGCCTTGCAATATACCTCGACTCTTTCCAGATACGTGGTCCAGTCTTCTATTGCATTATCGAAGGCAGTGATATCGCCAGTCTTTGGCATCTTGAAAATCTAAGATGGCGCCTCCCGCGCTTTGCCTTCTTCCCCGATGGATCAAAATGGCGCCTCCCACGCTTTTCCTTCTTCCCCGCCGAGTTAAGATGGCGCCCCCCGCGCTTTCCCGCCGCTGCCAACGCCGCTCTCCGCGGTATTTTTATTTTTCTATCGCGCTTCAATATTTGCTCCGTTAATTGAAGAACCGTTCCCGTCGTGGAGCGGACCCTCTGGGACACTTCCCTCCCTCTTCTTAGGTCCGAACGCTGCCCGGCTGCGAAGCACCGGCCGCGCCCTGTGTGCTCCACCCTCTCTCTCTCTCTCTGCTTCCCGACTCGCTGCCCGGCCCCGTTGCAGAGCCACCCGATCGAGCTCTAGCCTGCCGCAGCCCAGGAAGGATCAGTGCCCTACCTGCCACCAGCCCGATTAGCTGGGAAACCACAGACTGGAGACCAAGCCTGGCTCTCGACAGTCTCTCCTGCACTTTTCACTTCGATGATTTGGAGGGCGGTTGCCCACGGTCGACGCCCATTTCTCGAGTTTCTTTGGATTATTTTTTTTTCTTCTTTCTTCTGGCTTTGACCTTCAATAACATCGTCTGAGGTGCTGCCAAGTTGCAGGTAAGTTCGTTTCTTACTCGTCGCCAGTATTATGTCCATGTACAATTGAGACACGGACTGCAGGAGTTGATTATAACAAGTCTTTACTGAATGGAGACAACCTGGAAACTGAAACTACAGAAGCCTGCTAGTGCCTTTTATACAGGGATGGTCACTGCCGGTACTGCAGTCTGAGACCAGTTATTCCCTTAAAGGTACATACACAACATTAATAATTAAAAAAAAGCGGGTAGCACACTCACCTCTGAGTCAGAAGGTTGTGGGTTCAAGTCCCACTTCAGGGACTTTGAGCACATAAAGCTAAGCTGACACTCCAAGGGAGTGCTGCACTGTCGGAAGTGCCGTCTTTTGGATGAGACATTAAACTGAGGCCCCGTCTGCTCTCTCATGTTGGCGTAAAAGATCCCATGGCACTATTTTGAAGAAGAATAGCGGAATTATCCCTGGTGTCCTGGCCAATATTTATCCCTCAATCAACATAACAAAAACAGTTTATCTGGGCATTATCACATTGCTGTTTGTGGGAGCTTGCTGTGTGCAAATTGGCTGCCGCATTTCCCACATTACAACAGTGACTACACTCCAAAAGTAATTCATTGGCTGTAAAGTGCTTTGAGGTGTCTGGTGGTCATGAAAGGCGCTATATAAATGCAAGTCTTTCTTTCTTTGCCTTTGATTGTGAATTGAATGCTCTTGTGCAATGCACCTCACCAGTGTTCACCCTGTCTGGCCAACCTCTCATAATGTTGGATCTGTTTTCAGTTTTCTTGTTCTGCACCATATCTGTGTTCCCAATGGCCTCTGTGCTGTACCAAATGATATGAATGACAGTTAATCTGCATTGTCAGTATTGATTGAGGGAGGAACGTTGGCCAATACACCCAAAGAATTGCCTGCTTTTCTTTAAAATAAGAGCCATCAGGATTTTTTACGGCCATCCGAATAGGCAAATGGGATCTTGTTTTTTTAATTTGTTCTCAGGATGGATGATCATCAAAAGACAACGCCTCTGACTGCAGTGAAATGTGTCTCGATTATGTGGTGAAGTCCTGGAGTGGGGTGTGGAACCTACAACCTTCTGATTCAATGGTAAGAGTGGAAGCACTGAATCAAGGTGACACTATTAAGTACACCTAATATGAAGGTAAATCAGTGTCAGAGCAATGGGTGGCATTCAAGGAGGAGATAGTGAGGGTCCAGAGAAAATATGTTCGCACAAAGAAAAAGGGTGGGACTTCCAAATCTAGAGTCCCCTGGATGTCAAGCACCATACAGGGTAGGATACAGGGGGAAAAAAAGGGAAGCCTTTGTCTGCTACCAAGAGCTCAATACTACAGAAAGCCTAGTGGAGTATAGAAAGTACAGGGGTGAAATTTAAAAGGAAATTAGGAAAGCAAAGAGAGGGCATGAAAAATGTTTGGCAAGTAAAATCAGGGAAAACCCAAAGATGTTTTATAAATACATAAAGAGCAAGAGAATAACTAAGGAAAGAGTAGGGCCTATCAGAGACCAAAAATGTAATCTATGTGTGGAAGTGGAAGACGTGGGTAAGATTCTTAATGAATACTCTGCGTCTGTCTTCACAGAAGAGAAGGACGATGCAGACATTATAGTTCAGGAGGAGGAGTGTGAAATATTAGATGGAATAAACATAGAGAGAGAGAGAAAGTATTAAGAGGTTTAGCATCTTTGAAAAATAAATAAACCACCAGGCCCGGTTGAAATGTATCCCAGGCTGTTAGGAGAGGCAAGGGAGGAAACAGCGGAGGCTCTGATCATCATTTTTGAATTCTCTCTGGCTACAGGTGTGGCGCCAGAGGACTGGAGGACTGCTAACATTGTGCCATTATTTAAAAAGGGAGAAAGGGATTGACTGAGTAATTACAGGCCAACCAGTCTAACCTCGGTGGTGGAAAAGTTATTGGAAAAAATTCTGAGGGACAGTATAAATCATTGTTTAGAAAGTCACGGATTAATCAAGGACAGTCAGCATGGATTTGTTAAGGGAAGGTCGTGTCTGACTAACTTGATTGATTATATTTTTTGAGGAGGTAATGAGGAAGGTCAATGAGGGTAGTGCATTTGATGTAGTCTACATGGATTTTTAGCAAGGCCTTTGACAAGGTCCCACATGGCAGGCTGGTCAAAGAAGTAAATGCCCATGGGATCCAAGGGAAAGTGGCAAGGTGGATTCAAAATTGGCACAGTGGCAGGAAGCAAAGGGTAATGGTCAATGGGTGTTTTTGTGACTGGAAGGCCATTTCCAGTGGGGTTCCACAGGGTTCAGTACTAGGGCCCCTGCTTTTTGTGCTTTATATCAATGATTTAGAATTCAATGTAGAGGGCATGATTAAGAAGTTTGCAGATGATACGAAAATTGGCCATGTGGTTAATAGTGAGGAAGATAGCTGTAGACTGCAGGAAGATATCAATGGACTTGTCAGGTGGGCAGAGCAGTGGCAAATGGAATTCAATCTGGACAAATGTGAGGTAATGCATTTGGGGAGGGCTAACAAGGCAAGGGAATACACAATGGTAGGATATTGAGAAATGTAGAGGAACAGAGGGACCTTGGAGTGCATGTCCACAGATCCCTGAAGGTAACAGGACAGGTAGATAAGGTGGTTAAGAAGGCATATGGGATACTTTCCTTTATTAGCTGAGGCATAGAATATAAGAGCAGAGAGGTTATGCTAGAACTGTATAAAACACCAGTTAGGTCACAGCAAGAGTATTGTGTACAGTTCTGGTCACCAAATTACAGGAAAGATGTAATTTCACTAGAGAGGATACAAAGGAGATTTATGAGGATGTTGCCAGGAATGGAGAATTTTAGCTATGAGGAAAGATTGGATAGGCTGGGGTTGTTTTCTTTGGAACAGAGGAGGCTGAGGGGCGAGTTAATTGTGTATAAAATTTTGAGGGGCCTAGATAGCGTGGATAGGAAGGACCTATTTATCTTAGCAGAGAATAACCAGGGGGCATAGATTTAAAGTAATTGGTAGAAGAATTAGAGGGGAATTGAGGAGAACCTTTTTCACCCAGAGGGCGGTGGGGGTCTGGAACTCACTGCTTGAAATGGTGGTAGAGGCAGAAACCATCATCACATTTAAAAAGTACTTGGATATGCACTTGAAGTGCTGTAACCTGCAAGGCTACGGATCATAAGACATAAGACGTAGGAGCAGAAGTAGGTCATTTGGCCCCTCTAGCCTGCTCCGCCATTCAATAAGATCATGGCTGATCTGATCTTGGCTTCAACTCCACTTCCCTGCCCACTCCCCATAACCCCTTACCTTTCAAAAATCTGTCTATCTCCACCTTAAATATATTCAATGACCCAGCCTCCACAGCTCTCTGGGGAAGAGAATTCCAAAGATTCACGACCCTCTGAGAGAAGAAATTCCTCCTCATTTCCGATTTAAAAGGGTGCCCCCTTATTCTGAAACTATGCCCCCTAGTTCCCATGAGGGGAAACATCTTCTCTGCATCTACCCTGTCAAGTTCCTTCAGAATCTTATATGTTTCAATAAGATCCCCTCTCATTCTTCTAAACTCCAATGAGTATAGGCCCAACTTGTTCAACCTTTTTTCATAAGACAACCCCTTCATCTCTGGAATCAACCTTGTGAACCTTCTCTGAACTGCCTCCAATGCAAGTACATCCTTCCTTAAATAAGGAGACCAAAGCTATACACAGTACTCCAGATGTGATCTCACCAATGCCCTGTACAGTTGTAACAAGACTTCCCTACTCTTATACTCCATTCCATTTGCAATAAAGGCCAACACTCCATTTGCCTCCCTAATTACTTGCTGTACCTGCATGCTAACTTTTTGTGATTCATGTACAAGGACCTCAGATCCCTCTGTACCCCAGCATTTTGTAATCTCTCCCCATTTAAATAATAATTTGCTTTTTTATTTTTCCTACCAAAGTGGATAACCTTGCATTTTCCCACATTAAACTCCATCTGCCAGATTTTTGCTCACTCACTTAGCCTACCTATATCCCTTTGGAGATTCTTTGCGTCCTCCACACAATTTGCTTTCCCACCTATCATTGTATCATCAGCAAATTTGGCTACATTACATTCGGTCCCTTCATCCAAGTCATTAATATAGATTGTAAATAGTTGAGGCCCCAGTACTGATCCCTGCGGCACCCCACTAGTTACAGTTGCCAACCTGAAAATGACCCATTTATCCCGACTCTCAGTTTTCTGTTAGTTAGCCAATCCTCTATCCATGCTAATATATTACCCCCAACCCTGTGAGCTCTTATCTTATGTAGTAACCTTTTTATATGGCACCTTATCGAATGTCTTCTGGAAATCCAAATACACAACATCTACTGGTTCCCCTTTTTCCACCCTGCTCATTACATTCTCAAAGAACTCCAGCCAATTTGTCAAACATGATTTCCCTTTCATAAAACCATGCTGACTCTGCTTGACTATATTATGATTTTCTAAATGTCCTGCTACCACTTCCTTAATGATGGACTCCAGCATTTTCCCAATGACAGATGTTAGGCTAACTGGTCGATAGTTGCCTGCTTTCTGTCTCCCTCCTTTCTTAAATAGGGGCGTTACATTTGCGGTTTTCCAGTTCGCTGTGACCTCTCCAGAATCCAGGGAATTTTGGTAGATTATAACTAATGCATCCACTATCTCTGCAGCCACCTCTTTTAAGGGTGCAGGCCACCTTTAGTCCCATTAGTTTGCCTAGTACTTTCTCTCTAGTGATAGTGACTGTTTTAAGTCCCCCCCCCCCCCATAGCCCCTTGATTATCCATTATTGGGATGCTTTTAGTGTCTTCTACCGTGAGGACCGATACAAAATATTTGTTCAAAGTCACCGCCATTTCCCTGTTTCCCATTATTAATTCCCCAGACTCATCCTCTAGCGGACCAACATTTACTTTAGCTACTCTCTTCCTTTTTATATACCTGTAGAAGCTCTTACTGTCTGCTTTTATATTTCTTGCTAGCTTACTCTCAAAAGCTATCTTCTCTCTCTATCATTTTTTTAGTTGTCCTTTGCTGGTTTTTAAAAATTTCCCAATCCCCTGGCCTTCCACTATTCTTCACAACATTGTATGCTTTTGTTTACAATTTGATACCATCCTTTATTTCCTTAGTTAGCCACGGATGGTTCATCCTTCTCTTAGAGTCTTTCTTTCTCACTGGAATATATCTTTGCTGAGAGTTATGAAATATCTCCTTAAATGTTTGCCACTGTTTTTCTAAAGTCTTACCCTGTAATATATTTTTCCAGTCCACTTTAACCAAGTCTGCTTTCATACCTTTGTAATTACCTTTGTTTAAGTTCAGGACACTAGTTTGAGACCTAGCTTTCTCACCTTCAAACAGAATTTGAAATTCTACCATGCTATGATCACTCTTCCCAAGAGACTTTGATATCATTAATTAATCCAGCCTCGTTACACATTACCAGATCTAAAATAGTCTTCTCTCTGGTTGGCTCCACAATGTATTATTCCAAGAAACCATCCTGTATACACTCTAAGAACTCTTCCTCAAGTCTACCTTTGCCAATTTACTTTGTCCAATCAATATGAAGATTAAAATCTCCCATGATTATAGCCGTACCTTTCTTACAAGCCTCTATTAGTTCTTGATTTATACTCTGTTCTAGAGTGTGGCTACTGTTTGGGGATCTGTAGACCACTCCCACCAGTGACTTCTTACCCTTATTATTTCTTATCTCCACCCAAACTGATTCTACGTCTTGATCTTCTAGGCCAATATCATTTCTCATTACTGCACTGATCTCATCCCTTATTAACAGAGCTACACCACCTCCTTTTCCTTTCTGCCTATCCTTACGAAATGGCCAATACCCCTGGAATATTCAGTTCCCAGCCTTGGTCACCTTACAACCACGTCTCTGTAATGGCTATCAGATCATACCCATTTATTTTTATTTGTGCTGTCAACTCATCTATTTTGTTACGAATGCTGCGTGCGTTCAGATATAGAGCTTTTAATTTTGTTTTTTAACCATTTTTCCCTACTCTGACCCCTCTTTCTGATGCACTCTTATGTGTATATGCTCTGACCCTTCCTGTCACACTCTGGTTATCATTACCCCTATCGCTACCCTGCACTTTTGCCTTCTCATTTTTCTTTGACTTTTTAAAATTTCCGCTCAGCATATCCCTCCCCCCGACTATTTAGTGTAAAGCCCTATCTACAGCCCTCGTTATTCGATTCACCAGGACACTGGTCCCAGCCTGGTTCAAGTGAAGCCCGTCCCGACAGAAGTGCTCCCTCTTATCCCAGTTGGATCAAGAGCTGAATAGTGGAATTAAGCTGGATAGCGCTTTTTCGACTGGTGCAAACACGATGGGCCGAATGGCTTCCTTCCGTGCCATAAATTTCTATGATTCTATGAAATATTTTGATTGCAAAACTTGTCAAGAGTGAATGTACAATGAAGGTAAGGGGGTGGTAAGGCGTCACAGCGCACGGCGATGACCAAAGAGGCAGCACTTATTCTTATCCAAAGAGGGTCAATTGCAATAATCGTGCTTTGAACCATTTGCCAACAGACTGAATACTGTGCACATCAATCACCACAGGTTTACATTATAATCCCTTTGGCCGCAAAATTCGGCTCCTTTGCGCCTGCCAATAACGCCTCTGGGGGCGCTAACGGGGTGCACAGTGCTTAGCAACCGGGCGGGGCGCTAATAGCGCTTCCCGAGAAATTAGGCGGGGCACTACTGAGGCACTAGCCGATAGCGCTGCACCCCCGCCGGTAGCGCCCCGGGCCACTGCACTGCTGGCAATGACATCATCGCCATGCGCCATGACGCCTTAGCGCCCCGCCGTGGCCCCTTACCACCCTGTAACAGAAATTCAGCTGCCCCTTGCAAGGCTACCGTGGGTGCTCCATGCTACTGCGCTTTGCGCCCCCGACACCACCTAGAGAGGAAGTGGAGCTCCCGAGATAGTGCTTCGCTTCCTCGCTGGGGCGGTAAGCTGAATTTAGCGGCCGGGGCGGTACTTCCGCGCCGTGCGCTAAATCTCTGGCGATAATTCAGTTACTGCCCCCAAACGGGGTGTAACTGAATTGCGCCCCCTTTGTGTTTTAAGGTTGTGTAGACTGTTGCCATTGTCCAAGTAAATCCATTCTGGTTCATAGACTGACCTTCACAGTGAGGCCTTTTTTTCACAGTTTTATTAGTATAAAAATCCTGCACATTACAAGTATCAGCAGTTATGGTTTCTCTGACTGAGAGGTGCACAACACAGAATGTAGCTCTATGGGCCTGTGCTTACATAATACAGATGGAACCTGCTTAGACAACCATCTCCATTTGTAAGCAGACCCTATGATGTCTCAATTCTTGGGTGCAACAGCAGAGGCAAGTATCATGCTGAATCTCTGACCAGTAAGTGCCTGGCCTTGCGCACACAACGCCGTTTGTTCCTCCTCACCCATGCACTGTGACTTGTGCTCCTTTCTCAACTTTGCTGTTCACTTCCTCGGTGGTGTGTTTAGCTGTGCCGGTGATTAGCAGGGGTGGTGTTTGTGATGCATTGTGCTGTGAGAAGTTGCTCATTGGCAGTGGCTGCTACTTGACTCTGTAAGATTCGCAAAATTTCCACATTTCCCCAAAGGTTATTATTAATAAAAGGGACCCTGCGTGGACATTTTAAAAAGGGTACCCAAAGATGGCGTCCGCACCTCCTGGCCAAAAGCCTGCAAGATTTTAAAAGCTTGGACTCTGTGGCACAAGCAGCTTTTGGGGAAATCGAAACCTAAGCTGCAGTTTCTGTGAAAAAGGACTTTGTATTTTGAAAAGCAGACAGCAGGACTCTGAATTATGCATTAAGCCAAATCGCAGACAGACCAAAACCAGTTAGGCCTATACTTGAGGCCATCAAGCTGTTTGCATAAATAGCTTAAGGAAGCCATCGAGGCTGGGCAGGCCGATTAAGATGCATTAATAACAAAACAACTCGATAATCAGGCCAGTAGGTGCGATCACCGGCCATCTAAAAACAGTTAGTTTAGATTGCTACAATTATTTAAACTAGCCCGCCAAGATTGGGACAATGAATTAACCTGATTTGGCGTGCAGATAAGGGCCATCCGAAGGAGTATAATTGTAGGCCCACCGACAACTGACGCTCTCTTGCTCTTGGCTCCTGCTCCTCGCCCTCGTGGCTGCTGCTCTTTCCCCGTCCCGCGCTTACCGCCTGGCCACTGCCCATGCCTTTCCCATCCCATCAGGAACGCCCAGCATTGCACCAGGCGGACACGGACAAACCAGGCCAGGCGAGGCGGGACGAGTAGAGGCGAGGTGGTGAGACGAGACGAATTGGAAAGATGAATTGGGAAGACAATTGAAGAAACGCTTTGAATAATCGGGCCTTCAACCCAGCTGACCTTCGACTATCTTCATGCAAACCCCAACTGCCGCCCAAGGAAGAGGAACCATCATCCCTGCGAGGTAAAGTACCCAAGCAGAGACTTTAACCTTGGGGTACTTGTACCTGGACGACGCCCTTGCAGCGCCCCGAGACCACGTGACGACGGCAAGCCCCAGAGAGCACAAAGAGCGAACCCCAAGCCCCACCGCTGTTTGAATTCAGCAGATCTTTGATTGGTGAGCATGAATTCTGGCCCCTCATAGCTTAATCTAGTTAGGTATAAGGGGTGGGATAAGGATAAGGGGATTGTTAAGATCGTTTGTTTTCCCTCGATGTGCCGTGTGTTCCCCATTCCCTGTATGAGTATAGTTATTTTGTAGTTGCCTGTAATTTTATACTAGTAACTTCTCGTAAGACTGTGTTAATTTCTATCATAATAAAATCTTGGTTTTCTTACATCCAAAACCACCTGTCTACTCGGGTCTTTTCTGTATCGCCACCTGTACCTAAGTCTGGTGTCTAGAACCCAGGGGCGTGGGAGCAATTCGAACTGCTCACAGGCAGTCAGGGGTATAACTGACTGGGCGCACGCGCCGACCACACCACCCCCTACAACTCAGTTCTTCTGTTATTGAGAAAACAAAAGGAACCAAAATGTGAGAACGTTGCTTCATCCAAGAACCTCTAAGCATCACTTTCATTGAATAATGCTCTATGCTGTTATGCAAGTTTAATGTGTGCCTGTGTAACAGATACTCAGTAGGTCACCCCTACTGGACATGAAAATTATGGTACTGGCCATGAGTCCAGAGTAGCCTCTGGTTTCATCATCTCCCACACCCCTGATGCCGTCCCACCCAAAGATATCAAGGGTGGTATCCTCAAATTGAATCAGCTTAATTGCTTGAGGCCAGCACTGTACGCATCTGCTCCTGTCGACTAAACACAACCTTATCGTGCCAGCAAAAAAATACGACTGCAATATTACAAGTACATGGAACACAGACAATGGCATACAGCTTCAGGGCCGTTCTACCTGATGTAAATTGAACAAGCACCTTTCAGCTTGTTTGCCTTGCAAACATTCTATATATCAACCCTTTTATGAACAACTGCTGTCCACGCCGGATGGTATTTGCACTTGCTGACTGTGACCCGTAATTTCCGAAAAACTTCTGCCGAAACAACAGCATAAGTACGGCATAATGCTGATTTTCGGTGTAAAAGATTGTGCAGGCACAAGAGGATCTAGAATCATATTTCTGGTGTTTTATGTTGATTTTCTTTCTTTATATTTAAATTCAGGACTTTTTATTCAAAACTCACAGAATTTCCCTCTTCTTGCTGTTCTTGTTTTGTGTTTACTCTCAAATACAAGCAGGTAGATGTAAATAAATGAAATTCAACCCTTTTCAACTGCTCAGGACATATAATAAATGAGTAATGCAAAATTTCAAATACAACTTTTGATTGGTCAAACTTGTCACGTCTAACAGATTTCTTCAGGTCTGATATTTTTCTTTGAATCTCCTTCCAGGTCCACTAAGTTCAGGAAACCGCATTGCAGCTTTCTGTAGTCCTTTCATGTCTGCTGCACCAGGTGCTTCTGAGGACAGTGGCCAACCCTACCATAGATGATCTTATTCCTCTCTTTCACTCCCTGCAGAAATGCTTCCAGTATTTGGTCATCAAACCTTGTTTCCCTTTGATTGATAACCTCCATAGCACAGAAATATTGCACCACTAATAGCTACCCAGCTTTTTCCTGTGTGACTGCACGGGTTTCAACGGCTGCTTGGCGCTATTAACAAGTGCTAACCCTCCCGACTGATCTTGCTACTCCATTGGATAGCCTGTTATCCAGGTGTTAAAGCACATGATTTATCAATGCTCCATAAAACATTAAAATGCAGGGGTTAACTAGTGTGCTTTGTTACATTCAAAATCCTAAGCATTGCCCAATCTGGCATAAAAGGAAATCTAAAAAGGTGACTCAACCGTGGATAACAGGGGAAATTAGAGACAGCATAAAATCCAAAGATAGGGCGTATAAAATAGCCAAAAAAAGCGCCAGAGCGGAAGATTGGGAACAGTTTAAGATAGAGCAAAGGAGGGCAAAGGGCATGATCAAGAGGGGCAAAATAGCTTACGAAAACAAGCTGGCGGAAAATATAAAAACTAACTCCAAAAGCTTTTATAAATATATCAAAAGGAAAAGACTGGTGAAAACCAAAGTTGGTCCATTGCAGTCAGATACGGGGGAATATATAATGGGAAATAAGGAAATGGCAGATCAACTAAATGCATACTTTGGGTCAGTCTTTACGAAGGAAGACACAAAAAACCTCCCTGGGATATCGGGAAAAATAGGGACATTGGCAAAGGAGGAACTGACGCAAATCAATATCTCTAAGGATATGGTGTTAAGGAAGCTAAAGGGATTGAAGGTGGACAAATCCCCAGGGCCTGATAACATGCATCCTAGGGTACTGAAGGAGGTGGCCCTAGAGATAGCGGATGCACTAAGGATGATTTTTCAGAATTCATTAGACTCGGGAACAGTGCCGATGGATTGGAGGGTAGCTAACGTTACCCCACTATTCAAAAAGGGGGGTAGGGAAAAAGCAGGTAATTACAGACCTGTAAGCCTTACATCAGTTGTGGGCAAAATGCTGGAGTCCATCATTAAGGATGAAATAGCGGAGCACTTAGCAAATGGGGACAGGATAGGACAGAGTCAACATGGATTTACAAAGGGTAAATCGTGCTTGACTAATCTATTGGAATTTTTTGAGGGAGTAACTGGTAGAATAGATGGGGGAGAGCCAGTAGATGTGGTGTACCTGGACTTCCAAAAGGCCTTCGATAAGGTCCCACATAAAAGATTAGCATGGAAAATTGAGGCTCATGGGATAAAGGGGAAAGTTTTGGCGTGGATAGGGAACTGGCTGTCAGATAGAAAACAGAGAGTTGGAATAAACGGCTCATTTTCTGAATGGCAGGCAGTAACAAGTGGGGTACCACAGGGATCTGTCCTGGGCCCCCAGCTGTTCACAATTTACATTAATGACCTGGATCAGGGAGTCGGATGCAGCATTTCCAAATTTGCAGACGACACTAAACTAGGAGGGGGGGTGGGCTCAGAGGAAGAGACCAGGAAGCTCCAGAGCGATTTGGACAGACTGGGCGATTGGGCGGATAAATGGCAGATGCACTATAATGTGGACAAGTGCGAAGTTATCCACCTTGGGTGCAGGAACGGGAGGGCAAATTATTATTTAAATGGCAATAGATTGGGAGAGGGGGAAGTACAGAGAGACCTGGGTGTTCTTGTACACCAGTCACTGAAGGCGAGCATGCAGGTGCAACAGGCGGTCAAGAAGGCAAACGGTATGCTGGCCTTCATAGCAAAAGGGTTAGAATACAGGAACAGGGATACCTTGCTGCAGCTGTACAGGGCACTGGTGAGACCACACCTCGAGTACTGTGTACAGTTTTGGTCGCCTCATCTGAGGAAGGATGTTCTTGCCATGGAGGGGGTGCAGCGGCGATTCACCAGGCTGATACCAGGAATGGCGGGAATGACCTATGAGGAGAGACTATGTAGTTTAGGGATGTACACACTGGAGTTTAGAAGATTGAGAGGGGACCTCATAGAAGTGTATAAAATTCTGACAGGTCTAGACAGACTGGATGCAGAAGGAATGTTTCCCTTGGCGGGTGAGAACAGAACTAGAGGACATAATTTAAGGATAAGGGCTAAACCATTTAGGACAGAGATGAGGGGGAATTTCTTCACTCAGAGAGTGGTGAACCTGTGGAACTCATTGCCACAGAGGGCAGTGTACGCCAGCTCATTAAATATATTTAAGAGGGAATTAGATATATTTCTACGGGCAAAAGGGGTTAAGGGTTACGGAGAGAAGGCGGGGACGGGATACTGAATTAAAGGATCAGCCATGATCTCATCGAATGGCGGAGCAGGCACGAAGGGCCGAATGGCCTACTCCTGCTCCTATCTTCTATGTATCTATGTATCTATGTAACTCCTGATTAATGTACGTACAATAATTTCCAAGAGGCAGTGTTGAGTATATACCTATATATTCTTTAATTGTATAGTAGCAGTAGTGAGGAATACATTTTATCCAACTTACAAAAGACAGACCCAGAAGATGTTCAATGTAACTCTGCTTCAACAGCATTTTCTGGCAGAGAATTCTATATTCTAACCATCCTTTGTATAGAGATTTTTCTTCTAATCTCCTTTTTAAATTATTTTTATAGCCATCTTAAATTGATGTTCTATCAATCATTACCATCTCGTCAACCAGTGGAAACAAATTATCACGATTTACCTTTATAATCTTTCATAATCTTCAAGACCTTCTCAGCCCTAGAGAGGAAAAAAACACTAACTTCAAGTTTCTTTTCATAATGTTACCCTCATTCCTGGTAAGATCCTAATGAATCTATGCTGCACCTTTCCCATTCCCAAGAACATAAGAACAAAGAAATAAGAGCAGGAGTAGGCCATATGGCCATGAGCCTGTTCCGCCATTGAATAAGATCATGGCTGATCATCAACCTTAACTCCACTTTCCCGCCCGTTCTCCATATCCCTTGATTCCCCTAGAGTCCAAAAATCTATCTATCTCAGCCTTGAATATACTCAAAGACTCAGCATTCACAGCCCTCTGGGGCAGAGAATTCCAAAGATTTACAACCATCTGAGTGAAGAAATTCCTCCTCATCTCAGTCTTAAATGGCCGACCCCTTATCCTGTGACTATGCCCCATAGTTCTAAACAATCCAGCCAGGGGAAACAGCCTCTCAGCATCTACCCTGTCAATCCACTTCAGAATCTTGTATGTTTCAATGAGATCACCTCTCATTCTTCTAAACTCCAGAGAGTTTAGGCCCATTCTACACAATCTCTCATCATAGGACAGCCCTCTCATCCCAGGAATCAATCTAGTGAACCTTTGTTGCACTGCCTCCAAGGCAAGTATATCCTTCCTTAGATAAGGAGACCAGAACTGTGCACAGTACTCCAGGTGTGGTCTCACCAAGGCCCTGTACAATTGTAGCAAGACTTCCTCACTCTTATACTCCAACCCCCTTGCAATAAAGGCCAACATGCCATTTGCCTTCCTTATTGCTTGCTGTACCTGCATGCTAGCTTTCTCTGTTGCTTTCATGAGGACACCCAAATCTCTCTGAACACCAACATTTAAAAGTTTCTCACCATTTAAAAAATATTCTGTTTTTCTATTCTTCCTATCAAGTGAATAAACTCACATTTCCCTACATTATACTCCATTTGCCACCTTACTGCCCACTCACTTAGTCTATCTATGTCCCTTTGCAGACTCTTTGGGCTGGATTTTAACCCGAGGAGGTGGGTTTGAAGGCGGGTCAGGTGGGAAATTTGTAAAAAATGACAGCGGGTTCCGATCCAGCTGTCAACCCGCCTCTACACAACTTTCCGAAATGCGGGCTTGCAGATTCCGTTTTGGTCCCTCCTCCAAGTGGCGGGATAGGCCCTTAAGGCACTTAACTACTACTTAACGTTTTGAGAGGCCTTTCAAATTTTGCCACATTTCCAGCGTGCTGCACGTCTCTCCTGAAACACGCCAGCTAATCCTGTCGGGTTCACAAGTGGCTGGCTTCCTAACATCTGCAGCTCCACCTTAAAAACGGAGTTTTCAACAAGGATCAGTTGCAGATGGCAGAACTTTGTTTTCTCAGGTCTTGGAGAACTTTTTGCAGGTCTACTGATTTTGGAAGTGTTAAAGCTGAGATCCATCTCCACTGTGACCTCCTGGGAAAACCCTCTCCCCATACTGACTGAGCGCTTCCTCAACTGAGGTATATACCAGCAGCATGGGAACCATTTATTTCCTTTCCTCCTGGACCCCAGATTCAGACGAAGACCAGCCGTTGCAGCAGCAGAGCCCAGAACAACAGCAGCACCAACAGCAGCAGCAATAACAGGAGCGCCAACCTGCTGCTCACCACCTGAAGCTGCACAGGGCAGAAGGCGCCAGCACAGGGAAGGACGTCGCCACAGGAGATACCCCCAAAACAGGTTTTACAGACAGAGGATGAGCTACCTCAACATGACTGAGCAGCAGTGCCAAAGGAGGCTGAGACTTTCGCGGGAGGTAGTGGGTGACATCTGCACATTGCTGCACCAAGACCTGGAGCCCAGAGGATCAGGTGGACACCCCTTATCAGTGGCCGTAAAAGTCACCACTGCACTCAAACTTTTTTGTTTCAGGCTCATTCCAGGGATCAACAGCAAACATCAGCGGCATCTCCCAGTCGGCCGCACACACTTGCATCACGCAGGTTATCGATGCCCTCTTTGCAAAGGTGCACAATTACATAAACTTCTCCAAGGATCAAGCAAGTATAACTGCGTGTGCAGTTGGATTTGCTAATATGGCAGGCTTGCCAAGGGTGCAGGGCGTCGTAGACTGCACACATGTGGCCCTTGAGGCACCCCATCACAATCCAGCTCTTTTTGTCAACCGCAAGGGCTTCCACTCCCTCAACATGCAGCTGGTGTGTGATCACAAGAAGGAAATTTTGCATGTTTGCGCCAAGTACCCTGGCAGTTGCCATGACTCGTTCATCCTGCGGCAGTCTAGTGTGCCTCCGCTCTTCAGTCCACCAAACCATCTTTGCGGATGGCTAATTGGAGACAAGGGCTATCCCCTGAAGACGTGACTAATGACACCGTTCTGGAGGCCATCCAACGAAGCTGAGGAGCGCTACAACTCCAGCCACATTTTCACCAGATCCATTATCGAGCAAACCATCGGCTTGCTGAAGATGCGATTCAGATGCCTTGATAGATCAGGTGGAGCCCTGCAGTACTCAGCAGCCAGGGTCTCCAGAATCGTCGTGGTCTGCTGTGCACTTCACAACCTCGCACAGCATCATGGCTTGCAGCTGCCTGAGGTACAAGTGGCTCATCACATAGCCTCCTCAGATGAGGATGAGGATGATGAGGAGGAGGATGAGAATGAGGAGGAGGAGAGCAAGAACGAAGACCTTGTGGAGGTGCATCAACCAGCGGCAGCAGCACCAGAGAACATTGCTGCCCGGGATGCAAGGGATGCACTCATCTTGGCCAGATTTGCTTAGGCTGCCCAATCAAACACATTTGGCTCGCACCTTCTTATCACACCATAGGTAATGGACAAGAACCTGCGGCATCTTATCATTCTGACCACCATCATGACAAATCCAAGTCGCCCTGAGCCCTCAATGTGGAACTTTCATTCACGAAATGACACAGCCCAGAACTTCAACAGTTTGCCATCACTTCATTTTATTACATTGACTAAAGGATGGCATTTAACAATTAAACACAACAGAACACCCAAGTGACTACCCTTGTGACTACTTGTGCTTTATCTTCCTCTTACACGTTCTCCTACATGGTGCTTCCCCTGTGGCTTCAGCAAATGTGGAGGCCCCTTTCTCACTTTCATGCTGCTCTTGTCTTGACACCTTTAGCGGGCGTCCTCTGGGGTTGCGAGCCTGTGAGGGCTCGCCAACAATCTGCTCCTCCTGCGGCTGTGCAGGGGATGAGACGCCCACCTCAGTTGGGTGAGGACTCTGGTGGGGCTCTGACCGAGGGCTCCACAGTGCCATGGGAGTGTGAGCGCTTGGAGAGGAGACCCCACTTCCTTGTTGTCTGTCACCAACATCCCTCTTAAGGGTCAGCCGCACTTCAGAGCTAGCAAGTGGCTTGAAAGCACCTTGCTGCACTTCAGGGGGGCCATGAGGACCTGTATCTGCACTGGCAGTCCTATTCCAGAGGAATTCCATGAAGCTCTGGTTTCTCTGCTCAATGGCTGCCCATCACTCCTCCAGAGATGTCAGTCTATTCTGAACAATCACCATGTTTTCAACACTCTGGCGACTAAGCTCCTCCATGGCCGTAGCCATCCTCTCCTCTACCATAGCCATCCTTTCCACAGAGGTTGCCATCCTTTCCATGGTGATGCATTCATGCACGAATGCCTCCACAAAGGCTCTGCTCATGTTAGTGATGGACTCCTCCATCCTCTCCACACTCACAGTGACCCTGGAGACAAAACCTGCCAGAGACTCCTGTACCTGTTCCTGGAGTTCAATCACCGCACTCCTTCTGGATGGACCCGGAGGCTTGGGGTCGACATGCAGCTGAGCCGAGCTGACAGAGTCCTGCGGCCTCCGATGAGGACTCTCCACTGCTGTCCCTGTCTCCACCACCTGCTGATGATCACTTGTGAGCTGTGATACACCAGGTGACAACACTACCCTATCTCCTGAAGGTCCCACCGAGGTGTGAGTGTCTGCGCTGGTGCTGGGTGTGCTTAATTCTGCTGACACTGTGCCCTCAGAGGGTGCAGGTTCCTCTGAGGAGTCTTCTGGCTCAGGCTCTTCCTCCTGGACAGTGGGGAGGGGAGCTGTCGATGGTCCTGTGGGGGAGTAAAGGAATGAGTTAGACATGTGATATAAATGTTGCATGCACATGGAATTGTGCAGATGATCATAAGTCAATCTGTTTGAGCATCAGAAGCCAAATCAGTCACTCATGCAATGTAAATGTGAGTGATGCAAAACTATTCTGTCACCAGCTTGCTCTGTTGCGCCCGTCTGTCCGTCCCCCACTTGCACATCCTCCTCGGCTCCCACGATCTCTAGGGCCGCCTCCTCAGTGCTGGTGAGCTGGGCTATTGAGGGTGGCCCTCTTCCTGTCTTCGCCCTTTCCCTCTTATTGTAGGCTCTTTTTCTGCAATGAGGGACACAAGTGGAGTTTGAGTGAGAATGATGGAGTGAGTGTAGAAAATCTATAGCATAGATGCTTAGAAGGACACAAAGATGGAGTGATGTCCCAATACTAAGGGCCTACCTGTGTGTTGTTAATTGTTGTCATAGCATAACAGTGATAGGGAGTGTGAGGGCAACATAGTCGAATAGTTAAGTAATTGTGTACATAGAGGGAGAGGGATGGTTAAGGGTGCAAGAGATTTAAGTGTAAAGTGGGATGTGAAGGAGGAGGTTGACAATGCAGAGTGCTGGTGATGAGAGGCGATGGGGAGCAGATTGAGGGTAATGGTGATGTTATACTCACTTTTCCTGTGTGGACAAGGTCATTAAACCTCTTTCGGCACTGCAGCGAGGTTCTGCTGCACATTGATCTTGAACTGACCTCCTGTGCCACTTGCAGCCACACAGCTTTCATCTGCTGGGGAGGTTTTTTCCTCCCAGAGGAAGGAAACAGAACCTCCTTCTGAGCTCTGGCTCCCTCCACCAGAGCATGGAGGGAGTCATCATCAAACCGGGGTGAGGCCTTGGCCCTTGAACTAGACATTTCAAGAGGACAAAACCGTTAGAAGATTCGCAAATAAAAGTTCTGAGGCAGAAAATGAACCAAGGTTGCTTGGAGCCCTTAAATGCAGCTGCGCAAATGACATCATCAGAGGGGAGTTTCAGGGCCAAAAGACTCATTGGGCCAGGGGTTCGCACACGCTGGGAATCAATCGCCCAATTAGGGCAAAATCGCTAAATTATCCCGCCTGACATCGGAGGCGGGAGTGGGACCCGCCGACCACCTGACCCGCCCCCAACCTGCCACCATTGGCAAAATCCAGCCTTTGTGTTCTCCTCACAGCTTACTGTCCCACCTAGCTTTGTATCATCAGCAAACCTGGATACATTACACTCGGTCCCTTCATCTAGGTCATTAATATAGATTGTAAATAGCGGAGGCCCAAGCACTGATCCTTGCGGCACCCCACTAGTTACAGCCTGCCAACCTGAAAAAGCCCAGCCCGGTTTAAGTGGAGCCCGTCCCGATGGAACAGCTCCCTCTTTCCCCAGTACTGGTGCCAGTGCCAGTGGCCCATGAATCAAAACCACTTCTTCCCACACCACTCTTTGAGCCACGCATTTAACTCTGTGATCTGCTTGACCCTATGCCAATTTGCGCATGGCTCAGGTAGTAATCCAGAGATTATTACTCTTGAGGTTCTGCTTATTAATTTAGATCCTAGCTCCTCGAACTCCCTCATCAGAACCTCATTCTTAGTTCTACCTATGTCGTTGGTTCCTACATCGACCATGACAACTGGATATTCCCCCTCCCACTCCAAGTTCTTCTCCAGCCACGAGGAGATATTCTTAACCCTGGCATCGGGCCGGCAACACAACCTTCAGGACTCTCTTTCGTGGCTGCAGAGAACAGTATCTATCCCCCTGACTATACTGTCTCCTACCACTACCACATTCCTTCCTTCTTCCCCAACTTGGATGGCCCCCTGTACCATGGTGCCATGGTCAGTTTGTCCATCCTCCCTGCAGTCCTTTTCCTCATTCATACAGGTAGCAAGTACCTCGTACCTTTTGGACAAAGTCAAGGGCTGAGGCTCCTCCATCACTACATCCTGGGTCCCCATGCCTGCCTGACTCGCAGTCACACCCTCCTGTCCCTGACCACTGACAAACTCTAAAATACTACTTAACCTAAAGGGTGTGACTGCCTCCGAGAACAATGGGCTGGATTTTGCCAATGGGGAGCTTTTGGAGGCGGGACTCCCACTTGTCAGAGTTAGTCCCACCTCCATTGACTTCTGGCCAACCCATGCTATTTTTCCTTGATTGGCCTAGCGGGCTTAGCAGGTCAATTAAGGGGAAGCAGGTTACAGAGAACGTCAGCGTATGACGTTTCATCTGTCAAAATGTTTTGACAGATGGATTGTCATCATTTGACAGCTCTGTGAAGCTGTCAAACACTGATATCTCTGTAGTTTGATGAGTTCTTGAATTTAAGACTCATCAAACATCTTTCTTTAGCAGATAGTAGATGGTTGTTGCATTGGAGAATGCAGAAGCCATCTGTCATCTCTGCCACGGAGATGTGAGACTCTCCGCATCCCCAACGTTTGAAGCCTGCAGGAATAAACAAAGGTAAGTAAACTTTTTCTAACACTTTCCATTTACCTCACATGCTCATCTCTCCACACTTGCACCCATCACTTACCTTCACAGCGTACTTTTGCACCCCTCCGACCCCCACAGACCCACTGCTCGCCTCGGTGACCCTGGCGGGGTTCGCCACCTTCGGGAAGCCTGTACTTGTGTGGGTAAAATGGGGATAATTCTCTTATCTGCCTGTTAACTACCTGTTAACAGGCAGTTAAGTGGCTGTAATCCCCTTCCCGCTTCCAAAGAGACGGGACCCAGCGCGGGTTGACTATCCGCCTCCTGGCAAGATGGCACAGAGGCAAGTTGGGGGTGGGTTGGGCACCCGCCCACAGATTCAGCCATTTTCCCGGCAGTCCCGCCTCCAAACCTGCTTCCCCAGGGCTGGCAAGATCGCGCCCAATGTGTCCAGGTAATTTTCCACCCCCTGATGCATCAAAATGTCTGCAGATCGGACTCCAGCTCAACAACTCTGAGCCGAAGTTTCTCGAGTTGCAGACACTTACTGCAGATGTGGTTGCTCGGGACCGCGATGCTCTCCACAAACTGCCATCTCTAACTTTGTTTTATTAATTCATTAATTAGTTAAAGCTTTTATTCAATCGATAGTTTAGCTTTATAGTTTGATTATTTTATCTGGTTTAAGTTATTAATTCAATAAGTATGAGCAAGTTACAGTTTCTCAGCTCTTAATTTAAACCCCTTCCCTAACTTAGAGAGCAAAATAAAAGCTTTGATACTCACCAACCAATCACCTACCTGCTCTCCTGTGACGTCACTCTTTGATTTTTTTGTTGTTGTTGTTTTTGAATCGGAGCCTCGCGCTGCCGTTGCGTTAATTCAGGTCTGCTCTCGCGCCGCTCTTTTTCCTCTCGCTCCTGCCACTGCTTTAATTCAAGTCCGCTCTACCCTTGCCCCCTGCCCTGCCTGCAGGCCACTCATGCCCGGTGTCTCACCACGTGCAGATCCTGCGTCAAAGATATCCTCCAAAGTACGCGGTGTTTCAGTATCTGAGTTGGTGGCTGCGAGTGTGAAATCGAATGGCATTGCAGTGTCTTCCGCATCACTACATTCAACCTCTTCCAGTTCTTGCTCCTCCGCTACTGCCTGGCGAGGTTGCAGTTCTTGGGTATCTGAAAGGAGAAAGGTACAAAGACACTAGAGAGAAAAGATCTTAGCTCCAAAAATCAAGAAGTAGAATCAGTTTGGGTGGAGCTAAGAAACAGCAAAGGGCAGAAAACATTGATGGGAGTTGTTTATAGGCCCCCAAAGAGTAGTTGTAATGTAGGGCAGGGTGTAAATCAGGAAATTAGAGGTGCATGTAGCAAGGGTGATACAATAATCATGGGGGACTTTAATCTACATATAGACTGGGCAAACCAAATTTGCAGTAATAGTGTGGAGGACAAATTCATGGAATGTATTCTAGATCAGTATGTTGAGGAACCAACTCAGGAACAGGTTATTTTAGATCTAGTATTGCGCAACGAGAAAGGGTTAATTAGTAACCTTGTAGTAAAGGGGCCTTTAGGGAAGAGTGACCATAATATGATAGAATTTTATATTCAGTTTGAAAGTGACTTAGTTAAGTCCGAAACTAGGGTCATAAATCTAAACAAAGCAAACTATGTAGGTATGAGGGGCGAGTTGGCTACGGCAGATTTGGAAACTACATTAAAAGGTATGACAGTGGACGAGCAATGGCTAGCATTTAAAGAATTAATACATAATTTACAACAAATACTGTATACATTCCTTTAAGGTACAAAGGGCTAGATTTTCAGTATAGACAGTTTTGGGGCGCTAACCTTAGCGCCCGCCCGAAGTTAGCGCCCGCCCCAAAGTAGCGCCCCGTTGCCGGAAATTCAGTGGCTTCGCCCTAAGAGGTTGGTGGAGCGCTAAAAGAGGCGTTCCACTACTATCTTTAGGCGCTAAGCCGGCGGTGCAGAGCGCAGCGCCCGAGCTCGGGCGCAGCGCACGGCAGACACTCTGGTGCCAGTGAGCTCTTAAAGGGGAAGGGTGCATGTGTTTTTTGAGGAGGAGGAGGAGGAGGAGGAGGAGGAGGAGGAGGAGGTGGTGGTGGTGGTGGCCGGAAACATAAATACACCGTTCACAACAACACACTGGATCCTTCCACACAACACATGCAGACTGCCGTTTATAGTGCAGGAGGAGTGCCCTTTAATTTGCGCTCCCCAGGGTGTGTTGCGTTCCATTTTACAAACGCTCTGGACGCCAGGCGCACAATGGGGCGGTCCGACTGAAGTTTGGAATCGGGGCGGCCAAAGGGCGTTGCACGAGGATGTGACGTCATTTTCTGCGCGCGCATCCGGGCGGCCGCTAAACTTTGCGCAGGCGCTAACGGGCAACTTAATTTGGGGCGGGGCGCAAACTGCGCTGCGCCCGGGCGCTACACGAATAGCGCCCGAAAATCACTTCTCTTAAGGCGCTAACTGCTGGCGCAAGCAACTGAAAATCTAGCCCAAAGACTCCACAGGAAAAGTGATCCAACCGTGGTTAACAAGAGAAGTTAAAGATAGTAATCGATCAAAGGAAGAGACTTATAATGTCGCCAAAAAGAATAGTAAGCCTGAGGATTAGGAGGCTGTTAACAGGCAGAAAATAGGATTATCCCCTTTTTGCCCTCACGAGTGCAGGCTTCTCGAAGGCTCCGAAACCCACCAGGCCACCGAGGCGAGTAGTGGGTCTGCGGGGCTCGGAGGGGTCCAAAAGTGTGCTGTGGAGGTGAGAGATAGGCGCAAGTGTGGAGAGGTGAGTATCTGAGGTAAGTGCAAAGGGTTAGAAAAAGTGTACGTACCTTTGTTTCTTCCTGCAAGCTTCAGTCGGTGGGTATGTGGAGAGTCTCGCTCCTCCGCAATAGAGATGACAGATGGCCGTTGCATTCTCCAATGCAACAACCATCTCATTTCTGCTAAAGAAAGAGGTTTGATGAGGCCTTGAATTCAAGACCTCATCAAACTACAGAGAATTTCACTGTTTGACAGCTTCACAGAGCTGTCAAACGATGACAATTCATCTGTCAAAAAATTTTGACAGATGAAACGTCATACATTGACGTTCTCAGCAACCGGCTTTCCCTTAATTGGCCTGTTAAGCCAGCTGGGTGGGCTTAACAGTGTCAATCAAGGGAATATAGTGTGGGTTGGCCAGAAGTTGATGGAGGCGGAACTGAAACCCGACAAGTGGGAGTCCCGCCTCCAAAAGCTCCCCATTGGCAAAATCATCCCCCTTGTGTATGTCTTCATGGAAGAAGACACAAAAAACTTCCTGGAAATTGTGGACAACCAAGGGTCCAGCAAGAATGAGAAACTGAAAGATATTGGCCCAGAAATTCGGGTCCCAACGCGTGAGTACGCACAGGGTACTCACGCGTGGACCCGATGGAAGTGCTGGTTTCTTGCATGCACTGCGCATGCGCGGGAAACCGGCACTTCCGTTCCTCTGAACGAAGGGGTTCAGAGGTCGAACACGTGCATGCGGGAGTCTGCGCGTGTGCTTTGAACTTACGTTTTTTTTACAGGTTTTTCCGTGATGGTAAGTCTTTAGAGTTTAGAAATGTAAAAACCAGGCGTAAGGCCTGCATTTTAAAAGGTAAGTGGTCAATTAATTAAAATTAAAACATTTTTTCCACAGGTTTATTATTTTTAAATACTTTAAAGCAAGGTAAGTTTACTTTTAGCCCCGTTTTTTTATAAAATTATTTTTTTCAAAAATTTAAATTATTGTTTAAAATAGTTATTTAATGTAATTTATAGTTTATTTAAAAAGTGTGATGATTTTTAAAAATTTATTTGAAGGTTTACTACTATTTTGGGGCCGGAGTATTCATAAGTTTAGACAGGTCTTCCTGTCAATCTTATGAATGGGCTTTTCCCTCCTCCGATTGGCTGCCCATGGCTCACGTGATCCCAGGGGATACATCGCACTAACTACGCCCCTGGGACATGCAAGCACAGCGCACCGGCAACTGGGCCAGGCCCCGGAGCGGAATTCCACGGGGCCCTACAGCTCAACTGCTGGCGCGCAAGGTAAGTGCAGGTCGGGGGCTTGCACCCGCGGGAAGCCCCCGACCCGAATTTCTGGGCCATTAGTATTAGTAAAAAAGTAGTACAGGAAACTCTTTGGTATCTGGGACCGACGGGACCGGGATGGTGCCGGTTGATTAAAAATTCCGGATGACGGAGAGGGTTATCTACCGAGGCTATTTTTAACAAATAAAAATTAAAAAATCAAGAAATGTGAGTATACAGTAATTGGGTACTCACCTACAGAATGTTGTGTTAAATGGATGGTGGAAGATGCTTGATTAAGTACAGTACTGCCAGTTGAGGGTAATCCATAACTCTTTAATTACTTAACAGTAAAACAAAGCTTATACAGTAAACGACTGTATACAGTACTGTAGTTGACTGTACACTTATTCCAAGTCAACTGGTTCATCAGGAATATCCATGCCAGCTGGGTCATCAGGATCATGCACTTCAACAGTTTCTTCAGGCACTTCCATTGCTTCAACTCTTTTGGAAGCTTTCCTAAACATGGCCCGGATGTCTGCTTGCTTAGTGAACTCTTGCCTTTTTTGTAGAAAGATGGAATGAACTTCTTGGGCAGAGTAGCAAGGCTGCCTTTCAGCAAATTGAAGGATTAAAGCAAATCCTTCTGCAGCTTTAGCCCAAGAAATCTTCTTCTCTTCAGAAATCTCATCCTCTTCACTTTCCATCTCATTTTCCTTTCCTTTCTTTAGATTCAAAACAGTCTCAATTATTTCATCATCACTTAGCATATGCACAACAGCAACTTCTCTATCTGCATCAACCCACTGCTCAATATCACTTTCACTGAGGTTACGTAGAGGGTTTGCTGGGCCTACATTTTTCACCATGCCAGCCATTTCCATTATTGTACTCCTCTTGGGACGAACATTGAACCCATGAAATTCCTCCTCTGAAGAAGAACCTTCAGCAAACATTACAGAAGGCTACAATTTGCGCCAGGTTTGCCTCAAAGTGACCTTTCACCAAGTTCCAGGAACATGCAACACTAAAGATGGCATCTTTAAGACTGTAAATGCGTGAATATTGTCATCTTGGTTTATCAGTTTACGTAGGAAGTCTTTCTTGTAATGACACTTGAGATTTTGGATAACGCCCTGGTCCATGGGTTGTATGAGAGAAGTTACATTTGGTGGCAAATAAATGGTGAAAATAATTCCCGAAACTAACTCAGATTCATGCGGATGGGCTCTACAATTATAAAGCAATAAAATGCATTTGCTATCTTCAGGTTTCCATATTTTACGGAAATGTTCCCTCACAGATGGAACAAAAATATGATGGAACCAATACAAAAAGATTTCCTTATCCATTCAAGCATTTCTTTGAGCTTTGTACTCAACAGGTAAGTGCCTTACATTTTTAAATGCACGGGGATTTTTATACTTCCCAATAACAAGAAGTTTAACCTGGTGTGATCCAGCAGTGTTTGCACATGTTAACATGGTTACACGATCTTTATTTTTCTTGTAACCTGAAGCATTAGCCTCACTAGCCCCAGCAAGCGTTGATTCTGGCAAGAACCTCCAATATAAGCCAGTTTCATCAGCATTGTATAGCTGTGCTGGCGACAAATCATGTTGCTGCACAATCAGATTGAAATAATCGCAGTATTCTTCTGCGGTGTCGTGATCAGCTGATTTATTCTCCCGGAAATATCGAGTCGTCGTATCCCATGCTGTAACTTGAAGCTCGTTAGCCATCCCTCGGAGAAAGCACACTTGTCAGTGAGCTCCATCTTTACGTAGAAATCCTTCGCTTTCTTGATTAGCATGGGTCTGGAAAGTGGAACACCCTCTGAACGCTTAAGAGAAAACCACTCATAAAGCATGGTGTCCAGCTCTTCAAGCTTAGGCTTACGAAGCATATGCCATTTTTCTACACTCTTAGATGTCTCCAAGCTTGAATAAAACTTGAGCAGCTTATCCTTCTGCGATTTGATGTCGTAGATTGTTGATGAACCGATTTTGAATTCATTCATAGTGTTGATACGCTTCTCTCCCCTTTCTAGTCGTTGGCATATCTCGATTTTCTGTTTTAAAGTTAACACCACTCTCTTCCTTTTGCTTGGACCAACTTCTGGGAATTCCATAATGCAAGATGGGGGAGATAATTCATGATAAAGATGGAGAGACACACAGAAAAATGGCGGATCGGACGAGACTGTCTTGTTTTGCACACTTAGTACAAAAATAATAAATTGCCGGACAACGGAGTATTACAGTTTAACTCTTTTATTAAGCATTAGGTCTGATCTTACTCATAGCAGCACAGTGGGGAAAGCATGGCACTAGGACCCCTAGCCTGGGTCTTCAAAACAATAGTAGTCCTTACAGATGCCTGCAGGCCAATGACAACTCAGCATGTGATCACATGTGAATATAATAGGTATTCCTTACAGATGCCTGCGGGCCAATGATAATTCAATATACAAATGTTACAGAGACTACTGGCAGCGCGGGAGGCACACAGAAAAATGGCGGATCGGAAGAGACTACCGGCAGCGCGGGAGAATCAGACTCCTGTTATTGAGGTGTTCGGACAGTGACAAGAAGCTGAGTAGTGGCAGTTTGGAGAACTATCTCCACTGACTAACTTGGCCACCGCGGGAGACTTGGACTCGGACTCGGCAACATTTCCGGTTATTGAGGTGTTGTTTTCGGAGTATGAATTTTGCCGGTTAATAGAGAATTCCGGATATTTAGGTGCCATTTGAACGAGAGTTTCCTGTACTGAGAAATTAATGGGACTGAAAGGTAATAAATCCCCTGGACCTAATGGCCTACATCCTAGGGTTTTGAAAGAGTTGGCTATAGAGATAGTGTATGCATTGGTTGTCATTTTCCAAAATGCCATAGATTCTGGAATGGTTCCTGAGGATTGGAAGGTAGCAAATGTAACCCCAATATTTAAGAAAGGAGGGAGAGAGAAAATGGGGAACTACAGACCAGTTAGCCTGACATCAGTAGTAGGGAAAATGCTAGAATCTATTATTAAGGACGTGGTAACAGGGTACTTAGAAAATAATAATAGGATTGGGTAGAGTTAACACGGATTTATGAAAGGAAAATCGTTTTTGATAAATCTGTTAAGAGTTTTTTGAGGCTGTAACTAGCAGAACAGCTAAAGGGGAACCAGCGGATGTGGTATATTTGGATTTTCAGAAGGCATTCGATAAGGTGCCACACAAGAGGTTATTAAACAAAATTAGGGCTCATGGGATTGGGGGTAATATACTAGCACGGATTGAGGATTGGTTAACAGACAGAAAGCAGAGAGTAGGAATAAGCGGGTCATTTTCGGGTTGACAGGCTGTAACTAGTGGGGTACCGCAAGGATCAGTGCTTGGGACTCAGCTATTCACAATCTACGTCAATGATTTGGATGAGGGGACCAAATGTAATATATCGAAGTTTGCTGATGATACAAAGCTGGGTGAGAATGTAAGTTGTGAGGAGGATGCAAGGAGGCTTCAAGGGGATATAGACAGGCTAAGTGAGTGGGCAAGAACTTGACAAATGGAATATAATGTGGAGAAATGTGAAGTTATCCACTTTGGTAGGAAAAATAGAAAAGCAGAGTATTTTTTAAATGGTGAGAGATTGGGAAATGTTTGTGTTCAGAGGGACCTGGGTGTCCTTGTACACGAATCACAAATAGTTAACATGCAGGTACAGCAAGTAAATTAGTAAACCTAATGGTATGTTGGCCTTTATTACAAGAGGAGTTGAGTATAAGAGTAAAGACGAGTAAAGAGTGAGACCACACCTGGAGTATTGTGTACCGTTTTGGTCTCCTTACCTAAAGAAGGATATACTTGCCATAGTGGGAGTGCAACGAAGGTTCACCAGACTGATTCCTGGGATGGGGGGATTGTCCTATGAGGAGAGATTGAGTAGGCTAGGCCTATATTCTCTAGAGTTTAGAAGAATGAGAGGTGATCTCATTGAAACAAACAAAATTCTTACAGAGCTTGACAGGGTAGATGCAGGGAGAATGTTTCCCCTGACTGGGGAGTCTAGAACCAGGGGTCACAGTCTCAGAATAAGGGTTTGGCCATTTTGGACTGCGATGAGGAGAAATTTCTTCACTCAGAAGGTGGTGAATCTTTGGAATTCTCTACCTCAGAGGGCTGTGGAGGCTCAGTCGTTGAGTATATTCAAGACAGAGATCGATAGATTTTTGAATATTAAGGGAATCGAGGGATATGGGGATAGTTCAGGAAAGTATGAGGAGATGAGGTAGAAGATCAGCCATGATCTTATTAAATGGTGGAGCAGGCTCAAAGGGTCAAATGACCTACTCCTGCTCCTATTTCTTATGTTCTTATGTTCTTAAGGGTAGGGTTGTGGTGAGGGGAGGTGGGTATAGCAAGAGGGGCATGCTTACACCATCTGCAGCTTGTAAATCAGAAGAAATTGTGGGATGAGGGGGTAAGTGAGATGGGAGAAGGAGGATTAGGTATGAGGATACTGTCATCTTCAATTGTTTTAGCCTCGTCACTGGCCAAGGGCTCATCGATGGCTGCTCAAATGATGGCAACCACCATTTCCACCATTGGGTTAAGGTCATGTAGCCATGCCTGTCCCCTGCTGGTTAGCTCACGCTGCTGTCGGTTATGCGCCAACATGTCCTGCAAGAGAGAGGGAAGTGTGTCAGTGAGTGTGGTGTAATGTGTTTGCGTTATGTGCCTGTCATGGTTGAATAGCGGACAGTGTGTGCAAGCTGTAAGATGTGGCTGTGGGGCTTGTGCCCGTTTACGGGGGCTGTCGAATTTAGCCCCCTGTATCTTTAAAAGTCTCTTTGTCACTGTGTCAGGGAATGGCCAATACACAAATCTGACCATATTCATCCACACTTTTAATGAGAGTCAGCTAGCCTTTGTTATTGGTGCCACATCCTGTACTCTAAAAACCAATTAAGTCAAAATTTGCTTGGTGGATGGACATTCTCACGTTGAAATACTAATGCATGTGAACACACAGACTGGGGAAAATAGACAAATTCATTATCTTTAATGGCTGACACAGCTTGAAAGGAAGAATCTTAATATCTCAACTTCTTTGGCATGAAGATACCACCCTAGACTGAGCCTTAGTTCAATTTGCATATGAACTCGAACTCCATAAAATTAATCTATTCATAAGTCCCCAATGTATGTCATCACATCAGGATGTCTACAAAAGTCTCTTTCATCCACAACTCCTGTGTTTGAAAAATGTTCTAAAGAGAATGTTTTAATTCCTTGTGGATGGCTTCCTTTTTAAAATTGTTTTCTAAGTATTTGTACCATGAATAACGTGTTGTATCTTACTGCTTCGATATTATTCTACTTGTAAATAAATCTATTAGTTTTAAGTTGAATGTAATGGCCCAACAGAGTGGTATTTACCATCTTTTAGAAAACATGATGGGCATCCAATATGGCCAGTGTACTATAGCTGAGGGGTAACTGTTAGTCTTCTGGCATGGCTATCTCACATAGGGTACTCGTAAAGGCACAGGGTTTGGCTCATAAGAGACTTGTTTGCTTAAGGAAACTGTCTTTCTGTTTTAAGAACAAATTATAAGTGTAGGGAGAAAGCCCAAACTGTAACTCTTTGGTCTTGTTTAACTGGCTATTTCAGTTAATATGCAGTCTTGATGCAACAATTAAATTGGAGTGGACTTCATAACCTCTCCTCCCCTTATTATTATGAGGGGCCCAGATAGAGTAGATAGAAAGGACCTATTTCCCCTATTAGAGAGGTCAATAACCAGGGAATATAGATTTAAAGTAATTGGTAGAAGGATTAGAGGGGAGTTGAGGAGAACTCTTTTCACCCAGAGGGCGGTGGGAGTCTGGAACTCACGGCCTGAAAGGGTGGCAGAGGCAGAAACGCTAATCAGATTTAAAAAGTACTTGGATATGCACTTGAAGTGCTGCAAGCTACAAGGTTACGAACCAGGAGCTGGAAAGTGGGATTAGGCTGGATAGCTCTTTTTCGGCCGGCACAGACACGATGGGTCGAATGGCCTCCTTCTGTGCCATAAATTTCTATGATTCTATAAATCCATGAACCCTGGAAAACAACTGAGATCTTGGCTGGTCTTCCCCTAAAGAATCAAACCTTTGTAATAGTTATCCTTCTCATTTACAGAAACTAGAACACTAACAGGGAGTATGATGGGAGTGAGGCCCTGTAGACGTAATACAAATTCTTAGTTAATAAAGAATTGAATAAAGTGAACATAACAAATTGTTGGTGTTTATGGATTTGGATCTTTGAAAGCGAAGTCTTACTCCATTTAGAACTGTTTTATATGTAGATCACAGTTTAATTACTTGGATTGGCATGAATTAATATTTCTGTGGCAGTAATTAGATACGCTGAGATGGTTGTCGGCCAATGCTATTAATTTCCATTACTCCATGGAAATGGGGCATTTCAGATCCAGCAGTTAAAGTCAATTAGCATAACTTGGTGCAGAGTTAGTGACTGCTTTAACCTTGTCTCAGTTTATGACTCTATATACAGAATAAAATGAACAGATAACAGCCATAAAACATGCTCAGGAATTCTCAGATAATTTCCATTATATAAAATGACACTTTCAATAGATATTTGAAGAGGTACAGTGTGATTTGATACTCAGTTGTCAATTCCGTTACTGTTCAGCAATTAGTGGCTGTTCCATATGTTCACAGCACTTGTGCAGTGAATGTAATATTAAGTAGTGACCTTCCACAACAGGGAGTTGAAATTTCAGAGTGCTATTTTTAGCACATGGTTAATTTTAACGCACTGGTTGACAAATTCATGCAAGATTCTTATGTATGCTTTCTAACAAAGATAGGCTAATGACTTTATTAAATTGGCATACAAAGGATTTTACATGAATGCATTAACCCTGCACTAAAATTGGCTCTCAGTGGAATTTTAACCCCCAGAATTCTTTTCTTCAGAGTTTTTAAAATTGTATTTTCCAAGAGATATACCCGTGATTTATTGGATGTTTTAATTATACACTACTTGCGTGGGTATATGCATTAAAGTTTCTCGCCATAGCTGTGCTGTTGATGTAGTTAAAGGATTAAAGCAAATTTGATTGTTCTTGCTATATAGAGTTCAGTTGGATTGAGGAATGATGGCGTCTTGCCTGCTCATGAGCTTCTTGGTCGGAGCTGCTTCCTTTGCCTGTCCATAACTGGGTCACTGTTGCCAGTGCACTTTCACCATGTTTACCTCTGACTAAAGATGCAACAGAAAAGCTGAACAGACTTGGGGATGAGACTGAGGCCTCCAGTTAACTGTGAGCAGCATGAGGATAGATCTTCAGCAAAAACCTGCTGTAAAATGCACACGAGTCAACTCCAAGTTATTCATCCTACATAATCGCCACAATAGATCAGAAGATTCCTGGGGCGACTGTGGCCAGAAGTGCAATATATATTCGGATCATATCTATGCACATCAGATTCCTAATTCTACATTAAAATGCAAGCCTTAAATCTAAGCCGAACGAATCAGTTTTTCAATTACTATTTTTCAGGGGGTCAGCAAGCACGTTTGGTGGTGGGTGGGGTGGGTCAGGAACCCGCTGTCAACCCGCCATGACGCGACCATCCCAAATGTTGGGTCTGTCAATGCTGACCAGACCTGACACGCAGCAGCAGGGGAGGCAATTTAGGTCATTATGACCTTGTTAAGAGCCACTTAAAAAGTATTTTGAGCTCACCTTTAAATTTTACGAGGTCGCCCACAAGGTCCACACTGCTCGGAGATCATGTCAGGTAAGGAGGTCGGGAGTTGCGTTACTATGAAATGATCTCGTTACTTGACGGCTGCAAATGTGCTATAAAAGCTCCCATCTCACAGCTCTTCACTTTCCAAGCTCAGAAGCTGTTGCTTACTGCATTTAGAAGGCAAATTGAGTTTTATGAATGTTGCAAGTGTTTGGAGTAAACTCTGTGTGGTAAACCACTGTAGTTCACTGTGTTCACTTGTTGTTGTTGTTGTTGTCGTTCACTCTTGTTTCACTGTTGTGCCTGACTATGCCTCAGCTGACTCCGCCCCTGGGCTACCGAGTATAAGAGCGGCCGCATGGCAGCTCCTGGCATTCGGTCGTCCACTAGAGGCATAGTCCTGATCTGTCTGAAGTGCAATTCAGTAGTTAATAAAAGCCTGTCGTTCTGAACTCTGCCCAGCCTTTTATTAGAATTGATAGCGCATCAATTTTATTAACTACTGAAAAAAAAAAAAAAAAAACGATGCTGCAGATTCTTAAGATCAAGTGCCTGGAACTCGACCCGCAAGAACCGGACTCGACTGCTAAGTTCTCGCACTGGCTGCACTGTTTTGAGTCCTTTCTGACTGCATCCGGCGAGACCGTCGCCGCCGATGCCGACAAGCTCAGGGTGCTGAACTCTAAAGTAAACCACCGAGCTTTTGCCCTTATCCGGGACGCTACGAGCTACCAGGGGGCTATCGACATCTTGAAGGAGCAATACGCACGCCCGGTCAACTATGTTTACGCAAGACATCTCCTGGGGTCTCGCAAACAACAGCCCGGGGAACCCACAGAAGCATACATACGGGCGCTGAAGGAACTCGGCCGAGCCTGCGAATGCAAGCAAGTAACAGCCACGGAACATACGGAGGAGCTCATCCGGGACGCCCTCGTGGCGGGCCTCAGGTCCACTCACACACGGCAGCGACTGCTGGAAAGTAGCGAGCTCGACCTGAAGAAGGCGATTTCACTCACCCTCTCGTTGGACGTAGCCCACCGGAACATGGAGGCCTACTCCCCGGACCGCGCAGCCGCCTCATGGATGCCGCAGCCGCCGCCACCTTGGGACGCGGCGCCGCCACGGGCCCTGGCCTCAACTGCTGCAGCGATGTCCCGCCCGAGCCAGAAATGTTATTTCTGTGGCCAAACCAAACACCCCAGGGCGCGCTGCCCGGCGAAAAACGCGGTCTGCTCTGCCTGCGGTAAGAAGGGACACTACGCTGGCGTCTGCAGAAGTCAGAAGACCCCTACCTCCAGCAGCGCCGCGTGCGATTCGTGGGAGCGGCCATCTTGCCTCCCTCCAGCCTCGTGGGGATCGGGATCGTCATGGGCGCCGCCATTTTGTCCTTCCTCTCCGACGCCGCCATCTTGTCCGCCATTCTGCCAACGGGCCCCCGACTCACCCACCGCCGCCTCACCGGGGTTCTACAGCGACGCTACCGACTCCACAGCGGCCTCCATCACGCTGGATCAATCCAGACCCCACCAGCTAGCCAGGTCCACGATGGACATCCAGGTAAATGGCCGCGCCACAACTTGCCTTTTTGATTCCGGGAGCACGGAGAGCTTCATACACCCTGATACAGTACGGCGCTATTCCCTCTCGGTCCGGCCAACGCGCCATCGGATCTCCATGGCCTCGAAATCCCACTCAGCAGATGTCGGCGGCTACTGCGTAGTGACCCTCTCGGTGAAGGGCTCCGTATATAAAAATGTAAAGCTATTCGTCCTGCCACATCTCTGCGCTGCCGTTCTACTGGGGTTGGACTTTCATTGTCACTTTAAAAGTGTCACCTTGACATACGGTGGACCTCTTCCCCCGCTCACTGTCTGCAACCAGCAGTTTTTAAATTGCCCACCGCGCCCCACCTGTAGTCTCTCCACCCTCAAAATCACCCCCCCCCCTGTTCGCCAACCTCACCCGCGACTGCAAGCCTATCGCCACAAAGAGCAGGCGATACAGCACCGGGGACAGATCCTTCATAAGATCTGAGGTGACGCGGCTCCTGAAAGAGGGGATTATTGAGGATAGTACCAGCCCCTGGCGAGCTCAGGTGGTAGTCGTTAAGACTGGCAACAAGCAGCGCCTAGTCATCGACTACAGCCAGACAATCAACAAGTACACCCAGTTGGACGCATACCCCCTCCCCCGCATAGCCGACATGGTTAATAAGATAGCGCAATACCGCGTTTTCTCGACCATTGACCTCAAGGCAGCATACCACCAAATCCCTATCCGCCCTGAGGACCGCCAGTACACAGCTTTCGAGGCAAACGGCCGCCTTTTTCACTTCCTCAGGGTTCCTTTTGGCGTCACCAACGGTGTCTCCGTCTTCCAGAGGGAGATGGACCGGATGGTCGACGAGAATGCGTTACAGGCCACGTTTCCCTACCTGGACAATGTGACCATCTGCGGCCATGACCTGCAGGACCATGACGCCAATCTTGATAAGTTCCTCCGCACGGCCCAACTCCTAAACCTCACGTACAACAAGGAAAAGTGCATATTCCGCACAGCCCGCCTCGCTATCCTTGGTTGCGTGGTGAAACACGGAGTCATCAGTCCTGACCCTGACCGGATGCGCCCGTTGATGGAACTTCCCCTGCCCCACTGTCTCAAGGCCCTCAAAAGGTGCCTGGGCTTCTTTTCCTATTACGCCCAGTGGGTCCCTCATTATGCGGACAAAGCCCGTCCACTTATCAAGTCCACTTCCTTCCCCCTGACGGCGGAGGCCCGCTTAGCCTTTCACCGTATAAAAGATGACATTGCCAAGGCCACCATGCACTCGGTAGACGAGTCCATCCCCTTCCAGGTGGAGAGCGATGCATCCGACTTTGCCCTGGCCGCTACCCTTAACCAGGCGGGAAGACCCGTGGCCTTCTTTTCACGAACCCTCCAGGGCTCCGAACTCAGACACTCCTCTGTGGAAAAAGAGGCCCAGGCCATTGTGGAGGCGGTGCGCCACTGGCGGCACTACCTGGCTGGAAAACGATTTACCCTGCTTACTGACCAGCGTTCAGTTGCTTTCATGTTCAACAACAAGCAGAGGGGTAAAATCAAAAATGACAAGATTTTGAGGTGGAGAATCGAACTTTCCACCTACAATTACGACATCTTGTACCGGCCAGGGAAACTCAACGAACCCTCAGACGCTCTATCGCGAGGCACATGCGCCACCGCGCAGATCGATAGACTACGGGGACTCCACAATGACCTCTGCCACCCGGGGGTCACCAGGTTCTTCCATTTCATTAAGGGCCGCAACCTGCCTTACTCCAACGAGGAGGTCAGGACCATGACCAGGAGCTGCCCAGTCTGTGCAGAGTGCAAGCCGCGCTTCTATAGGCCTGACAGAGCAAACCTGATCAAGGCCACCCGCCCTTTTGAGCGCCTGAGTATCGACTTTAAAGGGCCCCTCCCCTCCTCTGACCGCAATGTGTACTTCCTCAACATAGTTGATGAGTACTCCCGTTTCCCTTTTGCCATCCCCTGCCCGGACATGACCACCGCTACGGTCATTAAATGCCTGCACAACCTCTTTGCTCTGTTCGGTTTTCCCAGCTATATTCATAGCGACCGGGGCTCGTCCTTCATGAGCGACGAACTCCGTCAGTACCTGCTCATGAGAGGTATTGCCTCAAGCCGGACCACCAGCTACAACCCCCGGGGGAACGGACAGGTTGAAAGAGAGAACGCGACGGTCTGGAAGGCGGCCCTCCTAGCCTTAAAATCTAGGGGCCTTCCGACCTCCCGTTGGCAGGATGTCCTACCCGATGCGCTCCACTCCATCCGGTCACTGCTGTGTACAGCCACCAACGCAACCCCCCATGAGCGAATGTTTGTTTTTCCCCGGAGGTCCACATCCGGTAACTCACTACCACACTGGCTGACGTCCCCAGGGCCCGTCCTGCTGAGGAAGCATGTAAGGTCCCACAAAACGGCTCCCCTGGTAGAGAAGGTTCACCTCCTCCATGCCAACCCCCAGTACGCCTACGTGGCATACCCGGACGGGCGGGAGGATACAGTCTCCATTAGAGATCTGGCACCCTCGGGGTCCACTGACCCGCCACCATTGCCCCCCATCACGACCTCCTCCGACACGGCCCAAAATTCAGTAGACCCAATTCTCACCCCTGTCCATTCCACCCCAGTAGACGGCATGCCGCGCCCCCAGGACCAGCCGGAGTCCACTCGCCCACCCAACACCAAAGGGGACGATACGCCGGTGCTGGACCCCGCTCAAGACGCGTTGTGGGAAGCTGTACCATCGCAACCGTCGCCACGAAGATCTCGACGGCAAACGAGGCCGCCCGACAGACTCGCCTACTCGAACTTTTGATACACTTCACCCCGCCGGACTTAATTTTAAACGAGGGGTGAATGTGGTAAACCACTGTAGTTCACTGTGTTCACTTGTTGTTGTTGTTGTTGTCGTTCACTCTTGTTTCACTGTTGTGCCTGACTATGCCTCAGCTGACTCCGCCCCTGGGCTACCGAGTATAAGAGCGGCCGCATGGCAGCTCCTGGCATTCGGTCGTCCACTAGAGGCATAGTCCTGATCTGTCTGAAGTGCAATTCAGTAGTTAATAAAAGCCTGTCGTTCTGAACTCTGCCCAGCCTTTTATTAGAATTGATAGCGCATCACTCTGTATCCAGTGCCACATCATTGGACCAACGTTTCACCATTGACAGATTGCTTCTGTCATCTCAACTCCACCTGCCATCTATTACATCAGTATCGGTGCCCTTGAAACTATCTCACCTTGATCCTCAGAATCCCACCACGATCAGTCCCAACACCAGCAGTACCAACAATGACATCATTTGTTGCTTCATCAGCCGTTTCCTTCAATTGGCCTGCAAATGCGCTGGGCAGGCTTAACAAGCCCAATCAGGGTAAAAGCATTCTACAGAGTGGGCTGGAGCCAGCAGCGAGGTTGGGACCCGCCACCCACCCCACCGGACCCGCCGAGGTAGGGAAAATCGCGGCCCAAGTGTCAGAATAAGAACATAAGAACATAAGAACATAAGAAATAGGAGCAGGAGTAGGCCAATCAGCCCCTCGAGCCTGCTCCACCATTCAATAAGATCATGGCTGATCTGATCCTAACCTCAAATCTTCTATCACTCTGCATCCACCTGAACCCATGTGATCTCCCGGGAGAGGCGAAAAACCAGATAAAGACCCAATGGCCAATTTGGGAGAAAAAAATCTGGGAAATTCCTCTCCGACCCATCTAGGCGATCGAAATTCTCCCAGGAGATCACTCTGTCCCTATATTTTCTACAGTACTTACCTTCTGTAAAGGCGATCTCCACCCCAGCCAGGAACAGGAATAAAACCATCTCCTGAAATCTAACACAGAATTAGAACACAGTAGGAGCAGAACCAGGCTACACGGCCCCTGGGCCCACTCCACTACCCACAGGGCCATGACCATTCCAAACCTAGACTCATGTCCAATTTCCTGCCTGCTCCCCGTAACCCTTAATTCCCTTTACTTCTAGGAAACTATCTATTTCTGTTTTAAATTTATTTAATGATGTAGCTTCCACAGCTTTCTGGGGCAGCAAATTCCACAAACCTACCACCCTCTGAGTGAAGAAGTTTCTCCTCATCTCAGTTTTGAAAGAGCAGCCCCTTATTTTAAGATTATGCCCCCTAGCTCTAGTTTCACCCATCATTGGGAACATCCTCACCGCATCCACCCGATCAAGCCCCTTCACAATCTTATATGTTTCAATAAGATCGCCTCTCATTCATCTGAACTGCAATGAGTAGAGTCCCAATCTACTCAACCTCTCCTCATATGACCACCCCCTCATCCCCGGGATTAACCGAGTGAACCTTCTTTGTACTGACTCGAGAGCAAGTATGTCTTCTTAAGTATGGACACCAAAACTGTATGCAGTATTCCAGGTGCGGTCTCACCAATACCTTGTACAACTGCAGCAATACCTCCCTGTTTTTATATTCCATCCCCCTAGCAATAAAAGCCAACATTCCATTGGCCTTCTTGATCACTTGCTGCACCTGCATACTAACTTTTTGAGTTTCGTGTACCAGGACCCCCAGATCCCTTTGTACTACAGTACTTTCCAGTTTCTTGCCATTAAGATAATAACTTGCTCTATGATTTTTCCTGCCAAAGTGCGTAACCTCACACTTTCCAGTATTGTATTCCATCTGCCAAATCTCTGCCCACTTACTTAGCCTGTCTATGTCCCTTTGCAGGCTTTTCATGTCCTCCTCACTCACTATTTTCCGTCCCATCTTTGTATCATCTGCAAACTTTGATATGTTACACTCGGTCCCCTCCTCCAAATCGTTAATATAGATTGTAAAGAGTTGGGGACCCAGCACTGACCCCTGTGGAACACCACTAGTTACTGGTTGCCAATCTGAGAACGAACCATTTATCCCAACTCTCTGCTTTCTGTTAGAGAGCCAATCCTCCACCCACGCCAGAATATTACCCCCAATCCCGTGATTTTTTATCTTGAGCAATAATCTTTTGTGTGGCACCTTGTCAAATGCCTTTTGGAAGTCTAAATACACTACCTCCACTGGTTCCCCTTTATCCACCCTGTATGTTACTTCCTCAAAAAACTCCAGCAAATTTGTCAAACATGACTTCCCCTTCATGAAACCATGCTGAGTTTGTCCTATTAAATTATGTTTATCCAAATGTCCCGTTACTGTCTCCTTAATAATGGACTCTAACATTTTACCAACCACAGATGTTAGGCTAACAGGTCTATAGTTTCCAGCCTTCTGCCTACTACCCTTTTTAAATAAGGGTGTTACATTAGCAGTTTTCCAATCTGCCGGGACCTTTGCTGAGTCCAGTGAGTTTTGGAAAATTATTACCAATGCATCCACAATCCCTACCGCTACTTCCCTCAAGACCCTAGGATGCAAGCCATCAGGTCCAGGGGATTTATCCGCCTTGAGTCCCATTATTTTACCAAGTACCACTTCCTTAGTGATTTTAATTGTATTTAGTTCCTCCCCCCCTAGAGCCCCCTGTTTGTCCAGTGTTGGGATATTCTTAGTGTCCTCTACTGTAAAGACTGATACAAAATATACATTGGGGTACCTCAAGTGCAGTACTGAGATGGGGCTACAACATTATTGCCCCGATTTTCCTACCCACCCTTTTCACATCTTTACTCACACCAACTTACCTTGCACCTCCACCTGTCCCTCTCTATCTGCATTATCACTTCCCCATCTCACTAGCCACCCCTCACACTCACCCTCATCCTAGCCCAATCATACCAACTAACAACACACAAGGGTAAGCACTTGGGTGTTTTAGCCAATGTTCATGTGAAGTTTCTGTTAATGTGCTGTCAAACATCTTTATTTTCAACACTTTGCATTCTTGGACAGATCTGTGTGCACCTTTGGAAGTGGCTTAGTGAGTTGTAGTGAATGGTGAGACATAACGGTACCCCCCACAATGGTGATGAGTGTGAAAGGAATGGCTTGGGCATTGTAGGAATGATTTATGTTATTAGTGTGGGGTGGTGCCAACCTGGTGCGTCATGTGGCAGCCAAGGTGTACAGCATCAAGTGAAGTAAATCTGGCTATGGTGAGACCATCCCTGGCCTCCCGGGCAGCAATGTAGTCAGGTGCTGATGCCCTGTGTCCTGTGCAGCATCAGTTGATTGCGGAGAAAGTTGGTGTTGTTGTTGGTGCTGCTGGTGTGCCTGGGGTTGATTGTGGTGGGATTCTGCGGACCAAGTTGAGATAGTTTCAAGGGTACTGATGCTGATGTAATAGACGGCAGGTGAAGTTGAGATGACAGAAGCGATCTGTCAATGGTGAGAGAGGTTGTTCCATGAGGTGGCACTGGATACAGAGTTTGCTTCAAACACTTGCCACCTGCATGAAGCTCAATCTGTCTTCCAAATGCAGTAAGCAACAGCTTCTGAGCTTGGAAAGTGCACAGCTGTGAGATGGGAGCTTTTATAGCACATTTGCAGCTGTCAAGTAAAGAGATGATTTCATGGTAACACAATTCCCGACCTCCTTACCCGACGTGATCCCCAAGTAGCGTGGAACCCATGGGCGAACTTGTAAAATTTAAAGGTGAGCTCAAAATACTTTTTAAGTGGCTGTTAACAAGGTCATAATGACTTAACTTGCCTCCTTCGCCACTGCATGTTGGGTCTGTTCAGCATTGACACACCCAACATCTGGGAAAGTCGTGTGGTGGTGGGTTGACAGTGGGTTCCTGACCCACTATCAAAATTTTTTTTTTAACCACCCGACCCACCACCGCACGCGCCCACTGGCCCCCTGAAAAATTGCCCCCTTTGTGTATAAAAGTAGTTCAATTAGTTTGAGCAAACCTGAGTTTTACATTACCACAAGAATGAAGCCAATACCATGATAAATCATGGGCAAAAATACTTAGGCCTAGAAATTCAGTTGCGTGCGCCAGCCATTAGCACCTTAAGAGGAGCAGATTTCGAGCGCTAGGTGCTTAGCGCCCGGGCGCAGCGCGATCTGCGCCTGCCCCCAACTTCAGTAGACATTTAGCGCCGGCGCAAAGTATTTGCGCGCGCTCAGCTGCGCGCGCAGATCATGACGTCATTTCCTCGTGCAACGCCCTTTGTGCACCCCAATCTGGAACTTCAGTCATGCCCGCCCAATGTGGGCATGGCGGCCCTAAGGACTGTGAAGTGGAACGGTTCACAGCCGATGCGGGCCGCGGGGAGCGCAAATTAAAGGGCACTTACCCTGCACTATAAAGGGCAGCCATTTTGCAGCACTCACTCTTGTGAAACGGATTTTTGGAGAGAGACCAAGGTAGAGAGCTTACTGCTTTGGCCCAACACTAGCACAGGTATTTCTGGCTTCAGGCCACAGCTTTGCAATTCTCTTTGCCTTCATTGATATCTCATTGTTTGCCAGCATATTATGGGGGCTGTCAACGCTAGCTTTCAGCCTTACGTAGGAAGGGCTCACAGACGCCGCGAGAGAGTGGCAGCCCTGGCTAGACGCAGAGGGGGCAACAGGCGTCGGCAAGGGAGGCCTTACCCACCCAGGGTATACCGCCAGCATTTCTCCTATCTCAACATGTCTGCCGCGCAGTGTGTTAGGAGGCTGCGATTCAGAAGGGAGGTGGTCACAGAGATCTGCCAGCTGCTTCACAGAGATCTGCGTCCACAGCTGAGGTGCAGGACGTCTCTGTCGGTGGCAGTGAAGGTGACGGTGGCTCTGAATTTCTATGCCACCGGCTCCTTCCAATCCGCTGCTGGGGACATTGCTAACATCTCCCAGTTCGCCGTGCATTGCTGCATCCGCCAGGTGACCAATGCCCTTTTCAGAAGGAGACGTCAATTCATCTCCTTCCCCATGACCCTGGACAAGCAGCAGCAGCGTGCAGTGGGATTTGCAAGAATAGCGGGCTTCCCCATGGTGCAGGGCGCCATTGACTGCACGCATGTGGCTTTGCGGGCACCTCTGGAGCATGCCAAGGATTACCGCAACCGGAAGGGCTACCATTCCCTCAACGTACAGCTAGTGTGTGACCACAGGCAGCGCATCCTAGCTGTCAATGCCCGCTTTCCAGGCAGCAGCCACGATGCCTTTATCCTGCGACAGACAACTGTGGCTGACATGTTCCAGGCACAGCCTCACCCAAGAGGATGGCTTATCGGGGACAAAGGCTATCCTTTGTGTACCTGGCTCATGACCCCGCTCCGCGCGCCCAGGACCCCTGCTGAAGAGGCATACAACGAGAGCCATCAAGCGACTAGGAACATCATAGAACAAACAATCGGCGTCCTGAAGCAGCGGTTCCGCTGCCTGGATCGCTCCGGTGGAGCCCTGCAGTATTCGCCGGAGCGAGTCTCCCATTTCGTTGTCGTCTGCTGCATGCTGCACAACCTGGCTATCCGCAGGACTCAGGCACTGCCACCTCAGGTTGGAGCACCACCTCAGGAGGAGGAGCAGGAGGAGCATGAGGAGGAGGACGAGGAATACCAGCCCAGGAGGGAGGCAGAAGGTGCAAGGGCCGCCCGTCGGCGGCTTATTGAACGTAGGTTCTAGGCCCCCTGTCAGGGAATGGCTTGTGCCAATGAAAGAACATGAATGCAGCCGCTCCGCAAGCCCTCAGCCGGTTAAGGCAACAAACACTTCAAAGATCAAGCATGGACAATCTGAATAAAGAAAATTGTTTATTGAACAAACTCAGGGCCCTTCCCACATGAAAAACAAAAACAGAAGAAACCCCCAAAAAACAGTCAAACACATTACTTGCTCCCACAACCTGGAGAGGATTAACAAAACAGTTAAACAAAAATGGCCTTCATCCTTGGCCTTCAAAAAAACAAAACATTTGGCCACGCCTTCTACTTCTTGTCCCGCGAGGGCGATGCCTTGTGCACACTTGTGCGGCCCCTGCCCGGCCTGCTGCTCCTCCTCAAGGTGAGCCCAGTGGCTGCTGCAAGGCTGGGGGAAGGCTCCTGAGGGGCACATGGCGTGACGGCAGGTGCCCTTGGGGGTCGGCCTAGATGAGGTCTGGCCCTCGAGGGGCCGGCTGCTGACTGCTGCAGCTGTGGCTGGCCAGCATCAGTCTGACCAGCAGCTCGTGGCAGCTCCACTGGGGGAGTGGCATTGGCGGCTGGAAGAATGGGGGCAAGCTGGCTGATGGCAGGCGCTCGCTGGTCGCCTGACAAACTGGCACTCGGCCGGGCCAGCACTGCAGCATGTGCAGCAATCTGCCGAGGGACAGACCGCTGTGCTGCTGCAGCGCGGCGGGTGCCCTGGCGATGCCTGGCTGATGCAGCGAGTGTGGCAGCAGTTAGTGCCCGTGCTGCCCTGTTCTGCGCCCGCATCAGACCAGCCAGTGACTGGACGGCACCAGTGATCATCTGGCCAGTAGCTGCCTGAGCTGCCCTGAATTCCGCAAGACTCCTGGCCTGTAATGCCCCGAATTCCGCAAGACTCCTGGCCTGTAATGCCCCGAATTCACCCAGACTCCTGGCCTGTGATGCCCCGAATTCAGTGACACTCCTGGCCAGGGACTCGATGGCCTCAGGCATCCGTGCCACTACCCCCATGAGCTCCGTGTGACGGCGCTCCGAGTCCACGGCCATTTCCTCGAGGAGGCGCACCTCCTCGGCGCTGACCGTCGCCGGACTGGAGGCCGCACTCTCCCTCTGGGGAGAAGGCCGCTGAGCTTCCCGACCCCTCCCGCGTTGCTGCAGGCCGCTTCCCCCAGGCTCCCCTCCAGGGAAGACGTGTCCCCTACATCAGCATGGGCTGCCGCGGCTGAGGGTTCCGCTGATGGGCCACCTTCCTCTTCCTCCTCCTCCTCCTCCTCCTCTTCTGAGGGGCTGTCACTGGCAGTATCAGGGACCTCCTCCTCACCATCTGAAAGCAGGAAGGCACAAGAGTAGCTTTAGAGTGAGGATAGGGCGTCAGCGAGGGAGGCATGAGTGGTGGCATTCAGCGCATTGGTCGGACAGTGGCAAAGGATGTAGATCTGATGCGCAAGTGGAACGAGAGAGGTCCAAAAGGTGATGTCCTTACCATTGGTGCCCAGAACAGGATCGGCATCTCCACTGGCGACGGGGCCAATCAGCCGGCCACCCATGATGCGCTCCACGCGCTGGTCCAGGTCAGTGAGCTCCTGGATCTGAGGGCCGCCTCCCCCGGTCTCAGTCCGGCTGCGCTTGTTGGTCGCCACCTTTGCCTGCAAGAGAAAGGACGGCCTCTAAGTACGGTGTGTAGCCCTGATCTTGTGTGCACTGCCTCCCATGGTGGAATAGCTTGGCCAGTGTGTCGCCCTGATCTTGTGTGCACTGCCTCCCATGGTGGAATAGCTTGGCCAGTGTGTCGCCCTGATCTTGTGTGCACTGCCTCCCATGGTGGAATAGCTTGGCCAGTGTGTAGCCCTGATCTTGTGTGCACTGCCTCCCATGGTCGAATAGCTTGGCCAGTGTGTAAAGTGCAGAATGTGCAATTGATGTTCATGCCAGTCCCATAGCTGCTGGATGAGGGCTGGCCATTAGGGCTTTCAGGTCCCTTTGCCCATAATGTGAGGTGCACATGCAAGGATGAGGAGGACACTGGAAAGGGTACTCACCCTGACAATCCTGGTGAGGTCATTGAACTTCTTGCGGCATTGAACAGGGTTCCTGGGCACCACACTGTTGGATGTCACCCTGTTGGAGACATCCCTCCAGGCTTTGCGGTAGACGGTGGTCGGCGGCTTCTTTCCATTCTCAGGGAACAGAATGTGGCGTCTTCGTTCCACAGTGCCAACCAGCACCCTCAGATCATGTTCTGAGAATCGCTGCGCTCTTTCCCGGGCCTTCTCCATTGTTTTGGGCGCTAATTGCGTGCAGCAGCAGTTCTCAGGCCTAGCTGGAGGGCTGCAGTGTCCAGGGCGTGGCAGCAAAACAAATCGACCCTTCCCCCTTTAAGAGGTGGCCGGCGCCAGCGTGTCTGCCGTCAATCAAGAAATGACCGCACCTGCGCTGCGCCCGGCCTCGGCGGTATCGCTCAGCACCGCCGGCTTAGCGCCTAAAGATAGTCGTGCATCGCCAGTTTTTGCGCTCCAGCAACCTCTTAGGGCGATGCTACTGAATATCGGCAAAGTGGCCTCGACTTTGCGCCGAGCGCAAACTTTAGCGGCCGCCTGACTTTACCGCCCCAAAAGTGGCTATACTGAATTTCTAGCCCTTACTTTTTAAGCTTAAACATACAAGCCTAGATTTGTTGCCCAAGTTACATTGGTGTCCTGGCATAACTTGGGCAGACAGAGGCAAAAACTCTTTTGGGAACTGCCCCCACCACGTCTAGGATTTTCTGCCGTAAGTGACATATAATCTGTAGTAAGCCTGCCCGTATATGGGCACATGTACAACAATGCTATGCAAATCCTAATTGTTTTCCATTATTTGTGCCGTAACAATGCTGGGAACATGGGACTCCATTCGTCACTGGTGTCCAGCATTGCTATGGACAACAGCGGGGTCCTTTAAAGTTTAAAAAAGGCAAAAAGGCTGTGAAATCGATCGCAGAACTATTTAAAAAAAAAGTTGTTACAAAGCAGCACAGAGGCTGTTGTGTATGTACCTTTAAGAGAGAACTGTTTTACAGCTCCTGTATACTGTAGTACCGGCAGTGACCACACCTGTATATAAAGCCGGAGCAGGCTTCTGTACTTCAGTCTTGAGACTACTCTACTCTAGTAAACACCTGTTGATTGTTAAGTTACAGCCTCCGTGTAGTTCTTGGGGAAACATCCTATTTAAAGAATCACGGATCTAACAGTGGCGACGAGGTTGATTCAAATCTGCCTGCAACTCTGCATTTCCCGTCAAGGAGTCGCTCCGGGAGGACGGTGGAAGAAAGTCGAGACCAGAAGCACGGGCGTCGACCACGAGCAACCACCCAGTCATCCGGCAGCAAGTGAACATCGCAGGAGTGGCTGTTGAGAGCCACGACGATCCAGCAACAGACTGGCAACAGGTGCAGCGCACACCCTTCCCGGACAGCGGCGGCAGGAGCCGACCGACGGCGTAGAAAAGCCGAGCAGCGTCGACGGGGTAAGAGAGAGGGTGAAGCGCACAGGGCATGGCCGGGGGTTAAAGAACCGAGCGGCGTCGAGGAAAAACAAGCAGAGAGCGAGAGAGGGTAAAGCAGCAGCCGGGTTCAGGACTGAGCGACGGCAACGGGAAAAGCGCACAGGAGAACACGCAGAGCACAGCCAGGGCCCAAGGGCTGAACCGCGTCCGCGGGGAGAAGAAGGGAGAGCGCGGGAGACGCCATTGAGTCGCGGAGAAGAAGGGAGAGCGCGGGAGACGCCATTTTGTTTGAAGCCGCAGCGGAGAAGAAGGGCAAGCGCGGGAAGGAAGGAAAGCGTGGGAGACGCCATTTTGTTCCAGCGGAGAAGAAGGGAGAGCGCGGGAGACGCCATTTAGACAGTTAAATTACACCCAGGGATGGCAAAGAATGGCAGTATCACGGCGTTCGACAATGAAGTCGAAGATTGGGCGACATATGTGGAACGCATTGAGGTGTACTGCATGGCGAATGAAGTGCCAGATGCTGGAAAAGCACTGGTTTTGTTAAATTCCATGGGTGCAAAAACTTATGGCTTACTGCGAAACCTGATAACCCCAGAGAAGCCCGTGGAGAAGAATTTCGAAAGCATAGTAGAAATCCTACAGGACCACTTAAGCCCCACACCGCTGCTGATAGCAGAAAGATTTAAGTTCCACAAAAGGAACCAGCATTAAGACGAAAGTAATGCTGAGTACTTAACGGAACTGCGCAAGTTATCGAAACACTGCCAGTTTGGAGCGGGACGATCAGATACGTTAAGGGACAAGTTTGTGTGTGGGCTACAAAGTGAAGGAACCCAGAAACGGCTTTTATCAGAAAAGGATCTTATGCTGGACAAGGCTTTCAGCATGGCAGTATCACATGAAGCAGCCGCACGGGGCGCTGCTGAGATACAACGGAGACCGCAAGAATACGGCACCAATGAAATGTCATATGGAGCAGGGAAGTGTTATCGCTGCGGCAGAACAACACATGATCAGAAGGATTGTTGGTTCAAGGACCAAGTGTGCAGACAGTGTGGAAAAACAGGACACAGCAAGAGTCTGCAGGTCAGGGAAGAAAACCAACAGCAAGAAATCTCCACAGGAGAAGTACAAAAAGGTACATAAGGTGATGGATAGTAGTTCAGACGAACAGGGAAATGATACAGACTCCGGAAGCAAGGAGCTGGGTTGTCTGAAACTACATAAGGTAACCAAAATGGAGGTAGAAGAAGCCTCGAAACAATACCTCATGATCAACACTCATAAAGGTCTCTATCAATACAACTGACTGGTGTTCGGGGTAGCATCGGCTCTGGCTATTTGGCAAAGGGCAATGGATCAAGTCCTGCAAGGGATTCCAGGGACCCAGTGTTATTTGGACGACATCCTGGTCACGGGCGAAAATGACAGTGATCACCTCGCCAACCTGGAGAAGGTGCTCACTAGATTAAAGGAATATGGGCTACGAGCTAATCGCCACAAGTGCGAGTTTTTCCAGAAGCAGATCTCGTATTGTGGCCACATTATTGATGAAGAAGGGTTACATAAGTCTCCTGAAAAGATTGAGGCAGTAGTCAAGGCTCCAGCACCGGAAAATGTGTCACAACTGAGGTCGTTCCTCGGGCTGGTAAACTACTACCATAAGTTCTTATCAAATTTGTCTACAGTAGTACACCCACTGAATACCCTACTGCAAACGGGGGTACCATAGAAGTGGAATGACGAATGTAAATGAGCTTTCCAGAAGTGCAAAGAATTGATCACATCAAAAGAGGTGTTGGCCCATTTCAGCCCAGCACTACCAATTCGGTTGGCATGTGATGCATCACCCTATGGTATTGGAGCGGTGTTGTCGCACAAATTCCCAGACGGGTTGGAGAGGCCAGTAGCCTTTGCGTCTCGGTCACTAACCTCAGCCGAGCGCAACTACGCCCAGATTGACAGGGAGGCCCTCAGCCTAGTATGGGGAGTAAAAAAATTCAACCACTATCTGCATGGGCAGAAGTTCACCTTGCTGACTGACCACCAACCACTTGTCTCCATCTTTAATCCAAAGAAGGGCGTTCCGGTGATGACTGCACAACGGTTACAAAGATGGTCCCTTTTTCTAGGGGCGAACCAATATGAAATAGAATATAAAGGCACGAAACAGCATGGAAACGCTGATGGGCTATCACGCTTGCCACTGCCTACTGTGGAGGAAGCACCAGCAGTGGACCCTATCGAGATATTTTATTCGTCAATAATTGAACGATTGCCAGTAACTAACGCGGATAAAGAGAAGGAGACCCGCAATGATCTGACACTGTCTCGGGTATATGATTTGACGGTGAGGGGATGGCCAACACATAGCGACTCACTGTTGCCAGCATTCTCATCCAGAAGAGGACAGCTGTCAGTATGCCAGGGGACCTTGATGTGTTGATCCCGAGTGGTAATTCCACCCAAGTTAATGGAGAGAGTGCTCAATGAGCTTCACGAAGGTCATCTGGGAGGCGTAAAAATGAAAAGCCTTGCTAGGGCTTATGTGTGGTGGCCGGGGATCGATCAACAAATCGAGGACCAAATCAAGAGCTGCTCAGGATGCCAGAAGGTCCAAAATGCACCACCACATGCCCCTCTACACCCATGGGAGTGGCCCTCCTCTCCATGGCAATGGGTGCATATTGATTTTGCTGGTCCATTCATGGACTCAATGTTCTTAATAGCAGTGGATGCGCACTCGAAATGGCCTGAGGTGATAAAAATGTCCTCAACCACTACAGAGAAAATGATTGCAGTCCTACGGACCATATTTGCCAGGAACGGCTTGCCAGAGCAGATTTGCTCTGATAATGGACCACAGTTTGTGTCCGAAGAGTTTCGGAAATTTATGAGAAGGAATGGGGTAAGGAATTACACATCCACCCTGTATCATCCAGCCACAAATGGATTGGCTGAGAGGTTCGTACAAACCTTTAAAAAGGCGATAAAGGCCATGTGCAATGATGAAATTCCACTACAGCATAAGGTGGACAATTTCCTGTTAGCCTACAGAAATGCGACACATGCTGTTACCAACCAGACCCCGGCCATGATGTTCTTTAACCGAAGGTTGAGATCTCGTCTGGATTTGCTCAGACCAAATGTGCGAAGAAATGTTGAGGATAAACAATTCCAGCACATCAATGAGAAGCCGACAAGGAGCTTCAATGTAGGACAACCAGTCTTGGCCCGTGACTACCAAACAGAGAAATGGCAACCCGGAACGATATGCACATGGCAGGGGCCATTAATGTACACAGTGGATGTCGGGGAGAACATTGTGAGACGCCACGTCGACCAGATCTTAGCGTCACGGGAACGAGTCAACCCCATGTCTCGTGTACCTGGGGATGAACCCGACATACCGGTAGCATCTACCTCAGAAACAGTAGCAGTGGAAACTGATGAACTAACCGACGAAAGGGGGCCAGAATCGCCTCCGCACCAAGAACAAGAACCTCAGGGAAGGCGCTATCCAGAAAGGATCAGGAAGCCGCCCCAAAGACTGAATTTATAAATGGACTATTTTCAGTTAATGTTGCATGTTAAAAATGTTAATTGTTAAATGAATGTTATGGTACTGTTAATCTAAAAGGGGAGGAATTGTTGTGTACGTACCTTTAAGAGAGAACTGTTTTACAGCTCCTGTATACTGTAGTACCGGCAGTGACCACACCTGTATATAAAGCCGGAGCAGGCTTCTGTACTTCAGTCTTGAGACTACTCTACTCTAGTAAACACCTGTTGATTGTTAAGTTACAGCCTCCGTGTAGTTCTTGGGGAAACATCCTATTTAAAGAATCACGGATCTAACAGAGGCCACCAGCTATACTGCACTGCAGCAAGCCTCCAAGGGCTTCCGCAGCCAATGGCCACTCCCCCTGCAGGCGGACTCCTTGGAGAAGGCCGGGAGAGCCCACCTGGATAATGCAAATAATCCTTGTGGTGGGCAGACGACTGACGCTGCACTGGGATTCTGCAAAAGTGGAAAATTGCAGCCAGTGGGTCAGACAATAGACGGACCAACAAATTTGGTTGCATGCTAAATTGGGAGAGATAGAATACTGGAGGGTCAAGTTTCGGTGGGCTTAGTTGCCTTGTCCCATCCTTACCTTTCCTTTTGTTTTTAAAAGTTTATATCTATTTCTCTGTATGTTTGCACAACAGAATCAATGCCAATCATATAGCACAAAAAATGGAGGTAGCAATATTTAAACAGATTTGCATTACATTCCTGCTAGGAAACATATAGTTAATTCAGTTCTATTTAATTTATCTGGGTTATTTCTACCTCATCCCGCACCACTTAACGTGTAATTACCCTCATTAATACAGTTAATTAAACACTTCTGCATGAACCACAATTCTTTGTAGGTCAATATAAAAATAACAGGGGATCCGCAGTATTTTGCTATTGTAATAAATGAGGTATTCAGTTTAAAAATAGGGCAGACTAGTCGGTGGTCCAACCCACCCACCCTCTTTTGAAATGCGTATACGCTCTGATACACTTTTCCTGGTCGCTTCACCTTGAGTTCATTGATAATTGCCATTTTTTTTCCAGAATCTTAAACAGGGATTTTAACTCGTGGTCTGAAAGCAGGGGCGAGATACCAGACTTCCCACCTTGGAGTTGCCGTGGGTGACCTGTCGATTTTTAATGGCAGAACCTCCTTAACATTTCGCCAGCCGGGTGTCAGCCAGTGAAGATCAGATGGCCTGGAGGCAACATCCGATCACATCAGATTGTCTGCAGCGCAGCATGTGCAGAGAGCACCATGTTTGCAGGGAGCAACAACTTCATCATGTTACAATGGTAAAATACTGTGGATGCTGGAAACCTGAAATAACAACAGAAAATGCTGGAAACACTCAGCAGGCCAGGCAGCATCCGTGGAGAGAGAAACAGAGTTAACATTTCAGGTCTGGGACCCTTCATCAGAACTGGAAAAGGCTGGAGATGTAACAGATATTAAGCAGGTGCAGAGGCAGGGAAAGGGGGGAGGGGAGGAAGGAACTGAAGGAATATTCTGTGCTAGGGTAGGAGGCCGGTGAGATTAATTGTTGCAAATGGGAATGGCAGAACCATAAACAGCGTGAAAAATGGGGGCAGGGGTTATTGTCTGAAATTGTTGAACTCGATGTTGAGTCCAGAAGGCTGTAAAGTGCTGCATCGAAAGATGAGGTGCTGTTCCTCAAGCTTGCATTGAGCTTCACTGGAACAGTATAAGAGGCCGAGGACAGAGAGATCAGAGTGGGAGTGGAGTGGAAAATTTAAGTGACAGGCAACCGGAAGCTCGGGGTCACCCTTACGGACTGAACGGAGGTGTTCCGCAAAGCGGTCGCCCAATCTGCAATTGGTCTCCCCAATGTAGAGGAGACCACATCGTGAGCAGCGAATACAGTATATTAAATTGCAAGAAGTACAAGTAAATCGCTATTTCACCTGGAAGGGGTGTTTGGGGTCCTGGACAGTGGGAAGGGAGAAGGTAAAAGGGCAGGTGTTGCATCTCCTGTGCTTGCACGCGAAGGTGCCGGGCGAAGGGGAAGGGCTGTTGGGGGTGATTGAAGAGTGGACCAGGGTGTCGCGGAGGGAGTGGTCCCTTCGGAATGCTGAAAGGGGAGGTGAGGTGAAGATGCGTTCGGTGGTGGGATCACGTTGGAGGTGGTGGAAATGGTGGAGGATGATCCGTTGAATGTGGAGACTAATGGGGTGAAAGGTGAGGACAAGGGGAACCTTTTCATGGTTCTGGGAGGAAGGGGAAGGGGTGAGAGCAGAAGTGCGGGAAATGGAGCGGACACGGTCAAGGACCGTGTCAACCATAGTAGAGGGGAATCCTCGGTTTAGGAAAGAGGAAGACATATTGGAAGCACTGGCATGGAAGGTGGCATCGTCAGAGCAGATGCAGCGGAGACGGAGAAACTGGAAGAATGGAATAGAGTCCTTACAGGAAGCGGGGTGGGAGGAAGTGTAGTCCAGGTAGCTGTGGGAGTCAGTGGGCTTGTAGTGGATGTTTGTCGATAGCCTATCGCCAGAAATGGAGACAGAGAAGTCAAGGAAGGGAAGGGAAGAGTCAGAGATGGACCATGTGAAGGTGAGGGAAGGGTGGAAATTGGAAGTAAAGTGAATGAAATTTTCTAGTTCAGGGCAAGAGCAGAAAATGGCACCAATACAGTCATCGATGTACTGGAAAAAGAGGTGAGGGAGGGGACCTGAGTAGGACTGGAACAAAGAATGTTCCACATATCCCATGAAAAGGCAGGCATAGCTAGGGCCCATGCAGGTTCCCATAGCAACACCTTTAATTTGGAGGAAGCGAGTGGAGTCAAAGGAGAAGTTGTTCAATGTGAGAACAAGTTCAACTAGGCGGAGGAGGTGGATGGGGATTGGTTGGGTCTCTGTTTGAGGAAGAAGCAGAGTGCCCTCAGGCTGTCCTGGTGGGGGATGGAGGTGTAGAGGGATTGGAGGTCCATGGTTATAGTAATCTGGGATGTAATGTTTAAGTTATCCACCAGATGAAGCCAAATATTAAGGGTTCACATTCACCAGTTTTTAAGGTAATGGGTCATGTATTCAATGTCCTGGTACACCAGTTTATATGGTAATGTGGCATTGCATTATGGGTATGACTCAGAGGTGAATCCTCCATCTTGCCATCGTGCAGTAAGAATTGTGTGCTTTGCTTGCAGCCTGTAAGAGATGTTTCTCTGCTACACCGTGTAATTAAACAGTTGGGTTTTGTTCCTAATATCTCGCTTCTCTCAGTTTCTGACCTTCCCACTCGGATATCAAATATTGGCGATGAGGATAAACAGATCACATCTTGACCTAGAAAAAAAAAAGAAAAGGAACACTGAATAGAGGATCATGGCTGCTACGGTAGGAAAGGTCTCTGCTTTTGATATTCAGACGCAGACCTGGGATGAATACTGCGAGGTGTTGATGCATTTCTTTGAAGAAAATGATATAAATGATGTCGGAAAAAGGAGGGCAATTTTGCTCACTTCCGTGGGAAGTCAGACATATAGTTTAATGAGAAACTTATGCAGTCCTGAAAAGCCTGGAGACAGATCATTTGCTAACTTAGTGGCCTTGCTGAAGGACCATTTCAATCCCAGACCGAGTGAGATTGTACAGCGTTTCAAATTTAATTCACGGAACAGAAAACTGGGAGAGACTGTATTGGATTATGTAGCGGTGTTGAGAAAATTGGCACACAATTGCAATTACGGCAACAACCTGAAAGACATGCTGAGAGATAGGCTAGTTTGTGGGATAATGGATGATCGAATGCAGCGGAGATTATTGTCTGAGACTGGGCTTACGTATGAAAAAGCATTGGAACTTGCTCAAGCCATAGAGACAGCAAACCGAGATGTAAAAGAAATACAAGGTTCAGACTGGGCTACGACAAAGCGAGTTGCAGGTCAGGTTATTGTGCACGAGTTAAACATGCGTCAGAAACCACAACGTGAGCATATAAAGGCATGTTATAGATGCAATGGCGATCACCTGGCGAGGGAATGCACGTTTCTGGAGGAAAAGTGCCACAAGTGTGGGAAAAAAGGGCACATAAAACGTGCATGCAGGGCAAAAGCAACCGTGGAGGAATATAAACCAAAAGGGGGAGGAAAACAAAACCTAGGAAGAGAAGTGAAAAAACAGGGAGCACATCACATCAGCGGAGAAGCTGAGAAAGAAGACGACATGTTCATAATGCATAGTATGGTAGAGAACATTTCCAAAAGTGGATCCTATCACTTTGCAACTGACAGTAATTGACTCTAAGGTCAACTTTGAAGTGGATACAGGATGCGGCGTAACCATAATGAACAGGGAGGAGTACTCAAAATTGTGGAACCGTGCAAAAGTTCCAGAGTTAAAGTCTTGCTCTATGCAGCTTAAAACATATACCGGTGAACGAGTGGCGACATTGGGTACAGCTACTGTAACTGTGCAACACAGGGACACAGTGGAACAGCTACCTGTAGTTGTAGTATCGGGTTCCGGACCAAACCTGTTAGGTCGGGGCTGGATACAAGAATTTAAATTAGATTGGGGAGCAATAAATCAAATAGAGGGAGGCAAACAGTTGTCTTTGCAAGAAGTGTTGATTGAACATGAGAATGTGTTCAAGGAAGAACTTGGCACATTTAATGGCCCCCCAGCTAAGATTTATGTAGACAAGGAGGCACTGCCAAGGTTTTTTAAACAACGACCTGTGCTGTATGCCATGAAACCAAAGGTAGAGGCTGAGCTTGACCGTCTTTTGAGGGAGAACGTACTGGAACCCGTGAAATGTTCAGAATGGGCAGCTCCCATTGTACCTGTTTTAAAACCGGACAATTCGGTAAGACTCTGTGGAGATTATAAATTGACAGTAAATAGGGTGTCTAAACTAGAACAGTATCCTATTCCCAAAACAGAGGATCTCTTTGCAAGCCTGGCTGGAGGGAAGAAATTCACGAAGCTGGATATGAGTTATGCATACTTGCAGATTACACTAGATGAGGAATCCGAGAAGTATGTAACCATGAATACACACAAGGGTTTGTTTACCTATAACCACTTACCATTCGGTGTCTCATCTAGTCCAGCTATTTTCCAGAGGACTATCGAGGGTGTACTGCAAAGGATCCCACATGTTTCAATCTATCTGGATGACATTCTGGTGACAGGAAGAACCAACCAGGAGCACCTGAGCACTCTGAGAGGTACTACAAAGATTGGATAAGGCTGAGTTATGGCTCAAGAGGAGTGAGTGCACTTTCCTGGGGAATGAGGCCATGTTCCTGGGACACAGAGTGGATGCCACCGGGCTCCATCCAATCAAGGAGAAGGTACAAGCACTGCAGGAGGCCCCAGCTCCTACCAATGTGATGGAGTTAAAAGCTTACCTGGGACTGCTAAATTATTATAACAGATTTTTACCAAACTTGACAACAGTGTTAGCACCTCTTCACAAACTTCTGCGCAAGGAGACACAGTGGCAGTGGGAAGAGGAACAGAGGGTTTCATTTGAACAGTCCAAGAAACTGATGCTGTCCTCGGATGTGCTGGTTCACTGCAATGCAGAGAAAGCCATCATTCTCTCTTGTGATGCTTCACCTTACGGGGTGGGGGCAGTTCCTTCACACAGCTTGGAAGATGGAACAGAAAGACCAATAGGGTTTATGTCTCGAACTCTGACACCGGCGGAAAAAAACTATTCCCAGTTAGATAAAGAGGGGTTAGCGGTAATGTTTGGGTTACAGAGGTTTCACAAGTACATATATGGCAGGAAATTCACCATATGCACCGATCATAAACCTCTGCTATCTCTTTTTAATGAAATGAAAGCAGTACCACAGATGGTGTCACCCCCGATCCAGAGGTGGGCAGTGACGCTGAGGGCATGAGTATGTCATCGTTTACAAGGCGGGCAAGTACCATGGGAACGCAGATACCTTGAGCAGTCTTCCACAGCCAGGTACACCTATCCGTGCAGCTCCAGAGGGCAGAGTTTTGATGTTGGAGGACACGGACACGGCAATTGTGACCGCAGAACAAGTAAGGACATGGACCGGTAAAGATCCAGTACTGTCTAGAGTCCGAGAATATGTGATGAGGGGTTGGCCACAGCATCCAGAAGGGACTGATTTCATACCTTACAGTGTCAGGAAGACAGAGCTGGGTGTGCAGGATGGTTGCATGTTGTGGGGAGCACGAGTGATTATTCCACAGCCAGCACGACAGTCTATCCTAGGGCAACTACATCAGTGTCATCCTGGAGTTTCGTGTGTGAAAGCCTTGGCAAGGAGTTACTTGTGGTGGCCAAAGCTAGGTGAGGAGATACAAAATCTAGTCAAGACATGCAGCACTTGTCAAGTACACAGGAAGGCACCAGCAGCGGCTCCTCTCCACCCCTGGGAGTGGCCGGATAAACCATGGAGAAGATTACATGTAGATTATGCGGGTCCATTCATGGGAAAGATGTTCCTCATAATCATTGATGCCCATTCCAAATGGATGGATGTTTATCCTGTAAATTCTGCTTCATCTACTGTTACTATAGACTGCCTGCGTAGGAGTTTTAGTAATCAAGGGCTACCGGAGATTGTAGTAAGTGACAATGCCATGTGTTTTGTGAGTACAGAAACAAAAAGAGTTCATGAGAAACAATGGCATAGTGCATGTGACCTCAGCTCCATATCATCCGTCTTCAAATGGACTTGCGGAGAGAGCCGTACAAACATTTAAGGAGATGATGAAAAAAGTGCGGAAGGGAGTTTGGCAGCCAAGGTGTCATGAGTTCTGTTCAGCTACAGAATAACACCTCTATCTACCACAGGACTCTCTCCTGCTGAGCTGTTGTTAGGACATCGACTACGCTCCACTCTTGACCTGGTTCACCCAGATCTAAAAAGGAAGGTGGAATACCGACAAATCAAACAAAAGGAGAACCATGACAGAAGGACAAAGAGCCGCAGTTTTGGAGAAGGAGATGCGGTCCTTACCAGAAATTTCAGTTATGGCCCAAAATGGATTCCTGGCGTCATAGACTCAATGACTGGTCCAGTATCATATACGGTCATGGTGGGAACTGGTCAGGTAGTACGCAGACATGTAGATCAGATACTGACCAGACAAGGGGAAATTGAACTGGAGGTTCCAGAGGAGATGTCGGAGGGCAAGTTGGCCCCCAGTTATCCAAATGCATCGGTGGTACCACCACCACGAACAGAGCCAGTTCCACCTGGACCCCTTCGACAAGAGGAAACCATTGTAGCAGAGTCAGATACTCTGAGTACTGCTCAGGAGCAGCAGGTGGCTCTACCACAACCAAGCAGGGACTTGACTTTAAGACGTTCACCAAGGCCTCACAAGCCGCCAGAGAGATTGATAACGACCTGCTAGATTCATTCAGTATGGACTATCGTTAAAGGAGTTTCCTTATGGGACTTTTTAAGAATGTTGTTAAGAAATTAATGTTCAACTTAAGAGGGGAGGGATATAGTAATCTGGGATGTAATGTTTAAGTTATCCACCAGATGGAGCCAAATATTAAGGGTTCACATTCACCAGTTTTTAAGGTAATGGGTCATGTATTCAATGTCCTGGTACACCAGTTTATATGGTAATGTGGCATTGCATTATGGGTATGACTTAGAGGTGAATCCTCCATCTTGCCATCGTGCAGTAAGAATTGTGTGCTTTGCTTGTAGCCTGTAAGAGATGTTCCTCTGCTACACCGTGTAATTAAACAGTTGGGTTTTGTTCCTAATATCTCGCTTCTCTCAGTTTCTGACCTTACCACTCGGATATCACATAATAGTGAAAAGGAGACGGTTGGGGCCAGGAAACTGGAAACTGTTAAAGTGGTGGAGGGTGTCGGAAGAGTTGCGAATATAGGTGGGAAGAGACTGGACAAGGGGAGAAAAAATAAAGTCCAGATAGGAAGAGATAAGGTCCGTGAGGCAAGAACAGGCTGAAACGATGGGTCTACCAGGGCAGTCCGGTTTGTGGATCTTGGGAAGGAGGTGGAAGCGGGCTGTGTGGGGTTGGAGGACTATGAGGTTGACGGCCATAGAGGGAAGGTCTCCAGAGGAGATGAGGTCAGTGACAGTCTTGGAAACAAATGGCTTGATGTTCGGTAGTGGGGCCATGGTCCAGGGGGAGGTAGGAGGAGGTGTCGGAGAGTTGGTGTTCAACCTCTGCACAGTAGAGGTTGGTTCGCCAAACAACAACAGCACCACCCTTGTCAGCAGGTTTAATGATAATGTTAGGTTTGGATCGAAGAGAATGGAGTTCTGTAAGTTCAGAGGGAGCTAGGTTGGAGTGAGAGAGGGGAGCAGAGAAATTGAGACGGCCGATGTCATGCCGGCAGTTCGCAATAAAAAGATCTAGAGAGGGTAAGAGGCCAGAGGGAGGGGTCAAGGTAGAACAAGAATTCTGAAAGCGGGAGAAAGGATCAGCCGTGCGGGTGGAAGACTGCTGGCCAAAGAGGTGGGCATGGAGGTGAAGGCGACGGAAAAACAGCTCAGCGTCGTGCCGAGCTCGAAATTCATTGAGGTGGGGGCGTAAGGGGTGAAGCTCAGGCCTTTGCTGAGGACTGATTGTTCGGGGTCAGAGAGGGGAAGGTCAGAGGGGATAGTGAAAACACAGCAGGGGGTGAGATTGGAAGAAGGGTTGGGGTCAGACGAAAGTGTAGGGGAAGAAAGTTCCGGAGGGGCGTTGGTGTCCAAGAGTTGATGAAGCTTGCGATCCTTGACATCAGAAAGGAAAAAAAAAAGTTTTTTGTTGAAGCGCCGGATGAGTCGAAGCTCATCATGTTTCCCGTGGAAAGGAGGCATCAGCTCGACAGAACGCACAGCTTTCCGTGGATAGTGGGGTTCTTTCAAGTGCAAGCTTCCCAAATGGCACCATGTGGGCATCAGGGATCTTTATATCAACTCTGTGGCAATCATGAAGTGAAAGACTTTACACTCAATTAACGTTCAGGTGCTATCTGACGATAAAACAGTATGGGGGGAAAATTGGGTTGCTTTGCGCCTCCCATTAGCGCCCTCTTAGGGGCGCAAAGCAACTGGCATCTGGGCGAGACGCCGCCCACGCCTCCCACAAAATTCAGCGGGAGGTTAGCGGCGGCGCTAACCGGTAGCACCCTGCGGCACTCTATCACCGGCAATGACGTCATCGCCGTGCACAGCGCCCCGCTCGTGTCCTGGCCACGATCTTCGGGAGCGCCCCCTGACTTACCGCCGGACGCTATGTTCGACGGGGTCAGGAGGGCCTACCTGTGACCTCCTGAACGGCCACCCCCCCCCCCAGCAGAGTGCCGGCTGCGCTCCATGAGCCCGGCAGTTCTCTTTTGCCGGCATTCCCGATCCACGGGGACCCAGCTGGGCCCCGGGTCACGCTGCGCAAGGCCCCTCCCCTTTAAGAAAGGGAGGAAGGCCTGCATTATCGCGGCACGTAGCACCGCGATATTCCCTCACAGCACCCCAAGAGGGACGCGGGGCACTTCCAGACACAACCACTCAATTTCCGGCGTGGGGGCGCTAGTATTTCGCCACTTTTCACGCCCTGGCGAAGTTAGCGCCCTCAATTTTTAGCCCTATGCCTCTCAGTGGCTGTTATTCAATGATGCTACTTATACTGCTCTGCAAACAACTCAAATTCCTTCAAATTGTGAAATAAGGTTTGATTTATTGGGTTTAATTTCCACCCTCACCAGCTGGGCAGTAACCTGGTGGATCTCAAGGTGACTCAAAATGATTAATAGCCAATGAAGTACTTTCTTTTGGAAGTCTAGTCGCTGTTGTAATGTAAGGAAACGTGGCAGCCAATTTGTGCACAGCGAGGTCTCACAAACAGCATTAGGATAAATGACAAGATAATCTCTTTTTAGTGATGTTGGCTGAGAGATAAATGCTGACCAGAACACAGGAAGAACTCCCCTGCTCCATTTAAAAAATGTCATGGGATCTTTTACGTCCACCTGAGAGGGCAGACAGTACCTCGTTGCCAAGTTTCAGCTGCTTTCCATACATTCAGCAAGGTCACTGGATAGAGATCAGGAATGCTCACTGATACTCGTCTCCTGTCTACTCCAAAGCCAACTGTAGCCAAAGATTTTTAAGTTCTTTATGGTAAAATGCTCCTCTTGGTCATCAGAGAAGCTATATTGTGTGGATTTCCTAGCTGGTTACAGAGGCCTGGGAGCAGATGATTAGGGTGGCCTCTGAACAAGGAAATCAAATAAAACAAGAATATTAACAAGCTGGCAGCAGACACAGAAGCTACAATCAGCCTAAATGAAGATTTGCATTTTTCAAGAATGTAAAAATGGATATAATGTCAATTGGAAAGAATGGTTCTGCTTTACAACCTTTAATACCCTGGCATACTTCACTGAATTATTCTAGAGTGCTGGTCACAGTAACAGTATTTCATGTCAAATACAATATCAGTCACTCATTATTACTGAAAACAATTTTGTTGCAAGATGATTCAGCAATATTCAACACTCAGAATTACCCATGCAGATAATGTTACCATGATTAAAATGTGTGTTACTACAGCCCCAAATATATTCTCTCAGAGGGTGATATCGACTTTGGATAAAAGTTTTTAATGTACGATAATGGCTCAGCTATCCATTAAATAAGGAGAAGTGTTTAACGGGTGGCTGAGCCACTATTGTGTGTTTTATACTATCATCCAAAGTGAAAATTACCCACTTAAGATCCCCTTACAAAAACATGTAGCAAAAACGCACATGAACTATACAGTTCATAACTGATATTCAGTTAATAAAGACTTATTCTAAATTTAATCTATTTAACCATGGTTGACCATGCCACTCTCTTCCAATGCCTTTTCTCTATTGTTTAATTCCATAGGACTGGCCTTGCATGGTTCCTTTATAAATGCATCTTTCGTCCCCTTCACTGTCCCACCAGGGCCCCCCTCCTCTCTCTAATGCTGTTTCTATAAAATATTGTTTGCAAGCACAGGATCCATTTTGACAGCTATACTGATCATATCCAGCTCTACCTATTCATCACTTCCTTTAATCATTCAACTGCCTCGGTGCTGTCAGGCTGCTTATGCCATCATTAAATTCTGGATCAGTCTCAACTTCCTCCACCTCAACACCAGGGTGACTGAAGCCATCATCTTTGCCCTTAGGCATGAGCAATAAATGCCAGCCTTGCCAGAGACGCCCATATTCTGAGAATCACTCAATCAATCTGTGTGAGATTGATTGAGCATAGGGAGAAGTAGTAACAGGTAAAATACGGTGCTACTCCTCTGCTTGAGGAGACCTCTGGCTTTGCTCACCTCCATTGCTACAGTGCTCATGTCACCACTTTCTCAAAGCCAATCAAAGGCTTAAAATTAAAGTCACTCCTTCTATGTCCTTCTATGGGCCAACTTGTCCTTATGTTCATATTTCATATAGGCAAGCTCAGCAGTGGGGACAGAGCTGGGAAAAACACATTAAATCCAGCAAGGAAATCATTGACATAATTCTTGTGCCTTGAAATGAGACTTCTGCTCACCAACAGCAATATCTTTAGGTTCTCACTGAAGCATTAATTCGTCTTTTCCTCCTTTAGACGTTTATCATACTGCTGTGCATTTCAAACATTTTCTGTTCCAAAACCTTAAGGCACAGGACACTAGAAATTACTGTTGATGATAAACCAGTCTTAAGTTCCGATGTAATTCCTCTGCTTGCTGTTTTAACAGTTGTTAACCTATTTAAAATAAACAAATTAACATTTCCATTAAAATAATGGACAAAGGAATATCATAAAAATATATATGCTTTTTTGATGTGTCAAAGATGTTTATTTTCTTGTTCTGGAAATAAAAATCACTACACACTGCGTTCATTTAAAAACAACCTGAACTGCATGAAAACATGGCTTGAAAGAACAATCATTGGGAGTTAGATTTTGTTCTCTCAGGTGGTCTTGACTGACTACCTGAGGTTAGGATTCTATCCATCCCTGATTGATTATTAATGTCACTCCTCACATTTCCCAAGGATATGGACCGCTTTGATACGGACAAGGCGGCTACTTCCTGGTAACAAAGAAATCGTCACCATGAATAATCTGTTAAGAACTTTAAAAGTTATAAAACATACTCAGTTATAAGAACTACAAAGCCCCCACAAAGCATCACATTTCACAGGTACACGGCAACTAAATGCTAACTATGGGCATCTCAGAATCATTTTATAATCATGTAAAAATCATCACCACTCCAACCCAATTTTACTTCCAACCCTGGCAATTTCACGGGAATGCTCCAATAAAGCCAGCTCATGCATTCATACCAAGGAACATCCTGCTATTTAAAAAGTGGCTGCAACCACTCATGAAGAAAATATGTCTTCATGAAAGAAAGTTCTTTTAAGATAAATAAAACATTTTTAAAAGTTTACTTTTAGCAGTTTATTTGTTACACATAACTTCCTTGGGTACAAGCACTAAGTAACCAAAAGCAAAATACTGTGGATGCTGGAAATCTGAAATAATAAACAGAAAATGCTGGAAAACACACAGCATCTGTGGAGACATAAACAGTTAACGTTTCAGGTTTGATGACCTTTCATCAGAACTGTAACCAAATTTGCCACTACAATTCTTTTAAATTCAGCTCCTCTTAAAGCATTTCTGCCTCAGGTTCACAGGCAGCCAGCAGTGCGAGAAGGTAGCTTCTAATCGTTTGGTTCTAACAGGCTGTCCTGCCCTCCAACTAATCAGGTTTGACAGCCACCAGCACAGCCTTCTAACTGAACTGATTAGATGATATTGACTTTCTCAAATCCCAGTGGAAAAAAAGATGATTTTTTTCCCCAGTGAAACGCTAACAAGGTTAAAATGCTGACAGTCGCCATGCATGTAATTACGATGTCTTTTGCTTTTCCGGACCTTTTAATTTAAAAAACCTTGAATGCTGACATCAGGAACATAGCTACCAGGAGTGCTGGTGGTGCAGGTGAAATGGTAGCTGAATGACGATGATCTCAGACAGACCTTGTGTTCAAGATCTGGGGGCAGATCTTCTTTTGGTATTAGGTCAGCTCCCTGGCATAACTTCAGTGGGTGGGGAAGAAAATTGGGCATAGAGCTGTTTGGCAGCTCACCGCCACCCTCCACCATGAGATTTCCCACAGAAGTGACATCAGGAATACAACATGTCTGCTCAAATATGGGCTGGCATGTTGTAATTCATTGCAAATGATACGAATGTCATATAACTTATTTCCCATCATTTGAGCCATAGCAACACTGGGCACTAGGAAAGTCAGCAGCACTCAGGGTTTTTATGTGTGAGGAGGGCGGATTTCAATTTTACCAGCCCCATGGGAGTGCAGTCGATCACATGCGATCAATTCAACTCCCAGCATCGCAATTCGCCTCTGTGGGTTTCTGAGGCCTACAACAGTGATTTGTCTCCTTCCTCATAGGTAGGCTTCTTCATACAGGCCCGAATCCCACCAGGAACCTGCCCAACATATTCAAACGCTGATTTGACGCCATTGCTGCCATTTTCGACCTCAATGCTGGAGCGCATGCTCTCTCTTAACCTCGCACAGCTGAACATGCATTCAGCAGCAGGAAGGAGCCCACACCAGTGCTATTTAAAGGGATCATCAGCTAGTTACAGGTTAGTTGTTGATTGATTTCCACCAGCTGTTGCTCAGTTTGTAGAAGTGTTTGGTGCTTTCTAGACTTCTGTAAAGTTGTCTAAAGTCTACAAGGTGTGGTGTGGCATGCGCTCAAGGACTTGGTACTAACTTGCAATGGGTCTGTTCAGACATGGGTGAAGTAGTTTGTAACCCCTTTGGCCTGTAACATGATAGGGAGAATGAGCAGAGGCGATACAGAGCAGGACAAGTTGCTAGAAGAGGCAGGAAGAGGAGGGGGAGAAGGGCTCCCAGCAAGAGGCCATATTCTCTCAGGGTCCAGGGAGCAATTCTCCTACCTCAAACTCAGCGAGGAACAGTGCATGTAACGTTGCCGTTTTACTAAGGAGGTGCTTACTGAAATCTGCTTCCAGCTGCAGGCGGACCTGCAGCCTCAGAGCAGGGCGTGAACGGCATTGTCAGTGGCTATTGTTAGATCCGTGATTCTGAGAGTATGATGTTTTCAAATAACTACACGGATGCTGTAACTTAACAATCAACAGGTGTTTACTGGAGTAGGGTAGCCTCAAGACTGGGGGTACAGAGGCATGCTCAAGGCTTATAGACAGGTGTGGTCACAGCCGGTACTACAGTATACAGGAGCTGTGAAAGTAGTTCTCTCTTAAAGGTACATACACTACAATTCCTCCCCTTTTAGATTAGCAGTACCCATAATATTCAAATAACAATTAACACTTAAACATGCACATTAAACAAAAATAGTCCATTTATAGATTCAGTCTTTGGGGCGGCTTCCTGATCCTTTCTGGATAGCGCCTTTCCTGAGGTTCTTGTTCTTGGTGCGGAGGCGATTCTGGCCACTTTTCGTCGGTTAGTTCATCAGTTTCCACTGCTACTGGTTCTGAGGTAGATGCTATCGGTATGTCAGGTTCATCCCCAGGTACTCGAGACATGGGGTTGACTCGTTCCTGTGATGCTAAGATCTGATCGACGTGGCGTCTCACAATGTTCTCCCCGACATCCACTGTGTACATTAATGGCCCCTGCCTTGTGCATATCGTTCCGGGTTGCCATTTCTCTGTTCGGTAGTCACGGGCCAAGACTGGTTGTCCTACATTGAAGCTCCTTGTCGGCTTCTCATTGATGGGCTGGAATTGTTTATCCTCGACATTTCTTCGCACATTGGGTCTGAGCAAATCCAGACGAGATCTCAACCTTCAGTTAAAGAACATCATGGCCGGGGTCTGGTTGGCAACTGCATGTGTCGCATTTCTGTTGGCTAATAGGAAATTGTCCACCTTATGCTGTAGTGGAATTTCATCGTCGCACATGGCCTTTATCGCCTTTTTAAAGGTTTGTACGAACCTCTCAGCCAATCCATTTGTGGCTGGATGATACGGGGCGGATGTGTAATGCCTTACCCCATTCCTTCTCATAAATTTCTGAAACTCTTTGGACACAAACTGTGGTCCATTATCAGAACAAATCTGCTCTGGCAAGCCGTTCCTGGCAAATATGGTCCGTAGGACTGCAATCGTTTTCTCTGTAGTGGTTGAGGACATTTTTATCACCTCAGGCCATGTTGAGTGAGCATCCACTGCTATTAAGAACATTGAGTCCATGAATGGACCAGCAAAATCAATATGCACCCGTTGCCATGGAGAGGAGGGCCACTCCCATGGGTGTAGAGGGGCATGTGGTGGTGCATTTTGGACCTTCTGGCATCCTGAGCAGCTCTTGGTTAGGTCCTCGATTTGTTGATCGATCCCCGGCCACCACACATAAGCCCTAGCAAGGCTTTTCATTTTCACCCCTCCCAGATGACCTTCATGAAGCTCATTTAGCACTCTCTCCCTTAACTTGGGTGGAATCACCACTCGGGATCCACACATCACTGTCCCCTGGTATACTGACAGCTGTTCTCTTCTGGATGAGAATGCTGGCAACAGTGAGTCGCCATGTGTTGGCCATCCCCTCACCGTCAAATCATATACCCGAGACAGTGTCGGATCATTGCGGGTCTCCTTCTCTATATCCGCCTTAGTTACTGGCAATCGTTCAATTATTGACGAATAAAATATCTCGATAGGGTCCACTGCTTGTGCTTCCTCCACAGTAGGCAGTGGCAGGCGCGATAGCCCATCAGCGTTTCCATGCTGTTTCGTGCCTTTATATTGTATTTCATATTGGTTCGCCCCTAGAAAAAGGGACCATCTTTGTAACCGTTGTGCAGTCATCACCGGAACGCCCTTCTTTGGATTAAAGATGGAGACAACTGGTTGGTGGTCAGTCAGCAAGGTGAACTTCTGCCCATGCAGATAGTGGTTGAATTTTTTTACTCCCCATACTAGGCTGAGGGCCTCCCTGTCAATCTGGGCGTAGTTGCGCTCGGCTGAGGTTAGTGACCGAGACGCAAAGGCTACTGGCCTCTCCAACCCGTCTGGGAATTTGTGCGACAGCACCGCTCCAATACCATAGGGTGATGCATCACATGCCAACCGAATTGGTAGTGCTGGGTTGAAATGGGCCAACACCTCTTTTGATGTGATCAATTCTTTGCACTCCTGGAAAGCTCGTTTACGTTCGTCATTCCACTTCCATGGTACCCCCGTTTGCAGTAGGGTGTTCAGTGGGTGTAATACCGTAGACAATTTTGGTAAGAACTTATGGTAGTAGTTTACCAGCCCGAGGAACGAACTCAGTTGTGACACATTTTCCGGTGCTGAAGCCTTGACTACTGCCTCAATCTTTTCAGGGGACTTATGTAACCCCTCTTCATCGATAACGTGGCCACAATACGAGATCTGCTTCTGGAAAAACTCGCACTTGTGGCGATTAGCTCGTAGCCCATATTCCTTTAATCTAGTGAGCACCTTCTCCAGGTTGGCGAGGTGATCACTGTCATTTTCGCCCGTGACCAGGATGTCGTCCAAATAACACTGGGTCCCTGGAATCCCTTGCAGGACTTGATCCATCGCCCTTTGCCAAATAGCCGGAGCCGATGCTACCCCGAACACCAGCCGGTTGTATTGGTAGAGACCTTTATGAGTGTTAATCGTGAGGTATTGTTTCGAGGCTTCTTCTACCTCCATTTGCAAGTACGCCTGGGCTAGATCAATTTTGGTGAAGCGTTTACCTCCAGATAGCGAGGCGAAAATATCCTCAATTCGTGGAAGTGGATATTGTACCGTGTGAAGGACTGGGTTCACTGTCACCTTAAAATCCCCACAGATGCGGACCTTCTTTGGTTCCCCAGGCGTATTACTCAACGACCTCTTCAGTACAGGAACGATGGGTATAGCCCACTCACTCCAGTCTACTTTGGACAGTACTCCTGAACATTCCAACCCTTCCAGCTCTGCTTCAACGGCTGGTCTGATCGCATAAGGCACTGGTCTGGCCTTAAGAAACATTGGGCTTCCATTTTCCTCTATTTTAATCGTTGCTGTTATGCCTTTTAGTGTTCCGAGTCCCTCCTGGAACACTTCTTTTGCGTCAGTTAGCATTTTTGACAGTCGTCGAGGTGTGACGTCGTCATCCTTTTTGGCCTCAACCTTCAGTGCCTGTATGGAATGCCAATCTAATTGTATCTTCCGGATCCATTCACGTCCTAGTAGTGGTGGTCCTCCATCTAGCAATACATATAGGTCCATTTTAGGTATTTCCTGTGTTGTGTATGTACCTTTAAGAGGGAACTACTTTTATACTGTAGTACCGGCAGTGACCACACCTGTATATAAAGCCGTAGCAGGCTTCTGTACTTTCAGTTCCAGCTTACGCTCTGTTCAGTAAACACCTGTTATTACCGTTCTCCTGCAGTCCGTGTGTTATTGATACGCGGACACTACAGTGGCGATGAGCAGGTTCAAACTCACCTGCAGTACTGCATCACCTCACGGGGATCCATCCCTGAAAAGAAGCTTCTTGGAGGTCGAAGCCAGAGCAACGGGCGTCGGCCATGGGCAACCGCCCAGTGATCCATCGGAGTTCAGAGAATCGCAGGGGAAGCTGTGGAGAGCTGGGCTTGGTTCTCCAGTCAAGGTGTCCCAGCAAATCGGGCTGGTAGCAGGTAGTGCGTTGACCCTTCCCGGACTGCGGCGGGCTAGAGCTCGATCGAGCGGCTCTACAAGGGGCCGAGCAGCGTCGTCGGGAAGAAAAAGAGAGAGAGAGGGTGGAGCGACAGGGTGCGGCCGGTGCTCAAGAGTCGGGCAGCGTTAAAGAAAATAAAAAAGGGGAAGGAAAAGAGATGCGCAGTGGAAAGAATTGAAGTGTACTGCAAGGCAAATGAGGTGGCCGGTGAAAAGAAGGAGTCGGTATTATTGAATTTGATGGGCGCGAGAACGTACGGCGTATTGCGGAATTTAATTACCCCAGCTAAACCAATGGAGAAAAGCTTTGAAGAGATTGTCAATATCTTACAGAAACATCTAAACCCTACACCGCTGCTGATAGCAGAAAGATTCAAGTTCCATAAAAGAAACCAGCACAAAGACGAGAGTAATGCTGACTATCTTACGGAACTACGCAAGTTATCGAAACACTGCCAGTTTGGAGCAGGACTGGCAGATACCTTAAGGGATAAGTTTGTCTGCGGGCTCCAGAGTGAAGGAACCCAGAAACGACTGCTTTCGGAAAAGGACCTTACGCTAGAAAAGGCTTTCAGCGTTGCAGTATCCTACGAAGCAGCAGCACGGGGAGCTGCGGAAATACAACAGAAACCGCAAGAATATAGCACCAATGAAATGGCATATGGAGCAGAAAAGTGCTATCGCTGTGGCAGAACAACCCATGACCAGAAGGATTGCTGGTTTAAGGACAAAGTATGCAGGCAATGTGGAAAAGTGGGACACATAGCACGAGTCTGCAGGTCGGGAAAGAAAACCAACACTAAAAGAACTACTAAGGAAAAGTACAAGAAAGTACAAAAGATGACGAACAGTAGTTCAGAAGATCAGAAGAGTGATAATGACTCCGGGAGCAGGAGACTAAGTTGTCTAAAGTCACACAACGTGATCGCAAAGGAGGATCACCGAACCATTTGGGTCACCCTCATGATAGCAGGGTCCCAAGTAAAGATGGAATTGGACACAGGATCAGCCCTAACAGTCATGAATCGACAAGACTACGAGCGGCTATTCTCACACATACCCTTGAAGGACACGTCCATTGTCTTGAAGACATATACGGGGCAAAAAGTCTACCCCAGAGGAAAAATAAGGGTGCCCGTTAAATACAACAGCAAGGAAACACAGAAACTATATCTATGTATACTACAAGATGGAGGACCACCATTATTGGGACGTGAATGGATCCGAAAAATACAATTGGATTGGCATTCCATTCAGGCGCTAACTGTGGCTGACAAAAAGGATGACGACATCACACTTGGACGACTGTCAAAAATTCTAACTGGCATGAAAGAGGTGTTCCAGCAAGGACTTGGGACTCTAAAAGGCGTAACGGCAATGATAAAAATTGAAGATAACGCAAACCCAAAATTTTTACGGCCAGACTGGTACCGTATGCGATCCGCCCAGCCGTCGAAGCAGAGCTGGAGAGTCTGGAGCATTCGGGTGTGCTGTCCAAGTTGGACTGGAGTGAGTGGGCCACACCCATCGTTCCTGTAATGAAGAAATCATTGAGCAGCACGCCTGGGGAACCGAAGAAGGTTCGCATCTGTGGGGACTTTAAGGTAACTGTGAACCCAGTCCTTCACACAGTACAATATCCACTTCCACGGATAGAAGATATTTTCGCCTCACTATCTGGAGGGAAACGCTTTACGAAGATTGATCTGGCCCAAGCGTATCTACAAATGGAGGTAGAAGAAGCATCTAGAAAATACCTCACGATAAACACTCACAAAGGTCTTTACCAGTACAACCGACTGGTATTTGGGGTAGCATCAGCCCCGGCTATTTGGCAGAGGGCGATGGAACAAGTCCTGCAAGGGATCCCGGGGACCCAGTGTTATTTGGACGACATCCTGGTTACGGGCGAAAATGACAGTGAACACCTTGCCAACCTGGAGCAGGTGCTCACTAGATTACAATAATATGGGCTACGAGCCAACCGCCCCAAATGCGAGTTTTTCAGGAAACAAATCTCATATTGTGGCCATGTGATTGATGAAGAGGGGTTACATAAGTCCCCAGACAAGATTGAGGCAGTAGTCAAGGCTCCAGCACCCGAAAATGTGTCGCAACTGAGGTCGTTCCTCGGGTTGGTGAACTACTACCATAAGTTCTTGCCAAATTTGTCTACAATTCTGCACCCACTGAACGCCCTGCTGCAAACTGGAGTAGCATGGAAATGGAGTGATGAGTGTAAGCGTGCCTTTCAGAAATGTAAATGCCTAATCACTTCAAAAGAAGTATTGGCCCACTACAATCCAACACTACCGATTCGGTTGGCAGGTGATGCGTCTCCCTACGGCATTGGAGCGGTGCTGTCGCACAAATTCCTTGACGGTTCAGAGAGGCCAATAGCCTTTGCGTCACGCTCGTTAACCTCAGCCGAGCGTAACTACGCCCAGATTGACAGGGAGGCCCTCAGCCTGGTGTGGGGGGTGAAGAAGTTCAATCACTATCTGCACGGGCAGAAGTTCACCTTACTGACTGATCACCAGCCTCTTGTCTCCATTTTTAACCCAAAGAAGGGCGTTCCGGTGATGACGGCGCAACGGCTGCAAAGATGGTCCCTTTTTCTAGAGGCACATCAATACGACATAGAGTATAAGGGCACGAAACAGCATGGAAACGCTGATGGGCTGTCGCGCCTGCCGCTGCCTACAGTGGAGGAAGCACCTGCAGTGGACCCTGTTGAGATATTCCATTCGACCATAGTCGAATGTCTACCTGTTACAAACTCAAGTATAGAGAAGGAAACCCGAAATGACCCGACTCTCTCGGGTCTATGATTTGATGGTGAAGGGATGGCCAGCACATGGCGACTCACTGTTGCCAGCATTCTCGCCAAGGAGAGAACAGCTGTCAGTGTGCCAGGGGACCTTGATGTGTGGATCCCGAGTGGTAATTCCACCCAAGTTGAGAGATAGAGAGCTCAATGAGCTTCATGAGGGTCATCTGGGAGGGATAAAAATGAAGAGCCTAGCCAGGGCGTTTGTGTGGTGGCCGGGAATCGATAAAGAAATCGAGGAAATGACCAAGAGATGCACAGGATGCCACAAAGTCCAAAACGCTCCACCACAGGACCCGCTACACCCATGGGAGTGGCCCTCATCTCCATGGCAATGGGTACACATTGATTTTGCTGGTCCATTTATGGACTCAATGTTTTTAATTGCCGTGAATGCACATTCGAAATGGCCAGAGGTCATCAAAATGTCCTCCACCACCACGGAGAAAACTATTGCAGTCCTACGGACCATCTTCGCCAGGAATGGCTTGCCAGAACAGATTTGCTCCGACAATGGACCACAGTTTGTGTCCGAGGATTTCCGGAGGTTTTTGAGGAATAATGGGGTAAAGCATTACACATCCGCCCCATATCATCCAGCCACAAATGGATTGGCTGAGAGGTTTGTTCAGACTTTTAAAAAAGCAATAAAGACGATGTATAACGACAACATACAACTGCAACACAAGGTGGATAATTTCTTGTTTGCTTACCGGAATGCTACACATGCAGTCACCAACCAAGCTCCAGCCATGATGTTCTTTAACCGAAGGTTAAGATGTCACCTGGATTTGCTCAAACCAAACATAAGACGAGATGTTGAGAATAAGCAACTCCAGCACATCAATGAGAAGCTAACCAGGAGCTTCAAGATAGGGCAACCAGTCTTGGCCCGCGACTACCGAACAGAAAAATGGCAGCCAGGAACGATATGCACACGGCAGGGACCACTAATGTACACAGTGGATGTTGGAGAGAGCATCGTGAGACGCCATGCTGACCAGATTCTAGAGTCACAGGAACAAGTCAAACACATACCACGAGCATGCGCATCTGGTGATGAACCCGAAGTGCAGATTGCGTCTACCTCAGAATCAGTGGTATTGGAAGCTGACGAACCAACCAATGACAATGAGCCAGAATCAATTCCGCCGCAAGAACAGGATACTCGAGAAAGGCGCTATCCAGACAGGATCAGGAAGCCTCCTCAAAGACTGAATTTATAAATGATTACTTTCAGCTGATGTATATAGTAAAAAGAAAATTGTAATTGTAATTAGTTATTATTTAATTGTTAAATGAATGTTATGTACTGTTTAACTAAAAGGGGAGGAATTGTTGTGTATGTACCTTTAAGAGAGAACTGCTTTTATACTGTAGTACCGGCAGTGACCACACCTGTATATAAAGCCGTAGCAGGCTTCTGTACTTTCAGTTCCAGCATACCCTCAGTTCAGTAAACACCTGTTATTACCGTTCTCCTGCAGTCCGTGTGTTATTGATATGCGGACACTACATCCTGGCCTTTGTATATCACTTTCACCCTTATTTTTCCTTTGGGGTAGACTTTTTGCCCCGTGTACGTCATCAAGACAATCTCTGTAGCTTTCAAGGGTATGTGTGAAAATAGCCGCTTGTAGTCCCTTTGGTTTATGACTGTTAGGGCTGATCCTGTGTCCAATTCCATTTTCACTTGGACTCCGTCTATCTTGAGTGTGACCCAGATAGTCTGGTGATCCTCCATTTTGGTTACCTTATGTAGTTTCAGACAACCCAGCTCCTTGCTTCCGGAGTCTGTATCACTTTTCTGTTCGTCTGAACTACTGTCCATCACCTTATGTACATTTTTGTACTTCTCCTGTGGAGATTTCTTGCTGTTGGTTTTCTTCCCTGACCTGCAGACTCTTGCTATGTGTCCTGCTTTTCCACACTGTCTGCACACTTGGTCCTTGAACCAACAATCCTTCTGGTCATGTGTTGTTCTGCCGCAGCGATAACACTTCCCTGTTCCATATGACATTTCATTGGTGCCATATTCTTGTGGTCTCCGTTGTATCTCTGCAGCGCCCCTTGCGGCTGCTTCGTGTGATACTGCCATGCTGAAAGCCTTGTCCAGCGTAAGATCCTTTTCTGATAGAAGCCGTTTCTGGGTTCCCTCACTTTGAAGCCCACACACAAACTTGTGCCTTAACGTATCTGCTAGTCCCACTCCAAACTGGCAGTGTTTCGATAGCTTGCGCAGTTCCATTAAATACTCAGCATTACTTTCGTCTTTATGCTGGTTCCTTTTGTGGAACTTAAATCTTTCTGCTATCAGCAGCGGTGTGGGGTTTAAGTGGTCCTGTAGGATTTCTACTATGCTTTTGAAATTCACAGGCTTCTCTGGGGTTGTTAGATTTCGCAGTAAGCCATAAGTTTTTGCACCCATGGAATTTAACAAAACCAGTGCTTTCCTAGCATCTGGCACTTCATTTGCCCTGCAGTACACCTCAATACGTTCCACATATGTCGCCCAATCTTCGACTTCATTGCCGAACGTAGAGATACTGCCACTCTTCGGCATCCCTGGGTGTGATTTAACTGTCAAAAATGGTGTCTCCCGCGCTCTCCCTTCTTCTCCGCGGCTCAATGGCATCTCCTGTGCTCTCCCTTCTTCTCCCCGCGGACACTGTTCAGCCCTTGAGCCCTGGCTGTGCTCTGCGCGTTTTTTTTTCTGTGCGCCTTTCTCGTTTCCGCCGCTCGGGCCTGAACCCGGCTGCTGCTTTACCCTCTCTTTCTCTGTTTTGTTTTTTTCTCGACGCCGCTCGGTTTTCAACCCCCGGCTGCACCCTGTGCGCTTCACCCTCTCTCTTACCCCGTCGACGCTGCTCGGCTTTTTCTCTGCCGTCGGTCGGCTCCAGCTGCCGCTGTCTGGGAAGGGTCTGCGCTGTACCTGTTGTCAGTCTGTTGCTAGATCATCGTGGCTGGGGAGCCAAGCCCGGCTCTCAACAGCCTCCCCTGCGATGTTCACTCTCTGCTGGACGACTTGGCGGTTGCTCGTGGTTGACGCCTGTGCTTCTGGCCTCGACTTTCTTCCACCGCCCTCCCGGAGCGAATCCTTGAAGGGAAATGCAGAGTTGCAGGTAGATTCGAATCGACACTTGTCGCCACTGTTAGATCCGTGATTCTGAGAGTATGATGTTTTCAAATAACTACACGGATGCTGTAACTTAACAATCAACAGGTGTTTACTGGAGTAGGGTAGTCTCAAGACTGGGGGTACAGAGGCATGCTCAAGGCTTATATACAGGTGTGGTCACAGCCGGTACTACAGTATACAGGAGCTGTAAAAGTAGTTCTCTCTTAAAGGTACATACACTACAGCTATAAAGGTGTCCGTGGCCTTGATCTTCTTCGCATTGGGCTCCTTCCAGGCTGGAGCAGGCAACATCTGTAACATCTCCCAGTTTGCCATCCACTCCTGCATAAGGGATGTAAATGAGGCTCTGTATGCAAGGAGAGCTGAATACATTTCATTCTCTCTTGCCAGAGAGAAGCAGGCAGAGCAAGCACATGGCTTCACCAGAATAGCAGGCTTCCCCATGGTGCAGGGTGCCATTGACTGCACACGTCACTTTGCGGGCACTCAATTTGGAAATGTACCGGAACCAGAGGGGATTCCACTCCCTCAATGTCCAGCTGGTGTGCGACCATGCTCAACGCATCATGCAATTCAATGCTCTGTATCCTGGCCATGAAGTCTTCATTCTGCGGCAGTCCGCTGTACCATCAAATCAAATCAAATGAAATCAAATCAACTTTTATTGTCATTGTTAGTGCACAAGTGCAGTACAACGAAATGTAGGCTTGCGGCTCCGGAGAGTGTACATTTAGATTAAGACATTTAAACATTCAACATACATTTGGCTTGTAATACATTAACATAAACATAACCATAATAAAGTGCATTGGCAGATGTGCAGGCTTTAGAGTTTATTTGTGGAGTTCAGTAGGATGACAGCCCTGGGAAAGAAGCTGTTCCTAAATCTGGTCGTGCGGGTGCGAATGCATCTGTAGCGTCTCCCAGATGGCAGGAGGGCGAACAGACTGTGGCTGGGGTGGGTAGGGTCTTTGATGATGGACCGTGACCTCCGTAGACAGCGTTTCTGGTATATGTGCTCTATGGTCGGTAGCCGGGTGCCGGTAATGCGTTGGGCAGTTTTGACTACCCGCTGCAGTGCTTTCTGGTCATAGTAGCTACAGCTGCCATACCATACTGTGATACAGTTTGTCAGGATGCTCTCTATTGTGCAGCGGTAAAAGTTAGAGAGGATCAGGGGTGACAGGTTACATCCCTTCAGCCTCCTTAGGAAATATAGGCGCTGCTGGGCCTTCTTCACCAGAGAGGAGGTATTGAGGGACCAGGAGAGGTCTTCCGTGATGTGGACTCCGAGGAACATCAGCATTTGAGCCACCACAACAAACCAGAGGGTGGCTACTGGGCGACAAGGGCTATCCATTGACCACCTGGCTCATGACTCCGCTGCACAGCCCACACACACGGGGGTAGCCTGCATATAACAAAAGCTATACTGCCACACAGAATCTGATGGAGCAGACCATTGGCATCCTTAAACAATGCTTCCGCTGGCTTGACCCCTCTGGAGGAGTCCTGCAGTAATTACCAGATTAGGTCTCAAAATTCATCGTGGTCTGCTGCATGCTCCACAACCTCGCCATCTTGAGGGCACAGCCCTCGCCACCAGGCATACAGCGACCAGCTGGGGAGGAGGAGAAGGAGGAGGAAGAAGAGGAAGAGGAGGAAGCCTGTGTCCAGTGGTGTACCGCAGGGATTGGTGCTGGGTCCCTTGCTGTTTGTAGTGTACATTAATGATTTAGATATGAATGTAGGAGGTATGATCAGTAAGTTCGCAGATGACACGAAAATTGGTGGAGTGGTAAATAGCGAGGCGGGAAGCCTCAGGCTACAGGACGATATAGACGGGTTGGTTAGATGGGCAGAACATTGGCAAATGGAATTTAACCCTGAAAAGTGTGAGGTGATGCATTTTGGGAGAACTAACAAGGCAAGGGAATACACAATGAATGGTAGGACCCTAGGAAGAACAGAGAATCAGAGGGACCTTGGTGTGCATGTACATAGATCCCTGAAGGCAGCAGGACAGGGAGATAAGGTGGTTAAAAAGGCATATGGGATACTTGCCTTCATTAGCCAAGGCATAGAATATAAGAGCAATGATGGAGCTGTACAAAACACTAGTTAGGCCACAGCTGGAATACTGTGTGCAGTTCTGGTCGCCACACTATAGGAAGGACGTGATTGCATTGGAGAGGGTGCAGAGGAGATTCCCCAGGATGTTACCTGGGCTGGAGTGCTTTAGCTATGAAGAGAGACTGGACAGGCTGGGGTTGTTTTCTTTAGAGCAGAGAAGGCTGAGGGGGGCCCTGATTGAGGTGTACAATATTTTGAGGGGCATAGATAGGGTAGATAGAAAGGAACTTTTCCCCTTAGTAGAGGGGTCAATAACCAGGGGGCATAGTTTCAAGGTAAGGGGCAGGAGGTTTAGAGGGGATTTGAGGAAAAACTTTTTCACCCAGAGGGTGGTTGGTATCTGGAACTCATTGCTTGAAAGGGTGGTAGAGGCAGGAACCCGCACAACATTCAAGAAGCATTTAGATGAGCACTTGAAACGCCATAGCATACAAGGCTACGGACCAAGTGCTGGAAAATGGGGGTGATTTTAACTCAGGTGCGGGATGGTGTCGTGTTATCCGAATTTTGTGTTTCCCACATGAATCTAAATGGATGTGGGAGATTGATGCAATTTTAACTCAATTGGCCAATTGATTGCCAACGTGTGAGAAGCCTTTGCAAATGGGTTTTTCATGACTGAAAGTCCCCTCCGATGACGTCATCATTGCTGCTGCATTTAAGGTCCACAGCAAGCCTTGCTTCTTCTGCAGACTGCCAAGCTTCTTGACTGTGCAGTGTGAGGGAGCTGCAGCAAATATGACAAGCGGAAGGGCCAGATCAGCTCCTCGCTTTGACGAACTGGCACTGCAGGCATTAGTGGACGGGGCTAGGGCCAACAGGGAGGTACTCTTCCCTTCATCAGGGAGGACGAGGTCTCACACTCAGACCAAGGCAGTGTGGATGCAGGTGGCTGAGGTCAACTCCTTGGGAATCGTCCACAGAACCTGGATGCAGTGCAGGAAAAGATTTCATGACCTTCAGCGCACTGGAAAAGTGAGTATGAATTTCCCATCACCCTCAGTCTGATCCCCATTGCCTTTCCTCACCAGCACTCAGCTTTAGCAATCTCTTCCTCTACATCCCACTTGACACTGACATCCCTGCACCCTTGCCCATTCCCTCTCTCTCTACGCTCACATTCACATAAATATTCGACCATGCAGCCCTCACACTCCCTATCACTCTGATGCTATTGAAAGTGTTAAAAGCAAATCCTCTCAGTGTTTAAAATGCAGAGCAAACAAACTACTTTAGACAAAAGAAAGAGAAAGGGGTTATGTGCGAAATCACTAAGAGCTGAGGAGAAGCCAGGTGGCTAGGTAAAATGTCTGCCCAGCTCAAGGACTTTATACAATGGAGCCTTACAAGAATAAGATAAGGCATAGCCACCAAGCTACACACAGCTAATGCTGAACTGTGAGAAAGATTTAATAAAATCAGCTAAACTTAAAGTAGTAACATAAAGAAACAAAATGGCTTGCGTAGATTATTAAAGAAGCCTCAGCCTAGCAAATATGGTCTGGCAGCCTGTAGAACCAGACGTCATAATCCAGGTGGCAGAGATAAGAAACAGAACAGAAAGAATGGGCTCAGTTACAAACGAGTTGTTGATACTGTAACCTATGACCTGCAGCCCAGTATTGCAGACCAAGAAGGGTCAAGAGGGCCTAACCGCCAGAATCATTGCAGTGGAGGATTAATTAGCTATTGTATTGAAGGGGTTAAATTGAACCCTCTCAGAATTCGGACAGCTGAGGTGACCACTACTTAAGTGATGCCAGCAAAATTAAAGTCAGAAGAAAGGAGTGGGGTCATGTGAAAGTGACGAAAAGAAACCAGGTTGAGATAAGAAATATCACAATAAAAATTGACTTACGTAAAAAGGCAAAATTAAACAAAGAACAATGTGAGAAGCTTCGAAAAATCAAGATAAGACACAGTTGTGGGACCAGACAGAATATGTGCATTTTGTGTAAGCGATAAGGAATATGCTGCTTTAGCTAAAAATTGTAGACACAGTAGAATATAGGGGTCATGGGAATTTGACCTGTAACCAAAGGCATAGTAAGATGTAACTAACCTTTACTAATACTGAAAAGAATCCATATGTGATCAGGTGATTATTGTAATATAATGTGATCAGGTGATTATTGTAATACAATGTGATTGGATGAAAATAGAATAAAAAGCTGTACCAACCAAGAGAGAATGAGAAGGTGCTTGCACAGACCACGGGGTCTGAGACGCTTCTCCCAGAGCTCTGATAATAAACTGCATCTTTTTACTTTTACACGGTTTAGATGTGAATTTATTTTCACCACAACAAATTGGTGCTGCGAGCAGGGTACTTCGGAGCTGGAAGACCGCCTGCACCAGTGAATGGGGCGAGTAGTCAAATCTTGACCGTCCAGAAATTGGATCACTCGGAAGGGCGGTGTGACAGCGACGCAGTACCAAAAGAATCTGGTATCCGTGACGGGTGAGAGATGCAGTTTAAATAGTGGATAAGTTTAAATAGTGGATAAGTTTAAATAGTGGTTAAGTTGATTGAAATCTGATGTGTTATTTCGGAATGTAAATGTCTCGAGGACCCATACTGAGCCGGAATTAAGAGGGCAATTGTGCCCCACGTGAAGGCCAGAGTTAGTTGGGAATCCGAGACAGACTAAAAGTCTCTCTGTTGTATTGCATGATGCGACGTATGGTAATAATGTATTAACGGCTACGAGTGAAATAATCACCTCTGACAGCGAGATAGTTACAAGTCAGGACTGCCATCACTAGTGGTGGATGATAGGTAGACCTCTGAGAACGAGTTACTAGGGAGGACCGGAACGCGGTAGACTAGTATTAAAAATAATACATTATGACAGAAGGCGGAGGCCCAGATTGGGGACCGCCGGGATCATTGAGTTGGCTCTATGCTGACGATCAGAAAGGTTTGATAGATAAGATGAAAAAGGATGGATGGGATCCGTCTAAGGTACCAGTGTACCAACGAGAATGGTGGGAGACACAAAAGAGAAGTAAGACAAAGAAAGTGGGAGTTATATTGGTACTCCAATTAGTAACGGCCATTCAAAAGACCGAGGAAATTAAAACGAAAATCTACAGGAGCAGGTGACAAAATTAGAGAAAAAAAATTGGCAAAACTAAAGGATAAACAAGGAGAAAGAAGATAGGGACACCGATGGAAAAAGAGGGGGAAAAAAAGAGAAACTTAAAGTTTTACTGACATGGAAGTTATTAACATTTGTGCTGAGACAAATAAAACACAAGATTTTCTGTGTGAAAGGAACCTTAAAAAATGCTGGAATTTCAGTTTGTGTGAACATTTTCCTGACTATGAATGTTTAAGAAGTTACAGTATTTCTTTTGTCTGATTAGATGTTCTTTAAAAGAAAGATTCTGTTATGTGTGGTTTAGCTCCACCCACTTCTCTGTGTTAAAAGCGTTTAAATCTTTTGTCTTGTCTTGGATTCTGGAAGTTTTAAGAATGTGCGAATAAGATTGTGCCCCAAGAATTGGAAAAAAGAACCTTTGAACTAATTTAAGTTAAGCTGGTGTGTAAAAACTGAGAAGAGCAACAAAAAGTTTCTTTAACAAAAGATTAAGTTTCAGTCTAAGATTTAACCTTGGAGTCACGGTTGCTATGGTGAAATCTTCTAAAGCAGTTTGATTTGATAAGAAAATATGACGTAATTTACTGTTTTCTGCAAGAATGCGCTATTTTGTTTTGTTTGTCTGTTCATAGTTTTACAAAAGATAAGCTTCTGCCTTAAAGTTACAGTTGCCAATGTGCTTGGAAGAAAATTAATTTGAATGTTTACAAGATCTGGATTAAATTGGAGTTATGAGGTTAATTAACCTATTAAAACCAGACTTTCATTGTGGCCACGGTGAAATTTTGGTTGGTGTAAATTTGTGTAGACGGCATTGAACAAGATAACTCCGCTCCGCAAGAACATCCGATAGTTGCAGAGTTCCTTACAAAGACTTACTTAGCTTGTGAACTTTGCTCAACCCCGTCTTTCTTTACTGTCCATATTACCTCCGTGTTCATGTTTAGTTAAAGTGTGAAAACACAACTGTCTTTTGATCAGGAAAGTTCTTTTTTTTAATTTACGTGAATTGACGCAGTTGCGTGCATTTGATAATGTTTTGCTCCACCTTCTTAAAAACCTGCAAAGGAGTTAACCCTTTCCACTGACAGCTGTTTAAGTTCACCAAGCAACAACTTTAGTATGAAATCTAAAGATATTGGACATTATTAAATTTAAGTTTCTTAATTGTAAGTTATTATTTTACCACAGTGACAGAGGGAAAAATTAAGATTTGATAAATTAACCCCTTGGGCTCTAAGCAGAGTCACAATGGAGTCTCTTCTTTCTTTTGTTATATGGAAGTTACCTTGTAAACTAATTGCAGCACTTCTGTCTCTAATGTTAAAAACACTGTGTAAGCTACCTAGCCTGAGAATCACTTGTTTCTGAAATTGGAAATGGAAGATAAATTGATAGAGATGAAATTGAACATTGATAAAACCTGTCAGTTCAACTGTACTGCTATTTGGATTTTGGGATAATTTTGAAATGACAAAATAGACTCAGGTACTATATATTTGGTTACTTTTGGGAAAATAAAAGATCCTCTAAAAATAATGATAATAAAATGTGTTAATAACTTGGATCAAGTGAGAACGTTTGATCTATGTTTTCTATCTTAAATATTGTACTGGACAGTAAAGTTTTTCCAGGACTCATGAATGAGATATGAATGGTAATTAAAGGAAAGTGATTGAGAGTGTAAGATTGAAACAGGAGAATTACACTACTGAATGAGAACTTGCAAAATGCTCTCAGGCAGTTTAAAAGAGCAGAAACAAAACTGAAAAAAAAATCAGTCTGAACTCGATGATCTGAAACAAGAAGAAAATAATTTGAACGACTGCTTACTAAATCTCCAGGTAGATTGCCAGCCCAAGGAAGAACTGGTTTCAGACTTGGAGAATAAATTAATGAAGTCAAAGCAGAATGAAAATTCTCTTGCCTCCCTTCTAGTTGAGAAGGAAGATGCTTTACTTGAAAAAGTTGACAGGTTAAAGCAGTTTTCGGAAAACATTGAGAAAAGTCAGGCAACAATAGAGACTGTGGAAAAAGAAAAGTTGAATCTTGAGAATAACTTTAAGCAACAGATTATGCTTTTAGAGAGCCTAATAGCTGAGAAAACTGCATTAGTGAAAGCACAACTACAGGAAAGAGCACTTCAGGAGAAAGAAATGGAAGAGATTAATGTAGGGCTAGTTACTGCTAAAAATCAGCTTGAAATCAAGCAGGCTGAAGTGGCCAGATTACAGGCAGAGGGCCAAGAGCTCAGGTCAAAGCTTAAATAGCAGCAAGTAAGACCTTGAAAAAGTATTCAGCCATTAGACGACTACAATCTTTTGATAAGATAGCTGAAAGCCCGAGAAAGGCTTGTATCGAATGGCACGTGTGGCATGATATTGAGATACCGGTATGAGTGTGCAAATGTGATTCGGTACATATGAGGTAATTACCATCCAGGAATGTATGGTGAATTTGCACTGAAGAACGGGTCTCAGACATGCTCAGTTACTTGACAACAGCAAGACATGAAATGGTTAATGTGGCTCAGGAGAGCGAGACAACTTTTAAAGCATACTCCATCGAGAAACTATCTAATTAATGAAACAATCAGAATAGAGTTAAACACACTGGCACCTGCTAGAGGGATTGAAATTGAAGTTGAAGTGGAGAGTTACATAGAATCTGGATTGGGACAATTGAGGGCCAAGGAGAAATCATGTTTAGTAAGAATTATCCACAAGATGGATACGAGCAAAAGAGAGATCTGGAGAATCTTTTAAATCCATGATTTGTTGATTAGATGTTAAACTGTAATGTATTTGATATGATTGTAAGACTGAATTTAACTGTGACTGTAATAATTGTGTTTTGTAGGTAACAGAGTGTGGGAAAAACCAGTACGAATCCAGTATGAGGTGATTTTAGTGGTGCCTCCTGTGTGTAGAAGTGCCTTACTTCTTAGCTCTGGGTAATGACTCAATACACACTTGGATTCGTCAGACGGACAGGCCTTTTATTTAACTTCTCTTGCAAGGGGAATCAGCACCTCCACTCAAGGGGTGAGGCTACTATTCCAATGATACAGTGTAAACGTTCTATATTTATACAGTGTAACAAACAAGTTTGATTGAAATCCCTTTGTTCCTCTATCAGGATACATTTTAGATTAATCATCAGGTAGAAATAACATATTGACAGAAGGATCCTGGACACATAAGTCAACCGTTAATCTATAACAGGGCATGAATCGTGTAACCGGAGGTCCTCTTTAATCATATATAAGGGAGGCAAGCTTTGCTTTCGGTCACAAGTTATCAGGTCATTGGTACATCAAAGAAACTCATTATTCCACTTCTACATTCTCATTAGGTGGGCAGGCATCTGTTCTTGGCTGTAGTTCGAGTACGTGCAATAGCTCTAGTTACACATCGACACTTGCCCAGTGTCAAGTCTGAAAACTTTTACCCAGCAAGCACTTGAAATTAACCCCTTATATCATGTAGATTTCCTCATTCCCCCCTTTTGTCCTTTCTAAGGACAATCTATCTCGCTAAGTTTAAGAAACTCTACATCAAAGGTCTCACCCTTAATATCCTCATATTCAGACATCATTGGTACTGGAGGAGTTGACGCTAATAAGGAAAGGACTTTTGTACACAATAATTTTAAACAACCAATCAATAAACTAATTAAAATTATTATCATCACAATTGCGATAAAAGCTTCCAAAATTTGCTTTCCCAATGCTCCTCCCCATCCTGAAATCCAATCCCACATTGACCATGGTTCAGGTTGACGTAGTTTCTCTACGGCCTTCTTTATGTGGTTTACCAGATTGGTGATATTTTCTGAGCTATCTGGGATATAGGTGCAACATTCGGTTTTTATGATTGCACATGTGCCCCCTTCTTTTGCCAACAAATAGTCCAGAGCCATGCGGTTTTGTAAGGCAACAGTGCGCAAAGCCACCATTTCTGCGTTTACATCACTAAGAGCATCTGCAGTATCATTGGCTATTTGTTCCAACACTGCTGCCATGTTTATAGATTCTCTTGTTAACTTCCCTGTTCCATACCAGGGAAATGCTATAGCAAAGAACCTTTCAATTTCTGTAATGGCTCGTTTTGCTCGTGTCCCAGGGTGGCTATCCAAAGATAAAATGTGATGTATATAAGGCACTACATATCCCAAATAACATGACCCAGTCCAATTTTGTGGTAACCAGGGGTATGCTCTATGCCCACAGATGAAATAGGTGTTATTATAGGCTTCAAATTTGTTCCATATCTGGTGCATCATTCCTATTCCGTATTCTCCTTTCCAGATTTTTTTTGCTAGTCAAATTTTGTACTGTGGACAGATTCCACCATCCCCAATAAGGCCATTCGATTGCACCTGGTGGTTTAGTAGTAGTTTTAGTCAAAGTGTAGTTACATTTGCACTCACTCCATCCAACCATCAATCCTTCTCCATTGTCGTTTACAAGACAGACTTCTCCTTTTGTTTTATTTATGGTTCCCATCGACGTAACTAATAGACTCTCTGGATTCCTTCGATTATCATATAGGGGATGAAACCACCCTTCAAATTTTATAAGGTTGTATCCTGCATTTTTCCATTCATTTTCCAACTGATCTGGGTTTAAACTATTTTGGGTCTGAAATGTACTGGCTGCCTCCTTATTCCAGGTGGTATTAGACTGTAATAACCACCCTACCATCTCTTCTATCTCGAAGGGAATGGGCCTTAGAGGTATTCCACCCTCTGCATGCACAGGGATGTGGCTGCATATCCAGCATTTGGCAAGGTTCTGTTTTTTAGCATACAGATAGCTCATGTATACAAAGGTATTAACTTGATGATAGTTATGCTTATTTAACAGTCTTCTACTTCTCCCTCCTTGTTTCCTAGCGGTCCTACTAATTTTTCTTTTCTGAGTAATTGATGTTGAAACGAGGGGTTGTGTAAAAGGATTATCACAAAACATTGACTTAGCTGTCAGGGCCAGTCCTCCTCTTGAATTACCACTGCAGATAACCCCTCCGTTCGCAGTTTTGTCACTTGGTAATACAGTATCAGGGCATGTGACCCATAGCTTATCAAGCCTTTGTCCACTATCTTCTTCTACTATCTTACCCTAAGATTTAGGGGTTGATACAGGGGTACCTGCATAGTATGGTCCTGGAGCTGGGCTTTCATGGTCTCATTATAACATATAATATAAAAGAGATTTTTGGTTAAAAGTACACATTCTTTTATACATGGTTTGCCTTTCAGAGGATCTGGGTAAATCCATATGGCAGTTTCAATTATCGTTAACAAAGGGAACAGTCTTATTAGAGTCCAAATCCAGTTCATCTTGGCAGTGTATTGTCTTAGACTGATGCCTTCTTACAATGGGACGCGTGTATCCATGTTGGTCGCTCCTTTACTTTTACAGCGGTGTTTGTGGTCAGGAGTACTTGGAAGGGTCCCTCAAATCTGGGTTGAAGGCCATTCTTTCGTTTGAAGATTTTTATGTAGACGTTATCTCCTGGCTCGAAAGTATGGCACTTTCCTTCAGCGGGATCGACCTGGGCTTCCTTCACCTGTTGATGGAAACTAGAAATGCATTTGGTTAGTGCAATGCAATAACTCAACATATCTTCCTCCATTTTATGGATGTCCATTTGTTTAGCTGTTAAAGGTGCCGAAAAAGGCAATCTTTGTGGTCTTCCCATGACGATCTCGTGAGCCGACAATCCTGTAGTTCTGTTGGTAGCAGACCGCATTGTCATTAAAGCTATGGGTAACAAATCAACCCATTTAAGTCCAGTTTCTTTACATAGTTTTGCAAGCTTGTTTTTCAGCATCCCGTTATATCTTTCCACTAGTCCAGCCGACTGTGGATGATAACTGCAATGAAGGTGCTGGTTAATCTGTAAAGCTTTGCATAGTTCCTTAATCACTGTTCCCGTAAAATGGGACCCATTGTCACTTGACAGTTTTGCTGATATCCCAAAGCGAGGTACAATGTCCTTCAATAAACATTTAGCAACAGTAGTGGCGTCACTCTTTCTACAAGGAAACGCTTCAATCCATCTTGAAAACATATCAACAATAACTAATACATATTTAAAGCTCATGCACACAGGTAGTTCAATAAAATCCATTTGCAAGTGTACAAAAGGACCCATGGGGTTTGGATGGGATGCGGGCTGTACCTTCTTGATTTTTTTTCCTGCATTCATGGTCTGGCAGATAATACAATTTTCACAAATTTGTTTTGCCAATTTTGAGATTCCTGGTGCATACCAGGTCTTGAGGATACAGTCCGCCATCCCCTCTTTGCCCGCATGGGTGAATTTATGAACACATCGGGCAATTGGTGATAGTAATGATTTGGCTGCCACCATGCGGCCGTCATGATGAACCCATAAGCCGTCAGTGTTTTTAAAACAATGATTAACAACCCATTCCTTTACTTCATCAGAACTGGCCCTATTTTGATGGGTCAGCACATCATCTAAGGACGGGGGCTGCGGTATCTCTGGCTTTTCCCTAACAGGGAAGGCTGAAACTTGTCGTTCAGTACTTGATATAGCTACTGACTTAGCAGCGCTATCTGCAGCAGCGTTTCCAAGCGCAACCTTGTCCAAATGCCCCGTGTGCGCTTGGCACTTAATAATTGCAATCTGTTTACGTCTCTGAATAGCTAGTAAAAGATTTTTCACTTCTTGTGCATTTTTAATCTGGGTTCCCGAGGAAGTCAGGTAACCATGAATTTTCCAAATTTGTCATGCTCATGTATTCATTGTCTACAATAGCCAGTCATTCCTAGAAAATGCTTCATTTCTCCTTTAGTTTTTGGCAACGATGTGTTGCAAACAACCTTTATTCTATCCGGCGTTAACTCCCTGTTTTAACAATGATCTCATCACTGGCTCAACTCCTTTTTCTGCTTTCTCTGACAATGGATACTGTGACCTTTTGGGTAATGGTGCAGCTGGATTAATTATAACTTTATAGGGCTGTGCAGTCTAATAGTTAGGAGGTATTTTAAATTTAAAAACGGCTGATAATCTTGTCCTGTTTTGTCATAGCAGGCCGTGCAGTGCAATTTTGAATGCCATTTCCCTAGTTTCAGGGATTCCTGGTATTGTTTTATGGAGCTTGTAACGAATCCCCACGCTCCTAACAGACTGACAAGTTTGGGACTCAAACTTGGGTCGGCAATTTCCCATGCGTAAAGAACAGGGTGTTTTATTTCTGTTACTGGGTACGCATATGCCTTATCTACTTGGATTTCTACCGTTACTCCTGATGGGGAGCAAATAATTGTAGCATTAATTTTGCACAGCAAGTCTCTTCCACATAAATTCATAGAGACATCTCCTGATAACAGAAAGGAGTGTTCTTCCTCAAATTCTTCTACTTTTACTGTGAGGGGAGTCGATTGATTCAAGCGTTGTAGTATTCCAGCCAATCCAGCTATCGGGGTCTTTTTCCCATTAATAGGCATTCCTTCAGAATATCCTTTCCCTAACACTGAAAAGGTTGCTCCTGTATCTACTAAAATGACATAGGTCTCCCAGCTATTTGCATTTTAATTTCAGGTTCGCTGCGTGAATTTAAAGAAACAACGGGCATTTGGTGGTCTGTGGCGCCTGGGGCTGCTGGTGTCAGTCAGTAATTCTGATCTCTATTTCTCCTAAATCCCTGTCCGTTTGTAGGGTAACCTCCTGACTGGTCCGAAAAAGGGTTATGGACAGTGAAATTAGGACCTTTATTCTCTAACGGAGGTCCATTATTGGAGGTTTTATTCTGACGATTTTTCGCAGGGCATTGGTTTGCCCAATGTCCGGGTTGTCCGCAATTGTAACAATTACCAGATCGTCCATACCCTCTTACTCTACCACGTCTTCCTCTATATTCCCCTCTATTCATCCTTCTATAGTTACCTTGTTATCCTACCATAATAGAGGAGAAAGGTGTTTCTTCGGGGTAATTTTTTTTTCTGACTCAACAAACATAGAGGCAGTCTTTTTATCTGGCTGTTCTCTATTTCTCTCTCGTCCGTTAAACATTTCTCGAGGCAAGTAATTCTTTCTATGTTAAATGACTATCTGAGGGAAAGGGTCTAGTCTTATTTACAGTCCATTTGGACCAATTTGGTAGGTGATCAATGGATGATTGACCAGTTCTTTAACATAAAGGCTGCTGGCGTGCCTTTCTCGGGTGGCTTACTGGCGCTAGCACTCATTTTAGCAGCTTAAATGGTTCACTTAAAACAATCTAAACTCCCGTGACAATCCATGATCTGCGTTGTACGCCCCTACAGATCAGATTAATAAACTATACATACGTATAAAACTCGAGGGTTCTCAACCCTCGTGGAAGGTATTTCTAACTGGGGAAAATACTGAATCCACAATAGCTTAGTGGATCATGTAAAAGACATCACTATTTTCTCAACCATACATTCTGCCGCGGGACTCACTTCCCCGGCTTGGGTCTTTTCCAACCCCTTCTGCAGTTTTTTTTCAGCTTAAATATTTTAGTTAAAACATACAACAATTCCGTAACACTCTATGATCTGCGTGGGACGCCTCTACAGATCAGACATGACTAAACATTAATACATATAACAATAAACAATAAACAATACACTTGTTAAACAACAACCAAAGTGTTACTAAATCCCCAACCTATGCAGCCTTACTGGACAAAGCTGCAAAGTTGATTGATAATAACAAGTAGTTAAATACTCACTCTCATAAACATTAAACATTGACACTGTGTTTCAGACAACCGCCCACTCTTCTCTCTTTTTTTTTTACCCTATTCCCTTTAGCCAAATCTTTAGCAAAAAAAGGGCCTTCAATTTGTCCCAGCTAACTTCAAGCTCTTCTCTCCTTCTACCCTACTCCCTTTAGCCAAATCTTTAGCAAAAAGGGCCTTCAATTTGTCCCAGCTAACTTCAAGCTGGAACCTTGCTAGTTCAATTTCCAGTAAATCGCTAGCTCCTTAGTTAATCAAATTCCTGACTTAACCTTCTCTCTCAGCAAGCTGGAACCTTGCTAGTTCAATTTCCAATAAATCGCTAGCTCCTTAGTTAATCAAATTCCTGACTTAACCTTCTCTCTCTGGTACCTTTATTTCAGCGCTTCCTACAGTCCTTTTCTGCACGATCCTGTTCGCGGGGCGTCAGCGCCTCATGGCTGGTCCTCTGTTCCGTTTCTGAAAGGGAAGCAGTCACAACGGCAGTTTAACCCCCGAACCTTGTGAGTCAATTACCCGATGGCAGTGCTGTCCAATGGAATAAACAGACTGTGCGCAGCTATGTTTATGGCAGGGAAAGTCCCAAAAATGTGGCAAAACACCACCTTCGGCCGATGGGATTTTCCCAACCGAGCAACGTACTCGGCGTCTGTTAACTCACCAATTGGTACAGCAAGCCATCTCGGTGGAACCTCCAAATTGTAGAAGTGCCTTACTTCTTAGCTCTGGGTAATGACTCAATACACACTTGGATTCGTCAGACGGACAGGCCTTTTATTTAACTTCTCTTGCAAGGGGAATCAGCACCTCCACTCAAGGGGTGAGGCTACTATTCCAATGATACAGTGTAAACGTTCTATATTTATACAGTGTAACAAACAAGTTTGATTGAAATCCCTTTGTTCCTCTATCAGGATACATTTTAGATTAATCATCAGGTAGAAATAACATATTGACAGAAGGATCCTGGACACATAAGTCAACCGTTAATCTATAACAGGGCATGAATCGTGTAACCGGAGGTCCTCTTTAATCATATATAAGGGAGGCAAGCTTTGCTTTCGGTCACAAGTTATCAGGTCATTGGTACATCAAAGAAACTCATTATTCCACTTCTACATTCTCATTAGGTGGGCAGGCATCTGTTCTTGGCTGTAGTTCGAGTACGTGCAATAGCTCTAGTTACACATCGACACTTGCCCAGTGTCAAGTCTGAAAACTTTTACCCAGCAAGCACTTGAAATTAACCCCTTATATCATGTAGATTTCCTCATGTGTCACTACTACTGCAATTACCATGCTTTACAGGTCTAACAGGACCTGTCCCATCAACCAACACATTTTTAAGTATGAGCTACACAATTATGTGGCACAATTCGGATACTCGGATATGACATTCCCCTTTTGTTTGTGGGTTTCAGTGAGCTCATGATGCGACTGAACTCCTCCCTAAAGCATTTTTATGTTTTGGAGCAAGACAACTCGAGAATCGATATTGAAATTGACAGCATAGGGTACAACTCACATTGATGGGATATTGGGCTTAATACATCAGCACACCCTTAGGTTTGTATTATTTCACATGCTCTGGTAGTTATCCAACTTGTAATGATAGTGTATTTGATATATGTAACGTGTGTAGTAAGACTTTGATACATAAGCCAATTGGATACTCATGCCCATGACTGACAAGCACTAACAAATTAATTGAGCACACCAAAAGAGAAGATCCGAAGCGATGTAGAGACGACCCCAGGTGGGGTAACATCAGGAAAGATAGAAGAAACAGAGGATATCCCAGGCAGGGCAGAATTGGAACACCGGAACAGTGAATTGAATTTGAGTAGGAGGTCAGAGGTTGCTCCTTCTCCTCAAAGGAATGGACTGTAAGGAAGGGAGAAATCTTCAAGGCTCCCTACTAATTAACGCCCAAGTAGAGAGAGCAATAAGAGCTGGCTAGATCAGTCAAGAGCCGATTGTGAGAAGTCAATAAAGAAATAGCTATTAGATTCAAAGATGGGTTTTAATTCTTAGACCAGGGACTGACAATAGGCAAGCGGAAAAAGATAGCATAAATGCCAGCAAGGTCGAATATCAAGCATCAAAAGACAAATAGAAATGATAAGGACTTATAATTGTCATTATAGTTGTAGTATTATTTTGTGTTATAATGACGGTTCTGAAAGCATGCTGTAGGGCAGCTGCGTCCCGAATAGTGCAGGTTGCTACAGTTGATATAATCAATATTGAGCCAGAAACCGAACAGTTAATGCGGGATAATGAACTGATAGCGATAGTAACATACATGTAAAGTTCTTTAGTCATTTGCACAGACTACCACGCCTAGCACAACAAGATAGACAGAGGGGAAAGACGAACTTAGGTACTAAGTTTAAGCCATCAGCTAGGAGTAATCCCGGGGATGATAAAAGTGGAAGAGAAGTTGGTATCCCTAGCCAAAGTTTAAATTTGGTGTGGGACCAACAGGAGGGATTGAAAGGGTTAAAAGCAAATCCTCTCATTGTTTAAAATGCAGAGCAAACAAATTACTTTAGACAAAGGAAAGAGAAAGGGGTTATGTGCGAAATTACTAAGAGCTGAGGAGAAGCCAGGTGACGATAAAATGTCTGCCCAGCTCAAGGACTTTATACAATGGAGCCTTACAAGAATAAGATAAGGCATAACCACCAAGCTACACACAGCTAATGCTGAACTGTGAGAAAGATTTAATAAAATCAGCTAAACTTAAAGTAGTAACATAAAGAAACAAAATGGCTTGCGTAGATTATTAAAGAAGCCTCAGCCTAGCAAATATGGTCTGGCAGCCTGTAGAACCAGACGTCATAATCCAGGTGGCAGAGATAAGAAACAGAACAGAAAGAATGGGCTCAGTTACAAACGAGTTGTTGATACTGTAACCTATGACCTGCAGCCCAGTATTGCAGACCAAGAAGGGTCACGAGGGCCTAACCGCCAGAATCATTGCAGTGGAGGATTAATTAGCTATTGTATTGAAGGGGTTAAATTGAACCCTCTCAGAATTCGGACAGCCGAGGTGACCACTACTTAAGTGATGCCAGCAAAATTAAAGTCAGAACAAAGGAGTGGGGTCATGTGAAAGTGACGAAAAGAAACCAGGTTGAGATAAGAAATATCACAATAAAAATTGACTTACGTAAAAAGGCAAAACTAAACAAAGAACAATGTGAGAAGCTTCGAAAAACCAAGATAAGACACAGTTGTGGGACCAGACAGAATATGTGTGTTTTGTGTAAGCAATAAGGAATATGCTGCTTTAGCTAAAAATTGTAGACACAGCAGAATATAGGGGTCATGGGAATTTGACCTGTAACCAAAGGCATAGTAAGATGTAACTAACCTTTACTAATACTGAAAAGAATCCATATGTGATCAGGTGATTATTGTAATACAATGTGATCAGGTGATTATTGTAATACAATGTGATTGGATGAAAATAGAATAAAAAGCTGTACCAACCAAGAGAGAATGAGAAGGTGCTCGCACAGACCACGGGGTCTGAGACGCTTCTCCCAGAGCTCTGATAATAAACTGCATCTTTTTACTTTTACACGGTTTAGATGTGAATTTATTTTCACCACAACACTTTGAACACAACTGACAACACACAGGGAGGACCCTTGGTCTTGCAACCTCACTCCATCTTTGTCTCCTTCTAAGTATCTATGCTATGCAATCTCTACACTCACTCCTTCATTCTCACTCAACCTCCACTTGTCTCCCTCATTGCAGGAAAAGAGAGCTCACAACAAAAGAGAGCGAGCCAGGACAGGAGGAGGGACAGCCTCAATAGCCCACCTGAGCCCCTGGGAGGAGGCCGTCCTGGAAATTATGGGCATTGAGGATGATTCGCGTGTGGGGGACGGACAGACGGGTGTAACACAGCAAGCTGGTGACAGAAAAGTTTCCCATCTCTCTCTTTGACATTGCATGAGTCACTGATAATGATTGTGAAGCTGTAACAGATGGACTTATGAGCATCTGCAAAAAGCTATATGCATGTAGCCTTTGCATCACATCTCTGACTCTTTCCTTTACTCCCCCACAGGACCATCACAAGCATCCGTCCCCCCTAGCCAGGAAGAAGAGACTGAGCAGCCAGACTCCTCAGAGGAAGCTGCAACCTCTGAAGGCGCAGCGTCAGCAGAATTCAGTGCACCCAGCACCAGCGCAGACGCTCACACCTCGGTGGGACTTTCAGGACATCGAGTAGTGTTGTCACCTGGTGTATCACAGCTCACAAGTGAGCATCAGCAGACTGTGGAGACAGGGACAGGAGTGGAGAGTTCTAGTCGGAGGGCGCAGGACTCTGCCAGCTCGGCTCAGCAGCATGTCGGCCCTTTGCCTCTGGGTCCATTCATAAGATCAGAGGTGATGGAACTCCAGGAACAGATGCAGGAGTCTCTGGCAGGTTTTGTCTCTAGGGTCATTGTGAGTGTGGAGCGAATGGGGGAGTCCATAGCGAACATGAGCAGAGCCTTTGTGGAGTCATTGGTGCATGAACGCATCACCACGGAAAGGATGGCTACATCCGTGGAAAGGATTGCTACCGTAGAGGAAAGGATAGCTACGGCCATGGAGGAGCTTAGTCGCCAGGGTATGGAAAACATGGTCATTCTTCAGAATAGAATGACATCTCTTGAGGAGCGATTGGCATCTATTGAACAGAGAAACCAGATCTTCATGGAAGTCCTTCTGAGTAGGACTGCCATTGCAGATACGCGTCCCCATGGCCCCCCCTGATGTGCAGCAAGGTGCTCTCCAGCCACTTCCAGGCGCTGGCCCCTTCTGGCCTGTGCAGCTTCAGGTGGGTGAGCAGCAGTTGTTCCTGGTTCTGCTGCTGCCGCGGCTGGTGCTCGAGCTCCTCTAATGCCCAGAAGGGAAGGAAATAAATGGCTTCCATGCTTCTGGTATATGCCTCCGTTGAGGAAGCGCTGAGTGAAGGTGGCGAGAGGGGTTTCCCAGGAGGTCACACTGGAGATGGGTTTGAGGCTCCAACCTTCCACAGGTGTGGTTAAGCCTTCTAAAAGTTGCCCCAGACCTGAGACCACTAAGTCCTGCCACCTGCAAATCATGGCTGATCAAATCTCCTCTTTAATGGTTGACGTGCAGTTGATAGTCAGCAATCCAATAGTGCTCCCGCCAGGTTTCACATTCATGTTTCCCACCAGGCGTGTTTCATGTGGGAAAAGGGTTAAATTCGCAAGGGCCTTTCAAAATAGGATTATAGAGGCCATTTAGTGGTTGTTAAGGGCCTTAACGACCAGTCCCGCCTGTTGGATGCGGGACGGAGTCGGGACCATTAGACACGACTGAGTTAAAATTGCTCAGAGTCGGGAACCAGGCGGGGGGGCAGGGGTAGTCCCGCCCGCCAGTTTTTGCGATTTTAACCCCCCGCACGCCTCCAAGCCCGCCTCCACGGCTCAATGAAAATCGAGCCCTCTGACTCTATGGGGGGAAAATTCAGTTGGTAGCGCCACCTGTTAGCACCTTAAGAGGGTGCTAAGTGGGGCGCAAACCAACTAGCGCCCGGGCGCGGCGATATCTGCGCCTCTCGCGAAATTGACCGGACATTTTGCGGCGGCGCTAAACAGTGCCGCCCGATCTCCTGCGCACGCAGATCTTGACGTCATCCGAGAGTGCAACGCCCTTGGGGCGCCCCAGACCGGAAATTCAGTGGTGCTCCCCTCCTTTCCGCCTGGTGCGACCAACGACAGGTTGACTGGAATGCTTCCCAGTCGCTGTGCGGCTGGGGGGGCGCTATTTAAAGGGGGCCTCTTCCTGGCTTTTGTGTGGTAGCCATTTTTGCACCACTCGTTCTGAGAGAGAGAGAGAGATTTGGAGAGAGACAAAGAGAGAAAGAGCGACTTCTGCATTGAGTCAACGCTGTCTGAGGTAGTTTTGGCTTCTGACCATAACTTTGCAGGTACTTTGCTTTTTGACCATCATAACTTTGATTGCCCAGATACTATGGGGGCTGCAATGGATGGGAACGTCGTCCTTCTCCATCACATTTAGAGGGCACAGAGATGCAGAGAGACAGTGGCAATCATGGCCAGACAGAGGAGGGCCAAAAGGCGTCGGTACAGGAGACCTTACCCTCCCAGGGATTTTCGCCAACAGTTCTCATTCATTAACATGTCTGAGGAGCAGTGTTTGCGAAGGCTGCGATTCAGCAAGGAGGTGGTTACTGAGCTCTGCCACCTGCTTCAGCCAGATCTGCAGCCTCAACTGAGGAGCAGGACATCTCTGTCGGTGGCAGTGAAGATAACAGTTGCTCTCAACTTTTATGCCACCGGCTCCTTTCAATCCGCTACTGGGGACATCGCCAATATCTCCCAGTTCGCGGTGCATTGCTGCATCCGTCAGGTCACAAATGCCCTCTTTAAAAGGAGACGAAAGTACATCTCATTCCCCATGACCCCGAACAAGCAGCAAGAATGTGCAACGGGCTTTGTGATGATAGCGGGCTTCCCCATGGTGCAGGGCGCCATTGACTGCACCCATGTGGCTTTGCGGGCGCCGCAAGAGAATGCAGAGGATTTCCGCAACCGAAAGGGCTTCTATTCCTTAAACGTCCAGTTGGTCTGTGACCACAGACAGCTGATACTCGCTGTCAATACCCACTTTCCAGGCAGCAGCCACGATACCTTCATCCTGCGCCAGACTTCTGTGGCAGATCTTTTCGAGGCACCGCTTCACCCAGGAGGATAGCAAAATACTGCAGATGTTGGAAATCCGAAATAACAACAGAAAATGCTGGAAAAACTCAGCAGGTCAGGCAACATCCGTGGAGAGAAATTTGAGTTGACGTTTCGGGTTTGACCCTTCTTCCAGGAGGTTGGCTTCTCGGGGACAAGGGATATCCTGTGTGCACCTGGCTGATGACCCCGCTCCGTTCGCCCAGCAGCACTGCTGAGTTACGATACAACGAGAGCCATCAAGCTACCAGGAACATCGTTGAGCACACAGTCGGCATGCTCAAACAATGGTTCCGCTGTCTGGACCATTCTGGAGGAGCCCTGCAGTACTCGCCTGAGCGAGTCTCCCACTTCGTTATTGTGTGCTGCATGCTGCATAACCTAGCAATCCTCAGGACCCAGCCAATGCCACCAGACATTGGAGCACCAGCAGAGGAGGAGGAGGAGGAGGAGGATGAGGAGGATGGTCATCAGCAGCATCAAGGCGGGAGGGAGGCACAAAGTGGAAGGGCCGTCCGTCAAAGGCTCATAGCAAGTCGCTTCTAGGCCCCCTCTGAGGGAATGGCTTCTGCCATTCAAACAACCTGAATGAAACCAGCCCGCAACCCCTAAGCCGGTCAAGGCAACAATGGGTGCAAAGACCAAACATGCACATTTTGAATACAGACACTTCTTTATTTCCCAAACTGTGTCTCATTTCCGCATGACAAAGTAATAGAAAGAAACACCAAAAAAAAGTCATTCACATAACTGGCTCTCACAACCTGGAGACAATGTCCAATACAGTAACAAAAATTTGACCACGACACTCGGCCTTCAATAAAACAATGAAATACATTTTGCGACACCTCCTACTTTTTGTCCTTCGAGGATGATCTGCCTCCCTTGCGAAATTGCCCCCTTCCCACCCTGCAGCTTCTCTGTAATGGGACCACAGTGGCTGCAACAAGGCTGGGGGAAGGCTGCTGAGTGTCAGAAACTGAGACTGCAGATGCCCTTGAGGGACGGCCTGGACCAGCTCTGGGCCTGGAGTGCCCGGCTGCTGACTACTCCAACTCTGCATGGGCGGCAGCAGTCTGTCCTACAGGTGGTGGCAGCTGCAGTGGAGAAGTGACAGTGTTGGCAGCAGGAATGCTGTCATCTTGAGCGAGGACAGCAACTCCCTGCTCGACCGACACAGTGGCACTCCGACGGGGCAGCACCCCAGCACACGGAGCAATCCGCTGGAACACAGATTGCTGGCCTGCTGCGGCGCGGTGAGATCCCCGGGGAAATCTGCCCGATCCAGCGAGGGTGGCAGCAGTCAGTGCTCGCGTGACCTCTATCTGTGTCTGCATGAGACCAGCCACTGACTGCATTGAAGCACTTAGCATTTGCGTGGCAGCCGCCTGTGCTCCAGCGAAGTGCTCCACAGTCCTTGCCAGTGATTCAATGGATTCAGGCATCCTTGCCACTGCAGCTATGAGCTCAATGTGCCCTTGCTCCGCCTGGGTGCTCATTTCAGCGAGGACCCGCTCCTCGTCTGCGTTCAGTGCAGCAGGACTCGAGGCCACACTCACCGTCCGGGGAGAAGGCCCCCGAGCTTCCCTAACGCCCTCGCATTGCTGCAGCCCGCTGGGTCCTGGAGTTTTACCCTCATCAGACCATTCCCCCCCGCTCCCCTCCAGGGAAATCGTGTCCCCAGTATGGGCATGGGCTGCCTCGGCAGAGGGTTGCGCTGATGGTGTGGCTTCCTCTTCCTCCTCACCTTCAGCTTCACTCCCAATGGCATCTTGAGGGCCCGTCTCCTCACCTGGTGAATCACCATCTGAAAGCAGAGAGGTACAAGAGTGGCTTTAGTGTGAGGACAGGGTAGCAACAAGGGAGACATGAGTGTAGCGATGTACTGATTTGGATTGAAAGTGTCAAAGACTGCTGATGTGAGGAACAAGTGGAAGGAGAGAGGGCAAAAAGGTGATGACCTTACCATTGCTGGCCAGAACGGGGTCGGCGTCTCCAGTGGCGACGGGACCAATCACCCGGCTTGCCACAATCCTGTGGACGCGCTGCTCAAGATCGCTGAGGGCTTGAAGGTGAGGCCGCCCTCCACCGGTCCGTTGCCGCTGTTCCCTATTATGAGCCAGCTTGGCCTGCAAGAAAAAGGACGGCGTCTGAGCAAATATGCAGCCATGATCTTGCCTGAAATGCCTCCCATGGTTGAATAGCCCTTACTGTATGCAGCCATGATCTTGCCTGAAATGCCTCCCATGATTAAATAGCCCTTACTGTATGCAGCCATGATCTTGCCTGAAATGCCTCCCATGGTTGAATAGCCCTTACTGTATGCAAAGTGTGGAATGTGCATGTGTGTTTCATGAAAGGGCCATAGGTGTTGGATGAGTGCTGGGTGTCATAAATCGCAACTTCTACAAGAAGTAACTCAGGAAGTACTACTGGACGGCCAGCTGAGGGCGCAGTCCGAGGAGTATAAATACTCGGGCGTGGGCCCAACTTGGCCTGAGACAATCTGGAAACAGGAAGCTAGTGACTACTAACTAGCCCTCCATGTTTTGTTACAAGTCGATTAAAGCCTTGTTTTATGTTCAACCAAGTGCATAGTGAGTCTTTATTAAGTCAATTTAATCGACTTGTTATCGTCTCCACACTTTGGGTGATTCGGAACAACCAGCTGCAACTTGAACCGCAGAAAGGAACTTGGGTAAGAAACTGATCCATCATGGAAAAACTCCTTAGACCCGCTCGTCTCGACCTGGACCCAAATGCCCCTGCGGCAGCGAAGGTATGGAAGCATTGGTTTCATACCTTTAGCAACTTTCTTGAAGAATGTGGGGCGGATGCCCCTAATGAGTTACGAATGCTTATTAACTACGTATCCCCTCATGTGTATGATTATATTGAGGACTGTATAGACTACGACGCTGCTATCCAAATTTTACAGCAGCTATACGTCAAGTCCCCGAATGAAATCTTTGCTCGACACCTACTGGCCACAACTCGGCAGCAGCCTAGGGAATCACTCGATGAATTCCTCCAGAAACTTTGCAGGCTCAGCAAACACTGTAACCTTAAAGCAGTTACAGCTGAACAGTATCAAGAGGAACTAATCAGCGATTCCTTTATCAATGGGATTGCATCCCCTTTTATACGTCAGCGCCTGCTGGAAAATAAAACCCTCAATTTATGGGCTGCTTATGACCAGGCGTGTTCCCTGGACTTGGCCAAGAAGAATGCAGACACTTATCTCCCACAGGCGGCAGCCATCACCTTTAATGAGTCTTTCGATAGGTCTCAGGTGGATGCCCCCGCTGATGATGACTCTACTCTAACGGGCGACGACCCTACCCTAGAGGCCTTCGCTGATGACGACCCCGCCCTAGCAGCATCCTGGCAATCAGGAAGAAAGTGTTTCTTTTGTGGAGGTACATTCCATTACAGAAAATTTTGCCCAGCTCGTAATGCGACCTGCAATCATTGCAGCAAGAAAGGACACTTTTCCAAGGTATGCCAGTCACAGGCCTCTGCTAACAAGAAAGGCCGCTCCTCTAAAGTATACCGGTCGAGAGCTCCTGTTAGCTTCACAGCTGCTATCTATGGAGCTGCTCCTCCCCCAAGGACCACTGCTAAGGCTACAGCTGCCGAAGGAAAGTTTGCCCCTCCTCCCATCACAGCTGTTTTTCCCCAAAGTTTGTCCCATGCAGCCATGAAGGTTTCAGTAAATGGGCACACTCTAAGCGCGCTAATCGACTCCTGCAGCTCTGACAGCTTCATTAGTAAGTGGGCTGTCAGCAGGTTAAAACTGCGCATTTATCCCTCGGACAGGGAGATTGCAATGGCTCTGACGACTCTGACCACCAATTCTTCTGGCTTCTGTCTTGTCAACCTCATCCTCAAAGGCCGCACTTATCTCTCCACCCGGCTCGGAGTACTCGGAAACTAATGCAGCGGTGTGCTTCTGGGATAGGACTTCCAGAAGCAGCACAAAAGACTCACTTTTGAGTTTGGAGGGTCGAAGCCGGAGCTTACCATTGCTAAGGTGCCGTTTTGTGCGCTCTCAGCGGCCTTACTCGGTGAGCCCTCCCTGTTTGCCAATCTCTCCCCCCGCTGTAAACCCATAGCTACCAAATCGCGGCGCTTTAGCTAAGATGACCGAGCATTTATCGAGGCAGAAATCTCTCGCCTTTTAGCTGACGGTATTATCGAGCTGTGTTCATCTCCCTGGCGGGCTCAAGTCGTCATTGTGAAAAACCCTTTAAACGAACATAAGAAACATCTGTGTATTGATTATTCGCAGACTATTAATCAATATACCGATCTGGATGCCTACCCGGTACCATGCATAGATGACATGGTCAACAACCTTGCCAAATACAAGGTATTTTCAACCTTCGATTTAAAGAGCGCGTACCATCAGGTACCGCTGAAAGACTCTGACAAAAAGTATATGGCCTTTGAGGCCAATGGTCGGCTTTATCAGTTTCGTCGCCTTCCATTTGGGGTCACCAATGGGGTGGCCGTCTTCCAATGGGCAATGGCTGGCCTAGTCCGGCAAGAGAACTTGACGGATACTTTTCCGTATTTAGACAATATCACTATTGCCGGCCATGATCAAAAGGAGTATGACGCCAATCTGCAGAGATTTTTTGACGTTCTCCGTCGTCGCCACTTAACGTTAAACGAATCCATATCGGTGAAATCGGTGCCATCAGTGAATATTCTTGGCTACTGGGTGGGCAATGGTGTTATTAAACCGGACCCAGAGCGACTTCGTCCGCTTCAGGAGCTCCCTCCCCCTACAAATCTCGGCTCTCTTCGTCGGGCACTTGGCATGTTTGCTTATTACGCAAAGTGGATACCTCACTTCTCCGATAAAACACAGCCCCTGCTTCATGCGAAGTCTTTTCCATTGGAAGCAACGGCTATTTCTGCCTTCAACCTCCTCAAATGACAGCTGGAGAAAGCCACGCTTCGCTCCATTGACGAAAACCTTCCTTTTGTGGTCGAATGCGATGCATTGGAGGTGGCGATCTCGGCTACCTTGAATCAAGGTGGTCGACCCGTGGCATTCCTATCCAGAACGTTGCAGGGTAGCGAGCTCCATTACCCCCCCCGTCGAGAAGGTGCCTACAGCCATCATCGAGGCTGTACGCCAATGGAGTCATTTTCTTGCTCGGCGTCATTTCATGCTCATAACTGACCAGCGCTCCGCGGCCTTCATGTTGGATAACCGGAAGCGCATGAAAGTCAAAAATAATAAAATTCAACTTACCGACCTGGCAAACAGAATGTGGCCCCAGATACCTTCACACGGGCATTTTGCTCTTCAATGTCAATGTCGACTCTGGCGGATCTGCATATGGACTTATGCCATCCTGGCGTTACCTGTATGTTGCACTTTGTGCCTCCAAAAATCTACCATTCTCAACGGAGGACGTAAAGAAAACATACTCCTCCTGTAGGATTTGTGCAGAATTGAAACCATAATTCTTCCGCCCATCAGGTGGCTTACTCATACATGCAGTGCAGCCTACGCAGAGGCTCAGCATAGACTTTAAAGGGCCATTGCCTTCGTCGACGCGGAACACCTACCTACTTACAATGGTAGACGAGTATTCACATTTTCCCTTTGCCTTCCCCTGTCATAATATGCTTACCTCTACGGTAATTAAATGCCTTGATCAGGTCTTTTCCCTTTGCGGGGCGGACAATTTTATCCACACGGATCGGGGTCCCTCCTTTATGTCGAGTGAACTTAAAGGTTATCTCTCCCAAAGGGGAATCGCCTTGAGTAAGACGACACCATATCACCCAATCGGCAATGGACAGGTTGAACGATACAATGCCATCATCTGGAACGCTGTCCGTCTGGCACTGAGGTCACGCAACCTACCAGACCAGCAGTGGGAAACTGTGCTCCCTGACGTGTTACACTCTATCAGGTCTCTTCTCTCCACATCCACTAATGTCACGCCTCATGAGCGATTCTTCAAGTTCCGGCGTCGCTCTACACATGGGACATCTCTACCATCATGGTTGGTGGCTCCAGGCCCTGTGCTACTCCGGAGGTTCGTCCGGTCTGCCAAGAACGACCCTCTCATTGACGAGGTGGCGTTAACGGAGGTAAACCCCACGTATGTGCATGTGCGGTACCCTGATGGCCGGGGGTCCACTGTCTCGCTCAGAGATCTGGCTCCCTGCCCAACCGGTCACACGGGCCCGAATGATGAAGGATCCCACGACGATGATGTCAACACTCCGCACCCCTATGAAGATGACGCCCTACCTGGGACATCGAGGGATCTGCCGGCAGTGCTACCAGATCAACTCAGGGAGCTGAACGCTCCCCGTAGGATGGCCACCTGAAACCAGGACGCCGGACAATCTCTGGCTACGACCCAGGATGAGGCCAGCTCTGCGCCTGTGGGGACCCACACCCGGAGTCATGATATTCCCAGTCCTCCACAGGATGATCAAGACGACGCGGACTCTACCAACTTACCGGTATGGGCCAAGCGACCCAGGGACCAGGACATGGTCCGGGGAGACGTGCCTTCCGGTCACAAGCAGAAAGCTAAACGACTACGGCTATTTTTGGTCCACCTAGTCTGTTAAAGGAAGACTGAACTTCCAAACCTTTTAGGGAGGAAGAATGTCATAAATCGCAACTTCTACAAGAAGTAACTCAGGAAGTACTACTGGACGGCCAGCTGAGGGCGCCGTCCGAGGAGTATAAATACTCGGGCGTGGGCCCAACTTGGCCAGAGACAATCTGGAAACAGGAAGCTAGTGACTACTAACTAGCCCTCCATGTTTTGTTACAAGTCGATTAAAGCCTTGCTTTATGTTCAACCAAGTGCATAGTGAGTCTTTCTTACATCACTGGGCATTGGGGCTTTCAAGACCCTCTGGCCATAAAGTGAGGTGGAGATGGAGGGATGAGGAGGTTTTGAAAAAAGGCACTCACCCTGACGACCCGAGTGAGGTCGTTGAACTTTTTCCTGCATTGCACAGGGGTCCTAGGCACCATGCTGCTTGAGGCCACTCTGTGATCCACCTCCCTCCACGCTTTTCTGTATTCGCTTGGCAAAGGCCTCCTGCTACTCTCTGGGTACAGTAGAGATCTTCTGCGCGCCACCGCGCCAACCAGAGCCTCCAAGGCACGCTCATTGAAGCGCTGTGCTCGCTCCCTGGCCCTCTCCATAGTCCCTGGCTGGAAGATTTCACCACAGGTCTGTCCAGGCCGAGATTCAAGGCTCCAGTGAGCAGGGCGTGGCTGCAGAGCAAGATCGACCCTCTCCTTTAAGAACTGACTGGCACCAGTGTGTCTGTGTTCAGTCACTAACTGACAGCACCTGCGCTGCGCCCGCCCTCTGAGGTAACGCCTCGCTCCTCGGGCTTAGCGCCTTAAGAGAGTTGTGTAGTGCCTGATTTAGCGTTCCAATCACCTCCAGCGGCGAATTTTGCAGCTGGCGGCGATAATTTTGCTAAACTTTGCGCCCGGCCGATATTCGCGCCTCAAATTGGGCGATACCGAATTTCGCCCCCTATGACTCTATGGAAGAGAGGAGGCAACCCAGACAGACCCATTCTGCCCGGCCTGTCAGTGATCGACTCATCTGACTGCAGTACCAGTGAATGCAACCCCAATTCCCTATTCAACAACAGTCCAACACCTTACCTTTCCTCTGTTACTGACCATCATAACGTTCTCTTGGCCACAATGCTACAATAAAAGCTACCACAAAACTTTCCAAAACAATTTTATGAATCAAACCAATACAATATTTTATTCAAAAGTCAATTAATCATCCTTGTGCATTTCCTTAGTGCAGGGGTGGCAATTATTTGGGTTGGAGGACTACTTAACAAGTTTTGGTGAGCTGTTGAGAGCCGCACACCAATAAGAACATAAGAACATAAGAAATAGGAGCAGGAGTAGGCCATACGGCCCCTCGGGCCTGCTCCGCCATTCAATAGGATCATGGCTGATCCGAATCTAAACTCACGTCCACTTCCCTACCCTCTCCCCGTAACCCCTAATTCCCTTATCTGCTAGGACAATGTCTATCTCCATTTTAAATTTATTTAATGTTGCAGCTTCCACAGCTCTCTGGGGTAGCAAATTCCATAGATTTACTACCCTCTGAGTGAAGAAGTTTCTCCTCATCTCAGTTTTGAAAGGGCAGCCCCTTATTCTAAGATTATGCCCCCTAGTTCTAGTCTCAGCCATCAGTGGAAACATCCTCACCGCATTCCCCCGATCAAGACCCCTCACAATCTTATATGTTTCGATAAGATCGCCTCTCATTCTTCTGAACTCCAATGAGTAGAGTCCCAACCTATTCAATCTTTCCTCATACGTTAACCCCCTCATCTCTGGAATCAACCGAGTGAACCTTCTCTGAACCGCCTCGAGAGCAAGTATATCTTTTCTTAAATATGGAAATGTTCCTGCTGTTGGAAGAGATACTGCACATGCAGTATTGTTAAGTGCCCCTTCAGCCCAAATAATTGGCTAACCCTGAGTAAGAGCTTTTGAAACCAACCAGCTATATTCGCACAACAGAAAATGTTGGAAATACTCAGCAGGTCAGGCAGCATCTATGGAGAGAGAAACAGAGTTAACGTTTCAGGCCGATGACCTTTCGTCAGAACTAGAAAAAGTTAGAGGTGTAACAGATTTTACGTAAGTGCAGGGGCAGGGAAAGGGGAGGGGAGGAAAGAACAAAAGGGAAGGTCTATGATAGGGTGGAAGGCAGGAGTGATTAAATGACAAAAGGTATGATTGTACAAAGCAAAAGGAGATAGTAATGGGACAAGTAAAGAAACAAAAGATAAGTTTAGAAGAGGTGTAAATGGGAATGGTAGAATCATCAACAGCTGCCATGTGAAAAAATAGGGTAAAAGGTTATGTTCTGAAATTGTTGAACTCGATGTTGAGTCCAGGAGGCTGTAAAGTGGCTAATCGAAAGATGAGGTGCTGTTCCTCGAGCTTACGTCGAGCTTCATTGGAACAGTGTAAGAGGTCGAGGACAGAGAGGTCAGAGTGGGAGTGGAGCGGAGAATTAAAGTGACAGGTGTCCGGAAGCCCGGGCTCACCCTTACAGACTGAACAGAGGTGTTCCGCAAAGCAGTCACCCAATCTGCGTTTGGTCTCCCCAATGTAGAGGGGACTGCATCGTGAGCAGTGAATACAGTATACTAAATTGCAAGAAGTACAAGTAAATCGCTGTTTCACCTGGAAGCAGTGTTTGGGGCCCTGGACAGTGGGAAGGGAGGAGGTAAAAGGGCAGGTATTGCATCCCCTGCGCTTGCGTGGGAAGGGGAGGGTGTGTTGGTGGTGATTGAGGGGTGGACCAGGGTGTTGCGGAGGGAGTGGTCCCTTTGGAATGCTGAAAGGGCGGGGAGGAGAAGATGTGTTTGTGGTGGGATCACACTGGAGGTAGCGGAAATGGCAGAGGATGATCCATTGTCCGTTGAATGTGGAGGCTGGTGGGGTGAAAGTTGAGGACAAGGGGAACGCTATCATAGTTCTGGGAGGGAGGGGAAGGGGCGTTGAGTATTTCCAGCACTTTTTGTTTTTATTTCAGTTATATTTGCACTATCTTTGAAAACATACAGGGGTTACATGTTTGTGCAGCTGGCCGTTTGCCATGTTATTTTCAGTACCCCATGCAGGTATCCATTGTTCCTTATTTTGCTATCTGATTTCAAGCCTATCTCTGTACGAGGCTATTCTCAAAATGATTCAGTGCGCAAAACCCTATCAGCCTGGGCACAGTCCAGACTCAACAGAAGTTTCAATTAGCATGAACACTGACCCAGCGAGCAGAATAAACCCACATCACGATCCCCCAGCTACATTAAGGTTGAAAGGAAGAGCCCTCTATTACAACAGAAACAATATTGACCACAAAAATAATGGCAGACTAAACATGCTGCTCTATAAGCAATGGGGGCATGCACAGTATCTATAATCGCGTGCCATTACCTAGAAACATAGAAACATAGAATATAGGAGCAGGAGTAGGCCATTCGGCCCTTCGAGCCTGCTCCGCCATTCAATGAGATCATGGCTGATCATCCAAATTCAGTACCCTGTCCCTGCCTTCTCCCCATATCCCTTGATCCCTTTAGCCTCAAGAAATATATCCAACTCTTTCTTGAATATATTTAATGAACTGGCCTCCACCGCCCTGTGTGGCAGAGAATTCCACAGGTTCACCACTCTCTGGGTGAAGAAATTCCTCCTCTTTTCAGTCCTAAATGGCTTACCCCTTATCCTTAGACTATGACCCCTGGTTCTGGACTCCCCGGCCATCAGAAACATCCTTTCTGCATCTAGTCTGTCCAGACCTGACAGAATTTTATAGGTTTTGATGAGATCCCCTCTCAATCTTCTAAATTCCAGCGAGTATAAGCCCAATTGACACAATCTCTCCTCGTACGTCATTCCTGCCATCCCAGGTATCAGCCTGGTGAATCTTCGCTGCACTCCCTCCATGGCAAGAACGTCCTTCCTCAGGTAAGGTGACCAAAACTGCACACAATACTCAAGGTGCGGTCTCACCAAGGCCCTGTACAACTGCAGCAAGACATCCTTGTTCTTGTACTCGAACCCTCTTGCTACGAAGGCCAACATACCATTTGTCTTCTTAACCGCCTGCTGCACCTGCATGCTTACCTTCAGCGACTGGTGCACAAGAACACCTAGGTCTCTTTGCACTTCCCCTTCTCCCAATCTATTGCCATTCAAATAATAATCTGCCTTCCTGTTTTTGCCACCAAAGTAGATAACCTCACATTTATCCACATTATAGTGCATTTGCCATGTTTCTGCCCAATCACCCAACCTGTCCAAACCTGGAGCCCTTGTGCCCCGGGAGCCACTCCCATGTCTAAGACAGCAATGAGAATCCCCCTGCTGTCATTCTTTGGGTACTGGGAGAGGAAAGCACCGGTCTCTTCGGTGAAAGAGTCATGGAGATGAGCAGCCATGACTCGACTCTAAAATGGATATTCAAGTACGCAGTGCATTCTGGATACAGACGTCCGCCATTTGGATCCAAAATCACGGAATGGATCCTTTTAAGATTGGGCCGGGGAGAAATGCTTTTGCGAATTATTAATTTGAATTAAGTATTACTATGTTTTTTCCGTGGCTGCAGTTCACGAGAAGTGAAAGTGGAAGTGAAGTGAAAGACTAATGTGCAGCTCAAGCTCCGGCTCGCGTTCTATTTCTGTCCCGTCCAGCAGGCCAGATAGAAGGACATGGCGAGCCGGATATGGCCCGGGCCATATTTTGCGCACCCCTGCCTTAGTGCCCGTCTTCAGTGTGCCTTTGTTTGTCCTAGGGCTCCTATGTAGTGCTACCCCAGTGGTTGCAGAATGGCTGGTGGAAGGCTGCTGACTTTCAATAGGGGAGACTGCCGATGGCCTTGCAGGTGACCCCAAGCTGCTCTGGGCCTAGTAAACCCAGTTTTGGAGTGCACCACCTCGGCATAGGCGGTAGCAGTCTGAGCTGGCTGACTGACAGGCAACAGCAAGGGCGCTGGTGAAGTGGCAGTGGTGGGAGGATGAATGCTGTCATCCTGAGAGAGAACAGCAGGTTCATCCTCCGCAGAATCACTACCACTCCCCCACGGAGGCGCCTCAACAATCCTAATAATCTGCTGGAAAATGATTGCTGGACTGCTGTGACACCCTGCAAACCCCTTTCCACACCGGTAGACACAGCCATGATGGCAGCAGTTTGTGCTTGCGTGGCAGCAAGCTGAGCTTGCATGACTTCAGTCTGAGCTTCCATTGCAGTAGTCAAACCTTGGGTGGTTTCTGTTTGTGCTGCAATGGAAGCTGAGACATTGGCCATTAGATGTGGCATGATGGTTGGGTCCACAAGCGTGCAGGTTAATTCCGCATCGTGAGCCCCGTGCCCGTTTTTGGGCCTTATCCAATTTTTAGGCCTTTATGTTTTAAAACATCAGAAAGTGGTTTCCCGATTGGATGGTATTTTAGTTCAAAATTAGAAAATGTAATGGAAGAGGAAATAGGGAAAAATGAGGGAGTTAAAACAGGATGATGTCACCCGTCCTAAATTCTGTTACTTCAACTCTCGTCTGCCCTTGAGAACGTCAGCCACTGTATGAAAGATGCAGTTTGCCAGGACCCGCTCATCAAAGCAGAAGCACTTGGTTAAAGGTACACTGTTGAATTGAGTTGGCTAATGGAAACTTTTGGGTATATCTCAGAACTCACTGCAGATATTGGAATTTTTTTTCCACTGTTATATTCAGGAAGCCCTGCCATACATTCTGAAATACCCTTAGAAAGCAGTGTATTTAAAAAGAATTACTGAGCTAGTATCTGAAGTTGTGTAATGTGTATTCTAAGAAGAATCCCACTTTACATGATATACATGCTGGAGGAAGAACAACAGTAGATGACTGTAAGGGAAGCCAGGTTAATCCGGCAGCACCAGAGGAGAACTAAACTATCGCAGCAGTATCCATACAGGGGGATGAATAGACTCTGGTCCACTTTTTGAGACCTTTTCCAGGAGCTCTGGAGTTCAGGAGGCTGAACTTCAGTCATGAGGCTTTGGACGAGTTATGTTCGTTATTGCAGCCAGATCTGTAACCACGATCCATAGCACCGATAACTTTGACTGTAGCAGAAAAAGTGACCACAGTTCTCAAATTTTACACCACAGGCTTATTCCAGAGAGCCACATTTAATTGGTTGTGTACCCCTCGAAAGGCAAGTCACCAAAGCCCTCTTTGCCACAGCATCTCAATTTGTACAAGACAATAGTGCTTCCAGAGAGGTGACTGAAGGGAAGATCACCTTTTCCCGAATTGCCAGATTCTCCAGTGCTCTGGAGGCTATGTGTGGCACTGTATACACCAATTATCAGCATCCACACTTATATGAACAGGAAAAGCTTCCTTTTCCAATGTGTAATTTGCAGTAACAGGCACAGCTTCTTGGACATGAACTTATGATATGTTGGGAGCTGTCATTATGCTTTCATGTTTCATCAGCCCATATTTCAACAGCAGGAGCAAGAGGCTGGATGAACCTTCCTTTGAGCATCCCAATGGCTTGTTAAATTGAGCAAACCATTGTGATGCTCAGAAGAAGGCGTCTGGATAGATCTGGGGGGTGCTTGCAGTATGCACCCAGCACCACCTTGAGAACTGTGGTCGTATATTGTGTGCTTCACAACTTTGTATTGAGGGAAGGACTGATGGTAGATGTCCCACAGGATGCCAGAGAGGGTGATGATGATACAGCTGATGCTGAAGGTCCAGACCATGAAGAACAAGACACAGCCACAGTGACAACTGTTGCTAGACAGCGGAAAGCCCGACTTACCGGGGACACATTCCCAGCTGAACAGAGCATTATTATTTGGAAGTCTCAGCCAGTCAAATATCTGCCTCTTTTCACCAAGCTCTCCGTGATCTAAATAAAATCCTTTGCTCTTTACAGCTAGCCATCACACCCTAATTTCCAATTGTAAGTTTCTCAGTGTCAGTTCCTTATCTGTTCCATTTCTGTGTCATGCTTCGGGTGTGAAATATTTCTATACACAGATTTTGCATCACAGTTGTAACTGATTTTAATCATAAAGCAGCACAAATGGAAATTTTATGGAGTGTACCAATCAATGCATAGCAACCAGGAATGAAAATGATCAATCAGCAATTTCAATCAAAAATCAGCAGTTAGCAACATCTCCAGTAGGAGGAAGCAGAATGGAGTCAATCAAATCACTCCAAATATTTTGTCACAATGTTTTCAACTATTATCTTGGACTCTCACTAGCTGAGAAACTTACAACTGGAAATAAGGTTTGTTACTTAATAAAGACATGAAAAATATGCAACATTTACGAGAAAATTATTAAACCCATCTAACATCGAAGGAAGTTTCCAGCTGGTCCTCTGTTAGTTGGCCAAAGAGCCAGAAAGTACTTAACTCATTGGCACTGTTTAAAATTAGAGGTTGAATGAAATTGTTGGGAAGCAGAGCTCATGTCAACGGTTTAAACAGATGCTATAATACCCAGTTGGAAAATTCATTGTTAGGCAGGGTGAGAGGGGCAGAACACTGGCACTTTAATACATACTTCTAATTAAAATTAAAGTGCTGGTGAGTAAAGAAGCAGACAGGGGGCATTGTACTCTAGCATGAATATCATAGGATTTATCACAGGATAATGCGCAGTACCTAAAATAGTACATTTTGCATTTTATGGTGTAATACTTCTGTCACTCTTAAAATGATGGATCATCTAATTTAAGGTGAGCAGCGTGACAGGAGATCTGCTAATGTTCATGTGTTTAGTATGCACTAGTGTCTGTCACACTCGGGTATCACATTTGATATGTTAAGTAGAGGTCACATTTTCTCGTGATTGGTACAAGCCCCAATTTCATTAAACAGCAACTAATCACAGCTGAGATGATATGACCAATGAACAAGTAGTAAGCTGAATCGAACCCAAAAACTACCAATCCAGAATTGGAGGTTACCAAACTGCTACACATAGCAAGGAGCAATAGGACGGCCAGTGAAATTGTACTAAATACTTTTTGAAAAACCATTAGCCTGTCAACTACATATGTGTAACAAATACAATTTCTAACATAATAAACAAATAACTAACAAAAAATATTTAAACTTACCTATAAAACCGTGCAACTCTTATTAAGAATGGGTCTATTAAGTTCCTTCCCCCACCCATCTGTGAGGCCTAACTTCCGTGAGGGGTTTGGGGCCTAAGTTTGGTGCCAAAGCCATTGTTGATGCTCTTGTTGCAGCCACTTTCTTTCCAGTCCAGTCTATCATAAGACGAGTAGTGTTACGTTGCCAAGTTTTAAAATTGTGCTTTCTTCCCCCCACATCTGTTCCCAGGTTTTGCAGATACTGTACACAGTTTTGAGTGTGATCGCCACTTCCTGTCAAGCATGGTCCACTGCCACCTTCTGGGGAAGGTGCCCTGGGAAACCCTTCTTACAACCACCAACTTCAGCCATCAAACTCTTCCACTTGCCCATAGACTCCTTTTTGTGCCTGAACGCTGGGTATGTCTTCCCTTACTTTTCGCCTGACACTTCTTTCCACCACCACCCCCACCGCTCCACATAGCTGCAGATTAGGCTGATAAATACTAAAAAAATATTTTCAGTCTTTCTGAAAATTTTTTGCTCTTCTCCTTCATGTGTCAATTTACCTTTTAAGTGGGCACATCCTTTTAAATTTTCTTTTAAAGGTCACAGTAAATATCCCAACTCCTCCACCAATGTACTCCCTGCCCTTGGACCAGTGTGCACAGCGAATATGTTCTAATAATTGAAATGACCTCACCTTGCGAACTCTGGTCAGGTCGAGTCAGTGTGCTCGTGGCGAGGGCTGTGCATGAGGAGCATTGGTCCCTGATGCCATTCCCTGAAATGGATTCAAGCACTCTAGCACACAAAGTGTAGCTGGGAGGGAAACTGCAGGTGGAAGGAATTGGTGCAAGACATGGCTAAGGCCCGCTCACCCAATTTTTTGAGTTCCCTGCCCCTATTCTGTGCATGCTCACCATAAAGGTGATCGGAAACCTACCCTGCAGTGTTCACCCTTTACTCTTGCTTGCTTCCCCCGGCCTGATCCCTGTCTACACACATCACGGCCTCTGCAGCTATACCTCCTCCGTGGTGACTGATCGGCAGCCTGATGGGTCTGTTTCTCACCACTGTCACCAACTCTGCAGTGACACCTCTATTGGCTTTTGCTTTGTGCTCCATTTAGTGGTCTAGCCATTCCCAAACCTGGATGTATATTCAAGGCTTCCAGCCCCATACCTCAGATCTTTCCAAACCCCAATGTTACTCCTCAGTGGTCTCAGTCCCTACTTCCCACCAGTGCTCCCTTGCTCACCACCCCACCCCCACCCCCAGTGCACCTCCAATCCAATCTCCCTCCTGAGCCAGGGGCAAGTCATCTCCAAAGTCCTCCTAGGTTCCAGCTTGAAATCCGGCCGAGTGTTTCCAGACTCCATCAGTCCCATACTGTATCTTCCACAATTACCAGCAGGTATAGGTATAGCTCTCCCCTACTCCTTCCCAGGCTGTAAATTCGATATTCCAACCCTGACCTCTTGCTTTCTCTTCACCAGTGACTTCCAAGTCTCTCCAAGCCTGACCTCAGCCTCTCCTTCTCGCCCAACTCCCCTGTTGTAGCCCCACCGTGGCAGCGTCTCTCCACATTCGCTTTGCTATTGGCGGCCTTTGTTCTTGTGATAACATACTGAGAGGTAGGCAGCTCTGTGCGGTATATCAGTTAGTGAAAGGTAATTATAGGGTGTGGTGTAACCTGTGATGTCAGCCTTTTGTCTGCGTAATAACATTTTTTTTTATCTCCAGAGGGCTGAAATAACATTTCTGGAGACTATGAAAGGAACATAATTGGATGGATGATTGCCTTGTTATTGTCGAATGAAAAGATCTTGTTAACATTGTGCATGATGTCTCTATTTTATTGGTGCACATTAAGATGAGTGATAATAGTGCTGCTAAATTCAGAGTAGCTGCCAGCTGTCCACTTTCCAAACTTCCGTAAGAAATGTTAAAAGTATGCAATTAATTAAGAATAAGGCCATGTAGGCACTCAAATGCTCATCCCCTAACAATGCTGTTTAGTGAAATGGGAAGTAAGTAGAATAAATTGGAATTGCGGGATTTTGAGGCAGCTTGGACAATGTTAAAAATTACCAGTGCTCATTTTCTTGGGTTTAGCACTCAAGTAACACCCGATAATTAGGCACAATGCACAGAAAAACTGGGTGCTAATCCTTTCCCCCTTCTGCACTTGGATAACCCTGTAGCCTGAATTTTCTGTATGGTTTTTCAGGTGACTACACCTGACTGGACCTCAAGAGGGCGCAGCAATGTCAATTATTTGCAAACGAACTAAAGATACTTCTGTACACAGGTTTCCTGTACACAGGTTTCCTGTACTAGCACTGGGTGCAGTTCAGGGGCAAACGGTTCCCAGAAGTCTTGGTGCTGCTGCTTCCAGAGCTGATGTTTTGGTGATATCTTTCTTGTAGCAGAGGACGGTATTGTCAAGACAGGTCTTCATGATTTGCCTTTTTGAATATAAAATGATTTTGTGGCTACAATTGGCAGATGAGGAGAACCAACCAGAAGTCCCTTGACTGTTGAAGACATTTGCCTGGGTCCCTTCTGAGCCACTGTTTCCCCCAGAGTAGGAAACTCCTTCTGTTAGATCATACAACAGCTCCATGACACGTGGAATAAAAAGACAACCTCACAGTCAAAACAACATCCTCCTCATAGTCCCACACCATCATTCTTTGTATCCACCCTTGTTTGCCCTGTTCCTTCACTTACTGCTTGGCGTCATGGTGCCAGCCTCTTACCAGTTTTCTCCAAGGCAGATTGCAGGGATGGCCGGACTGCTGCTTGGGATGCTGCTCTCATCAAAGTGATGTAGCACAGCAGCACAATCTCATCCGCAGGGGACAGATGCTTTAAATTAACATGAAGACCACTGGCATAAAAATCACAGCTTCTGAACGGCATAACTTAATCATTAATTAATGAATCCAAAACTATAAAAAATTCTGCCGCATTGCCGTTAAAATTTGAAGAATCTTCTGGGATTCTCATGGGGCTTCCATTTGACCTGCCCCTTTAATATTACTGCTACCTTCAAAGATCAGGCAGCACTGGGACCGCCTGTCACTTTCTTCAACGTGCCCAATAACGTGATTGTACCAGCTTTTGCTGCATTGCATTCTCATCGCTCCCGGACTGTACCTACACAGGAAAATCAGATCTATATATGTATGAAATATGGGAAAGTTTGCGTATTTCATTTATTTCTTTCTTAAGTCAGATATTTCTATAATTTTGTCACATCCAAGATGCTTTATGCTTTCTTATAGTTGTTAGGAAAATGTTCTCATTCTCATTGCGGACTGTACCTACCCAGGAAAATCAGATCTATATCTGTATGAAATATGGGAAAGTTTGCATATTTCATTTCTTTCTTTCCTAAGTCAGATATTTCTGTAATTTTGTCACATCCAAGGTGCTTTATGCTTTCTTATAGTTGTTAGAAAAATGTTTCCTCATGCCTTTCAACATTTTAGCCCCAGTTTCACAATGTCATCAAAATTGCTGTTGTGTATGGGTGAGGGGGATTGGCTTTGCTGAATTTTGCCAGGTTACTTTGCCTTCAATTATATAGGCTCCGTTTTCATGAATACTAATATAGGGAGCCTGGCAGTATGATTAGCTGGGGGTGGTGGGGGGGGGGGGTGGTGAAATCTGATGAGACAACAGCTTTAGAGAACTGTTGCTCACCACTAAAAGGGAGGAAGTTTTTTGTTGTGAGGATAGTTGTGTTTGCAGAAGGGCAGTGGCTAGATCTACATCCACAAATGTCTGGGAGCAGCAATGTGGGGAAAGGGATGCCTTGGAAGTCTTATTGCAGCTGGTACTGTAGTCAAAAAGACTTGCCTTGTTCACTCGGTTTCGACTGGCATAAATATTGACAACAAGTGCACTGGTCCGCCAATCCAGAACAGTTTATTGTACACACACACAACATGCACTAACAAACTTGGACAGCAATTAACTGGTTAAAAATACAGGTTTTACTTCCCCTACAACCACGGATGATGGAGCGCGCTGACCCAGGAGTTGTAGCTGCTTGGCGGCTCACTTCTTTCTTCTTCGCCTCCTCTCCTTCTTCGTCGCCGCCTAAGAGTCCTGCAGGTCTTTCCTTTATACCTTTCACAGAACGTGATCACCACATTCTCAATACATGGTTCATAACTTGATTACAATAATATAGCTTGTACAGCCATTCAAAACGTATATGGTTCATAACGTGATTACAGTAGTCTAGTTTGTACAGCCATTAACGTGATTACAGTAATCTAGTTTGTACAGCCATTGACGTGATTACAGTAATCTAGTTTGCACAGCCATTAACGTGATTACAGTAGTGTAGTTTGTACAGCCATTAACGTGATTACAGTAGTCTAGTTTGCACAGCCATTGACGTGATTACAGTAATCTAGTTTGTACAGCCATTGACGTGATTACAGTAGTATAGTTTGTGACGTAATAAAACTCACTACGCACTTGGTTTGAGTATAAAGCAAAGCTTTAATCAACTTATTTCAAAACATGGAGGTCTAGTTATCTTTCACGAGTTCCTGTTTACAAAATGTCCTGGGCAAGCTGGGCCCACGCCCGAGTATTTATACTCCTTGGATGGCGCCACCAGTTGGCCGTCCAGTGTTATTTCATGAGTCTTTCTTCATGGATCATAAGATTCATAACATTCTTCCTCCCTAAAGGTTTGGAAGTCCGATGACTTCCTTTTAACGGATTAGCCGGATCACGAATAGCCACAGTCTTTTAGCTCTTCGCTTGTGGCTGGAAGGCACGTCCCCCCAGACCATGTCTGGGTCCCTGGGTCGCTTGATCCATACTGGTAGGTCGACAGGGCCCATGTTGCCTTGATCGACCTGAGGGAGACTGGGGAGATCGTGACTCCGGGTACGGGTCCCCACAGGCGCAGAGCTGGCTTCATTTTGTTTGGTAGCCGGGGATTGACTGGCGTCCTGGCTTCGGGTGGCCATCCCATGGGGAGCGCTCGGCTCCCTGAGTTGATCCGGTGGAGCAGCCGGCAGTTCTCTTGATGTCCCAGGTAGGGCGTCATCTTCAAAGGTGCGCAGAGTGTCGGCATCATTACTGTGGGACCCTCTATCATTTGGGTCCGTGGGACCGGTTGGACAGGGAGCCAGATCTCTGAGTGAAACGGTGGACTCCCGGCCATCAGGGTACCGCACGTGCGCGGAAGTGGGATTAACGTCTGTTAACTCCACCTCATCGACGAGGGGATCGTTTTTGGCAGATCGGACGAATCTTCAGAGCAGCACGGGGCTGGGAGCAAAACCATGTCGGTAGGGACGTCCCATGTTTGGAGCAACGCTGGAACCTGAAGAATCGCTCGTGAAGTGTGACGTTGGTGGATGTGGAAAGAAGAGACCTGATGGAATGCAACACGTCAGGGAGCACAGTTTCCCACTGCTGGTCTGGTAGGTTACGTGACCTCAGTGCAAGATGAACAGCGTTCCAAATGATAGCGTTTTATCTCTCAACCTGTCCGTTACCGATGGGATGACACGGTATTGTTTTACTTGTGGCGATTCCCCGTTGGGAAAGATAACTTTTGAGTTCACTTGACATGAAGGAGGGACCCCGATCAGAGTGGATGAAATTGGCCGTATCGCAAAGGGAAAAGACTTGATCAAGGCATTTGATCACTGTGGAAGTAAGCATATTGGGACAGGGGAAAGCAAAGGGAAAGCATGAATATTCGTCCACCATAGTAAGTAAGTAGGTGTTTCGCGTTGAGGAAGGCAATGGCCCTTTAAAGTCAATGCTGAGTCGCTGCATAGGCTGCATAGTGTGTATGAGCGAGCCATCCTATGGACGGAAGAATTGCGGTTTTAATTCTACACAAATTCTACAGGAGGAGTATGTTCTTTTCACATCTTCCGTCGAAAATGGGAGATTTTTAGATCGCACAAAGTGCAACATACGGGTAACGCCAGGATGGCATAAGTCAGTGTGAAGATCTGCAAGAGTCGAAGTTGAAATAGAAGAGCAGAATGCCCGCGTGAGGGTATCCGGGGCCACATTCTCTTTGCCGGGTCGATAATGTATGGTGTATCCAAAGGTGGCCAATTCCCTCCTCCAGAGTTGTATTTTGTTATTCTTGATCTTAGTGCGTTCCAGTTATCCAGCATAAAGGCCACGGAGCGCTGATCGGTTATAAGTGTGAAATGGCGACGAGCGAGAAAATTACTCCATTTACGTACAGCTTCAATGATGGCCGTAGCCTCCTTCTCGACAGGAGGATAATGGAGCTCGCTACCCTGCAAAATTCTGGACAGAAATGCAACGGGTCGACCACCTTGATTCAAGGTAGCCGAGATCGCCACCTCCGATGCATCACACTCGACCACGAAAGGGAGATTTTCCTCAGTGGAGCGAAGCGTGGCTTTTTCCAGTTGTCGCTTGAGGAGGTTGAAAGCTGAAATAGCCGTTGCCTCCAACGGAAATGACTTCGCGTGAAGCAGGGGCTGGATCTTGTCGGAGAAGTAGGGTATCCACTTAGCATAATAGGCAAACATGCCGAGTGCCCGACGAAGGGGGAGGGAGCTCCTGAAGTGGATGAAGTTGCTCCGGGTCTGGTTTGATGACACCGTTGCCCACCCAGTAGCCAAGGATGTTGACTGATGGTACTGATTTCACAGATTTGGACTCATTTAAGGTTAAGTTGCGACGACGGAGAACGTCAAAAAATTTCTGGAGGTTGGCATCATGCTCCTTTTGGTCATGACCAGCAATGGTGATATTATCCAGATATGGAAAAGTGTCCGTTAAGTTCTCCTGTTTGACTAGGCTATCCATTGCCCGTTGAAAGACGGCCACCCCATTGGTGACCCCAAGTGGAAGGCGACAAAACTGGTAAAGCCGACCATTGGCCTCAAAGGCCATATACTTGTTGTCAGAGCCCTTTAACAGTACTTGATGGTATGCGCTCTTTAAATCAAAAGTTGAAAATACCTTGTAGTTGGCAAGGTTATTGACCATGTCATCGATGCGTGGTAGTGGGTAGGCATCCAGGTCGGTATACTGGTTAATAGTTTGCGAGTGATCGATGCAAAGACGTTTCTTGTGTTGCTTCAGAGGATTTTTAACAACGATGACTTGAGCCCGCCAGGGAGATGAACATGGCTCAATGATACCGTCAGCTAGAAGGTGAGAGATTTCCGCCTCGATAAAGGATCGATCATCTTGGCTGAAACGTCGTGATTTAGTGGCTATGGGCTTACATTGGGGGGAAAGATTGGCAAACAAGGAGGGCTCGTCGAGCGAAGCCGCCGAAAGTGCACAAAACGGTACTTTGGAAATAGTAAGCTCCGGCTTTGACCCTCCAAACTCAAAAGTGAGTCTTTTGTGTTGTTTCTGGAAATCCTGTCCCAGGAGCACATCACTACAAGGTTTTTGAGCACCCTTAGCCGGGTGGAGAAATAAGTGCGGCCATTGAGAATAAGGTCGACAAGACAAAAGCCGGAAGAATTGGTGGTCAGTGTTGTCAGAGCCATTGCAATTTCTCTGTCCGAGGGGTAAATACGCAATTTTAACTTACTGACAGCCCGCTCACTAATGAAGCTGTCAGAGCTGCATGAGTCGATTAGTGCGCTCAGAATGTGTCCATTTACCGAAACCTTCATGGCTGCATGTGACAGACTTTGGGGAAAAACAGCTGTGATGGGAGGAGGGGAAATTTTACTCTTGACAGCTGTAACCTTAGTAGTGGTTCTTGGGGGAGGAGCAGTTTCATAGATAACAGCTGCAAAACTAACAGGAGCTCTCAACCGGTATACCTTAGAAAAGGGGCCTTTCTTACTAACAGAGGCTCTTGACTGGCATACCTTAGAAAAGTAACCTTTCTTGCTGCAATGATTGCAGGTTGCGTTACGAGCAGGACAAAATTTCCTATAATGGAATGCACCTCCACAGAAGAAACACTTCCTTCCAGATTGCCAAGATGCCGCTAGGGCAGGGTTGTCATCAGTGAAGGCTTCTAGTGTAGGGTTGTAATCCGCTAGGTTAGAGTCATCATCAGTGAGGGCTTCCGCCCGAGACCTATCGAAGGAGTCATTAAAAGTGATAGCAGCAGCCCGTGTACGAGGTAAAAGATAGGTATCTGCATTCCTCTTTGCTAAGTCCAGGGAACACGCCTGGTCATAGGCAGCCTGTAACTCGAGGGTTTTATTCTCCAACAGACGCTGGCGTATGAAGGGAGACGTAATTCCATTAATAAAGGAATCGCGAATTAGCTCCTTCTGGTACTGCTCAGCTGTGACAGCTTTAAGGTTACAATCCTTGCTGATCCTGCAAAGCTTTTGAAGGAATTCGTCAAGTGATTCCCCGGGTTGTTGTCGAGTTGTGGCCAATAGATGCCGAGCAAAAATTTCGTTTGGGGCCTTAACATATAGTTGCTGTAATATTAGGATAGCGGAGTTATAGTCAAACACATGAGGAGATACATAATTGGCAATTATCTCTAATTTAACAGGAACATTCTCACCACACACCCAGAGGAAGTTGCTGAAGGTACGATACCAGTGTTTCCATACCTTAGCAGTTGTAGGTGAATTTGGGTCCAGGTCAAGACGGGCGGGTCTGAGTAGTTTGTCCATGATGGGTTGATTTCTACGCCGGAGTTCCCTTCTGCAGTTGAAGTTGTAGCTGGCTGTTCCCGAAATCACTCAGAGCGTGGAGTTGATAGCAAGTTGATTAAATTGACGTAATAAAACTCACTACGCACTTGGTTTGAGTATAAAGCAAGGCTTTAATCAACTTGTTTCAAAACATGGAGGTCTAGTTATCTTTCACTAGTTCCTGTCTTACAAAATGTCCTGGGCGAGCTGGGCCCACGCCCGAGTATTTATACTCTTTGGACGGCGCCACCAGCTGGCTGTCCAGTGTTATTTCATGAGTCTTTCTTCATGGATCATAAGATTCATAACAGTTTGTACAGCCATTAATATGATTACAGTAGTATAGTTTGTACAGCCATGGATGTGTTTACAGTAGTATAGTTTGTACAGCCATTGACGTGATTACAATAATCTAGTTTGTACAGCCATTGACATGATTACAGTAGTCTAGTTTGTACAGCCATTGACGTGATTACAGTAATCTAGTTTGTACAGCCATTGACGTGATTACAGTAGTATAGTTCATACAATCATTAACCTTTACAGATTAGTGAAGGAGGGTAGCCCCATTTGGAACAGCAAGCCATTTTCCTGTCAAAGAATGGGGTGGAAGTTGCTTGAATGGAGGTAGCGAGAGAGTGAATGGGGCAAATTAGGAAGTTATTTTAGGGTATCAGGAGGCATGCCAAAGTAAATGTACCCACCCCTGCATACCTTACATTACTACAGTTTGCAAGGGCCAAACTACACTTGAGCTGCACCACACTCATGGAGGTAGCGTGTTCTCATTGTTACCCTTACTCTCTCACACAGTAACACATAAACATACATTGCACAACAATGGCATGACACACACTATATTGGCATCTCCACTTTCTCTCATCACTTTGATGGGTGTTTCACTCAGTGCTACCCAAACATAAACACTATATTTCATGTAAAAACAGAAAATGCTGGAAATGCTCAGCAGGTCAGGTAGCAGGAGAGAGAAACAAAGTTAAGGTTTCAGGTCGACAACCTTTCATCAGAACTATATTTGATGGTTAGCTATTCTCTGGCAATAGCATAAGAAACTTGTGATTCAATGGCCTAGATTTTGCTGTAATAATAATGGTAAGGCTATCAGCGCTCACTGTTATTATGGGGTAAATCTGACAGCAACTTCTGCCGTCCGCACATGTGCAGTTAAACGCGGAAATGCAGAAGATGCTGTTGGAGATACCTTGCTTCTCCACTGGGTGTGCTGTTGCAGCCCTCGCTGAAAAACCTGACATTGAAATCACTGTAATGGCGTGAACTTTCTGTGCTTGCCCATTAGTTCCACACGAAAGACGGCTGAAAAAGTTTTTAACAGCATATTAAGTGATAATTGCTGCTGAATAACCTCTCTGGCCCTGAAAAATGAATTTCATAAGTGTGGAGTCTCATTCCCTCAGAAGAAAATTAGTGTTGGACATTTTTTAAAATAATAAAAATTAAAATAATTTGTTTTACTTTTTCTGTTTGTCTCTTTTATTCCATCTGTATTTCTCAATCTTTATTTTGCTTTCTGTACATCTAATTTATATTTCCTGCTTTATACTTCCTGGTTTGGAATCTGTCTGTCTCAGCAAGGATTCTTCAATCTGATTGGTTGTAGAGCCTCGCTGTTTCTTGCCCTACCACAGATGCCACAGAGCCCCTGTAGAGGACGCCACTCTGGAGTACACACCTGATGACTGGAAGTCTCTGCTCTAAAGCTGGTGAAATCTTTGTGGGCACCTGTCAATGAGGTGAACAGCGAGTGCCATTCCTTCACTGCTGACTGCAAAATCTGGGCCATTGTGATATTTGAACCATATATTGGGAGCCCAAATCTGCGTGTAGGGAAATGCTGCCACATTAAAGTGGCTGCAGCAGCTTAAAGGCCATATTCTGCCAGCAACAATGTCCATCACTACAGTATTTGAAGCAAGTGGTTCTTCAGGCACCTAGTCGCCAAATTTAAAGACTTTTCATTTCAGATGCTTCTGTCAGAAATCTGGCTAGGAAGGACCCAGCGATTTGGTACTGAGGGCAACAGGCCCACAATGGGCATGGTGCAACTCCAGTGGAAGGTGGTGGCCTTGGCAGTGAGAGTCACCTCCAGCAACCCCTACACAGCTACTCAATGCTGCAAAAAGTTCACTGGCCTCGCCAGGTTAACCAAGGCAAAAGGAAGCAGTCACAAATTGAACCAATACAATGTTAGAAGCATATTTCACAATCTCCCATTTCCTTGCCTTTCTATCTTAAAAATCATGCACTACCTTCCCTGAAATATACATATGACCCTTCACATCCACCCTTCTTTCCCCTGCAATTGTCCCTTTACAGAAAAAAAATGAAGGCAGGAAGTGAAGGACTTGCATCTGTTTGCTCATTTCTTGCACCTGTTATTATCCCCATGAAGAAATGCTTTGAATTCCATATATTGTTGAGCAGAGGGCCCTTATGCTCTATCATTTCTTCTAAGGGGGAAAAGGACCCACAACCAAATGCCAGCAGGGTCCTACTGAAAAGCACCATTTCAGCTGACCCAGAACCTCCTGTCACTGAAGGAGCAACAAGGAAGCGTTTAGGATTGAAAATGTACACACCAGGGGACAGCAAGATAGTAACAAAAAGTAGGCAGGTAAACAGATTTCTGTTCATTGAAATGTTTTTATCACGGAAGTTTTGAGCAAGGTGCTGGAATTCCTGCGAAAGAAAAGGTAGTGGTGTAGGAATGTCTAGTTCCTATCCAAAGATTGAGGTCCACTCAGGCGCTTAAACAAAACGAAGTTTAATGGAAACTAACAGGTTTAAACAAGTAACTGCAGGAGAACATCGAGTGTAGGTCTATTCAGTTCGGAGGCTCCACGAGGACTGCTGGCTGGTCCCGTGGTTGACGTCATGATGTCATCACGTTCTTCCCGCCAGTGGGGATCACGTGATGTACGGCGTGACATCATCGTGTTTACCCACGCTGTTAAAGTAATCATGCTCTATACAAGTAAACAGTATAAATAAAGATACAGACTCAGGCTGTAGCTAACATGTTGTTAAAGGGAATTATATACAAATGGTCTGAGTCCTTTAGTGGCTCCGCCACATGCGCCCCCCCAGAATTGTCTTTAACAGCAAAAGTGAGACGGCGAGGAGGCCGGACAAGCCTGTCCGAGCAACTTCTGTAACCCTGAAGTGGAAGCTGATGGCCGGTGGTCGAGCTGTCGGGCGGTTGTGGTGGAGTTGGCACGGTGACTGTGGGCGGTCGGCCCCGTTTTGGCGGTTGAGCGATTTCGACTGGGCTGTCCAGGTCTAAGTGCGCCGGCTTCAGCCGGTCAACCGATATGTGGTCTGGTTTACCTCCGATATCGACTGAAAAGGATTTGTCTCCCGGCTCTATGACACAGAAGGGACCAGTGTAAGGAGGCTTGAGCGGGTCCCGGTGAGCGTCGTGGTGGATAAACACGTACTCGGCGCTTTTCAGCTCAGTTGGGACATGGGAGCTCTGTAAGCCGTGATGCGACGTAGGCACTGGAGAGAAACATCTGGCCGCTTCCTGGTGGCTGACGAGTTGCTGGGATGCGGACCCTGGCTCTGTTGGAGATGGGAGGAAATCCCCTGGTACTCGTAGTGGTTGGCCATATACGAGTTCTGCTGAGGAGGATTGTAAATCTTCTTTGGGCGCCGTACGAAGACCCAAAAGGACCCAGGGAAGTCTGTCCACCCATCCCGCGCCTTGAAGACTGGCCCACAGAGTGGCTTTGAGCGACCTGTGGAATCGGTCGCACAGGCCGTTCGCCTGTGGATGATAGGCGGTGGTGCGATGTAGTTTGGTGCTGAGCCCCTGAGCCACAGTGTTCCAGAGCTCAGAGGAAAACTGCAGTCCACGATTGGAAGAGATGTCCGCTGGTACGCCGAAACGAGCAACCCAAGGAGAGATGAAAGCTCTGGCCACGTCTGCCGAAGTGGTGGAAACCAAAGGAACTGCCTCTGGCCATCTAGTGGTGCGGTCTACCATTGTGAGGTTGTGTGTAAAACCTTGAGAAGGTGGAAGCGGCCCCACGAGGTCCACATTTACGTGGTCGAATCGACGCTCCAGAACAGCGAAGGTGGCCAATGGAGCTTTTACATGACGCTGTACCTTGGCCTTTTGGCAGACCACACAGGTGTTGGCCCAGTCGCGGACATCCAGGTGCATACCCCTCCAGACAAATTTTGACGACATCAGCCTTTGCGAGGCCCTCATGCCAGGGTGTGACAAACCGTGTATGGCGTCGAACACTTTTCGGCGCCAGGTGACTGGAACTATAGGGCGGGGAACTCCCATGGAGACGTCACAAAGTAGCGTGGTGCCTGCGGCATGGAATTTGACGTCGGCAGCTTGGAAGCTAGAGGGGCTGGTCCTGTATGCTTGGACCTCCGGGATCGAGGCTTGATCTGTAGCCATGAGGGCATAGTTGATTCCGAGTTGGACTGCGTGCACAGTCGCGCGGGAGAGACAATCCGCCACCAGGTTGTCTTTGCTGGACACATGCTGAATGTCCGTGGTGAATTCTGAAATGAACGTCAGGTGACGTTGTTGCCGAGCTGACCACGGTTCAGCGGTCTTGGCCATAGCGTACGTTAGTGGCTTGTGGTCCACATAAGCCGTGAACGGACGTCCCTCTAGTAAGAACCAGAAATGGCGGATGGCTAGAAAAAGGGCCAGCAACTCCCGGTCGAAAGTGCTGTACTTTCTTTCGTTTCGCCGTAGTTGACGGCTGAAAAACGCAAGCGGTTGCCACGTCCCATTCACCCACTGTTCCTGCACTGCGCCGATTGCGTAGTCCGACGCGTCGGTGGTAAGGGCAATGGTGGCATCTGGAAGCGGGTGCGCCAGCATGGTTGCATTGGCCAAGGCGCCTTTGGTGTCGATGAACGCCCGGTCCATCTCGGCCGTCCAGCTGATCGGATCCTTACCGGACTTGGCTTTGAGGGCCTCGTACAAGGGCTGCATAAGCAGAGCCGCCTTAGGGACGAACCGGTGATAGAAATTTACCACCCCGAGGAACTCCTGTAGGGCCTTGACGGTCTGCGGACGCGGGAAAGATGTAACCACCTCGACCTTCGTCTGTAAGGGAATTGCGCCGCCTGATGTAATGCAGTGGCCCAAGAAATCAATCCGCTGCAGGCCGAACTGACACTTGGCCGGGTTGATAATCAAACCGTGTTGACTGAGGCGTGTGAAGAGGGTACGCAAATGGCAGAAGTGCTCCTCTTTGCTAGGGCTGGCGATGAGGATGTCGTCGAGGTAGACGAAGAGGAATTTTAGGTCCCGAAGCACGGAGTCCATTAAGCGCTGGAAAGCCTGTGCAGCATTCTTTAAGCCAAACGGCATTCACAGAAATTCGAACAGGCCGAATGGGGTGATGACTGCGGTTTTCGGGACGTCTTGCGGGTGCACGGGGTGGTAACCGCGGACGAGGTCGACTTTCGAAAAAAAAGTATTTCCCGCCAAATGGGCCGAGAAATCTTGGATATGTGGGATCGGCTACCGATCAGGAGTAGTGGCGTCATTCAGGTGTCGGTAGTCGCCGCATGGCTGCCATCCGCCGCCGGGTTTCGGAACAATGTGGAGAGGCGAAGACCAGGGACTATTCGACCAGTGAATAATCCCCAGCCGCTCCATCGTGTCGAACTCCGCTTTCGCAGCCGCGAGCTTGCCGCGTTTGAGTCATTGGGCCCGTGCGTAAGCCGGGGGGCCGGTGGTGGTGATGTGATGTTCCACACCATGTTTAGTAGCCGAGGAGGAGAAAGTGGGCCTGGTCAGATCTGGGAACTCTCCGAGGAGCCGAGTGAAGTCGCCTGGAGGTGGGAACGCACAGAAGACAGTGCGCGGCACGGCGTTACCGCGGTGGCATGGGATGGAGTGGAACGTGGCCGCATTGATCAACCGGTGGTGCCTGACATTGACCAGGAGGCCGTTGGCGCAAAAAAATCCGCCCCAAGGATGGCCTGCGTGACTTTGGCCGTGATGAATTCCCAGTGGAAATGCTGACCGCCGAAACACACCTGGACCCGCCGCCTTCCAAAGGTCCGAACGGCCGCGCCATTAACTGCCACGAGGGCGGGGCCGTGGCCCGCAGCTAGTATATCGAGATTTGACGCAGGTAGGATGCTACACTGCGTCCCGGTGTCGCAAAGGAAACGTCGACCAGATAGGGAGTCGGTGATGAAGAGAAGCTTCCCTGAGTCTCTGATGGCCATTGCAGCCGTGGGGCGCTCGTTAGACCCAGTCCTCTTTCGCCAGGGTGTCTGTAGATGGTTTTTTTTGTGCGAAAAGCTGCAGGGAGGGCGGCAGCATCTTGCTTTCATGCCAAAACGGGCGTGGTAAAAGCACAACCCCGCTGATTGAGGAGCTGGAGCAGCGTCTGTGGGGGACGGGTGCCTCATGGCCGCACAGTGCTGTTGTGTCACCGCGAAGATCTTGTCTGCTTTGGCAGCAAGCTCCGCGCAGTCTGTGACTTCGGACCTGGCTAGGGCAGCCTGAACTTGCTCCGGGAGTAGGCTGAGGAATAGCTCCCTGAAGAGGAAGCATTCCGGCTCGGACCCGAGGAGCGTGAGCATCTGGCTCATGAGATCGGACGGCTTGGAGTCCCCGAGGCCGGGCATAGCGAGCAGCTGGTGGGCGTGCTCCGACTTTGTGAGCCCGAAGACCTGCAGCAACCATGCCTTTAAGGTATCATACTTGCGATCAGTAGGCGGACTACCGAGTAGGCTGACGATCCGCAAGGCTGTGGCGCTGTCGAGGGCAGAGACCACGTAATAATAACGGGTCTGATCCGCAACGATGTCCCTGATGGCGAACTGGGCTTTAGCCTGGATGAACCACGCGGCTGGTTGTTGCTCCCAGAACTGCCGTAGCTTCAAGGTAACGGCGTTCGTTTCCATGTTGATTATCTTCTGCGAAAACCATTCTCAAAAGTCGGGGTCACCAATTTAGGAATGTCTAGTTCCTATCCAAAGACTGAGGTCCACTCAGGCGCTTAAACAAAACGAAGTTTAATGGAAACTAACAGGTTTAAACAGGTAACTGCAGGAGAACATCGAGTGTAGGTCTATTCAGTTCGGAGGCTCCACGAGGACTGCTGGCTGGTCCCGTGGTTGACGTCATGATGTCATCACGTTCTTCCCGCCAGTGGGGGATCACGTGATGTACGGCGTGACGTCATCGCGTTTACCCGCGCTGTTAAAGTAACCATGCTCTATACAAGTAAACAGTATAAATAAAGATACAGACACAGGCTGTAGCTAACATGCTGTTAAAGGGAATTATACACAAATGGTTTGAGTCCTTTAGTGGCTCTGCCACAGTGGAATCTTTTCTAAAAGCCTTGGTTGCTGTGGAAGAGAGCTAAAAGTTTTTGAGTTCATGTAGTCACCAAAGGGAGATAATGATAGCAGGACTAATTTTGCACTGAGCACAGATCTTATTTAGGAAGCTGTTCTTTACGAGTTGCACCTACACATGTCTGTTATCTGGCAATGGGATCTCCTGGGTGATGGGGCCTCGGCTGCCTGACCATCCTGCTGCCCTTCACCTACCTCTTCATCCTCCAAAACATCAAAGTGGAATCCTTTTCAAAGAGTGAAATTGTGCAGAATACAGCAAATGAGTATGATGTGAGAGGCCCTGAATTGCAGTGCTCCCCCAGATCTGAAACATGTTATCACAATCCCCATGCTCTGCAATGTAGGTGGTACCAGAAACCTGTCCTCTATGAATTGCGGACCAGGCAGTTTTCCTCTTTAAACCACAGTGGAAAGACCGTTGTGTCCTGTGTTCTATGGATGAGGGTACAAAAAAAATAAAATGCCCAGCACCCGTAGTAATGCAGTAACTTTTAGCAAAATGGAGAAAGGAAAAACATCCAAAGTTTAAACTGAAATGAGTCTTCAGCAGCAAAGCTTCAGCAAGTTCATCAATGCCTGATACATGGAGATGGTTTGTTTTTACAGCTGGACTAGAAATGTTTAGGTGAGGTACAGCCAGGCTTCAGGCCACACCTGACTATTACTGGCACTGCATGTGCTAGTCCTACACTATTTGGTATGCAGAGGTGTCCTTGTGGAAAATGAGACAGCTCTTCTGTCTTTGTGCTGACCCACATGCTGAGGAGATTGGTACTCATAGTTATTGTCAGGTTGTTGTGTCAAGGCCTACAGAGATACTTGGTGCAGTCAATTAGCCAGGGTCTTGATCACTCTCACTTGCCTTCCTTCATGTCACCAAATGCACAGAGTTTTCTCCCTCCCGACCTTCATGCAGAACTCCAATCCCTAGCAGGACTGTGCCCAACAATAGTTAGTGGAAGGCCTCATCCCATACATGCACATAAGACTGTGGATGCAAGCTAGCATGGAGAAAGCATCATAACTGTTTCTTCAACAATCAGAAACAGACTGATTATCAATGAAAGGCTGCAGTAAATGGGTTCAACCCACTAAAAAACAATTCAGTAATATCTTCACTATTAATCAGAAACTGCAGTGTGTTGGCAATATTTAGTGGTTTGGCCTCTAACTCATAGCAAAATGGTATATTAATGGGATGTGAAGCATTTTAATGTAACTCAACTGTGCAATCCTTTGCAATTTCTGAGTTGTTACTGTCTTGCACCAAATAAGTCTTTCAAACATCTGACCTGTAATCAAGTAAATTTCAAGGAATTTGATGTTATTAACGCTGTCTATGAGTTTATGATCATTAGCAGGGACGGATAATTTAACACTGCATATCGCCAGGTTTTCTGTCATCACATATCAGTAGGACAGCAATCTCTAGGAGACACAGTGAACCAGACAGACTTAATGAAAATGAGCAGAACAGAGTAAAATTATAGACCAATACCATTGCTGAGTGATTTTTTACCATAAATGACAAGATAATGACCTGACAGCATTGTAAATCTGTGAAATTCAGTTCTTTTACACTTCGAACAATAACTGAGAAATTGATATAATTCATCTTGTTCCTCTGATGATTGAAAGCAAAATGTGTCAAAGGGGATTTGTGCAATAATGATAACAATGCCTCTACTCAGAATGGTGGGTCTTAAGACCAGTGAGAGCTTGATACAGGTGGGGCAGTACCTGGGGCACACTGGGAGGGCAATTTACGACTTGGGTGGGCAGCAATTGAAAGCTGGGGGCACCTTGGTCATCCCATTAACGCCCATGGCCCACCCGAAGCGAATTTCAGGGCGGCCCGTAAATGGGCAAGCAGCCTGTCCACCTGAAACACATGGAGGCTGCTTAAATATGCAAATCAGGGTCATATGTCAGTGGGAGGACCCCGATTGCAACTTTCAGGTACAAATGAGCGAAGCGTCCGCCGTGCACGCTCTGCCCAATTGTACCAGGCATTGAGCGGCCTAACCAGCTGTCCGTAAAACTCTGCAAATAGCTCTGCAAACCTTGACATCTTTTTGGTGAACTGCGACGAGAGGCAGCAGTGCTCGCCCCAGACGCAAAAAAAACCTCTGGCCAGCTGCCGGTCTGTTTTTCCCCCAGGACATAACAGGTGTGGGCTTGATGGGCTAGTTTAATCACCTTTGAGGGGTTGGAGAGGAATTTTTGGCAGAGGATTTCTGAATGGGTTATAGGTCACTGTTTTTTTTTGCTTCTCCCAGGAGCTGGGGGTTGAAGGCTAAACACATGGGGATGAGTCCAGCGAAAAATGGAGCAAACATGTATGGGGCTGATGGCCAATTCTCATCCTAGGTACATAACATAACAAGTAATTGGGATAGTAATAAGCAAATAATTGTGACTGCACCCCTTTTACCTGCAACGCTATCATATGGCTAAAAGAAAATAGCATCGAGCATCGATTGAGAAAAGGTCATTTGGCCCATCTAACCAGTTCCTTCAATGGACCATGTATAATCTGCTCTATTGTGGTCTTTATCCGTCCACACTCTTCCCCCCACCCCCACCCCCCACGCACCCCTCGCCCCCAATTTATCCTCCCATGGAAGGGTTATGCAAGGAGCTACCTGACCCCTAAAGGTAACATTAAATGAACAAAACAGCATATATAATAAAACACTTCCATGATAAATTGTTCAGCTCCAGAAAAGCCCATGCCCGTTCAATGTTCAGTAATAGAACATCATAACCTTTGGTTCCTGAATTAGGGCAGTGTTTGTGCTGGGTTGTATACGAGGCCAATTAAATGCACCCGCACATTCTGTAAATAACTAAGAATGCATTATTAATGAAGATTCCCTCGGCTGAATTTATAGAAAAAGCAATTCCATGCAAAATAATCATTCCAAAAGGGTTACTTACAACAACTGACAGTGATTGAAGTCGAGTCTTAATGGCTGCCTCAGAGGTGATAAGACAGAAAATAACTTCAGGCAAGAAAAAACTATTGGTGTCTTTTTATTTCAAACTGGAGAAGATCCCTCAAAATCAAATATGCTAAGTGTTATTTGGGTGAAATCGCAAGGTGCAATACAAGAAAAATGTACCAACTGTTGTATTGATTTCTTTGTGGGTTCAATGACGAGACATTTATGAAAGAGAATGTCTTTTAATCTAAAGTCTGTTCAACTCTTTATACAGCATTTCAGGAGACACCATGCTAGTGATCCATCTAGAACGAAACTGAAACTAACTAAACTGCTTGTCTCTCACATGACCTCTGCTGGTCAGGCATAAGTAATCAATACATGCAAACATGCTGGTAAGGCATCATAATCAAACAGGCAAACACCATCACTATTTGCTGATATCATTACATCTCCTTTTCTTAAAACAAAAGTATTTTACTTTTAACTAACAACATGTTTTCTTTGTATTAATCTGCATTTTAACTGTAACACTTAATGAACCTACATTATCATTATCATGATCAAGGTTTTTTAACCTTGCTTTGTGTGTTCACATGAAATATGTAAATACACTAGAACTTGAAGAAAGAATAAGATAACATTACTTCCTTCTATAACAATAGTCCTTAAATTTGCCCAATGAGTCTCTCAGGAGGCTTCACGTGTCTTGAGGATTTTCTGATTGATTGTCCTTGAATCTGAGTTGTTGCCTCAGATGATGGTTTCACAGCTGTGTGATCAGGTTGTTCAACAGTATCAGTCTTTTGACTTGCTGTGGCTGGTCCCATGAGAAGATCTCAACGATTTCTTCTCAGAACAGCACCCTCATCTGTCTGAATGGTGTATGATCTTGGTTGAACTTCACTCAGGACAGTTCCCTTCTGAGTCCATATGTTTGTTTTGTCTTTGAACCTTACTTGGTCACCAGTGTGGAGTTCAGGTAGGTTTTGTGTTCCTCTGTCATAGTAGTACTTTTGCTTTTCTTTCTGTTGCTCTTTGAACTTCCTCACTTTCTCCCCCTCTTTTGTTTTCAGGAGGTTCTCCGGGATGGGTAGGTTTGACCTTAGCCGACGTCCCATAAGGAGTTGGGCTGGTGACATACCACACTCGAGCGGCGTTGTGTGGTATACAAGCATGCTCTGGTAGAAGTCAGTTCCACTGTCTTTTGCCTTGTACATCAGTCTTTTCACTGTCTGGACCGATTTTTCCACTAGTCCATTGGACTGTGGAAAGTGAGGACTTGACGTTGTGTGGACAAAGTCCCACTCTTTGGCAAAGTGTCGGAAACTTGCATTGTAAAACTGGGGTCCGTTGTCTGTGAAGACCTCGCTTGCCACGCCATGTCTGGAGAATATGGCTTTCATACATCTTATCACAGCATCTGCAGTGGTGGTGTACAGTCTACAAACCTCTGGATACAGGGAGTAATAGTCTGTTACTACAAGATAGTCCTTCCCTTGACATACGAATAGGTCAGCGCCTACCTTCTGGTAAGGTCTGTCTGGTGCTGGGTGTGGCTTTAGTGGTTCTACCGGATTGCTTGCTCGATATTTCAGGCATATTGTGCAGTTTGACACCTCATTTGTCACATCTTGGTTGATTCGTGGCCAGTACATCACCTCTCGTGCTCTTTTCTTACACTTTTCGATTCCCAGATGTCCTCCATGGATCCTTTTTAGCATCTCTTTTCTCAGACTCTTTGGGATAACTATTTTACTTCCTTTGTAGATGATGTCTTCGACCACTGATAGTTCTGCCCTGCAGTTCCAGTACTCTGCCATGTCAGGTGAGCAGTCTTGCTTCATGTTGGGCCATCCATCCAAGATGCTTTTCCTCAGTCGTCTCATTGTTTCATCTTTGTTTGTCTCAGTCTTTATGAGCTCCATTTTTGCATCTGCTATGGGCAGTGCACTTGTGATCATGTCCACGTAGGCGTTCACTTTTTCATCCATTGTGGTGTTTGCGGGCTCACTTGGGTCAACAGCTCTGGACAATGTGTCTGCTGTATACATCAGCTTACCCGGTGTGTACGCAACATTCAGTGTATAGCGTTGCAGCCTGATCATCATTCTTTGTATTCTAAGCGGACAAGCTATTTAGTGGCTTTTGGAACAATGCAATCAAGGGCTTATGGTCAGTCTCTACACTGATTGCTTGTCCTGCCACAAACTGGTGAAATCTTTCACAGGCGTATGTGATGCTGAGCAGCTCCTTTTCTATTTGAGCATATCGCGTCTCCGCGTCTGTCATTGAGCGCGATGCATATGCAATAGGTTGCCAGTAGTCATATTTTTGCAGAAGAACGGCACCGAGCCCACTCTGTGATGCATCTGATGATATCTTGATGGGTCTCGCTTGGTCATAAAACCTCAGAACTGGTTCCTCTGTGAGCAGTTTCTTTAGATCGCTCCATGACTTCTCATGCTCATGATTCCATTCCCATTCTATGTTCTTTTCAGTTAGTCTTCTCAGTGGCGCCATCTTTTCTGAGAGGTTGGATATGAATTTACCCATATAGTTGATCATTCCATTAAACCTCTGCACGTCCTTTTTGCATTGTGGCTTTGGCATATTCTCAATGGCGGACACCTTTCTGGGATCTGGTCTGATGCCCTCACTGCTAAGGATATCTCCCACGAATGTCAGTTCTGTCACCCCGAGTTGGCATTTCTCTCTATTCAGCTTCAGGTTTGTTTTCCTTGTTGCTTCCAGCACTTTTTTCAGTCTCTCGTCATGTTCAATTCTCGTGGTTCCCCATACTATGATGTCATCCATTGATGTATCAACTCCCTCCAGATGCTCATAGATCATATGGATTGTTTTGTGATACACTTCAGGAGCTGAGGCAATGCCAAATGGTAACCTTAGGAATCTGTATCTGCCAAATGGACTGTTGAACGTGCACAGTCTTGAACTTGCTTCGTCCAATTTCATCTGCCAAAATCCTGATGATGCATCTAACTTGCTGAAATACTTTGCATTTGCAAACTGTGCCATGATTTCCTCACGTGTAGGAAGCTTGAAGTGCTCTCTCTTTATTGCTCTGTTTAGATCTCTTGGATCCAGGCAAATTCTGAGCTTTCCATTCTTTTTGTCCACAACGACGAGGGAACTCACCCACTCAGTTGGCTCATCTATCTTCTGAATCATGTTCAGGCTATCCATCCTGTCCAACTCTGCCTTCAGTTGCTTTTGAAGAGCAAATGGAACTTTTCTGCATGGATGTATGACCGTTGGCATACTTTTATCTACTCTGATCGTGTGTTCTCCTGGCAGGCAGCCTAGACCCTTAAATAGGTCATTGTACTCTTTCATGAGGTCATCATAGACTGTCTCTCCTTCGCTTTCCACAACGAGGACTCTCTTTACCAGGTTCAGTCTCTCACAGGCTTTTAAACCTAGTATGGCTTGCACATCCTTTGGCACCACGATTAATGCTAGCGTGTGCTCTCTGTCCTTGTGTGTTACTTTGACAATGCATCTTCCTTTCACTGGTATATCAGTACCTGAGTATCCTGTCACTTTCACTTTTATTCCATGTATCTTTGGTCTGGGTCTAATTTTCTTAAAATCAGTCTCTGATATCACATTAACTTGTGCTCCAGTATCCAATTTAAATGGAATATGTATGTCATTCACTTTTAGTGTCAACATCCAGTCTCTTTTTTCTTCTTTGTTTTCAGACACAACATCTACATTGAACTCCTCTATCTCACTTTCATCTACTGCATGGACCTTGCTTTGTTGCGCTTGGTTCTTACAGCAACGGGCATAATGGTTGTTTTTGTTGTAACTATTGCATGTTTTACCATATGCTGGACACTTTCTTGGTGTATGCTGTGTATCGCATCGACTACATGATTTTCGATTGTCCCTTTCATTTTTGTTCGCTGGCTATGCCTCTTTTTTCACATTGGCGCTCTTTTTGTTAACCGGTTTGTGTCCGTTCATTCTCACTGCATCCACGTTGCAGCTATTGTCACTGAACAGCTCCTTTGCCTGCAACTTCACAGTCTCTGTAGCCCTACACAGTGCTATGGCTTTTCCCAGGTCTAGATCTTGCTCTCTTAGCAGTCTTTCCCTTAGACCATTATCCGGAATACCACACACCAGTCTGTCTTTTATCAGCGAGTCTGTCAGTCCCCCAAATTCACACGATTTGCTTCGGTTTCTCAGTTCAGTCACATACTGATCAATATTCTCACCCGTTTTCTGTACAAATGTGAAAAATCTGTGCCTCTCAGACATCACGTTATGTTTAGGTATGCAGTAGGCCTCAAACTGTTCCATTATTTTATCTAGCTTCATTTTGTCTCCATCAGCAGCGAATGTGAAGTTATTATACACCTCCAGCGCTTCATCACCCACGACATGTAAGAACAGTGACGATTTCTTTTTATTACTTTTCTCGTCAGCTCCGATTGCCGCTAAATACAACCCCACACATTGTTTGAACCTCCTCCAATTTTCAGCCACATTACCTGTTAACTGAAGCTTCGCCGGTGGGTGTAATCCTTCCATTTTTTCACTTCGTTAGCTATTCTCCAAGGTAAGTAACGATTTTCCCTTTTGGCTTGCTAATATGTGGAGAGCTGATTTCACTGGGTAGCTTACTTGCCACTATCTCGTCGAGTTGCTAACTTCAGATTTTTCCTCTTCATCTCTTTCAATCCCACTTCTGACACCATGTATTGATTTCTTTGTGGGTTCAATGACGAGACATTTATGAAAGAGAATGTCTTTTAATCTAAAGTCTGTTCAACTCTTTATACAGCATTTCAGGAGACACCATGCTAGTGATCCATCTAGAACGAAACTGAAACTAACTAAACTGCTTGTCTCTCACATGACCTCTGCTGGTCAGGCATAAGTAATCAATACATGCAAACATGCTGGTAAGGCATCATAATCAAACAGGCAAACACCATCACTATTTGCTGATATCATTACAACTGTGTCTCCCCAATTTTAATGGTACCATTGACCCATTTAAAATAAATAATGCAAGTGGAAACATGCTCTCCACATCTACCCTGTCCAACCCAATCATCATTTTAAAAACCCTTATCAGGTCACCTCTATGTCTTCTCTGCTAAAGAAAAAAGCCCCAACCTGTTCAATCTTTCCCGATAGCTGTAATCTCTCAGTTCTGGTACCATCCTTATAAATCTTTTTTGCACTTTCTCAATTTATAATTATGTTTTGTCACTATTTGATTTTCAAAGCTGCTTTTCATGGTGTTACTTCATTATTGCCATTTTAGGCTTCATTGTGCCCCATAAATGAAAGGAATTAGGGGCAAAATGGAATCAAAATGTGGGGGGCGATCAGATGTTCTTGATCGCCGCCCACAACGGGCATCACGGCCAACTCTGGTGGATGTTTTGAACAGACAGGAAGTTCCTGCCAGAGACAGGAGCTTCATTTCAATATTTTAATGAAGTAATTTGGACTCCCCCACAATTTCCCAGCCTTTACGTTAGTGCAACATTCATTAGTGCACAATGGATGTCCAGGATTTCTAATACAAAGGTAAAATACTGCGGATGCTGGAAATCTGAAATATAAACAGAAAATGCTGAAAATACTCAGCAGGTCAGGCAGATGCTGAACATTTCCAGCATTTTCTGTTTATATTCCAGGATTTCTAGGCAGCTGTTCAATGCACGAGCGAAGATTTAAAGGGACAGAGGAAGTTAAACTAAGGTTTTGAAAGTGGTTGTCTGCTTCCCCCCACCATTTATCTTTGCCCATGTAGTTCAGAAGGTTTTGTACTACAGGTTCTGGCATTGGAATAATTTGCTTAAGACCAAGAAATGTGGACAATAGGTTTTCCTATGGGAATAATACTACTTTTATGTTTTTAGGAGCAAGAAGCGGAAAGAAATGGAGAGAATGCCAGGTGGGTGAAGTTGTACCACAGGAGGACTTTGTTCCACCTCTCCCCCCATTACTTTCCCACCTACAAACATAGGCCGAGGCACATTTGCCTGGATTTGATCCAGGAATTCTGTGGCTAGGCTCTGATTCACCACAAAGTTGTGCCACATTCTGTAAATTGATCTGCAGCCAAACTCCAGCAGACACATTTCATACAACGTATTTACCATCATTTGCACCCGATTATAATGTTGGGAGTAAGGAATGTGTTCCGGGTGTCCAGCATAGCTATAGATGCGAAAAGGGGTGAAAATTTAACTGATCACTTTAACCAAGTGGGAATTTCCAAAATGTAACATTTAAAATGTGAGCAATTTCTGAGACACTAATCCCAATGTCTGTACAAATGTTTGGTGCTCTATTAGCATGTACACCTGACCCATGTATGGTCTCCAGGATGACCATTCCACTGTTGTTGTCTACGTTACATTGTCTGGTCTCTGATCGTGAATACTTTGGTTAATCATTTGTTATTACATAGGATTACATAGGATATACGGCACAGAAACAGGCCATTCGGCCCAACCAGTCCATGCCAGCGTTTATGCTGCACTCGAGCCTCCTCCCGTCTTTCCTCATCTAAATCTATCAGCATAACCCTCTATTCCCTTTTCCCTCATATACTGGTCTAGCCTCCCCTTAAATGCATCTATACTATTCGCTTCAACCACTCCCTGTGGTAGCGAGTTCCACATTCTCACCACTCTTTGGGTAAAGAAGTTTCTTCTGAATTCCCTATTGGATTTCTTGGTGACTATCTTATATTGATGGCCTTTAGTTATGCTCTTCCCCACAAGTGGAAACATTGGCCGTGAGTTTGCCAGCACTCAGAGAGTGGGTTTGGAGGTGGGTCCACTGCCAAAATAGCAAAGATTGACAGCGGGTAGGAAACCCGCTGTCAACCCGCCTCCACGCGAGTCTCCCAGGTGTCAGGTCTGTCAGCGGAAAACTGACCCGACACCAAGTAGCGAAGGAGACAATTGAGTTAATTAAATGGTATGTTAAGAGCCAATTTAATACTATTTTGAGGCTTCCTTCCTATTTTACGTTCTCCCCCACGGGTTACCCGCTGCTCGGGAAACACGCCAGCTCAAGCTGGCTTGATTTGAGTCTGCTCTGATGTTTGTGAAAAGCTGACAGCTGCAGAAGTGGTGTCAAGAATGCCATGCTGCAGATGGTCAGTTTCAGAGCGCAGAAAATATTGGTTAATGCATTTGTAATACATATAGAGATTTCTTTAGCTTGCAAGTGTTTAGAGCCAACTGTATGTCCAGTGCCCCTTCATTGGAACAACCTCTCTCACCATTGACAGATCGCTTCTGTCATCTCACCTACAGCTGACATCTGTCTTGTTTTACACACTTTGTATAAAAATAATAAATTGCAGGACAACGGAGTATTACAGTTTAACTCTTTTATTAAGCACTTGGTCTGTGATCTTACTCATAGCAGTACCATTGGGGAAAAGCCTGGCATTAGGACCCCTAGCCTGGGTCTTCAAAACAATAGTAGTCCTTACAGATGCCTGCAGGCCAATGTCAACTCAGCATGTGATCACATGTGAATATAATAGGTATTCCTTACAGATGCCTGCGGGCCAATGATAATTCAATATGCAAATGTTACATCCTCTTTCTTTTAAAAGAAAAATGTTATGCATTACTTTTAAACCTTTCTTCTACATAATGTTCTCGGTAGCATAAACATATAAGTATACTCAGCATTTAACTAGCACTGAAAACATCTCAACGTTTCAATAACGATGTATAGTTTTTTTTAGGGCAGCGATCCGTCTACACCCTTTCACAGTTCACAAGTCAAGGACAACTCTAGGCTTGATCTCTCGTCCCGACCTTGTGTGGTATGAAACTGAGCATGCTCCTGAATCGGTCAACAATTCAGGTTCAGTTTTAGGTTCAGGTAAGTTGTGTTTTGTGTATTGCTCTGTTCATCACACTCTGTTGAACTGATCCTCTCGCCGGAATGATGGTGTTGTTCCTTGGTGTTCAGGAGGTGCCTGCGATTGCGGCGGTACACCTGTCCTTCTGGGGTGCGGACATGATACGATCGCTCAGTGTCAGCTGGCTGGATGACGACTGCTGGCTTCCAGTAGTCATGCTCCTGGATTCTGACGGATTCTCCATTGTGCAGCGGCGGCAGTAGTCTAGCTGACCTGTCATAGTATCTCTTTTGGTGTTGCTGCCTCTGTACACATTTTGCATGCACTTGCTTGCAGCTGACGACCTCTGGCTGCAGCTGCTGGTTGGTGCTTGGAAGGATTGAGCGAAATCTGCGGCTCATCAACAGCTGTGCTGGTGACTTGAAGTTGTCAACCGGAGTGTTGCGGTACTCAAGGAGACTGATGTAGGGGTCTCTTTTGTCCGCTTTGGCTTTGTCCATGAGTGTTTTTGCAATCTGGACAGTTTTTTCAGCAAGGCCATGACTTTGAGGGTAATGTGGGCTTGATGTGACATGTGTGAAATCCCATGCCTTGGCAAAGGACTCGAACTCTTTTGATTTGTATTGGGGGCCATTGTCTGAGACTAAAGTCTCTACCATGCCATGCCTTTAGCTTGTGCATCACAGCTGCAGATGTGGTGCTGTGAAGCTTGTCCAGTTCAAAAAATCTGCTGTAGTAATCAACAGTCACTATGTAGTCCTCGTTGTTCCATGTGAACAGATCCGTTGCCGCGACCTGCCAGGGCCTGTCTGGGATACGGTGAGGTATCATGGGCTCTTTGACATTTGATGGGCGGCGTTCTAGACAAATGGAACATTTTCCGACAATGTCCTCAATGTATTTGCACATTCTGGGCCAAAACATAATGTCACGTGCTCTTTGTTTGCATTTTTCCATGCCCATATGTCCAGCATGAATTTTTGTCAACATCTCTTCTCTGAGACTGGTAGGACTGATGATTTTCTCCCCTTTGAAGATGATTCTGTTGATTTGTAACAGTTCGTCTCTGTGGTTCCATAATTCAGATATGCTCTGAGGGCATTTCCTCCTTTCCTCAGGCCATCCTTCATGTATGACTTTGCTCAGGCAACTATGTAGAGCAAGGGGTATCCTTCTCGGTGGGCAAACCACAGGGGTTGCTGCTGGGTCAAGGTGAATAGTGCATTCACCTGGGAATAGTCCGATTCCTTTGAAAACGTCAGCAAACTCCTCCATGACTGTCTGCTTCTCAACTAGTGCTGTCAATGATAGCACTAGCTTGACAAGGTCCATGTCTAAACATGCCTTTAGACCTAGCACTGGAGGTGCTCGAGTGTCAACAATGTAAAAGTCCAACATCATGTCACTTTCTTTGTACTTGCATTTCATCACGAATGTGCCTTTTACAATGAGCTGCTCACCCCCATAGCTGGTCAGTCTGCATGAGGTGGGCTGTAGCTCACACTCATCCTTCAAGCTGTGATACTCACTCAGAGGAATTACATTAACCTGAGCTCCAGTGTCTAGTTTAAACTTAAGCTCTGTGCCCTGTTTTCCTATCTCAATATCTGCAAAGTCTTGCTCAGTCTCTGAAATCTGTTTTTTCTGTGACACAAAATCAATAAACAGTTCCTCTGCATTTGGCTCTCTATCTGACATTTGGCTGTCACTCACTGTGTGTATTGCTCTTCAAAAAACAGTCCTGCAAACTTTAGCAAAGTGGTTCCGTTTACCACATTTAGCACATTGCCTTCCTTTGGCAGTGCAGTGCTCCTTTTCCCCATGCACCTTGTTTCCACAATATCCACAGTTTTTGAAGCGTTTTATGTCTGTGTTGCTCATTTTTAGAACTCTCTCTGTTCTTTCTGTTCTGAAACTCGCTCTCTGGGTGGTGTTCTTTGGTGTGTGTCTATTAACTGCGTGCACTGTCTGTTCACGCGAGCTGCTCGTGGCGCCGGTTATGGTTTTCAACTGTGCTTGGGCTATCTCGTGCGATCTAGCTATGCCCATAGCTTTGTCCAGCATTAGCCCGGACCCAACATTCAAAAGTTTCTCTCTCACTTTAGCTGAATGTATTCCAAACACGATGCGGTCTCTGACCATCTCATCTTTATCTGCATATGCACAGTCTTTTACCAGCAGTTTTAACTCAGTCACGAACTGTTCAAATGACTCACTAGCTCCTTGTATTTTCTCCTGAAACTTGTACCTAGCAAATATCGTATTTGTCTTGGGCATCACATATGATTCAAAATGGTCAAAATAACTTTTCAGTACCTTTGCTTCATCTGCGGTGAGAGACCATGTGTTAAAAATGCCTCTCCCTTTTTCTCCGATCCACAGGAGTAGGTAGCTTTGCTTTTCAGCGGACCCGAGAACATCAACTCCACGTGTTGCTTGAACTTGCACCATTCTCTAGGTAAGTTCAAAGATTCCCAACCCATTCGAGGCGAGGGAGCTCCAACGATGTCCATTTCAAATCCCTGTTCTGACACCATGTCTTGTTTTACACACTTTGCATAAAAATAATAAATTGCAGGACAACGGAGTATTAGTTGAACTCTTTTATTAAGCACTTGGTCTGTGATCTTACTCATAGCAGTACCATTGGAGAAAAGCCTGGCATTAGGACCCCTAGCCTGAGTCGTCAAAACAATAGTAGTCCTTACAGATGCCTGCAGGCCAATGTCAACTCAGCATGTGATCACATGTGAATATAATAGGTATTCCTTACAGATGCCTGCGGGCCAATGATAATTCAATATGCAAATGTTACAACATCTATTGCAGCAACATCGGTGCCCTTGAAAAAATCTCACCTCGGTCCTCTGAATCCTTCCACGATCAGCCCCAACACCAACATCACCAGGCACACTATCATCACCAACAACATCACCAACCTTCTCCGCCATCACCTGATGCTGCACTGGACATGGGGCATCATCCCCTGACAACATTGCTGGCTGGGAGGCCAGCGATGGCATCACCATAGCCAGATTTACTTCACTTGCGCTGTTAACCCTGACTGCCACATGATGTGCCAGGTTGACACCATCCCACACCAGCAGCGTGAAGCATCCCTTTAATGCCCAAACCATTCCATTCACACTCATCACTATAGTGGGGTGGGGGGTGGGGAGGAGTTATGTCTGAACATTCACTGGAACTCAGTAAGACACTTCTCAAGGTGCGCTCAGGTCTGTCCAATAAGGGGCAGTGTTGGAAAAACAGATTTCACTGTATGACAACACATTACCAGAAACTTCACATGGACATTGGCTAAACCCATGTGTGTTGTTAGTTGGTATGGTGAGTGTGAGGAGTGGCTGGTGAGATGGGGCAGTGATAAAGTAAATAGAGAGGGTTGGGTGGAGGTGCAAGGTAAGTTGGTGTGAGTAAGGATGTGCAGGAGAAGGGTATGGAAGGTAGATTGATGGGGATGTGTTGAGTGGCATAGCAGGGTGAGTTTGAATGTGGCCTGGCAGTAATGTTTCGTGATCCTCTGAGATCATTGAAAGGTTGGCGCCACTGCAGCCAGGGACCCCTGACGATATCCCTGCTTTTGCCCTCCTGTGCAATGTGCAACCAGGCTACGTTGGTGTCCTGGGGAGGTCTCTTCCGCCCTTGAAAGGGAAGAGAACCTCCCTGCGTGCTGTGGCTCCCTCCATAAGCATATGGAGGGAGTCATTTGAGAGCCTGGGTGCAAGCGTCCACCATTGTGCAGTGCTTGTCAGTGTTTGCAGCACCTCAAAGCCGTCAAACACTGAAAGAACAACTGTCAAACTCAATGTGGCCATGGTCCCTTTAAGGAAACCGGCTGATGACGCGTCATCAAATGACGTCAGCAGATCTGCTTCCTGTTAATTGGCCGGGAAGCCCGCAGGGCGGGCTTAACAAGGCCAATCAAGGGAAAATCCCTTTGACAGAGTGGCTGCAGCCAGGATCATGAATGGAACCCGGAAACCAGCTCTCCCAGCACCATCCTGACACCCGTGATAAAATCATGGCCATTCTCTCTGTATCTACTCTTTCAAAAATTTTCAGGATTTTAAAGACCTCTATTAGGTCAACCCTCAGCCTTCTCTTTTCAAGAGAAAAGATACACAGCCTGTTCATCCTTTCCTGATATGTATACCGTCGCATTTCTGGTAACATCCTTGTAAATCTTCTCTGCACTCTCTCCAGTGCCTCTATATCCTTTTTATAATATGGTGACCAGAATTGTACGCAGTACTCTGAGTGTGGTCTAACCAAGGTTCGATACAGGCTTAGCATAACTTCAATTGCTACTTTTCAATTCTATCCCTCTAGAAATAAACCCTAGTGCTTGGTTTGCTTTTTTTATTGCCTTGCTAACCTGTGTCGCAACTTTTAGTGATTTGTGTATTTGTACTCCGAGATCACTTTGTTCCTCTACCCCACCTAGACTCGCACTCTCCAAGTGATAAGTGACCTCCCTATTCTTCCTACCAAAATGTAATACCTCACATTTATCTGTGTTGAACTTGGACCTCTGAAATGTTTTTTACAAGTTCTGATATTATGCACTTTTAAAGAGGTTACCATGACCGTGTGCTCTATTTCTCTCAAACTGCAATGGCGAAATCATTGTATTGTGGCAGAGCCACTGAGGGCCTTTGAGCAACTATACATAATTCCCTTTAACGAGGTTTGACTCCAACCTAAGCCTGTACCAGTCTGTTAGTGATTTCTGTGTTTGTACATACTGTTTGCATGCACGGGGCGCGGTCCCTTTAAGACTGCGGCAAAGCGCAGGTAAACGCGATAACGTCATGCCGCTAATCACGTGACCACCCAAGCATGGGAAAAATGTGATGACGTCATGATGCCATCCACGGGACCGCCCTGGCAGTCCTCGTGGAGCCTCCGACCAGCAAAGACCTGTTTTCATGGTTCTCCTGTACAAACTGTTTAAACTCGTTAGTTTTGCATTAAAACTCGTTTGTTTGAATGCCTGAGTCGAACTCAGTTCTTAGATAGGAATTAGAGACAATTCCTACATTGGTGACCCCGTCTTTTGCGAATGTTTTTCGCGAAAAGAACACTACATGGAGGCTAACGCCGTTTCGTTGAAGCTACCGCAGTTCTGGGAGCAGCAGGCGACCTCATGGTTCATCCAGGTCGAAGCCCAGTTCGCTCTGAAAGGCATAGTTGCAGATCAAACTAAATACCTCTACGTGGTCTCGGCACTCGAAAGCTCCACCGCCTCGCGGATCATCAGCCTCCTTGGGAACCCTCCGATGGAGGGCAAGTATGATACCATCAAGGCGCGGTTGCTGCAAGTATTCGGGCTCATTAAATCAGAGTGCGCCATCGATTGCTTGCCATGCCCGGCCTGGAGGACTCCAAGCCTTCGGAATTGATGAGCCAAATTCTCACACTCCTGGGCTCCAAGCCGGAAGGCTTCCTTTTCCGGGAACTATTCCTCAGCCAGCTGCCTGAGCAGGTGCAAGCTGCCCTGGCCAGATCCGAGGTAGAAGACTGCGCGGCACTCGCGGCAGAGGCAGACAAAATATTCGTGGTCACGCAGCAGTACTGCACCACCACGAGGTGCCCATCCCCCGCGGAAGCCGCCACGAGGCGCCCCTCCCCTATAGATGCCGCCACAGCTCGTCAGTCAACAGGGCTGTGTTTCTACCATGCGCAGTTCAGCGCGAAGGCAAGACGGTGCCGTCCTCCCTGCAGCTTTCCCCAAAAAACCCCCAACTGCGAATAATAAGGATCGGGTCTAATGGGCGCCCCGCAGCCGCCATGGCGATCGGCAACGCCGGCAAGTTGCTTTTCATTACCGATACGCTCTCCGGCTGTCGTTTTCTGTGCAACACCAGAGCACAGTGCAGCATTTTGCCAGCGTCCGCCCTCGATGTACAGGCAGGGAAGCACAGCCTCGCCCTTGAAGCGGCCAATGGTGGAGCGATTCGGACTTTCGGCAGACGGCGTGTGGCGGTTTGCTTCGGGGGGCAGCGGTTTCATTGGGAGTTCGTTACGGCCAAGGTTTCTCAACCCATTCTCGGCGCGGATTTCCTGTGCGCCAACAGCCTCCTGGTCGACGTGAAAAACCGGCAGTTGATCAACGCGGCAACTTTCGATTCCATCCCCTGTTACCGCGTAACACTACGTCACGCATGGTCACCTGCGCTTTCCCGACTCCCAACGAGTTCGCCCGTCTGCTCGCAGAATTTCCCGACCTGATGAGACCCACGTTCTCCTCCACAGCCATGAAACATGGTGTGGAACACCACATCACCACCAACGGTCCCCTGGTCTACGCGCGAGCTTGGCGCCTGGATCCTGGCAAGCTGGCGGTTGCAAAGGCGGAGTTCGCCACCATGGAACGTTTCGGGATTATTCGCTGGTCGAATAGTCCCTGGTCTTCACCCCTTCATATCGTTCTGAAGCCTGGCGGCGGATGGCAAACTTGCGGCGACTATCGACGCCTGAATGACGCCACCACTCCGGATCGGTACCCGATCCCTCACATCCAAAATTTCTCTGCCCATTTGGCAGGAAGCAACTTCTTCTCCAAAGTCGACCTCATCCGGGGCTACCACCAGGTCCCAGTGCACCCACAGGATGTCCAGAAGACCGCGGTCATCACCCCATTTGGCCTCTTCGAATTTCTGCGCATGCCGTTTGGCTTAAAGAACGCCGCCCAGGATTTCCAGCGCCTGATGGATTCCGTGCTGTGGGACCTCAACTTCATCTTCATCTATCTGGATGACATTCTGATTGCCAGCTCCACCAAAGAGGAACATCTCTGTCACCTGTTTCAACGCCTCAGCCAACACGGCCTCATTATCAACCTGGCTAAGTGCCAGTCTGGCCTGCAACAAATCGATTTCCTGGGGCATCGCATCACCGCAGAGGGGGCGGTTCCTTTGCAAGCGAAGGTGGAGGCGGTGACATCCTTTCCACGCCCGCAGAACATAAAGGCCCTGCAGGAATTCCTAGGCATGGTAAACTTTTATCACCGTTTCGTGCCTAAGGCGGCACTACTCATGCAGCCCCTGTACGAGGCCCTCAAGGGCAGGACTGGCAAGGACCCGGTAGACTGGTCGGTTGAAATGGACCGAGCGTTCGCCGACACCAAAAGCGCCTTGGCCAGCGCGACCATGCTGGCACACCCATTACCAAGAGCCACCATCGCCCTCACCACCGACGCGTCAGACTACACAATCGGCGCCGTACAGGAGCAATGGGTGAACAGGACGTGGCAGCCGCTGGCGTTCTTCAGCCGACAACTTAGACGGAACGAAAGATCCTATAGCACTTTCGACCGGGAGTTGCTAGCCCTTTTTCTGGCTATCCACCATTTTCAGTTCCTGCTGGAAGGACGTCCTTTCACCGCTTTTGTGGACCACAAGCCACTCACCTTTGCCATGGCCAAGACCGCCGAACCGTGGTCATCCCAACAGCAGTGTCAGCTGACTTACATATCAGAATTTACTACGGATATCCAACACGCGGCCGGTAAGGACAACCTGGTGGCAGACTGCCTCTCCCGCGCGACTGTCAATGTAGTCCATCTGGGCATCGACTACGCCCTCATGGCGGCGGACCAAATCTCGGACCCAGAAGTTCAGGCTTACCGAGCCAACATCACTAGTCTCCAGTTAGCCGACGTCGCATTCCATTTGGCAGGTACCACGCTGCTGTGCGACGTCTCCGTATGGGACCCTCGCCCTGTCGTGCCGGTCGCCTGGCACCGCAAGGTTTTCGACGCCATACATGGGTTGTCGCACCCAGGGATGAAGGCCTCGCAGAAGCTCATGTCGGCTAAATTCATTTGGCACAGCATGCATAAGGATGTCCATGACTGGGCCAATACCTGCGCCGTCTGCCAAAAGGCCAAGGTACAGCGCCACGTCAAGGCCCCATTGGCCACCTTCACGGTTCCGGAGCGGCGTTTTGACCACGTCAATGTGGACCTGGTAGGACCACTTCCACCGTCCCATGGTTTTTCTCACATTCTGACCATGGTAGGCCGTACCACCAGATGGCCAGAAGCGGTGCCCCTGTCATCCACTACTTCGGCGGACGTGGCCAGGGCGTTCATTTCTTCCTGGGTCGCCCGTTTTGGAGTGCCCGCTGACATTTCTTCGGATCGAGGACCGCAGTTTTCCTCCGAACTCTGGAACGCGGTGGCTCAGGGACTCGGCGTCAAGTTGCACTGTATTACAGCCTACCACCCTCAAGCGAATGGCCTCTGTGAACATTTTCACAGATCGCTGAAAGCCGCACTGAGGGCCAGTCTCCAGGATGCGGGATGGGCGGACAAGCTACCGTGGATTCTGTTGGGCCTTCGCACGGCTCCCAAAGAAGACCTTCACTCTTCCTCTGCAGAGTTGGTTTATGGTCAGCCGCTGCGAGTCCCGGGGGATTTCCTGCCAACGCCGATGGAGCCATGGTCCATGTCAGGCCAGCTTAACAGTCACCAGGAGGTGGCCAGATGTTTCGTGCCGGTCCCCACGTCGCGCCACGGGCTTCAGTGATTGCATGTGCCCACAGAGCTTACAAAGGCTGAATATGTTTTCATCCGCCACGATGCGCATCGGGATCCACTCAAGGCCTCGTATACTGGTCCTTTCCGGGTGTTAGAGGCAGGAGACAAAACCTTCAAGGTCGATGTCGGTGGTAAACCGGACCACATTTCAGTCGACCGTTTAAAGCCGGCACACTTGGACCTCAACCGCCCCATCGAGACAGCACAGCCGCCAAGACGAGGTCGGACACCCATCTCCTGCACCAAGCGCAATCGCCCGCTCGACCACCAGCCGTCCAGCAGCCTCCGCTTCGGGAGTACAGGAGTCATTCTGACAGGCTTGTCAGACCCCCTCACCGTTTGACTTTTTCTGTTAAAGAGAATTCTGGGGGGGGCGCATGTGGCAGAGCCACTAAGGGACTTTGAGCAACTGTACATAATTCCTTTTAACGAGGTTTGACTCCAACCTAAGCCTGTACCAGTCTGTTAGTGATTTCTGTGCTTGTACATACTGTTTGCATGCACTGGGCGCGGTCCCTTTAAGACTGCGGCAAAGCGCGGGTAAACGCGATGACGTCATGCCGCTAATCACGTGACCACCCAAGCGCGGGAAAAATGTGATGACGTCATGACGCCATCCACGGGACCGCCCTGGCAGTCCTCGTGGAGCCTCCGACCAGCAAAGACCTGTTTTTGTGGTTCTCCTGTACAAACTGTTTAAACTCGTTAGTTTTGCATTAAAACTCGTTTGTTTGAACGCCTGAGTCGAACTCAGTTCTTAGATAGGAATTAGAGACAATTCCTACAGTATCATGCTCTCCTCCATTCCTTTGGAGAGGGCAATGAAAATTCACAATTCTAAGCAAGTTACTAAAGCCCTGATTTTAGCTCATGACGGATGGGGGCCAAGAAGGACTGGAAACTGTCCTCTGCAACCTGAGGCCCAGCAAATTTTACATAATTTCCGAGCCATTTTCCACCCCCACACACCCGAATGATGCCAATAAATCAGTGGAGGGAGGGTGGACGATCCTGGCTGAGGTATTCAATTGATGGAAATCGAGCAATTTTGTTATTTTCAAAGGTAAACATCCATCCTGCAAATGGAACATATGCTGACAGTTTTTTTTTACCTGCCAATTCTTTTAATTAGATTCAAACAGTAACATCCACAGAAGTCGGCTGAAAATCAATACTATACTCATCTCTGGGGAGGGGGGAATAACTGGCAGTGTTTAAAAACAAAACAGCTGCCAGGTTATCTTATGAAAATATAGCCCTTTTTTTGTCAGTGTTTTAACACCAGCCAAACGATGGCTCAGCTTGAACATATCTCCAGTAATGATCACAGATCCCTAATGAATATAAACTTTTGGATTCTCATTTGTATCAGTTTCGAGCTCCCTGATCCTCACGGTAATAATGACCAACAGTCAGGTTATACTTTTCCTTTCGAAACACAAATCAGCGATTATAGTACAATGGAATAGAAGATGTATTAAACATGTCAGACTTTTGCAAAAGATTAATTGGAGTCATAAATCACATCTCTTGAACCTTTTCTCTTCTAAAACATAATTAAAAGAATGAAATAATAGCAGAAAAATAGGAATACACAATATATCATTCAGCATCTTGCAGAAAGAATACATCAAAGCATTAGGTAGAGACCCTTTGTCACAGACATTGATTCAAACTCACTTCGATTTTGATGGCGCTACGCCGGATGACTGCTTTGGCAGGCCACCTCCGGCTGAAAATGTTTACTAGTCATTTCCACTCCACTGACCACGCTGCCAGCACCCCCTGCTGTGTGTGTCTAACAGCCATCTCCTCCGCCACACATGTTTACCAAGCAGCATGCCAGCATCCCAGAACATCCTTAACAGGCGACAATCCTGGCCATTGCGCTCACCCACACAGCGTGAATTCTGTCTTGCCTCCCCCTGCCAATGATACTGGATCCTGGTCAGCAACACACAACCTCACCCCAGGCGCAGCCCACCATCATACTTAGGGTAATCTTCTTCTTCTCTTAGGCAGTCCCTCAGAACCGAGGATGACTTGCTTCCACATTAAAAATGAGTTCTCAGGTGACTGATGAGTCCAATGCGGGACTTACAGTCTCTGTCACAGGTGGGGCAGACGGTGGTTGAAGGGGCAGATGGGTGGGGAGTTTGGGTTGACGTGCGCTGCTTGTGCTTGGGTTCCGCTTGCTCCCGGCGAAGAGACTCGAGACGTTTGGCGCCTTCTCGGATGCTTCTCCTCCACTTTGTGCAGTCTTGGGCCAGGGATTCCCAGGTGTCAGTGGGGATGTTGCACTTTTTCAAGGAGGCTTTGAGGGTGTCCTTGAAGCGTTTCCTCTGCCCACCTGGGGCTCTCTTGCCGTGCCGCAGCTACTCGGAGGGTACTTTAGCTCAGTGGGAGGTAGCTGAGGCTCTCTTCCCTCCACCAGATCCAGATTTTCATTATGGCAGGGAGGGGAGGCTATGGCCTAGGAGTATAGTCCATTACCTCCCTCCCTATCATAAATTTGGTCGCGTGGAGGGAAGAGAAGCTCAGCTATCACTCACTGAAGAGGTTTCCCTGTCTTTGCTCCTCTGTCCCCCATCCTCCTCCCTGTTCCCCACTTTCCTCCACCCCTTCAGCATGGTGGCATAGTGGTTAGCACTGTTGCCTCACAGCGCCAGGGACCCGGGTTCAAATCCGGCCTCGGGTGACTGTCTGTATGGAGTTTGCACATTCTCCCCGTGTTTGCGTGGGTTTCCTCCGGGTGCTCCGGTTTCCTCCCACAGTCCAAAGGTGTGCGGGTTAGGTTGATTGGCCATGATAAAAATTGACCCTTAGTGTTAGGGGGGATTAAATACGTGGGGTTACGGGGTTACGGGGATAGGGCTTGGGTGGGATGGCTGTCGGTGTAGGGACCGGGTGCTAGGGTTTGGATGATCAGCCATGATCTCGTTGAATGGCGGAGCAGGCTCGAAGGGCCGAATGGCCTACTCCTGCTCCTATCTTCTATGTTTCTATGTTTCCTCCTCTTCCCCACTCTAATCCCCTCATTCATCTTCCTCCTTCTTTCCCCATTCTCCTCCCCACTTACATCTACCTGTCTCCCCTCCCTGTCCATCTCCCCATCCTCCCCCAAACTTCATTCTTCTCCTACCCTATCCTTTCTCCACCCAGCTCTCCTTCTCTCTGCTCCCCTTCCTGGGTCTAATTATCCCCCCCCGCCCCCCTCGAACCCTCCTTAACCGGAAGACGGCACTTGGTCTTGACTCCCTGTGTACAATACCACAGGTCATCGTCTAGTACTTAAAAAATATATACACTGGCTATTAAGCACAAAGATAATATAATTGTGCTGGTAAACATAGTTTAAAGCAATATACAGTAGAAGGAATGACTAACCAAAGATAATTACACTGAGCACAAATATAAACTGAGGATCGCAAACAAAATATTAGAGAATAAATAAGAAATCTTAAAAATAAACATATAACAACAACTTGTATTTAACGTAGTAAAACATCCCAAGCTGCTTTACAGGAGCGTTATAAAACAAAATTTGACATCGAGCCACATAAGGAGACATTAGGGCAGTTGAGGTAGATTTTAAGGAGCGTCTTAAAGGAGGAAAGAGAGGTAGAGAGGAAGAGAGGTTTAGGAAGGGAATTCCAGAGCTTACGGCCTAGGCAACAGAAGGCACGGCCACCAATGGTGGAGCAATTAAAATCAGGGATGCTGAAGAGGTCAGAATTAGAGGAGCGTAGATATCTCGGAGGGCTGTGGGGCTGGAGGAGATTACAGAGATAGGGAGGAGCGAGGCCATGGAGGGATTTGAAAACAAGGATGAGAATTTTAAAATCAATATTGATATTGAGAGCAAATAAAATACAAATATTTAGGGACAAAAGAATAGATTATTTTCAATATAACAACAGAAAATGCTGGAAAAACTCAGCAGGCCAGGCAACATCCGTGGAGAGAAATTAGAGTTGACGTTTCGGGTCGAAACCCTTTTTCAAAACTGGAAAGGAAATAAAATAGATCAAAGGCACGGCTGCGATAGAACAAAAGAAGTAAAAGAGACATTAAGAGGCAGATTATTTTCAATATTCTGTTTAATCTATTATAGATTTAAAATTCTGAATGGATTACAAACTCCTTCTCAAAATATATTGAAAGCTCCAATCTCAGGCTTTGTCAATGGGAAAATGCATTATAAAAGTGTCAACATTTACTTGCAGTGCCTGTTAGACCTATAGGCAGCACTGTGATTGGCAATCTCAATGTTAAAATACATAAGCAACAGTAGCTTCAAACTCAGTACTGGAACTTTATTTTGGCCTTGAAAGTCAACATGCAGCTCCATTTTAAAATCCACAAGGTGGCAGTGCAGAATAAAAGCCTATATAAAACAGTATTTTTCGGAGCTGTCACCTCTCCCTTTAACTGAAGGGCTTCTTGAGCCTGCCCCTTTCCCCCACCCCACCATAGTGTAAACTATTCAGGGCCAGCAACCTACCCAACCCCCCACTGATGGCTACAAACCCCCACCTCCTCCTGCCATGGCCTCCCCTATCTACTGACAGATTTTTGGGGGGCTTCCCCCCTTGAAACACCTTTCCCCACTGTTGTCCCCATTCCCCACTCCTCCAACCCCTTCCTCCTTCTCCCCGTCCAACTCCTCATCCCTCTGTCCTCTACTCTTTTTCTATCATCTACTCTTCCCCTGTTCCCCTCCCAGTCCCCTTTGCACATCCTCTTCCTCTCCCCTCTGTTTTCTCGCTCCCCTCCTCGCTCCTCTTTATCCCTCCTGCCACAACTCCTCCTCTAATCCATCCTCTCCTTCTACCCCTCTCCTCCTTTTCCCACCTCCCCCTTCCCTCTCCACCTTTGCCCACCCTCTCTACATCCCCCCCACCCCCATCTCCTTTCCCCCCTCTGTTCACCCTCCAATTATCCCCCATCCTCCAAACTTGCTTGAACGGAATATTACACTTGGGCCTAGAAATTCAGTATAGCCACTTTTGGGGCGGTAAAGTTGGGCGGGCGCTAAATTTAGTGCCCGCCGGAAAGTGGAGGCCACTTCGCCGATATTCAGTAGCTTTGGCCAAGGAGTTTGGGCGAGCGCTGAAACTGGCGTTGCACTCCTATCTTTAGGCGCTAAGCCGGCGGTGCGGACTGATAACGCTGAGGCCGGGCGCAGCGCAGGTGCGGTCATGTTTTGATTGACAGCAGACACCCTGACGCCGGCCAGCTCTTAAAGGGGGAAGGGTCGACTTTGTCTGCTGCCACGCCCTGGATAGTGGAGCCCTGCAGCTAGGCCTGAACACTGCTGGTGGACCCAAATAGCGCCTGAAGCCATGCAGAAGGCCCGTGAACGAGCGCAGCGCTTCTCAGAGCATGCTTTGAGGGTGCTGCTTAGGGGTTTGGAAAAGAAAAGAGAGATCTTGTGCCCGGACAGTGGCAAGAAGGCTCCCAGGAGGCAGTACAGGAGAGCCTGGAGGGAAATCGCCCAGAGGGTCTCAGCCAACAGCGATGTCCCCAGGACTGGTGACCAATGCCGCAAGAAGTACAACGACCTCACTCGGTTGGTCAGGGTGAGTACCCTTTCCAGTGTCCTCCTCATCCTTGCATGTGCACCTCACATTATGGGCAAAGGGACCTCAAAGGCCTAATGGCCAGCCCTCCTCCCGCAGCTATGGCACTGGCATGATCATCAATAGCACTTTCTGCACTTTACACACTGGCCAAGCTATTCGACCATGGGAGGCAGTGCACACAACAACAGGGCACCACACTGGCCAAGCTATTCGACCATGGGAGGCAGTGCACACAACAACAGGGCACCACACTGTACTTAGAGGCCGTCCTTTCTCTTGCAGGCCAAGCTGGCGCAGAATCTGAAGAGCCGGACTGTCACCGGGGGAGGCCGTGTCCAGTTCCAGGAGCTCAGTGACCTGGAGGAGCGCATGGCTCGACTCATGCGTGCCCGGGTGGTTGGCCCCGTAGCTATTGGAGATGCCGACCCTGTGCTGGGCCCCAATGGTAAGGACATGACCGTTTGCACCTCTCTCGTTCCCCTTGCGCTTCAGATCTACATCCTTTGCCACTGTCCCACCAATGCGCATAATGCCACCACTCATGCCTCCCTCGCTGACGCCCTGTCCTCACTCTAAAGCTACTCTTGTGCCTTCCTGCTTTCAGCTGGTGAGGAGGAGGTCCCTGAAGCTGAGAGTGCCAGTCCCTCGGAAGAGGAGGACGACGAGGACCAAGAGGAAGGCGGCACATCGGGGGAACCCTCATCCGTGCCAGTGGATGGCAATGGAGGGGAGACGTCTTGCCTGGAGGAGAGCCAGGGGGAAGTGTTGCAGGGGGGTGTAGCTCCTGGGCCCAGTGGCGCCCAGGCACGCGGGAAGGGTCGAGCAGCACGGCGGCCTTCTCCCCAGAGGGGGGAAGTGTTGCAGGGGAGGGCAGTTGCTGGGCCCAGTGGCGTCCAGGCACGCGGGAAGGGTCGGGCAGCTCGGCGGCCTTCTCCCCAGAGGGAGAGTCCGGCCTCCAGTCCGGAGACGGTCCTCGCCCAGGAGGTGCGCCTCCTTGATGAAATGTCCACGGACTCGGAGCGGCGCCACACCGAGTTCATGGGGGTTGTGGGACAGTTGCCTCAGGCCATTGAGTCCCTGGCTCATAGTGTGGCCGATTTCGGGGACTCACAGGCCAGGGGTGTCGACCAACTCGCGGCAGCACAGGACGCGAGTCGAGAGTTCCTGAGTGGTGCCGTGCAGACACTGGCTGGTCTGATGCGGGCACAGACCAGGGCAGTTCGGGCACTCACTTCTGCCACACTCGCTGTGTCACGGAGGCATCGCCAGGGCACCCGCCGCCCTGCTGCAGCACAGCGGTCTGGCCTTCACCAGATTGCTGCGCTTGCTGCAGTGCCAGCCCGGCCGAGTACCAGTGTCTCTGGCGACCAGCGAGCGCCTGGCATCAGCCAGCTTGCCCCCATTGCTGCAGCCGCCACTGCCACTCCCCCAGCCAAGCTGCGACGAGCTGCTGCAGAGACTGATGCTGCCCAGCCACAGCTGCAGCAGTCAGCAGCCGGCCCCTCCAGGGCCGGACCTCTTCTAGGCCGACCCCCAAGGGCATCTGCCGTCAAGCATTGTGCCCCTCAGGAGCCTTCCCCCAGCCTTGCAACACCCACAGGGCCCAGGTTGAGGCGGAGCAACAGGTCGGGCAGGGGCCGGAGAAGCCTGCACAAGGACTCGCCCTCTCGGCACACCAAGTAGAGTGTGTTGCCAACTGTTTTTTTATATGGGGGTGTTTGTGTTCTGTATGGGGGGGGCTTATTTTGGTAAGGCCGAAGATGAAGGCAACTGTTTTTTTATATGGGGGTGTTTGTGTTCTGTATGGGGGGGTTTGTCTTGGTTAGGCCGAGGATGAAGGCCAATTGGATGGACAAGTTTTGTTATTCCTCCCCAGGTTCTGGGAGTGAGATATGTTTTTGACTGTTTTTTGGGGGTCTTGTCTGTTTTTCTGTTTCATGTGGGAAGGGCCCTGAGTTTGTGAAATAAAGCTTTTTATTTATTCAGCTTGTCCAGGTGTCATGTTTCAAGTGGTTGTTGCGTTAACCGGCTGAGGGCTTGCGGAGCGGCTGCATTCAGGTGCGTTCATTGCCACAAGCCATTCCCTGACAGGGGGCCTAGAAGTGTCGTTCAATAAGCCGCCGGCGGACGGCCCTTGGACCTTGTGGCTCCCTCCTGGGCTGGTACTCCTCCTCCTCCTCCTCCTCCTCATGGTCCTCCTGCTCGTCCTCCATGAGGTGGCAGTGCCTGAGTCCTGCGGATAGCCAGGTTGTGCAGCATGCAGCAAACGACGACGAACTGGGAGACTCTATCCGGCGAATACTGTAGAGATCCGCCGGAACGATCCAGGCAGCAGAACCGTTGCTTGAGGACGCCAATCGTTTGCTCTATGATGTTCCTTGTGGCTTGATGGCTTTCGTTGTATGCCTCCTCAGCAGGGGTCCTGGGCGCGCGGAGCGGGGTCATGAGCCATGTACACAAAGGGTAGCCCTTGTCCCCAATAAGCCATCCCCTTGGTGGAGGCTGTGCCTCGAACATGTCAGCCACAGTAGTCTGGCGCAGGATAAATGCATCGTGGCTGCTTCCTGGAAAGCGGGCATTGACAGCTAGGATGCGCTGCCTGTGGTCACACACCAGCTGTACATTGAGGGAATGGTAGCCCTTCCGGTTGCGGTAATCCTCGGCATTGTCGATAGGTGCCCGCATAGCCACATGCGTGCAGTCAATGGCGCCCTGCACCATGGGGAAGTCGGCGATCCTGGCAAAACCGACTGCACGCTGCTCCTGCCTCTCTAGGGTCATGGGGAAGGAGATTAATTGGTGTCTCCTTGCAAAAAGGGCATCGGTGACCTGCCGGATGCAGCGATGCACGGCGAACTGGGAGATGTTCGCTATGTCCCCAGCAGCGGCTTGGAAGGAGCCGCTTGCATAAAAGTTCAGAGCCACCGTGACCTTCACTTCCACCGACAGAGACGTCCTGCACATCAGCTGTGGACGCAGATCTCTGTGAAGCAGCTGGCAGATCTCTGCAACCACCTCCCTTCTGAAGCGCAGCCTCTTAACACAATGCGCGGCAGTCATGGTGAGATAGGACACCTGCTGCCAGTATTGCCTGAGTGGGTAAGGCCTACGTTGCCGACGCCTGATGGCCCCTCTGCGTCTAGGCATGGCTGGCCCTCTCACACAGCGTCTGCGAGCCCTTCGCACATAATGCTGCAACTGAGGGTTGGAACCCCATGCAGCCCCCATAATAAACTTGCAAACAGTGAAATCACAATGAGTCAAATTTCCAAGCTCTGGCCAGAAGCCAAAAATACCTCTCCTATGTTGTCCCAAATCAGTAAGGTCTGTTCCTTGGTCTCTGTCCAGAAATCCAAAGCACTAAAGTCATTGCAGCAAAATGGCTGGCCTTTATAGTTCAGTCTAAGTGCCCTTTAATTATCGCTCCCCGAGGCCCGCAGGGCCTCTGCTGCGTTCCACTTCACAGTTCTTAACAGCGCCACGCCCACATTGGGCGGGCGCCACTGAATTTCCGGTTTGGGGCGCACAAACAGCGTTGCACGACGAAATGACGTCATAAGCTGCGCACGCAGCTGAGCGGGCGCAAACACTTTGCGCCGGCGCTAAATGTCAACTGAAGTTGGGCGTAGGCGCAGATCGGCCTGCGCCCGGGCGCTAAGTGCCTAGCGCTCGAAATCTACCCCTCTTATGGCGCTAACGGCTGGCGAACGCAACTGAATTTCTAGGCCTTGGTCTTGACTCCCTGTGTTAAACACCATGGGTATCGATATATTTTAAAATTATGTTTAATATTTTTCTCTATAAGCAACATTCATAGAACATCAGGTTTAATTATATTTTTAACATCTTTTCTGCTCAGCCTGTGAGCCATCTTTTTCCCATTCTATCCACTCAGTTGTACCAAACTGCTATGACAAAGTCACTGTGGGAGTACTTTCACCACACGGACTGCAGCGATTCAAGAATGCGGCTCACCACCACTTTCTCAAGGGCAATTAGGGATGGGCAATAAATGCTGGCCTTGCCAGCAACGCCCACATCCCGTGAATTAATTAAAAAAATCTAGCAAAAGGGGTACGGGATCAAACTGAAGAAAGGTCAAATTGGGCTGCTGTCAGGAAGTTCATCAAAACTTATGTCTGAATGACTTCCAGATAGGGTAGTGGAACCAAACCCCAGAGTTATTGAAAGAACTGTTGGATACTGTGATTGAGGCGAGGAGGCTCTTCCTAGATAGATTAACCAAAATGGAATTAATGGGCTTCTTTATCGGCATCTATCTTGCGAACCTTATATTTAAATATAAGGTTTTGATCAGGTAAGAATTGACTTTATGGTTGCATGGGTTGCATCATAAATGTGACAGGTGAACCTGGTTCATTTTACAGTGCTGAAATAGGAAGTGGCTCATCAAGGGCAGGACTGGAGGAAGTAAACTACTTTGTGGCATGTTATGGATTAATTGATGTATATTTAACATTTAATTCTGTAATGAGAAAAGTGTCAAGAGACCCTTTGGAAATAGCATTTATACAAAAGATGGACCAATGCTGTAACGATTGTCTGCTTAGTCTTGAATCCAATGTTGTTTTCTATCCCTATCTCACTTGGTGTCAGCCAGTGGCTCAGTTGATTGCACCCTTGCCTCTGAGTCCAAAGGTTGTGGGTTCATAGTCCCACTCCAGAAACTTGAGTGCAAAAATCTAGGCTGACACTCCAGTGGAGTGCTGCACTGTTGGAGGTGCTGCCTTTTGGAGGAGATGTTAAACTGAGGCCCTGTCTGCTTTCTCAGGTGGACGTGAAGATCCCATAGCACTATTTTGAAGCAGAGCAGGGGATTTATCCCCGGTGTCCTGGCCAACATTTATCCCTTAATCAATATGACAAAAACAGATTATCTGGTCATTATCACATTGCTGTTTGTGGGAACTTGCTGAGTGCTAATTGGCTGCCGCGCCTCCTACATTACAACAGTGACTACACTTATAAAAAATACCACTTCATTGGCTGTAAAGCACTTTGGGACATCTGGTGATCGTGAAAGGCGCTATATAAATGCAAGTCTTTCTTTTTATATTTCTGATGAAAGGCCATAATGTTAACCTTGTTTCTCTCTCCTCAGATGCTGCCTGACCTGTTGTGTGTTTCCAGCAATTTCTGCTTTTTATTTCAGATTTCCAGCATTCGCAATATTTTGCTTCAGTTCAGCCATATTATCCCCCTGCCTTTAGACCTTTGCGCCTGTTGTCATTTATCTGTGATTCCCAACAAGAATAATTCTGAGGGTAAGAACTCCTCTGCTTTCTGTGTAGTGACATCAGAGATGTGTTTGTGAAGATTTTCTCTGTTTGCTGTTTCTAGTGAAATTGTAAATGCATCCCATATGATTGGCTGAACATGAAATGAAAACCCTAAGTAATAGTCAAGTGGATGCAAAGCGTCCATAAAACAACAACTCTGAGTGGGACGCTGAGCTCCAAGTGCTCCTTAATTCATGCAAAAATACTCTCATAACTCATGTGTCTTATTGAACTGTGAGATATGAATCTCCTGTACTTGTAAAAAATTCATCAATCCTGTTGAGTTACCCTGAGTTTTTTTATTAAGTTGTTTTATTGAATCATGTTTCAAAATTAATTCAAATGTGTTTGCAAAATATACTATTTAGGAAAAACGTTAGCCAATTAATGTCATTCTTCTTGCTAATAGGGTGATGGATTGTTTTTGTTACACCTCTGAACCAAAATCAAGTTCCCTTGTCTCATATACAATGGATGTTTTTAGTCCAATCAATTGGTTAATATATGGTAGAAGCTGCTTTGTATAACCTCTAGTACTCAACTCACTTGGTGGAGAACATTTTTTAAAGCTGGCTGACTGGCTGTCGGACAGGTAGGCCTTCGACACCAGGCCGCAGCCGGGGAGCGGAGAGGAGGGAGGGAGGGAATCGGAAGGGCTGGAGGGTTGGAGCAGGAGATCGGAGGTCGGGGAGGATGATCAGAGGCCAGTGTTGGGGGTGGGGGGGAGGGGGGGAATTGGTGTCCGGTATTGGGTGGGGGATTGGAAGGGTTGTGGGGGGGAGATTGGAAGCATTGGGGTGGGGGGAGATCGGAAGCATCGGAGGGGGGAGATCGGAAGGGTCAGAGGGGGAGATCGGAAGGATCGAGGAGGAGATTGGAAGGTTCGGGGGGAGATTGAAAGGGTCAGGGAGGAGATTGGAAGGGTCAGGAGGGGGGAGATCTGAATGGTCGGGGGTAGATCGGAATGGTTGGGGGGAGATTGGAATGGTTGGGGGGATCGGAATGGTCGGGGGTGTTAGATCCGTGGTTCAGTGGATAAATAATTACACGGATGCTGTACATAAACAAATAACAGGTCTTTACTGGAGGCGGGTCATCTCTAGACTGGGGTACAGAGGCATGCACACAGCTTATATACCGGTGTGGTCACTGCCGGTATTACAGTATACAGGAGCTGTAAAAAGTAGTTCTGACTTAAAGCACATACACTACAATTCTTCCCTTTTTAGCTTAATAATACCCCCTTAATATTCAAATAACAATTACATTTTTACATGTACATTCAATAACAAAAGTCCATTTATAGATTCAGCCTTTGGGCCGGCTTCCTGACCCTTTCGGGATAGCGCCTTTCCGGAGGTTCTTATTCTTGGTGCAGAGGCGATTCTGACCCCGTTTTCATCGGGTAGTTCACTGGGCTCCACTGCTACTGGGTCTGAAGTAGATACTACCGGTATGTCGGGTTCATCCCCAGGTACTCGAGACATGGGGTTGACGCATTCCTGTGATGCTAAGATCTGATCGACGTGGCGTCTCACAATGTTCTCCCCGCCATCCACTGTATACATTAATGGCCCCTGCCTTGTACATATCGTTCCGGGTTGCCACTTCTCTGTTCGATAGTCCTGGGCCAAGACTGGTTGCCCTACATTGAAGCTCCTTGTCGGCTTCTCATTGATGTGCTGGAATTGTTTGTCCTCAACATTTCTTCGCACATTCAGTCTGAGCAAGTCCAGACGAGATGTCAACCTTCGGTTAAAGAACATCATGGCCGGGGTCTGGTTGGTAACTGCATGTGTCGCATTTCGGTAGGCTAATAAGAGATTGTCCATCTTATGCTGTAGTGGAATTTCCTCATCGCACATGGCCTTTATCGCCTTCTTAAAGGTTTGTACGAACCTCTCAGCCAATCCATTGGTGGCTGGATGATACGGGGCGGATGTGTAATTCCTTACCCCATTCCTTTTCATGAATTTTTTGGAACTCGTCGGACACAAACTGTGGTCCATTATCAGAGCAGATCTGCTCTGGCAACCCGTTTCTGGCAAATATGGTCCGTAGGACTGCAATCGTTTTCTCTGTAGTGGTTGAAGACATCTTTACCACCTCAGTCCACTTTGAATGAGCATCCACTGCTATTAAGAACATTGAGTCCATGAATGGACCAGCGAAATCAATGTGCACCCGTTGCCATGGAGAGGAGGGCCATTCCCATGGGTGTAGAGGGGCATGTGGTGGTGCATTTTGGACCTTCTGGCATCCTAAGCAGCTCTTAGTTAGGTCTTCGATTTGTTGATCGATTCCCGGCCACCACACATAAGCCCTAGCTAGGCTTTTCATTTTCACGCCCCCCAGATGACCTTCATGTAGCTCATTCAGCACTCTCTCCCTTAACTTGGGTGGAATCACCACTCTGGATCCACACATCACTGTCCCCTGGCATACTGACAGCTGTTCTCTTCTGGATGAGAATGCTGGCAACAGTGAGTTGCCATGTGTTGGCCATCCTCTCACCGTCAATTCATATACCCGTGACAACGTCGGATCATTGCGGGTCTCCTTCTCTATATCCGCGTTTGTTACTGGCAATCGTTCAATTATCGACGAATAAAATATCTCGATAGGGTCCACTGCTGGTGCTTCCTCCACAGTAGGCAGTGGCAGGCGCGATAGCCCATCAGCGTTCCCATGCTGTCTCGTGCCTTTTTATTCTATTTCATATTGATTCGCCCCTAGAAACAGGGACCATCTTTGTAACCGCTGTGCAGTCATTACTGGCACGCCCTTCTTAGGATTAAAGATGGAGACAAGTGGTTGGTGGTCAGTCAGCAAGGTGAACTTCTGTCCATGCAGATAGTGGTTGAATTTTTTTACTCCCCATACTAGGCTGAGGGCCTCCCTGTCAATCTGGGCGTAGTTGCGCTCAGCTGAGGTTAGTGACCGAGACGCAAAGGCTGCTGGCCTCTCCAACCCGTCTGGGAATTTGTGCGACAGCACCGCTCCAATGCCGTAGGGTGATGCATCACATGCCAAACGAATTGGTAGTGCTGGGTTGAAATGGGCCAACACCTCTTTTGATGTGATCAATTCTTTACACTTCTGGAAAGCTCGTCTACGTTCGTCATCCCACTTCCATGGTACCCCTGTTTGCAGTAGGGTGTTCAGCGGGTGTAATCCCGTAGACAAATTTGGTAAGAACTTGTGGTAATAGTTTACCAGCCCGAGGAACGACCTCAGTTGTGACACATTTTCCGGTGCTGGAGCCTTGACTACTGCCTCTATCTTGTCAGGGGACTTATGTAAGCCCTCTTCATCGATGACGTGGCCGCAATACGAGATCTTTTTCTGGAAAAACTCGCACTTGTGGCGATTAGCTCATAGCCCATATTCGTTTAGTCTGGCAAGCACCTTCTCCAAGTTAGCGAGGTGATCACCGTCATTTTCGCCCGTGACCAAGATGTCGTCCAAATAACACTGGGTCCCTGGAATCCCTTGCAGGACCTGATCCATCGCCCTTTGTCAGATAGCCGGAGCCGAGGCTACTCCAAACACCAGCCGGTTGTATTGATAGAGACCTTTATGGGTGTTGATCGTAAGGTAATGTTTCGAAGCTTCTTCTACCTCCATTTGCAAGTACGCCTGGGCTAGATCAATTTGGTGAAGCGTTTACCACCAGATAGCGAGGCGAAAATATCCTCAATTCGTGGAAGCGGATAGTGCACCGTTTGAAGGACTGGGTTCACTGTCACCTTAAAATCCCCACAGATGCGGACCTTCTTTGGTTCCCCAGGCGTATTACTCAACGACCTCTTCATTACAGGACCGATGGGTGTAGCCCACTCGCTCCAGTCCACTTTGGACAGTACTCCTGAACGTTCCAACCCTTCCAGCTCTGCTTCAACCGCTGGTCTGATCGCATAAGGCACTGGTCTGGCCTTCAGAAACTTTGGGCTTGCATTAACCTCTATTTTAATTGTTGCTGTTATTCCTTTTAGTGTTCCTAGTCCCTCCTGGAACACTTCTTTTGCGTCAGATAGCATTTTTGACAGTCGTCCAGGTGTGACGTCGTCATCCTTTTTGGCCTCCACCTTCAGTGCCTATATGGAATGCCAATCTAAATGTATCTTCCGGATTCATTCACGTCCTAGCAGTGGTGGTCCTCCATTTGGCAATACATATATATCCATTTTAGGTATTTCCTGACCTTTATATGTCACTTTCACCCTTATTTTTCCTTTGGGGTAGACTTTTTGCCCCGTATACGTCTTCAAGACAATCTCTGTAGCTTTCAAGGGTATATGTGAAAATAGCCACTTGTAGTCTCTTTGATTTATGACTGTTAGAGCTGACCCTGTGTCCAATTCCATTTCCACTTGGACTCCGTCTATCTTGAGTGTAACCCAGATAGTCTGGTGATCCTCCATTTCGGTTACCTTATGTAGTTTCAGACAACCCAGCTCCTTGCTTCCGGAGTCTGTGTCACTTTTCTGTTCGTCTGAACCACTGTCCATCACCTGGTGTACCTTTTTGTACTTCTCCTGTGGAGATTTCTTACTGTTGGTTTTCTTCCCAGACCTGCAGACTCTTGCTATGTGTCCTGCTTTCCCACACTGTCTGCACACTTGGTCCTTGAACCAACAATCTTTCCGGTCATGTGTTGTTCTGCCGCAGCGATAGCACTTCCCTGTTCCATAGGTCATTTCGTTGGTGCTATATTCTTGCGGTCTCCGTTGTATTTCTGCAGCGCCCCTTGCGGCTGCTTCGTGTGATACTGCCATACTGAAAGCTTTGTCCAGCGTCAGGTCCTTTTCTGATAGAAGCCGTTTCTGGGTTCCTTCACTTTGTAGCCCACACACAAACTTGTCCCTTAACGTGTCTGCTAGTCCCGCTCCAAACTGGCAGTATTTCGATCGCTTGCGCAGTTCCATTAGGTACTCAGCATTGCTTTCGTCTTTGTGTTGGTTCCTTTTATGGAACTTAAATCGTTCTGCTATCAGCAGCGGTGTGGGGTTTAAGTGGTCCTGTAGGATTTCTACTATGCTTTCAAAGTTCTTGTTTACCGGCTTCTCTGGAGTTATTAAATTTCGCAGTAACCCATAAGTTTTTGCACCCATGGAATTTAACAGAACCAGTGCTTTATTAGCATCTGGCACTTCATTCACCCTGCAGTACACCTCAATACGTTCCACATATGTCGCCCAATCTTCGACTTCATTGTCGAACGTAGAGATACTGCCACTCTTCGGCATCCTTGTTTGTGCGTTAACTATCACCAATGGCGCCTCCTGCGCTTCCCCTTCTTCTCCGCTGGCACAAAATGGCGTCTCCCGCGCTTTCCTTCCTTCCCGCAAGCGCCCGTCTTCTCCGCTGCGGCTTCGCAAAATGGCGTCTCCCACACTCTTCCTTCTTCTCCGCGGCTCAATGGCGTCTCCCGCGCTCTCCCTGCTTCTCTGCGGCTCAATGGCGTCTCCCCTTGCTTCGCCCCGCGGACCCTGATCAGCCCGTGATCCCTGGCTGTGCTCTGCGCGTTCTTCTCTTGATATTTGTCAACGCCGCTCCGTCTAGAACCCGGCTGTTTCTTACCCTCTCTCTCTCCAGTTTGCAGTATTTTTCCCTGACGCCGCTCGGTGATCAACCCCCGGCTGCGCCCTGCTCTCTTCACCCTTTTTCTTACCCCGTTGACGCTGCCCGGCTCTCTCTCTCTGCCGTCGGTCGGCTCCAGCCGCCGCTGCTCGGGAAGGGTCTGCTCTGGACCTATCGTCGGTCTCTTACTGCTCGTTGTGGCTGGGGAACCAAGCCCGGCTCTCCACAGCCTCCCCAGTGAAGTTGGATCTCTGCCTGACTGCTGGGCGGTTGCTCGCGGTCGACGCCCGTGTTCCTGGACTCGACTATTTTTTGTTTTTTTTTGTTTAATGTTGCAGGTAGATTCGCATCAACACTCGTCGCCACTGTTAGACCCGTGGTTCAGTGGATAAATAATTACATGGATGCTGTACATAAACAAATAACAGGTCTTTACTGGAGGAGGGTCATCTCTAGACTGGGGTACAGAGGCATGCGCACAGCGGTGTGGTCACTGCCGGTACTACAGTATACAGGAGCTGTAAAAAGTAGTTCCGACTTAAAGCACATACACTACAGGGGGGAGATCGGAATGGTTGGGGGAAGGTCAGAATGGTTGGGGGGAGATTGGAATGGTTGGGGGGATCGGAATGGTCGGGGGAGATTGGAATGGTCAGGGGGAGATCGGAATGGTCGGGGGGAGATTGGAATGGTTGAGGGGGATCGGAATGGTCGGGGGGAGATCCGAATGGTCAGGGAGGGAGATCAGAATGGTCGGGGGGAGATCGGAATGGTCGAGGGGGATCGGAATGGTCGGGGGGAGATCGGAATGGTCGAGGGGGATCGGAATGGTCGGGGGGAGATCGGAATGGTCGAGGGGGATCGGAATGGTCGGGGGGAGATCCGAATGGTCAGGGAGGGAGATCAGAATGGTCAGGGGGAGATCGGAATGGTCGAGGGGGCTCGGAATGTTCGGGGGGAGATCGGAATTGTCGAGGGGGTTCGAAATGGTCGGGGGGAGATCGGAATGGTCGAGGGGGATCGGAATGGTCGGGGGGGAGATCGGAATGGTCGCGGGGAGATCGGAATGGTCGAGGGGGATCGGAATGGTCGGGGGGGAGATCGGAATGGTCGCGGGGAGATCGGAATGTTCGGGGGGGATCGGAATGGTCAGGGGGGAGATCGGAATGGTCGGGGGGAGATCGGAATGGTCGGGGGGAGATCGGAATGGTTGGTGGGGAGATCGGAATGGTTGGTGGGGAGATCGGACTGGTTGGGGGGAGATCGGAAGGGTCGGGGGGAGATCGGAATGGTTGGGGTGAGATTGGAATGGTCGGGGGTGGAGATCGGAATGGTTGGGGTGAGATCGGTAGGGTCGGGTGGGAGATCCGAATGGTCAGGGGGGGGAGATCAGAATGGTTGGGGGGAGATCGGAATGGTCGGGGGGAAGATCGGAATGGTCGGGGGATTAGATCGGAATGGTCGTGGGGGGGAGATCGGAATGGTCGGGGGGGAGATCGGAATGGTTGGGGTGTTAGATCGGAATGGTTGGGGGGTTAGATCGGAATGTTCGGGGGGAGATCGGAACGGACGGGGGGGAGATCGGAATGGTTGGGGGGAGATCGGAATGGTTGGGGGGAGATCGGAATGGTCAGGGGGAGATCGGAATGGTTGGGGGGGAGATCGGAATGGTTGGGGAGCAGATCGGAATGGTCGGGGGGAGATCGGAATGGTTGGGGGGCAGATCGGAATGGACGGGGGGGAGATCGGAATGGTCGGGGGGGAGATCAGAATGGTCGTGGGGGAGAGATCGGAATGGTCGGGGGGGGAGATCGGAATGGTCGGGGGGTTAGATCGGAATGGTCGGTGGGGAGATCGGAATGGTCAGTGGGGAGATAGGAATGGTTGGCGGGGAAGATCGGATTGGTTGGGGGTGGAGATCGGAATGGTTGGGGGGGAGATTGGAATGGTTGGGGGGGAGATCGGAATGGTTGGGGGGCAGATTGGAATGGACGGGGGGTGATCGGAATGGTTAGGGAGCAGATCGGAATGGTCGGGGGGAAGATCGGAATGGTCGGGGGGCAGATTGGAATGGACGGGGGGAGATCGGAATGGTCGGGGGGGAGATCGGAATGGTCATGGGGGGGAGATCGGAATGGTCGGTGGGGAGATCGGAATGGTCGTGGGGGGGAGATCGGAATGGTCGGGGGGAGATCGGAATGGTCGGGGGGGGAGATCGGAATGGTCGGGGAGGAAGATCGGAATGGTCGTGGGGGGTGATCGGAATGGTTGTGGGGGGGAGGTCAGAATGGTCGGTGGGGAGATCGGAATGGTTGTGGGGGAGATCGGAATGGTCGGGGGGAGACCGGAATGGTCGGGGGGCAGATCGGAATGGTCGGGGGGTTAGATCGGAATGGTCGGGGGGTTAGATCGGAATGGTCAGGGGGGATCGGAATGGTCGGGTGGGGGAGATTGGAGGTCGCAGCAAGGGAGCGCAGAGGAGGGAGGGATCGGAAAGGCTGTGGCCGGGGCGGGGGGAGATCGGTAGGGCCAGGTTGGGGGGAGATTGTGGCTCAGGGGGACATTGTGGCCTGGAGGGAGAACAGATCATTGGGGGGGGATTCCAATCCCTGGGTGGGGGGAACTGTCAATCGCGAGGTTTGAAGCAGGTTAGCTTGGGGGGCCGGGGGTGGGGGAAACACTCCTGCTCCTCCTTGCCTACATGCAGTGTTGGGAGGACACTTACCTCTTCCATGCTACAGTCCTCGCCTCCCTTTAGCTGCCAGGTATCTCGAGGCCCGGGAATCCCGGCCAGCCAGGGGCAAACCTAAAATGGAGAAAAAATCGGAGACACGCAGCCTCATTAAAATATTTAAATGGGTGACCCATCTCCTGAGAGCGGGTTGGCTGCCCACTGCCCCCCTCCCCCCACCATCCTGCCTCTGTTAAAACCGGAAGTGGGCAGGTTCGAGGCAGGTTGGGTTTGGGTTTGAGATTTTTTACATCCCACCTGACCCAAACCCACCTGTTTTTGGGGGTTAAATCTCCCCCATGTTCTGTAGTGAGAAGAAACTTTTAAGTTCTATGCCTACTGAGAATTTAAAAGTAACTGCTCATTTATAGGGCACTGTCTTCACGAAAATCTCTTTGGAAACTTTTTTTTAAATTGCTTGCTAAATGCACACAGAATACAGCAATGTATCTCAGAAACCTCAGTTCATCCGCATATAACATTGCAAAACGAGTGACTGCACTCCACACCCAAGAATGAAAATGGTTTCTCTCCCTGTATTGCAGAGGAGAGCAACACCAGCGGTGAGTTTATCCTGTACAGTACCTCTTCAAACAGTTCTGTATGTATCAGGTCCCAATCTTGTGGAATCCCTGACTTTGACATTTGCATTCGAGTTCTAATAAATAAAACAATTAAGCATGTACAGTTTAAATGTTGCAATTACAGTTTACATGCTGCAATTTTGGTTGCTAGTCAGGATCCTGAAGGCAGACATGTGAAAACCACAGTCTTGGGCCTAGAAATTCAGTGGGCTGCGCCACCAGTTAGCGCCCAAAGAGGGCACTCAGTGGCTTTAGCGCCACTGGCCACACCTCCCGCGATATTTAGCGGGGCGCTAATGGCGGCGTTAGCCTGTAGCGCTGCGCTGCCACCGATGACGTCATCGGTGTGCGCAGCGCCCCGCTCCCGCCCCGATCACCATATTTGGTCGCGCCCGCCTCTTTAACGCCGGTCGCAAATCGCGACCGGTTCACAGGGCCTACCTGTGGCGGTAGTGGCGCAAATTAAGGTGGAGGTGCGGGGCTGCCGCTTTTTCGGCGGCCGCCTGCCAGCACCTCCATCCCCGGCCTCCTAAACCCCCTCCCCACGGCATTGCCGACTGTTTCCCAAGAGCCCGGCACTTCTCCTTGGTGCCGGGCTCATTTGCTGGCACTCGCGAGCGGGGCTCGCACTGTTGCAGGCACCTCCCCCTTAACAGTGGGAGGAAAGCCTGCAGTACCGCAGCATGCCGTGCTGCAGCGTGTGGCGCTGCGGCACGTTGTGCTGCGATAATCAGTTTCAGCGCCCCAAGCGGGACGCGGGGAGCCTCGAGTAGCGGCCCGCTTCTGTTTGGGGCGCTGAAACTGAATATCGGGATGGCGCTAGTGGCTCCGCTCGCAGCGGTAATTCCGGCGCCCAGGCGAGCTTGGCGCCCCAAACGGGGCCCAACTGAATTTCTAGGCCTTGGTCTTTAAGGGCCAAATACTGTATAGCCAGAAGAAATGGAGAGCAGCAGGGACGGAATGAACGGCAATTGTTTCCATTTTCCAATGGGGGCCCTGAGCTTCTGACAACACAGTGTGAAATAAAACACCACTTGTGCTGCTTCCATGCTGCTGGTTTTGATGGAGTATAAATACAGCAGAAGGATATAAAATTGCTGCATCCGTGTTAGGAGTCAATGGGTGTGGGTCGTGCTCCAGAGAGCAGTGAACATTCTGAAACAAACTGTGTTTAAGGAAGGTCTAGGCAGCCTCCCTCTTTATACTGTATTGGAGATGTCACATGATAGGTTGAAATAAAGAAGGTCTTCAGCCTGTTTGATCTCTTCCATTTAAAATACCAACCCTAGCATCTTCCCACTGCAGCTTCAGCATCCAGCTGAAAGGCAGGCAGGCAGGCGCTTGGGATAATAAGAGTAATACCAATTAGAAATTTGGGTGCTGAGTGCCTGCAATGTTCTGAGCAATAAAATGATTGGCCAGAAAAATCGTGGGCAAATTTATGATTTATTTTGCAGGCATGTGAGACGCCCCCACCAGCAGCGCAGCCTCGTAAAATGACCCCTGATATTTCATCTGCAGGACAGCGCTGCTGACAGTACCAGTGCTACTTCAGTGCTGCTCTGGAGCATCAACTCAACTCATGCACTCAAGTCCCTTTGGGGGCTCAAACCCCCAACCTCGTGGCAAAGGTCCAAGTTCGCCATGGTGACGTTGCACACCGACTGACGTCACCTCTCCCTCATTTTAATTTGCAGGGTGATGGATCTTTTCGGCAGCGCTACCAAGCCTGGGAAAATGGAGGCTGCAGCAGGACCCACCACCAGCTGGCGAAAGGCTGCCCTCTTTTCGCTAAATTTTGCCGGTAACAGGCGACATAAAGCTCCCGAATTTTTAGCCCTAGGAATCTATTGTTAGAAACTGGTAAAAAAAATTAAAGGTCTCGAAACAATTACTTCCATGTTAAATCTGCAATGGAGTCGGCGTGACTATTAGTACTGCTCAAAGTATACAGCTGAAGGCTTTATTGTACTTGACTTGGAGGCTATATGTTCCGATCATCCAATATAATTATGAAGAAAAATATTCTGTTCTCCTACCACTCAAAAATATGGAAATCCTTAACATCCAACCTTACCTTTCTGTTACAATCTGTAGGCTTTTAAAACTGAAACTTGACACCATCAGCCACGACCTTCTCTTCCATTCCTTCCAACCTTTATCTGTACTATGCGCTCAGCCCTCTTGATTTAAAAAATAACCAGCCTTAACTGAAGAACAAAAATACCCCCTGTAATGTTTAATCACTCCTTTTATTGCTTCTGAAGTTGCTAGGTAACACAATGTCCGTCAGTTTATCATTTTGGCAGGTTAAGTTGCAGATGTGCTGCAAGAAAACATAATGAAAATTGGACTAAAACAGCAGCAGCAGACTATAATTTAATGACAGTTGTTTTAAAAAAATAAAAGTAAAAATTAATTTTCACAACGATTAGAATGCCTTCTGACAAATTGGAGCTGGGTCTAATCAGTCACAGCACTGTGAGTTCCAACTGTCCGAAGATAGAGGCGCCTGCCAGTTATAGAATGAGCAATTTGTATTAGGAGGAACCTGGAGTGCATGGAGCAGCTGGATTTCTGTAAAGAGAACATTACATCCAAAGTGTGGGTAACAGAACACTTTTTTATTTTAATTTGCTCATCAGTCTGTACATCCAGACCAGTTATAACTGGTTAATGAAAAGTAAAGCTCCTTCTACACTGCCTCTACAATGTGCCTCGGCCCCAATCTCAGTAGATCACTTCCTACTACACCAAAGTGACATCTTCCATTTCCCACATCAACCATTCTGTTGGCATTTTGAATGAGTTTACCCATTTATATTGTGGTCTCATGCCACTTAGGAACTGGATTGACTCAAACTAATTTCACCTAAGACCATTACAGCTGGCAATGAGTGGAAACTTTCATCCCATTAATCTAAGTGATAACAGAACCCTTTTTTGCCTATACTTCTCTGTCAAACTGTGCATTTACATGCAACCTACAAACTTTATAAAGAACCAAAAGTGAAGGCTGCTAGGTATAGTGGGTTAACAAATTGATTTCACCCCTGAGATCTGGCTTCAATCCCAGACTAGACTGATGGGAAGAATATCTCCTCTCTCTGTTGGTTATAAAAATCCTAAGAGCAGTTTCAACCCAATTTTTAATGGATGAGCCAATAACCCAAACTCCCATAGCTCAATACCCACTACCGCACTCTGGGAGCACTCGCTGATTAGGCACAAAAATGAAAAATGTTCCTTTCCTCTAGTACTGATAATCCTTACTGCGATGAACACAAAAGTCATCCAATATTTTAAAAGAAGACTTTACTGGTCGAGTGTGTCTGACAGATGTATCCATTTATTTTGATAGACTGAAGAGATGGGGGGGAAATTCAGTTCCTTAGCGCCTCCTGTTAGTGCCATTTGGTGCTAATGGGGCGCTGATGTAGTAGCGCCAGGGCGAGACAAATCCAGCGATGCACAGCAAATCCGGCCCCCTCCCATTACGAGGTACCACCGGGGACTTCAACACCAGGCAGATTGCGACTTCAGCGAGCGCTGTTAGATTCGTGATTCGGAGAGTATGATGTTTTTCAATAACCACACGGATGCTGTAACTTAACAATAAACAGGTATTTACTGGAGGAGGGTAGTCTCAAGACTGGGGTACAGAGGCATGCACAAGGCTTACATAGAGGTGTGGTCACTGCCGGTACTATAGTATACAGGAGCTGTAAAAGTAGTTCTGTCTTAAAGGTACATACATTACAATTCCTCCCCTTTTAGATTAGTAGTACCCCTAATATTCAAATAACAATTAACACTTTAACATGTACATTAAACAACAATAGTCCATTTATAGATTCAGTCTTTGGGGCGGCTTCCTGACCCTTTCGGGATAGCGCCTTTCCTGAGGTTCTTGTTCTTGGTGCAGAGGCGATTCTGGCCACTTTTCATTGGGTAGTTCACCGGGTTCCACTGCTACTGGTTCTGAGGTAGATGCTACCGGTATGTCGGGTTCATCCCCAGGCACTCGAGACATGGGGTTGACTCGTTCCTGTGACGCTAAGATCTGATCGACGTGGCATCTCACAATGTTCTCCCCGACATCCACTGTGTACATTAATGACCCTTGCCTTGTGCATATCGTTCCGGGTTGCCATTTCTCTGTTCGATAGTCACGGGCCAAGACTGGTTGTCCTACATTGAAGCTCCTTGTCAGCTTCTCATTGATGTGCTGGAATTGTTTGTCCTCAACATTTCTTCGCACATTTGGTCTGAGCAAGTCCAGACGAGATCTCAACCTTCGGTTAAAGAACATCATGGCCGGGGTCTGGTTGGTAACTGCATGTGTCGCGTTTCGGTAGGCTAATAAGAAATTGTCCACCTTATGCTGTAGTGGAATTTCATCGTCGCACATGGCCTTTATCGCCTTCTTAAAGGTTTGTACGAACCTCTCAGCCAATCCATTTGTGGCTGGATGATACGGGGCGGATGTATAATGCCTTACCCCATTCCTTCTCATAAATTTTTGAAACTCTTCGGACACAAACTGTGGTCCATTATCAGAGCAAATCTGCTCTGGCAAACCGTTTCTGGCAAATATGGTCCGTAGGACTGCAATCATTTTCTCTGTATTGGTTGAGGACATTTATATCACCTCAGGCCACTTCGAATGAGCATCCACTGCTATTAAGAACAGTGAGTCCATGAATGGAACAGCGAAATCAATATGCACCCTTTGCCATGGAGAGGAGGGCCACTCCCATGGGTGTAGAGGGGCATGTGGTGGTGCATTTTGGACCGTCTGGCATCCTGAGCAGCTCTTAGTTCGGTCTTCGATTTGTTGATCGATTCCCAGCCACCACACATAAGCCCTAGCAAGGCTTTTCATTTTCACTCCCCCCAGATGACCTTCATGTAGCTCATTTAGCACTCTCTCCCTTAACTTGGGTGGAATCACCACTCTGGATCCACACATCACTGTCCCCTGGCATACTGACAGCTGTTCTCTTCTGGATGAGAATGCTGGTAACAGTGAGTCGCCATGTGTTGGCCATCCCCTCACCGTCAAATCATATACCCGAGACAGCGTCGGATCATTGCGGGTCTCCTTCTCTATATCCGCGTTCGTTACTGGCAATCGTTCAATTATTGACGAATAAAATATCTCGATAGGGTCCACTGCTGGTGCTTCCGCCACAGTAGGCAGTGGCAGGCGCGATAGCCCATCAGCGTTCCCATGCTGTCTCGTGCCTTTATATTCTATTTCACATTGATTCGCCCCTAGAAACAGGGACCACCTTTGTAGCCGTTGTGCAGTCATCACTGGAACGGCCTTCTTAGGATTAAAGATGGAGACAAGTGGTTGGTGGTCAGTCAGCAAGGTGAACTTCTGCCCATGCAGATAGTGGTTGAATTTTTTTACTCCCCATACTAGGCGGAGGGCCTCCCTGTCAATCTGGGCGTAGTTGTGCTCGGCTGAGGTTAGTGACCGAGACGCAAAGGCTACTGGCCTCTCCAACCCATTTGGGAATTTGTGCGACACCACTGCTCCAATACCATAGGGTAATGCATCACATGCCAAACGAATTGCTAGTGCTGGGTTGAAATGGGCCAACACCTCTTTTGATGTGATCAATTCTTTACACTTCTGGAAAGCTCGTCTACGTTCGTCATTCCACTTCCATGGTACCCCTGTTTGCAGTAGGGTGTTCAGTGGGTGTAATACCGTGGACAAATTTGGTAAGAACTTGTGGTAGTAGTTTACCAGCCCGAGGAACGACCTCAGTTGTGACACATTTTCCGGTGCTGGAGCCTTGACTACTGCCTCAATCTTTTCAGGGGACTTATGTAACCCCTCTTCATCGACAACGTGGCCACAATACGAGATCTGTTTCTGGAAAAACTCACACTTGTGGCGATTAGCTCGTAGCCCATACTCCTTTAATCTGGTGAGCACCTTCTCCAAGTTGGCGAGGTGATCACTGTCATTTTCGCCCGTGACCAGGATGTCGTCCAAATAACACTGGGTCCCTGGAATCCCTTGCAGGACTTGATCCATTGCCCTTTGCCAGATAGCCGGAGCCGAGGCTACCCCGAACACCAGCCGGTTGTATTGATAGAGACCCTTATGAGTGTTAATCGTAAGGTAATGTTTCGAAGCTTCTTCTACCTCCATTTGCAAGTACGCCTGGGCTAGATCAATTTTGGTGAAGCGTTTACCTCCAGATAGCGAGGCGAAAATATCCTCAATTCGTGGAAGCGGATATTGTACCATGTGAAGGACTGGGTTCACTGTCACCTTAAAATCCCCACAGATGCGGACGTTCTTTGGTTCCCCAGGCGTATTACTCAACGACCTCTTCATTACAGGAACGATGGGTGTAGCCCACTCGCTCCAGTCCACTTTGGACAGTACTCCTGAACGTTCCAACCCTTCCAGCTCTGCTTCGACAGCTGGTCTGATCGCATAAGGCACTGGTCTGGCCTTAAGAAACTTTGGGCTTGCATTTTCCTCTATTTTAATCATTGCTGTTATGCCTTTTAGTGTTCCGAGTCCCTCCTGGAACACTTCTTTTGCGTCAGTTAGCATTTTTGACAGTCGTCCAGGTGTGATGTCATCATCCTTTTTGGCCTCAACCTTCAGTGCCTGTATGGAATGCCAATCTAATTGTATCTTCCGGATCCATTCACTTCCTGGCAGTGGTGGTCCTCCATCTGGCAATACATATATATCCATGTTAGGTATTTCCTGGCCTTTATATATCACTTTCACCCTTATTTTTCCTTTGGGGTAGACTTTTTGCCCCGTGTACGTCTTCAAGACAATCTCTGTAGCTTTCAAGGGTATATGTGAAAATAGCCGCTTGTAGTCCCTTTGGTTTATGACTGTTAGGGCTGATCCTGTGTCCAATTCCATTTTCACTTGGACTCCGTCTATCTTGAGTGTAACCCAGATAGCCTGGTGATCCTCCATTTTGGTTACCTTATGTAGTTTCAGACAACCCAGCTCCTTGCTTCCAGAGTCTGTGTCACTTTTCTGTTCGTCTGAACCACTGTCCATCACCTTGTGTACCTTTTTGTACTTCTCCTTTGGAGATTTCTTACTGTTGGTTTTCTTCCCAGACCTGCAGACTCTTGCTATGTGTCCTGCTTTTCCACACTGTCTGCACACTTGGTCCTTGAACCAACAATCCTTCTGGCCATGTGTTGTTCTGCCGCAGCGATAGCACTTCCCTGTTCCATAGGACATTTCATTGGTGCCATATTCTTGCGGTCTCCGTTGTATTTCTGCAGCGCCCCTTGCGGCTCCTTCGTGTGATACTGCCATACTGAAAGCCTTGTCCAGCGTAAGATCCTTTTCTGATAGAAGCTGTTTCTGGGTTCCTTCACTTTGTAGCCCACACACAAACTTGTCCCGTAACGTATCTGCTAGTCCCGCTCCAAACTGGCAGTGTTTCGATAGCTTGTGCAGTTCCATTAGGTACTCAGCATTGCTTTCGTCTTTGTGTTGGTTCCTTTTATGGAACTTAAATCGTTCTGCTATCAGCAGCGATGTGGGGTTTAAGTGGTCCTGTAGGATTTCTACTATGCTTTCGAAATTCTTGGTCACCGGCTTCTCTGGGGTTATTAGATTTCGCAGTAACCCATAAGTTTTTGCACCCATGGAATTTAACAAAACCAGTGCTTTCCTAGCATCTGGCACTTCATTCGCCCTGCAGTACACCTCAATACGTTCTACATATGTCGCCCAATCTTCGACTTCATTGTCGAACGTAGAGATACTGCCACTCTTCGGCATCCCTGGGTGTGATTTAACTGTCAAAAATGGCATCTCCCATGCTTCCCCTTCTTCTCCGCTGGCACAAAATGGCGTCTCCCGCGCTTTCCTTCCTTCCCGCGCTCGCCCTTCTTCTCCGCTGCGGCTTCTAAAAATGGCATCTCCCACGCCCTTCCTTCTTCTCCGCAGCTCAATGGCATCTCCCGCGCTCTCCCTTCTTCTCCCCGCGGACACTGTTCAGCCCTTGAGCCCTGGCTGTGCTCTGCGCGTTCTTTTTTTTGTTTTTTTTTGACGCCGCTTGGTCCTGAACCCGGCTGTTGCTTTACCCTCTCTCTCTCCGTTTTTTTTTTTCTCTCGACGCCGCTCGGTTTTCAACCCCCGGCTGCGCCCTGTGTGCTTCACCCTCTGTCTTACCCCGTCGACGCTGCTCGGCTTTCTCTCCGCCGTCGGTCGGCTCCAGCCGCCGCTGTCCGGAACGGGTCTGCGCTGGACCTGTCGTCAGTCTCTTGCTGATCGTCGTGGCTGGGGAACCAAGCCCGGCTCTCCACAGCCTCCCCTGCGATGTTCACTCTCTGCTGAATGACTGGGCGGTTGCTCGTGGTCGACGCCCGTCTTCCTGGCCTCGACTTTCTCACACCGCCCTCCCGGAGCGAATCCTCGAAGGGAAATGCAGAGTTGCAGGTAGATTCGAATCGACACTCGTCACCACTGTTAGATCCGTGATTCGGAGAGTATGATGTTTTTCAATAACCACACGGATGCTGTAACTTAACAATAAACAGGTATTTACTGGAGGGGGGTAGTCTCAAGACTGGGGTACAGAGGCATGCGCAAGGCTTATATACAGGTATGGGCACTGCCAGTACTACAGTATACAGGAGCTGTAAAAGCAGTTCTGTCTTAAAGGTACATACACTACAAGCGCCTGATCTGCAAAAGTGATTGTCACCACCTACCTTAGTGCCTCGACAAAACAGTGACAGGGAGAGCTGGCGTGAAGCAGCCAGAAGCCAGCTCCAGGGACATTATTTAAAGGGATCATGATTAATGAGTTGCAACTGTCACGTTAGTGGAGTTTCAGTGCTTTCTTGTCAGTTTGACATTGTGCAACAGCTTCATTCAGTAATTTAAAGGTTATTTTGTATCAGGAGTATTGTGGTAACTAAAAAGTAGTTACATTTATTCTTAAAGAAATCAAACCGCTACACTTGGCTTACATTAATGGGGCTGTACTGGTAGTTGACCTGGCCCTCCAGGATCTATGGTGGAGGGAGCAGAGGCAGCGAGAAAGACTGGAACATGTGGCCAGAGGGTGGAGGAGGGCCATCATGGCTCTCAACAGGAAGCCTTACCTTCCGAGGATATTCCGAGAGCTCTTCTCCTATCTCCAATTAAGCGAGGAGCAGTGTATTAGAAGGCTCTGCTTCACCAAGGAGGTGGTCACCAAACTCTGCCACCTCCCGCAACCAGACCTCCAGCCTCAGATCAGGGCCACCACGGATCTCTCAGTGGCAGTCAAGGTCACCGTCATCCTCAATTTCTTCGCCAGCGGATCCTTCCAGTCTGCAACAGGAGACATATCTAACATCTCACAGTTCGCCATCCATTGCTACATCCAGGAGGTCTCAGAGGCTCTCTACAGTGGGAGAAGGGACTACATTTCCTTCCCCATCATCAGAGAGAAGCAGGACGAGTGTGCACGTGGCTTTGCCAGGATAGCGGGCTTCCCCATGGTGCAGGGCGCCATTGACTGCACCCACGTGGCTTTGTGGGCACCGCATAACAATCCTGACATTTTCCATAACCCTAAAGGCTACCACACTTAATGTGCAGTTGGTGTGCGACCACACACAGTGAATCTTCAATGTGAATGCCTGCTATCCTGGCAACAGCCACAATGTCTTCATCCTGCACCAGACCAGTGTACCAGCACTCTTCCAGCCACCATGTCAAATTCGCGGCTGGCTGGTCAGAGACAAGGGCTATCTGCTCTCCACCTGGCTCATGACTCCCCTCCACAAACCCCAACACTCCTGCCCAGCACTCGTATAATGACAACCATGCTGCAACCAGGAACATCATTAAGCAGGCCATCGGGGTGCTCAAGCAATGGTTCCGTTGCCTTGACTGCTTGGGAGGAACCTCCAGTACTCGGCTGAGAGGGTGTCCCATTTCGTAGTGGTCTGCTGCGTGCTCCACAACTTGGCCATCATGAGGGGCCAGCCCTTGCCACCAGGGATTGCGGGACCACCTCAGGAGGAGGAGGAGGAGGAGGACGATGAGGAGGACAACAAGGAGGACAAGGAGGAGGAGGAACAGGAACGAGGGAGGAGGCAGCCACTCAATCGGCATTCCGGACGGGTGGTCCGTGATCACCTCATCAGACTGTGGTTCCAATAAATTAAACCCCAGATCCCCGTTGGTCACCACAGCCCCATCATTCCATCCCCGTCACAGGCTATATAACAGTGCAAAGCTGAAATGAAACACACCACAAAAGAATCCAAACTGAATTAATAAATTTATGAATAATCAGTGAACACATAATTACAACAAAAATATTAACTATTCACCCTTGTGCAATCCCTTAGTGGCTTTTGTTACTGTGCCTTTGCCTACTCTAGTAGAGGTTTTCAAGATGGCTCCTGTGCTGGCAGCTCCCTAGGGAACTCCTTTGCCATCCTTGGCCATCCGTTGCCATCCTTTGCTCTTTTTCCCCCCAGTCTCCTCTCTTCTGCTGTTTAAGTTCCCCTGGCTCTAATAGTGGGTGCATTTAATTCCTAACTGCAAGTTCAAGCTGCAAGGTTAAAGTTACCCGAGTCCACTGCCCATCCCCCGACCATGCCTGTTCTTTGTTCTCAGTGAGCACTGGCTCTTCACTTAAACTTAGCTCCCAAATTCCCAGAACTCTCTGCCGTCAAGACTACACTTCTCCACTAGACTAGTGATCTAGTGACTAGTGGATCGCGAGTGGAGCTCGGGGCCAGGGATCACGAGAATATCAGTGCTAATTTGATCCTGTGAGAGACAACATCATTCATGTCCGAGGCCGGGACCCTGGAGCGAGGACGAGCCCAGCAGCGAGGTCAAGGCCCAGAAGTGGCGCAGTGTGGACCAGCAGTGGGGTCGGGGCCCAGGGAAGGTGTGGCACAGGCCAACAGAGAGGTCGGGAGGACCACAATGCATCCTACGAAACCCAGGCAGAGAGGACCTGCGGGAAGGAGGGAGGAGGACAGTAGCATTTGTGTGTGTGTGTGCTAGGAATTTGTAGCAGAGCCTGGTCTCCAATCGTCTTGGATCCCCTTGCCATTGGACCAAGACCTTGCTCTGTCAAGCCTGTGTGGTAGCTGGTGTGCAATGGCCACCCCACGTTAAAAGAATTCACACACAGGCATCTTCCACCCTTTAAAATGAAGTTCGGGACCTGGAACATCAGGACCCTCATGGACAACTCCATCAGTGACAGACCGGATCGCCGTACTGCTATCATTGCCCGGGAGCTCAGACGCTTCGACATTGACATCGCCGCCCTAAGTGAGACCCAGCGGACAGGGGAAGGCCAGCTCAAGGAGCAAGGCGGTGGCTGCACCTTTTTCTGGAAAGGCAAACCTGAAGAAGAATGCCACCTCCATGGGGTAGGCTTCGCCATAAAAAATGAACTGGTTGGACGTCTCAGAGACTCTTCTAGTGGTATAAATGAGCGCCTCATGACTCTTCGGCTCACCCTAGCCCGGAACCAGTGTGCTACGGTCATCAGTGCGTACGCCCCAACACTGGAAGCCACAGACGAGACCAAAGAGGAATTCTACTCCAGCCTCGAACAATCCCTGTCCCGAGTCCTAACGGGTGACAAGCTGATCCTCCTTGGCGACTTCAACGCCAGAGTTGGAAAGGATGTGTGATCGGCAGAGAGGGGGTAGGGAAAGACAACTCCAACGGTACCCTCCTTCTGTCGAAATGCTTAGAACATGGCCTTGTCATAACCAACACCTTGTTCTGTCAGAGAGACAAGTACAAGGCTTCATGGCAGCACCCTCGCTCCAAGCACCGGCATCTGCTGGACTACGTCATCGTCCGACCAAGGGACCGCAAGGACGTCCGCATCACCCGCACCATGACAGGAGCTGACGACTGCTGGAGAGATCACCGCCTAATCCGCTCTGTCATCTCCATCAATGTAGCCCCAAAACAGCGGCGGCAACAGAAACAATGCTGCAGGAAAATTAATACTGGAGCACTCAAAGACCCTGCTAAGAAAGCCCTATTCAGCCTGTGCCTCACAAACAACCTGACGACTCCCAGTGATGCAGAAACACAGAGTGTCCACAGCGCATGGTCTGCACTCAAGGCCTCCATAATCAGCACCTGTGAAGAGATGCTCGGTCACTTGACCAGGAAACACCAAGACTGGTTCGACGAGAATGACCAGGAGATCCAGGAGCTAATAAGCTACAAGAGCAAGGCATTCCTGATCTGGAAACAGCAACAGAACTCGAGAGCAAGAAAGCAGCTCTACAGAAGCCTGAAGGCCGAGGTCCAACAAAAAACTTGCGACCTAAAGAACAGATGGTGGGTGGAGAAAGCGCAGGAGATCCAGCAGCTAGCCAACAACCACGACGTTCGTGGATTCTTTAGCGCAGTCAAGACCATCTACGGCCCAAGCACTCAAGGCCCTACCCCATTGTGGGCCAAGAATGGAGAGGGAGAGGTACGCATCAAGGACAGAGAGGCAGTCAGTGCCTGCTGGAAAAGCACTTCGAAGATCTCCTTAACCGTGACTCTGTCTTCGAAGTGAGTGTCCTCAACTCCATCCCACAGCATGCTACCCGCCAGCATCTCAACACAACACCAGCCCGGCATGAGGTTGAAAAGGCCATCCAATAACTGAAGAACAACAAGGCCTCAGGAGCAGATGGAATCCCTGCCGCGGCACTAACGCATGGTGGAGAAGCACTAATGGCACGAATTCATGAACTAATTTCTCTTATCTGGAAGGAGGAGAGCATGCCAGGGGATCTCAGAGATGCCGTAATTGTGACCATCTTCAAGAAAGGTGACAAGTCCGATTGCGGTAATTACAGAGGAGTTTCCCTGCTGTCTGCCACAGGGAAAGTCATCGCAAGAATCCTCCTCAATCGCCTTCTCCCAGTGGCTGAAGAGCTCCTCCCAGAGTCGCAATGCGGATTCCGCCCACTAAGGGGCACAATGGACATGACTTTCACCACACATCAATTACAAGAGAAATATAGGGAACAGCACCAACTGCTGTACATGGCCTTCTTTGATCTCACAAAGGCCTTCGACACTGTCAACCATGAAGGATTATGGCGTGTCCTCCTCAAATTCGGCTGCCCTCAAAAGTTTGTCACCATCGTCCGCCTGCTTCACGATGACATGCAAGCCGTGATCCTAACCAATGGTTCCACCACAGACCCAATTCACGTACGAACCGGGGTCAAGCAAGGCTGTGTCATCGCACCAACGCTCTTCTCGATCTTCCTTGCTGCAATGCTCCATCTCACCCTCAGTAAGTTCCCCGCTGGAGTGAAGCTAATTTACAGAACAAATGGGAAACTGTTCAACCTCTGTTGCCTCCAGTCCAGATCCAAGGTCGTCCCATCCTCTGTTGTCGAATTACAGTATGCAGATGATGCTTGCATCTGCACTCACTCAGATGTCAAACTCCAAACCATCGTCAACACCTTCACCGAAGCGTACGAGAGCATGAGCCTTACACTAAACATCTGTAAGACAAAGGTCCTCTACCAACCCGCCCCCGCCACACAGTACTGCCCCCCAATTATCAAAATCCACGACAAGGCCTTGGACAACGTGGACCACTTTCCATACCTCAGTAGCCTACTGTGAACAAGGGCAGACGTCGACGATGAAGTCCAACACCGCCTTCAGTGTGCCAGTGCAGCCTTCGGTCGCCTGAGGAAGAGAGTGTTTGAAGACCAGGTCCTCACACTCGGCACTAAACTCATGGTCTACAGGGCAGCAGTGATACATAGGGTTCTCAAAATTCCCACATTCCCCAAAGTTAGTAATAAAGGGACCTTGAAGGACAAGTTATTAATAAGGGTACCCTAAAGAAAATGGCTTCTGGACATTGTGGCAGAAACCTGCAAGATTGGAAAGCAGGACCCTGCAAAAACAGCATGTCAAATGCAAAAGGGATTTGAAAAACCTGACATGCCTGGGCCTGTGAGAGACTTGGGCCTAGAAATTCAGTTGGTTGCGCCAGCCGTTAGCGCCATAATAGGGGTCTATTTCCAGCGCTAGGCACTTAGCGCCCGGGCGCAGACCGATCTGCGCCTACGCCCAAATTCAGTTGACATTTAGCGCCGGCGCAAAGTGCGAGCGCCCGCTCAGCTGCGCGCGCAGCTTATGACGTCATTTCGTCGTGCAACGCTGTTTGTGCGCCCCAAACTGGAAATTCAGTGGCGCCCGCCCAATGTGGGCGTGGCGCTGCTAAGAACTGTGAAGTGGAACGCAACAGAGGCCCTGTGGGCCTCGGGGAGCGCTAATTAAAGGGCACTTACACTGACCTATAAAGCCCAGCCATTTTGCTGCAATGACTTTACTGCTTTGGATTTCTGGACAGAGACCAATGGACAGAGCTTACTGATTTGGGAGAACATAAAAGAGGTATTTTTGGCTTCTGGCCAGTGCTTTGACATTTGAATCATTGTGATTTCACTGTTTTCAACTTGATTATGGGGGCTGTATGGGGGTCCAACCCTCAGTTGCAGCATTATGTGCGAAGGGCTCGCAGACGCTGTGAGAGAGGGCCAGCCATGCCTAGACGCAGAGGGGCCATCAGGCGTCGGCAACGTAGGCCTTACCCACTCAGGCAATACCGGCAGCAGGTGTCCTATCTCACCATGACTGCGGCGCATTGTGTGAAGAGGCTGCGCTTCAGAAGGGAGGTGGTTGCAGAGATCTGCCAGCTGCTTCACAGAGACCTGCGTCCACAGCTGATGTGCAGGACGTCTCTCTCGGTGGAAGTGAAGGTCACGGTGGCTCTGAACTTTTATGCGAGCGGCTCCTTCCAAGCCGCTGCTGGGGACATAGCGAACATCTCCCAGTTCGCCGTGCATTGCTGCATCCGGCAGGTCACCGATGCACTTTTCGCGAGGAGACACCAATTCATCTCCTTCCCCATGACCCGACAGAGGCAGGAGCAGCGTGCAGTCGGTTTTGGCAGGATCGCGGGCTTCCCCATGGTGCAGGGCGCCATTGACTGCACGCATGTGGCTATGCGGGCACCTATCCACAATGCCGAGGACTACCGCAACCGGAAGGGCTACCATTCCCTAAATGTACAGCTGGTGTGTGACCACAGGCAGCGCATCCTAGCTGTCAATGCCCGCTTCCCAGGAAGCAGCCACGATGCATTTATCCTGCGCCAGACTACTGTGGCTGACATGTTCGAGGCACAGCCTCCACCAAGGGGATGGCTTATCTGGGACAAGGGCTACCCTTTGTGTACATGGCTCCTGACCCCGCTCCGTGCGCCCAGGACCCCAGCGGAGGAGGCATACAACGAAAGCCATCAAGCCACAAGGAACATCATAGAGCAAGCGATAGGCATCCTCAAACAACGGTTCCACTGCCTGGATCGTTCCGGCGGATCTCTACAATATTCGCCGGATAGAGTCTCCCAGTTCGTCGTCGTGTGCTGCATGCTGCACAACCTGGCTATCCGCAGGACTCAGGCACTGCCACCTGACATTGCACCACCACCTCAGGAGGACGAGCAGGAGGACCATGAGGAGGAGGAGGAGGAGGAGGAGCACCAGCCCAGGAGGGAGCCACAAGGTCCAAGGGCCGTCCGCCGGCGGCTTATTGATCGACACTTCTAGGCCCCCTGTCAGGGAATGGCCGGTGGCAATGGACGCACCTGAAGGCAGCCGCTCCGCAAGCCCTCAGCCGGTTAACGCAACAACCACTTCAAACATGACACCTGGACATGCTGAATAAATAAAAAGCTTTATTTCACAAACTCAGGGCCCTTCCCACATGAAACAGAAAAACAGACAAGACCACCAAAAAACAGTCAAAAACATCTGTCACTCCCAAAACCTGGGGAGGACTAACCAAACTTGGGCATCCAAATGGCCTTCATCATCGGCCTTACAAAAATAAGCCCCCCCGCTCCACAACACAAACACCCCCATAAAAACAAAAAATGCCTGGATCCTCGGCCTTACAAAAATAATGCCCCCCCCAGAACACAAGCCCCCCAATATAAAAGAAACCGCTATCACCACACTCTAATGGGTGTGTCGAGAGGGCGAGTCCTTAGACAGGCTTCTCCGGCCCCTGCTCGACCTGCTGCTCCGCCTCAACCTAGGCCCTGCGGGTGTGGGGAGGCTGGGGGAAGGCTCATGAGGGCCACAATGCGTGTCGGAAGATGCCCTTGGGGGTCGGCCTAGACGAGACCCGGCCCGGGAGGGGCCGGCTGCTGACTGCTGCAGCTGTGGCTGGCCAGCATCAGTCTCAGCAGCAGCTCGTCGCACCTTGGCTGGGGGAGTGGCAGTGTCGGCTGCACCTATGGGGGCAAGCTGGCTGATGGCAGGCGCGCGCTGCTCGCCAGACACACTGGCACTCGGCCGGGCTGGCAGTGCAGCAGGCGCTGCAATCTGGTGGAGGCCAGACCGCTGTGCTGCAGCAGGGCGGCGGGTGCCATGGCGATGCTTTCGTCCCACAGCGAGTGTGGCAGAAGTGAGTGCCCGAACTGCCCTGGTATGTGCCCACATCAGCTCTGCCAGTGTCTGGACGGCACCACTCATCTCGCGAGTCGCGTCCTGCGCTGCCACGAGTTGCTGGACACCCCTGTCGTGCGCTGCCGCGAGTTGCTGGACACCCCTGTCGTGCGCTGCCGCGAGTTGTTCGACTCCCCTGGCCTGTGATTCCCCGAAAGCGACCACACTATGAGCCAGGGACTCAATGGCCTGAGGCATCTGTTCCACCACCCCCATGAACTCCTGGTGGCGCCGCTCAGACGCCGCCGACATCTCATCGAGGAGGCGCACCTCCTGGGCGAGGACCGTCTCCGGACTGGAGGGCGGACTCTCCCTCCGGGGAGAAGGCCGCCGAGCTGGCCGACCCTTCCCGCGTGCGTCGACCCCACTGGGCCCAGGATCTGCCCTCCCCTGCAACACCTCCCCCCTCTGGGAAGAAGGCCGGCGTGCTGCCGGAGCCTTCCCGCGTGCGTCGACCCCACTGGGCCCAGGATCTGCCCTCCCCTGCAACACCTCCCCCTCTGGGAAGAAGGCTGGCGTGCTGCCGGAGCCTTCCCGCGTGCGTCGACCCCACTGGGCCCAGGATCTGCCCTCCCCTGCAACACCTCCCCCTGGCTCTCCTGCAGGCCAGACGTGCCCCCTCCATTGCCATCCCCTGGCGCGGATGAGGGTTCCCCCGATGTGCCGCCTTCCTCCTGGTCCTCGTTGTCCTCCTCCTCCAAGGGCCTCGCAGTCGGAGCTTCAGGGACCACCTCCTCCTCACCAGCTGAAAGCAGGAAGGCACAAGAGTAGCTTTAGAGTGAGGACAGGGCGTCAGCGAGGGAGGCCTGAGTGGTGGCATTATGCGCATTTGTCGGTCAGTGGGAAAGGATGTAGATCTGAAGCGCAAGGACAACGAGAGAGGTCCAACCGGTCATGTCCTTACCAGTGGGTTCCAGTACAGGGTCCGCATCTCCGATCGCAACAGGGCCAGTCACCCGGGCACGCATGAGTCGAGCCACGCTCTCCTCCAGATCACTGAGCGCCTGGTACTCGGGACGGCCTCCACTGGTGACAGCCTGGCTCCTCAAATTCCTCACCAGCTTGGCCTGCAAGAGAAAGGACGGCCTCTAAGTACAGTGTGGTGCCCTGTTGCTGTGTGTACTGCCTCCCATGGTGGAATAGCTTGGCCAGTGTGGTGCCCTGTTGCTGTGTGCACTGCCTCCCATGGTGGAATAGCTTGGCCAGTGTGGTGCCCTGTTGCTGTGTGCACTGCCTCCCATGGTGGAATAGCTTGGCCAATGTGGTGCCCTGTTGCTGTGTGCACTGCCTCCCATGGTCGAATAGCTTGGCCAGTGTGTTAAGTGCAGAAAGTGCTATTGATGATCATGCCAGTGCCACTGCTGCGGGAGGAGGGCTGCCCATTAGGCCTTTGAGGTCCCTTTGCCCATAATGTGAGGTTCACATGCAAGGATGAGGACACTGGAAAGGGTACTCACCTTCACCAACCGAGTGAGGTCGTTGTACTTCTTGCCGCATTGGTCCGCACTCCTGGGGACATCGCAGGTGGATGACATCCTGCGGGCGATTCTCCTCCAGGCTTTCCTGTACAGGTTCCTGGGAGCCTTCTTGCCACTGTCCGGGCACAAGATCTCTCTTTTGTCTTCGACACCATTAATCAGCACCCTCAGAGCATGCTCTGAGAAGCGCTGCGCTCGTTCACGGGCCCTCTCCATGTCTCCAGGCGCTATTTTGGCCCACCAGCAGTGTTGAGGCCTAGCTGCAGGGCTCCAGTATGCAGGGCGTGGCAGCAGTCAAAGTTGACCCTTCCCCCTTTAAGAGCTGGCCGGCGTCAGGGTGTCTGCTGTCAATCAAAACATGACCGCACCTGCGCTGCGCCCGGCCTCGGCGTTATCAGGCCGCATCGCCAGATTAGCACCTGAACAGAGCATTGCAACGCCAGTTTCAGCGCTCGGCCAAACTCTTGGCCAACTCTACTGAATTTCGGCGATGTGGCCTGCACTTTCCGGCGGGCGCTAACTTTAGCGAACGCCCGACTTTAGCGCCCCAAAAGTGTCCAGACTGAATTTCTAGGCCTTGTTATTTCTGAGGCCAGACAACTAGGTAATACAGAATACGCATTCTTCATTTTGAGACAAATCAACTCAGGAAAGACTTAACCTTGAACCCATCAAACCTTTGAAGTATTGACTCACCCTGACCACCCGAATGCGGTCATTAAATTTCTTCCTGCACTGTGTGTGGGTCCTGGGGACCACAGTGCTGCCCGAGACTTGCTGCGCTACTTCCCGCCACATGGTGCAGAAGACTTGCGCCGAGGGCCTCCAGCCACTTGCCGGGTACAGCACCATCCTCCGTCTCTCCACAGCGAACACCAATGCCTCCAATGCTTGGTCACAGAATCTGCGGTCTCTCTCCCTGGGGCGTGGATCTGCCATGAGTACAGCTGCTTCAGTCGTCCGGCTCCTTCTCCTTGACCTGCTGCTGTTTGCTGAGGCAGCTGCACAGCCAGCAATGCTGAGAATGAGGTTATGCAGCATCATTGAACCTCCCCTTTAAGAACTGGAAATAGGCTGTGGCAATGATGACTTGCGAATAGACTGCATGCAATATTGGTCCACCCGTTGAGTGTAACGCCAATGAGCTTGGGCTTTAAGGTTTGATTTAGCACTCCAATCATTTCTTTGAGCAGTGAGAATGAATTTTGCATGCAATCTAAAACAATAGCGCCTGGCGCTATTTCTCCAACTTTTCTAATTATACCGTCCATTCCTGGGCTATAATGAATTTCTAGCCCAATGGCCTAGAAATTCAGTTTGGGGCGGCCAGCTCGCTCGCGCCCAGAAAGTACCGCTGCGCGCGGAGCCACTTGCGCCCGCCGGAAATTCAGTTTCAGCGCCCCAACTCGAAGGCGGCCGCTATTCAAGGGTTTCGGCGCCCCCGCTTGGGGCGCTGAAACTGAATATCGGCGCGCTAGGTGCCGCAGCGCCACCCGCTGCGGAGCGGCAGGCTGCGGTACTGCAGGCCTTCCTCCCTCTCTTAAGGGGGAGGTGCCTGCAACAGCGAGATCGCCGCTCGCTAGTGCCGGCAAATGAGCCCGGCACCACGGAGAAGTGCCGGGCTCCCGGAAAACAGCCAGCAATGCCGCGGGGGGCGGTTGGAGGAGGCCGGGGAAGGAGGTGCGGGCAGGCGGCCGCCGAAAAAGCGGCCGACCGCACCTCCGCCTTAACTCGCCCCACTAACGCTACAGGACGGCCCCGTTTTCTGATCGCTGTTTGCGGCCGCTGCGGAAGAGGCGGCCGCAACTAAATATGGCGGTCGGACCGGTAGCGGGGCGGTAGCGGGGCACTGCGCACACCGATGACGTCATCGGTGGCGGCGCAGCGCTACTGGCTAATGCCGTCATTACCGCAGCGCTGAATATCGGCCAAAGCTCAGCAAGTGGCGCAAAAGCCCTCTTTGGGCGAAAACTGGGCGCAAAGCCTACTGAATTTCTAGCCCATAGTATATTATCTATGCTAAAACCTAAGTGCTTTTACAAGGATCAACATTTCAAGGTTTCTGAAGACAAAGCTGAAATAAACATGAAAGCTCACCCCCAGCCAACCAATACAATCACCTTCAGCTACATGGGTAAGTCAGGACAGGACAACACGTTGAGCTACAGTGGTGAGGTGAACCAAGAAATCATCCTCAGCGTGATAGTGGAAGCATATTTGTAGCGTGAGAAGGTTCCCAGCGCCAATTTTCCGCTACTCAGGGAGATGTCTCTAATATCATGATGTGCTATAACTCAAGATATGTCTAAAAATGGCAAACTCATCCTAAATGGTGACAAGAAAACTTACATAATGATCATCTCTCTCCAAGAGGTCAATGGAAGTGGCACTAAAGCTGTTACAGAAACAACTATTTGAATTTTGAGATTTCAGAGGGAATCTGTCACAAATACTCTGTATGTTTTCAAAAGCAATAAAAGCTTTGCAAGAGGTTTTATTAAAATTACTTTTATTTCTAACTTACTGCTTTGGAGTAGCAACTCAAAAGCAATTACTGCAGAGGCTACACAATACATTTTGAAGATTTGTTGCAGGCTATTTTGGGCTATAAATATTGTATTAGTATGTGCAATTTTGCAAAAGGAATAAATCCAACAGTGACTGACAGCTACAGTGGAAATGGGTATTTATAGAGATAGGGCTTTAAACTAAAAAAGGGGGGGAGGAGTCAGGTGAGGGGAAATTTAGAAATCTAAAGAGAAAGGTCAAGGCAATAGAGCATGTAGCGATTTGGGTAAAAATAAGCAGAGTGTGACAGGAAGGGACAGAGGGGGATAAATTCGGTATCGCCCCGCTTGGGGCGCTAGTATTGGCGGTACGCAAAGTTTAGCGCCAGGCGCAACTTATCGCCACCTCGAGCGATATTGGGTTGCAGCGCCGCTGAAGGTGATTGCGGCGCTAAATCAGGCGCTGGACGGTACTCTTAAGGCGCTAACCTGGCGGCGCTACTCAATTTCTCGGCGGCCGGGCGCAGCGCAGGTGCTGTCAATAATCGATTTCCCCGGGACACGCTGGCGCCAGCCAGCTCTTAAAGGGGTGGGTCAATTAACAGCAGCAGCCACACTCTACGCCTTGTAGGCCTCAAAATCGGCGGTGACCTACCTGTGGCGTTCAAAACTTCCAAGACATGGAGAGGGTCAGGCAGAGAGTGGAGCGCTTTAGCGATGGGGCATTGGATGATCTGGTTGGCGCAGTGGAGCGCCGGCGAGCTGTGCTGTACCCCGAGAATGGCAGGAGGCCTCATCAGAGCGAATACCGCAGAGCTTGGAGGGATGTTGCCCAAAGAGTCACCTCCAGCAGCGTGGTGCCCAGGACTCCTGTGCAATGCAGGAAGAAGTTCAATGACCTCACTCGGGTCATTAGGGTGAGTGCCTTTTTCACATTCATCTTCATCCCTCCATCTGCACCTGACTTTATGGCCAGAGGGTGCGCGAAGTCCCAATGGCCATCTGCCAGCCAGCACCCATGGCCCTTTCTGGAAACACACATGCACATTCAGCTCAGTGCATAATGTAAGGGCTATTCTACCATGGGGGGCATGTAATGTCAGCTCAGGGCAGCATGTTTCATCACTTCCCGTCCTTTCTCCTGCAGGCCAAGCTGGCCAGGAACCGTAGGGAGCAGCTTCGTACCGGAGGAGGCCGGCCTCACCTGCAGACCCTCACAGACCTCGAGGAGCGAGTCCACCAGATTGTTGGAAGCCGGATGAGTGGTCCTGTCACCTCTGGAGCTGCCGACCCCATTGTGCACAGCGATGGTAAGGTCATCACCTTTTTGAGCTCTCTCCTTCCACTTGTTCCCCCCACCAGCATGCTTTTTCACTTTGGACCCAAGTCAGTGCATTGCAGCACTCATGCATCCCTTGCTGCCACCCTGTCCTTTCACTAAAGCCACTCTTCAACCTCCCTGCTTTCAGATGCTGCATCACCAGCTCGGGAGCCGGGCCCTCAAGCTGCCACTGACTCCGGAGGCGACGAGCAGGAGGAAGCCAGACCATCCCTACCACCCTCAGGCGAGCCAGCCCCTCTGCAGACTGGGGAGACTACTTCCCTGGAGGGGAGCAGGGGGGAATGCTCTGAGGAGGAACCAGTTCCAGGAACCAGCGGGCTGCAGCAACGCAAGGGGGGTAGGGAAGCTCGGGGGCCATCTCCCCAGAGGGCGAGTCAGGCCGCGAGTGCTGCTGCACAGAGCGCAGAAGAGATGCGTGCCCTCGCAGAAATGAGCGCCCAGGCTGGGCTGAGGCACACTGAGCTCATGGCTGCATTGGCAAGGATGCCTGAATCCATCGAGACACTGGCAAGGAGTGTCCAAGACTTCGGCGCAGCACAGGCAAGGAGTCTCCAAGACTTCGGCGCAGCACAGGCAAGGAGTACGCAGGACTTCGGGAAAGCACTGGAAAGGACTGTCCAGGGCTTCACTGAAGCACTGGCACCTGCCACACAACTGCTGAGTGCTGCCACGCAGTCACTCGCCTCCCCCAGCCTTGCTGCAGCCACTGGGGTCCCATTACGGAGGAGCTGCAGGGAGGGAAGGGGCCAATCTCGCAAGAGAAGCAAATCACCATCAAGGGGGAAAGAGTAGAAGGTGCTGCTGAAATGTCTTATTTGTAGACATCAAGGCCGAGGATGCTGGTCTGAATGTTAGTTATGTTCTGGACAGTCTCCCGGGTGTGCGAGCCACTTATGTGGCAGTCTGTTAGTTTTGCTTTCTGTTGCCATTGCTTTGTCTTGTTGGAAGGAAGCACATTTTGTACAATAAAAAACTTTCTTTATTTACAATGGCCATGTCTGCTATTTACATGCATTTTGCCCTTCACAGGCTTTGGGGTATCAGAACGGTTCTGTAATGTATGTACCTTTAAGGGGAGAACTACTTTTTACAGCTCCTGTATACTGTAGTACCGGCAGTGACCACACCTGTATATAAACCCTGAGTAGTGATCTGTACAGTTAGTTCTAGAGTAACCCTCATTCAGTAAACACCTGTTGAATCGTTCCCTGCAGTCTTGTTGTCTAATTATTGAAGGACACAACATCAAGATACACGGATCTAACAGGTTCCATTCCTCTTCTTGGAATGTCAGCATGCATTCCGTGAGAGGGGCCTAGAAGCGACTTCTGATCAGCCTCTGACGGACGGCCCTTCCAGTTTGTGCCTCCCTCCCATCATGGTCCTGCTCCTCCTCCTCCTCCTCCTCTGCTGGTGCTTCAATGTCTGGTGGCATTGGCTGGGTCCATAGGATAGCGAGATTATGCAGCATGCAACACACGAAGTGGGAGACTCGCTCAGATGAGTACTGCAGGGCGCCTCCGGAATGGTCCAGACAGCGGAACCGCTGCTTCAGCATGCCGATTGCATGCTCCACAATGTTCCTCGTCGCCTGATGGCTCGCATTGTAGTGTTCTTCAGCAGGGGTGCTGGGCGAACGGAGCGAGGTCATCAGCCACAGTCACAGAGGATAGCCCTTGTCCCCGAGAAGCCAGCCTCCTGGGTGAGCCGGGGCCTCGAAAAGGTCTGCAACAGAAGTCTGGCGCAGGATGAAGGCATCGTGGCTGCTGCCTGGGAACTGCGCATTCACTGCGAGGATCAGCTGTCCGTGGTCACAGACCAGCTGGACATTCAAGGAATGGAACCCCTTGCGGTTGCGGAACTCCTCCGGATTCAATACAGGTGCCCGCAAAGCCACGTGCGTGCAGTCAATGGCACCCTGCACCATGGGGAAGTCCGCTATTGCTGCGAAGCCCTCTGCGCGCTCCCGCTGCTTGTCCGGGGTCAAGGAGATGCACTGCCGCCTCCTTTTAAACAGGGCATCAGTCACTTGATGGATGCAGCAATGCACCGCAAACTGCGAGATGTTGGCTATGTCCCCAGTTGCGGCCTGAAAGGAGCCACTTGCGTAGAAGTTGAGGGCAACAGTCATCTTCACAGCCACCGACAGAGATGTCCTGCACCTTATCTGAGGCTGTAGATCTGGCTGAAGCAGGTGGCACAGCTCAGTCACCACCTCCTTTCTAAAGCGCAGCCTTCTGATACACTGCTCCTCCGACATGTTCAAGTAGGAAAACTGCTGTCAGAAAACCCTAGCAGCGTAAGGTCTGGTGTGGCGACGTCTGTTGGCCCTCCTCCATCTGGCCATGCCTGCCCCTCTCTCCCTGCGTCCCTGTGCCCTTTCCAGATGATTTAGCAGCAGGACGTTCCCCTCCAATGCAGCCCCCATAATAAGTGCGCACAGAAAGTCTCCCCGTTTGATATGCTCACCAACAGCAAGGTGATGGTCAGAAGGCTGAAGTTCTTCTGCCAGCGCTGGCTCAGTGGTGAAGTGGCTCTCAGTGTGCAGCTCAGCAACTCTCTCTAACTCTCGAAGAAGTTGTGCTCCAAAAATGGCTGCTGCTTTTATACCACAGCAGTCCCCTTTAAAGAACGCCCCCCCAGCCCGACAGCGACTGGGGAACGTTCCAGGTAAGCTGTCCTTATTAGCGCCAGGCGGAATGGAGGGGCGCGCCACTGAATTTCCGGTCCGGGGCGCCCAAAAGACGTTGCACACTGAAATGACGGCATGGTCTGCCTGCGCCCGTGAGCGGGCGCTAAGGTTTAGCGCCGGCGCAAAATGTCCGCTCAATATGGGAAGAGGCGCAGGGTTCGCTGCGCCCGGGCGCTAGTTGGTTACCACCCCACTTCTCGGCCTCTTTAGGTGCTAATGGGTGGCGCAACCAAACGAATTTCTCCCCCAGAGAGTTAAATGATAGCAGTGCAGCAGAGAATAAGGTCAAAGCAGGGAATAATGGTAAAAAAATTTAAATTAAAGGTTTTTATCTGAATGCACGAAGCATTTGTAACAAGATAGATGAACTAATGGCACACATAGAGATAAATGGGTTTGATCTATTCACCATTACAGAGACGTGGTTGCAAGGAGGCCAAGGTTGGGAACTAAATGTTCCAGGTTACTTGACTTTTCAAAAAGACAGGCAGAATGGAAAAGGAGGGGGGTAGCCCTGATAATAAAGGATGACATAAGGACAGTAGCAAGAAAGGATCTCGGCTCGGAAGATCGGGAAGTAGAATCAGTATGGGATGAGATAAGGAATAACAAGGGGCAGAAAACACTGGTAGGAGTAATATATAGGCCCCCTAACAGTAGCTATGCCGTTGGACAGAATATTAATCAAGAAATAGTAGGAGCTTGCAACAAAGGTAATGCAATAATCTTGGGGGACTTTAATCTTCATATAGACTGGACAAATCAAATTGGCAAAGGTAGTCTGGAGGACGAGTTTATGGAATGCATTCAGAGCAGTTTCCTAGAACAATATGTCATGGAACCAACCAGGGAACAGGCTATTTTAGATCTTGTATTGTGTAATGAGACAGGGTTAATTAGCAATCTCATAGTAAAGGATCCTCTGGGGCAGAGTGATCATAACATGATAGAATTTCACATTAATTTTGAGAGTGACTTGCCTAAGTCCAAAACTAGAGTCTTAAACTTAAATAGGTATGAGGGGCGAGTTGGCTAAGGTAGCTTGGAAAAATAGATTAAAAGGTATGGCGGTAGATAAGCAGTAGCTAGCATTTAAAGAAATATTTAATAATTCTCAACAAAAATACATTCCATTGAGAAACAAAAGCTCCACGGGAAAAGTGATCCAACCGTGGCTAACTAAAGATGTTAAGAATAGCATTAGATTGAAAGAAGAAACTTACAATGTTGCAAAGAATAATAGTAAGCCTGAGGTTTGGGAGAGTTTCAGAAACCAGCAAAGGTTGACCAGAAAATTGATAAAAAGGGAAAAAATAGAATATGAGAGAAAACTAGCAAGAAATATAAAAGCAGATTGTAAGAGCTTCTACAAGCATATAAAAAGGAAGAGATTAGCAAAAGTAAATGTTGATCTCTTAGCGGCTGAGACAGGAGAAATTATTATGGGGAATAAGGAAATGGCAGAAACCTTAAACAAATATTTTGTATCTATCTTCACAGTAGAAGACACAAAAAGCATACCAAAAATGGTGGGGAACCAAGGGTCTAATGAGGATGAGGAACTTAACGTAATTAATATAAGTAGAGAAAAAGTACTAGCGAAACTAAAAGCTGACAAATTCCCTGGACCTGATGACCTACATCCTAGGGTTCTAAAAGAGGTGGCTGATGAAATAGTGGATGCATTGGTTTTGATCTTCCAAAATTCCCTAGATTCTAGAATGGTCCCAGCAGATTGGAAGGTCGCAAATGTAACACCGCTATTCAAGAAAGGAGGGAGAGAAAAAAACAGGGAACTACAGGCCAGTTAGCCTGACATCAGTCGTCGGGAAAATGCTGAAATCCATTGTTAAGGAATCGGTATCAGGGCATTTAGAAAATCATAACATGATTAGGCAGAGTCAACATGGTTTTATGAAAGGGAAATTGTATTTGACAAATTTATTAGAGTTTTTTGAGGATGTAACTAGCAGGGTAGATAAAGGGGAACCAGTGGATGTAATATATTTGGATTTCCAAAAGGCATTCGATAAGGTGCATCATAAAAGGTTATTGCACAAGATTAGGGCTCATGGGATGGGGGTAATATAGTAGCATGGATAGAGGACTGGTTAACGGACAGAAAACAGAGAGTAGGGATAAACAGATCTTTTTCAGGCTGGCAGGCTATAACTGGTAGGGTGCCGCAAGGATCAGTGTTGGGGCCTCAGCTATTTACAATCTATATTAATGACCTAGATGAAGGGACCGAGTGTAATGTATCCAAGTTTGCTGATGATACAAAGCTAGGTGCGACAGTAAACTGTGAGGAGAACACAAAGGCCGCAAATTTAATTCTGGAGTCGGGATGGGGGTGGGACAGCTGGCTTCTGGGTTCCGGTCCCGCTTCCAGCTGCATCTGCTCTGCAGATGTGATTTTCCCTTGATTGGCCTTGTTAAACCCGCCCTGCGGGCTTACCGGCCAATTAACAGGAAGCGGATCTGATGATGTTATTTGATGATGCATCATCTGCTGGTTTCCTTAAAGGGACCATGCACAATTTTATTTTGACAGTTAATCTATCAGTGTTTGACAGCATTGAGGTGCTGCAACACTGACAATCACTGCACAAAGGTGAACACTTGCACCCAGGCTCTCCAATGACTTCCTCCATATGCTTCTGCAGGGAGTCACTGTACGCAGGGAGGTTCTCTTCCCTTCCAAGGGTGGAAGAGAACTCCCAGGACACCAACTTACCTTGAACCTTCACCCAACCCTCTCTAACTACTTTATCACTTCCCCATCTCACCGGCCGCCCCTCACGCTCACCCTCATCCTACTGCAAGCATACCAACTAACAACACACAAGGGTAGGCACTTGAGAGGTATAGCCATTGTCCATGTGAAGTTTCTGGTAATGTGTTGTCATACAGTGTAATATCTTTTTCCAAAAGTGCCCCTTGTTGGACAGATCTGAGTGCACCTTGAGAAGTGTCTTACTGAGTTTCAGTGATTGTTCAGTCATAACTCCCCCCCACCGCCCCCGGCCCATACGCCTCCCCCCGCTATAGTGATGTGTGTATCACTGGCATCCAGGCCAGCAATTTTGTCAGGGCCTGATGCCTTGTGTCCTGTGCATCATCAGATGGGTGAGGAGGTTGGCGCTCCTGGTGCTGATGTTATGGCTGTTTGTGGTGCTGCCGTGCTGCTCTTCCTCCGAATCTTACAACCAGGATGAGAGGATGTAAATGGTTTCCATCCCATTGCTATAGATTTCAGTTGAAGCAAGAAGCTTGCAAGCACACACTCAAAGTGGCCTGAAATTATTCCAATCAGGTAACACTGCAGATGGGTGTCAGCTTGAACAGTCACAAGGTCAGTAGATTTGCAAAATCTTATCCCAAACCTCCAACAACAAAGTTGTTGCATTTGAATGTCAACCATGTTACAGGAGTGCTTTTAAAGTGCTGCACCAATGACTACAACTCATGTCCTCGAGAAACTCGTCTCCTTGCAGCTAGCGTGTTTCTGACAAGACGGGAAACAGGAACCAGAAGCATAAAAATGGAAAACCACTATCAAAATAGGATTAGCAAGGCAGTTAACAGGCTGTTAACTGCCTTACCTCCCTGTCCCGCCAGTTCCAGTTGGGTCAGTTGGGAACAGCTGACACGACACTCACGAAAATTGCGTGGGTGCGGGATGGAGGCGGGTTGGAGGTGAGATGGAGGCAGGTTGGGGCCGGGATAGAGGCAGGTTGGGGCCGGGATGGAGGCGGGTTGGGACCGGGATAGAGGCGGGTTGTGGCCGGGATGGAGGCGGGTGGGGGCCGGGATAGAGGCGGGTTGGGGCCGGGATGGAGGCGGGCTGGGGCCGGGATGGAGGCGGGTTGGGGCCGGGATGGAGGCGGGTTGGGGCCGGGATAGAGGCGGGCTGGGGCCGGGATGGAGGCGGGTTGGGGCCGGGATGGAGGCGGGTTGGGGCCGGGATAGAGGCGGGTTGTGGCCGGGATGGAGGTGGGCTGGGGCCGGGATGGAGGCGGGTTGTGGCCGGGATGGAGGCGGACTGGGGCCGGGATAGAGGCGGGTGGGGGCAGGATGGAGGCGGGCTGGGGCCGGGATGGAGGTGGGTTGTGGCTGGGATGGAGGCGGGCTGGGGCCGGGATAGAGGCGGGTGGGGGCGGGATGGAGGCGGGTGGGGGCAGGATGGAGGCGGGTTGAGTGTCTGAAGCCATTTTTTCCAATTTTCGCTGCCGACCCGCCTCCAAACCTGCCTCCTCAGGGCTGTTAAAATCCAGCCCACAGAGTCTGCAAAGGGATATCGATAGACTAAGTGAGTGGGGGGGAATTTCTTCACTCATAGGGTTGTGAATCTTTGGAATTCTCTGCCCCAGATGGCTGTGAATGCTGAGTCTTTGAGTATATTCAAGGCTGAGATAGATACATTTTTGGGCACTAAGGGAATCAAAGGATATGGAGATTAGACGGGAAAGTGGAGTTGAGGTCGATGATCAGCCATGATCTTATTGAATGGCGGAGCAGGCTCGAGGGGCAGTATGGCCTACTCCTGCTCCTGGGTGGGCGTGTGTGCTGTGAGGAGGATGCAGAGAAACTCCAGTATGATTTGGACAGGTTGGGTGATTGGGCAGATGCATGGCAGATGCAGCATAATGTGGATAAATGCGAGGTTATCCACTTTGGTGGCAAAAACTGGAAGGCAGATTATTATCTGAGCGGCAATAGATTGGGAAAAGGGGAAGTGCAACGAGACCTGGGTGTCCTTGTGCACCAGTCGCTGAAGGTAAGCATGCAGGTGCAGCAGGCAGTTAAGAAGGCAAATGGTATACTGGCATTCATAGCGAGAGGTTTCGAATACAGGAGCAAGGATGTTTTGCTGCAGTTGTACAGGGCCTTGGTGAGACCACACCTTGAGTATTGTGTGCAGTTTTGGTCGCCTTATCTGAGGAAGGATGTTCTTGCCATGGAGGGAGTGCAGCGAAGATTCACCAGACTGATACCTGGGATGGCAGGAATGACGTATGAAGAGAGATTGGGTCGATTCGGCTTATATTCGCTAGAGTTTAGAAGAATGAGAGGGGATCTCATTGAAACTTATAAAATTGTAACAGGCCTAGACAGACTAGATGCAGGAAGGCTGTTCCCGATGGCCGGGGAGTCCAGAACCAGGGGTTACAGTCTAAAGATAAGGGGTAACCAATTTAGGACTGAGATGAGGAGGAATTTCTTCACCCAGAGAGTGGTGAACCTGTGGAATTCTCTACCACAGAAGACAGTTGAGGCCAATTCATTAAATATATTCAAGAAGGAGTTAGATATATTTCTTAAAGCTAAAGGGATCAAGGGATATGGGGAGAAAGCAGGGACAGGGTACTGAATTTGGATGATCAGCCATGATCGCATTGAATGGCGGAGCAGGCTCGAGGGGCCGAATGGCCTACTCCTGCTCCTATCTTCTATGTTTCTATGTTCTTATGTTCTTATATGTGGATTGAATGCTGTGCCCTCATGTGTTCTGGAGGCAAAAAAATACCCTGTAATCTCTTGTACGATAGCAAATCGCAGCCCTGCCTTCGATCTAGTTCCTTTTCTCTCCAGTTTTGAAGAAGGGTCAAACCCGAAACGTCAACTCAAATTTCTCTCCACGGATGTTGCCTGACTTGCTGAGTTTTTCCAGCATTTTCTGTTGTTATCCCTGTAATCTCTTGCTGGGTACAGTAATATGCTTTGTCTTGTTTTACTTTTTCCCCTTTCTTTCCTAAAGGGGGTGGCTTCTGCTGGGTTGGGGTTCCACAGGTGCTGGCAGCTGTCTGTTTTTTCAGCTGTTTGGCTGTTCTTCATGTGTGAGCCTTGCCAGCCAGTATCAGGTTGCAATTCAGCCACTGGGAGAGGGATAACAAAGCTGTGCCTAATTCTTTCCTGGATGAACATCCACACACATGGACTTTGCAACAGGGGTCATTGGATACTGATCAATAGCAGGAGTCCTAGCTTCTCCCCCCTCACATGTCACAGCCCAGGGGCCCGATTGTAGGACCCCCAGCACCCACCCAGGTTAGAGATGAGGGCCGGAATTTTGCTTACCTGGGCGGGTCTGGTGCGGGCATGTGGCCATGGCGGGTCGCGACCCCACTGCTGGCTTCATACCATTGCTGAAAATGACTTTCCCTTAATAGGGCCTATTAATCCCGCCCGGCACATTACCCAGCCCAATGAAATGGTGCGGGTCTGGTGATGTCATTGATGACATGTTTTCAGCTGGGATCTTTAAAGGGGCCATGGCCACATTGGATTTGAATGTCAATGTAACATAATGCTGTCAGTGCACAACAGCATTGGAGTGCTGCAAACACTGACATATGCTTATGGAGGGAGTCAGAGCACGCAGGGAGATCCTCTTCCCTTCCAATGGGTGGTAGAGACCTCCCCAGGACATCAAAACAGCCTGGTTGGAGATTGCAGAGGGGGTCCCAAGCAGGGATGCGGTCAGGAGAATCTGGGTGCAGTGCTGCAACCATTTCAATTATCTCATTAGATCACAAAACTTGAGTACAAAGCCACACGCAACCCCATCCTGCTGTGCCTCTCATCACATCCCCATCACTCTGCCTTCCCTACCCTACTCCTGCACATCCTTACTCACACCAACTTACCTTGCACCTCCACCCATTCCTCTCTATCTACATTATCACTTCCCCATCTCACTAGGCACCCCTCACACTCACCCTCATCCTCGTGCAATCATACCAACTAACAACACACAAGGAGGCCACTTGGCTTGGGCACCCCACTCCATCATAGTCACCCTCTAAAGATCAACCCATCCATTCCTTACACTCATTCCATCACTCTCATTCAACTTTCTCTTCTTTCCCTCCTTACAGGAAAAGAGAGCCCAAAAATAAGAGGGAGAGAGAGAGAACCAGCGGTGGCCCTCAATCATTTGCAAACCTTATAACAGCAGAGGAGGCTGCTTTAAAAATATCTCGAGTTGCCGAGCAGCTGGAGGTGGGAGATGGTGAGGGGGACATCTCAGCAACCTGGTGACAGAATTACATATCATCCAGCTACATGTCATACATCAGTCACTCATATGGGCACTGATGTCGGCAGCCATTGAATGGTCATCATGTGCATAATGGTATCTGTACCCACTCTTCATATGACATAACTAACTCATCTCTTTACTCTCCCACAGGTCCATCAAGAGCCCCCCAACCCCCTCTCCTCCCTCCATTATCCAGGAGGAAGAGGAGCCTCCAGCCTCTGAGGGCGCACTATCACCAGATATAAGTGCACCCAGCACCAGCGCAGACACGCACACCTTAGGGGGTGCCTCACAAGATAGAGTAGTGTTGTCACCTGGTGTCTCACAACTCACGGAGGGCGCAGGACACTCCTAGCTCTGCTCAGCTGCATGCAGACGCTGAGCCTCAGGGGCCATCCAGAAAGAGGGCGACCCTGGAGGTGCAGGAAGAAATGCAGGGGGCTCTGACAGGTTTTGCGAGCGTGATGTCTGCAAATGTTCAGAGAATGGAGGTGTCCATCTCCGACATGAGCACCACTGTGTCGCAGGTGATGGTGACTGTAGGCTCTTCCATGGAAAGGATGGCTACCTGCATGGAACAACTGATGCACCACTTACAGGAGCACATGGTCTCTATGGAGAATAAATGGCTATCTATGGAGAATAGATGGCTATCTATAGATGGCAGAGGCTCATAGACCTCCTGTCTAGGAGGGATATCAGTGTAGACGTGGGTCCTCATGGCCCCACTGATGTGCAGCAAGGTGCTTTCCAGCTCCTTGGCAGCAGGGAAGTGAGCAGGCTGCCTCTACCTCTGCTGAAGCCACAGGGCTAGCACCTTGTAGAAGCACATGGAAGAGAAAGATGGCACACAAGTAGATTCACAAGGGTAGCCACTTGTGTGTTTTATCCAATGTTTATGTCAAGTTTGCATTAATGTGCTGTCAAACATAAAAATCTTTATTTTCAACACTTTCCGGTCTTGGACAGATTTGTGTGCACCTTTGTAAGTGGCTTAGTGAGTTGCAGTGAATGGTGAGACATAATGGTACCTCCAGCAATGGTGGCAAGTGTGAAAGGAATGGCTTGGTCATTGCAGGGATGCTTTATGGTGTTGGTGTGGGGTGATACCAACATGGCGCATCATGTGGCAGCCATATGGGTTTACAGCATCAAGTGAAGTAAATCTGACCATGATGATGTCATCTCTGGCCTCCCGGGCAGCAATGTGCTTGGGTGCTGATGCCCTCTGTCCTGTGCAGCATCAGGTGATTGCAGAGAACATTGGTGGTGTTGTTGTTGGTGCTGCTGGTGTGCCTGGTGCTGCTGGTGTTGGGGCTCATCATGGTCAGATTCTGAGGACCAAGGTGAGAACGTATAAACGGCTCCCATGCTGATGGAATAGATGGCAGGTGAAGTAGAGGTGACAGAAGCAATCTGTCAATGGTGAGAGAGGTCCTTCCAATGAGGTGACACTGGATGGAGACTTTGCTGGAAAGACTGCAGCCTGCAGAATCTGCCTGAGGAAAATGATCATCTGTCAGGTGGGAGCTTTTATACTACATTTGATGCTGTCAACTTATCAGCTGGAGCAATGGCCACTGACCTCCCGCCTCAGGTTAACAGACATGGTTCCCAAGCAGCGTGTTTCCCGTGGCCATCCAGTTCAATTTAAAAGGTAAGGTTAAAACCACTCTTAAGGGTCTGACAATTAGCTACTAATAATTTAAATTGGGTCGCCTGCCTCTTTCGGTTGGGTCGGGTCTGTGCTGACAAATGCGCCTGGGAGAAAGGCGCATGGGAGCGGGATGACAGCGGGTTCCCGACCCACGCCCAAAAATAACAACTTTCCCACCGACCCGCCCCGATCGTGCCCGCTACCACCCCGGAAAATTCTGTCCGAGTTATCTCAGCACAGACCTTCTAGTACAGCTCTCTACCACATCAGGTGGTGACATTTTCCAGTAAAGCAGCCTCATGTTTTGTTTTGACTGAAAGTACAAATATTTTTGGTCCATATTTTGCTGTCAAAATAACGGTGCGGTTAATGGCGCTTACTATTATTTATGCATAAATGGTAAAGCAACTTCAGGCGAGGTGCAGGTGTGTGGCTAAACTCAAATATCCAAAAGTTGCTGTCCGAGTTGAGCTGTTAACTTCGCGAAAATGGTGTCTCGTTCTCTGCCTCACCATTGAAATGCATCGACTGCCGCGAAGTTGATGTATTTGCGTTATAGATACGAACACAGAAATTTAAGTCTTGTCATATTAATTGTTATTGGAGATTTTAAAATGTCAAATTTTAAATTATTTTTTTTTACTTTTCCTGTCTCTTTTTTCTCTCTCTCTTAATCCAATCTTAGTTTCCCTCTCTTTATTTCTCTTTCTGTACCTTACATTGAATTCGCCCTCCTTCTCCATTCTTCCACTGTCTATTTCTCAATCCTTCGATCTGATTGCTTAAGGAGATACACAGTTGCGTACTCTGTTCACTCAGGACCCAGATGCCCTGTTTCGCTCGCTGCACCGTTATCAGCTCGCACTTTCAGCAACTTGGTGAGTGAAAGTGTTTTGAGCTGAAGGGTGTTGGGGCAAGTCTAACTAATGGCAGATGCCGGTAGATGCTCTGCCACTGCAAAATCTGGCCCATAATATTGTACATAATTTAGAAGAATTAATCATATCCTATGGCTATGTTTTAAATAAACAGATTTATTTATACAAAATACCAGACTTTAGTTGAGTTTTGAATGGTGCAGACATCAAGTACAGTAAATTGGGCAGCTGAGCCTTCCTTGAACTCTTTTTATGGTTTCCTGCTCATGTCCAAATTCACAGCTCAGTGCCCGCTGACTGGCGAAGATGAAGTTGTGTTTCACTTGTGCAATTACAAGCTGTTTTTGGAATGGCACAAATAATACCCATTGCATTTAATTGGAGGAACAGACTCTGGGTAAAAGTTAACTTCTAGCCAATAAAGTATCTGAGGTGGTTTTGTTGTTAAATATTAATGTTGCAATAATACAGCTACATAAATATTAGAAATAGGTTTATTATTGTAATATTAACCACAACCTACTAAAATGCTAAAAATAAAATTGTAACTAGAAATAGCTTAAATGCTTGTGCTTGCTTTGAAGTCCACCTTTTCTTCATATTCTTTGACTGATATGATCCATTGTAGCTTTTCTGGTTCGTTCTTATTTATTCTTTAAGTTAACAGTCATTCACTTACCTCAATGGTCTACATGCTGCAAAAAATCCATTTTCGAGGTGGAAGCAACTTCAAAAAAATTGCCACTTGGCTAGAAACTGGCTTCAAGGGCTGTTTTCCAGCCAATTGAAAGACAAAATTCTCAAGATCAACATAGTTCTGTCAGGGACTTGAGTAAAAAAGAAGGACTTGCATTTATATAGCACCTTTCCTGACCACCGGACGCCCATCAGATCAGTGTTTGTTGTAATTCTCTGCGTTCAAATGGGAAGGGACGGTGGCATAGTGGTTAGCACTGTTGCCTCACAGCGCCAGGGACCCGGGTTCGAATCCGGCCTCGGGTGACTGTCTGTGTGGAGTTTGCACATTCTCCCCGTGTTTGCGTGGGTTTTCTCCGGGTGCTCCGGTTTCCTCCCACAGTCCAAAGATGTGCGGGTTAGGTTGATTGGCTATGATAAATTGACCCTTAGTGTTAGGGGGATTAAATACGTGGGGTTACGGGGATAGGGTGGGATATGTGTTGGTGTAGGGGTTACGGGGATCGGGTGGGATATGTGTCGGTGCAGGCTCGATGGGCCGAAATGGCCTCTATCTGCACTGTGGGGTTTCTGTGATTCTGTGATTCTGTGACTGCTGACTGAGTGTACTTGTTGACAGTTCTCGGATGGGAAGGGACTGCTGACTGAGTGTACTTGTTGACAGCTCTCGGATGGGAAGGGACTGCTGACTGCGTGTACTTGTTGACAGCTCTCGGATGGGAAGGGACTGCTGACTGCATGTACTTGGTGACAGTTCTCGGATGGGAAGGGACTGCTGACTGAGTGTACTTGTTGACAGCGATCAAATGGGAAGGGACTGCTGACTGAGTGTACTTGTTGACAGCTCTCGGATGGGAAGGGACTGCTGACTGCGTGTACTTGTTGACAGTTCTCGGATGGGAAGGGACTGCTGACTGAGTGTACTTGTTGACAGCTCTCGGATGGGAAGGGACTGCTGACTGCGTGTACTTGTTGACAGCTCTCGGATGGGAAGGGACTGCTGACTGCATGTACTTGGTGACAGTTCTCGGATGGGAAGGGACTGCTGACTGAGTGTACTTGTTGACAGCGATCAAATGGGAAGGGACTGCTGACTGAGTGTACTTGTTGACAGTTCTCAGATGGGAAGGGACTGCTGACTGCGTGTACTTGTTGACAGCTCTCGGATGGGAAGGGACTGCTGACTGCGTGTACTTGTTGACAGCGATCAAATGGGAAGGGACTGCTGACTGAGTGTACTTGTTGACAGTTCTCGGATGGGAAGGGACTGCTGACTGCGTGTACTTGTTGACAGCTCTCGGATGGGAAGGGACTGCTGACTGCGTGTACTTGTTGACAGTTCTCGGATGGGAAGGGACTGCTGACTGAGTGTACTTGTTGACAGCTCTCGGATGGGAAGGGACTGCTGACTGCGTGTACTTGTTGACAGCTCTCGGATGGGAAGGGACTGCTGACTGCATGTACTTGGTGACAGTTCTCGGATGGGAAGGGACTGCTGACTGAGTGTACTTGTTGACAGCGATCAAATGGGAAGGGACTGCTGACTGAGTGTACTTGTTGACAGTTCTCAGATGGGAAGGGACTGCTGACTGCGTGTACTTGTTGACAGCTCTCGGATGGGAAGGGACTGCTGACTGCGTGTACTTGTTGACAGCGATCAAATGGGAAGGGACTGCTGACTGAGTGTACTTGTTGACAGTTCTCGGATGGGAAGGGACTGCTGACTGCGTGTACTTGTTGACAGCTCTCGGATGGGAAGGGACTGCTGACTGCGTGTACTTGTTGACAGTTCTCGGATGGGAAGGGACTGCTGACTGAGTGTACTTGTTGACAGCTCTCGGATGGGAAGGGACTGCTGACTGAGTGTACTTGTTGACAGCTCTCGGATGGGAAGGGACTGCTGACTGCGTGTACTTGTTGACAGCTCTCGGATGGGAAGGGACTGCTGACTGAGTGTACTTGTTGACAGCGTTCAAATGGGAAGGGACTGCTGACTGAGTGTACTTGTTGACAGCTCTCGGATGGGAAGGGACTGCTGACTGCGTGTACTTGTTGACAGCTCTCGGATGGGAAGGGACTGCTGACTGCGTGTACTTGTTGACAGCGTTCAAATGGGAAGGGACTGCTGACTGAGTGTACTTGTTGACAGCTCTCGGATGGGAAGGGACTGCTGACTGAGTGTACTTGTTGACAGCTCTCGGATGGGAAGGGACTGCTGACTGCGTGTACTTGTTGACAGCGTTCAAATGGGAAGGGACTGCTGACTGAGTGTACTTGTTGACAGCTCTCGGATGGGAAGGGACTGCTGACTGAGTGTACTTGTTGACAGCTCTCGGATGGGAAGGGACTGCTGACTGAGTGTACTTGTTGACAGCTCTCGGATGGGAAGGGACTGCTGACTGAGTGTACTTGTTGACAGCTCTCGGATGGGAAGGGACTGCTGACTGCGTGTACTTGTTGACAGCGTTCAAATGGGAAGGGACTGCTGACTGCGTGTACTTGTTGACAGCTCTCGGAGGGGAAGGGACTGCTGACTGAGTGTACTTGTTGACAGCTCTCGGAGGGGAAGGGACTGCTGACTGAGTGTACTTGTTGACAGCTCTCGGAGGGGAAGGGACTGCTGACTGAGTGTACTTGTTGACAGCTCTCGGATGCTCCTAAAGCTGATGGTTAATATATTTTGCTGCCACCCATTTTGCATCACCCCCATCAAGTCAAAACGGAGACTTTTGAGACAGGCTGAGGCCCTAAGGTAAAAGTTTTAAGCCCCCATTAAAAGACACAAATGACAATTCAGTGGGTCAATTTAATCTTGTTATTGTGAAATATATACCTTTTAATTTAAAACCTTATTTTGTAAATAAGATATTTCAGTTACCCAGGGAAAAGGTCAGATATTTTTTCCCAAAAATACAGTTCTGAGTGCTCGCAATTCGTAAGAGGTTATGATGATGCAGGGGCCGGGGACAGAATTCTCCCCAGAGATAGTGAAGTTAATGAGCTTTTTATTGGTTCCTGGAAAAAATCGTGTGTTGACAGATAAATAAACAAATATCACAATTTCACAAATAAATGTCTGCGTGTCATATGGGGAAGCAGCTCTTAACCTTTACTCTCTACAAAAGGCAAAATACTGCGGATGCTGGAAACCTGCAATATAAACAGGAAATGCTGGAAATACTCAGCAGGTCAGATGGCATCTGTGGAGAGAGAGAGTTAATATTTCATTAGAACTGGAAAATGTTACAGATTTAACAGGTTTTAAGCAAGTACAGAGGCAGAGAAAGGGGGAAAGAGTGGGAAGGGGATTTATTGTCTATCTGTTTAAGTGTGCATTTTTGTAGCAAACACCAAGAAATACTGGTGGTCGATGTTGCTGCTGCTCCACTTTTTCCTGCACTTCTTGCTACCCAGGTGGTGGTAAAGGCTGGTCCCTCATTATTGTGAAGTTACGCAGCACATGACCACAAAACTGGATACATGGTCAGGGCTGTACTGCAAAGCTGCTCCCAAATGGTCCAGGCAGCGGAAGCGATGATATTTCTGGAGGCAACATGGCTCTTGTTGTAGGCCACCTCGGCACCTGTGCTCGGGCTCCTGAGCCATGTCTAAAGGGGATACTCCTTGTTACCCAGTAGCCAGCCTGTGACCTGAAGGCCTGGTTGGAATAAAGGCGCACAGTGGCCTGTAGTGTAGGTGTCCCACCTGCTGTAGAGACGTCCCGGATACAGCAGTGCGCAGCAAACTGGGGGATGTCTCGAATGTCACCTGCTGCAGCTTGGAAGGAGCCTGTTGCATGAAAGTTAAGGGCCACAGTGACCCTGACAGCCACAGGGAGTGCTGTCCATGTCTTGGTTTGAGGTGCGAGTTGTGGCTGCAGCAAGTGACATAGCTTGGTGACAGCCTCCTTACTGAAGTGAAGGTGCCTGATTCATTGCTTCTCAGTGAAGGTAAGGTAGGAGAAGTGCTCCCTGAAGACCTGCAGCATGTATGGTCTCCTATGCAAGGCCCTCCTCCTCCCTCTTCTACCAGCTGCTCTTGCTCTTTCCCGACTCTTTTGCTGCTCCCTCTCATCCTCCAACCTCAAAGGCAGACCTACCAGACCACCTGTGACTACAATAAAACTGTTTTGAAGGCAGATAAAAGCAGTTCAGCAAAGGCGGCAGAAGTTAGAAGTTTGTTGTAGAAGACAGAAAATAGGCTGAAAAAGGCCCACAAGTTAACTAGTAGCCTAACAAAACAAACCAGCAACTAACCTGTATGGAGGGGATGAGCCCTTTAAGTAGTGCTGCAGAAGCGTCTTTGCTGCCTGTTAGTGGCATGATTTGCTGGGCAGTTTATCACATGGCGATTCAGGAACTGGGACAGCCCAATTTCAAGAAAAAGTCCTACAACAAGCCCCTTATTTAAATATTATAATGAGCCTTTTACATGCTCTGAACGCCTATGGAGGCACCCAATCCAATATGGCGGGCAGCGCACTTTTGGCACAGAACTAACGTGCACACGCTGCACGCCACTCATGCTCTCCCCCATCAGGAGGTGTCTGTCTTTAAAATATGGGGCAGAATTCTGGTGTAGCCAGCTCCTGCCTCATTTTCCAGCCTCCAGCCAGGAGTTCTGCCAAGATTTCATTTGATCAGAATTTTGGGGCCAATGTTCTTATGTATAAAACATCATGAGCCAATCTGAGTAGCCTTGCTGCTTTGGAAAGACTGAACAAAAGCTCCTATTCACTCTTGAAGATTGATTATATGCTTTTTTCTGCAGTCAGGATAATGTGGTGATGCAAGATGAGTACATGGTCTGAACTAATGTAGTTGAAAAGTAAGTAGGAATATGCTCTCAGTACTTCAAAAGTGAATTAAAATGTGCATTGGTTTTTAATCCTTTAATCAGTTGTCAAGCAGATTTTTTCTCAAAACATTTTGTATTGGTTAGAATGAAGATGTATTTCAAAACATATATTCTAAGGTATACAATCATAGAATAGCACAGCGCAGAAGGAGGCCATTCAGCCCATCGAGCCTGGAAGATTGTGGCCAGCACCTCCGCAATTTCTACTCTTACCTTCCCTCATTAACCTAGGATGCATCCCATGAGGACTGGGTGACTTACCCATTTTAAGCAATGCCAGCTTTTCTAGTACTGTACCTCCTCTTTATTTATTTTTATCTCTTCCAGTATCCCGGCAACCTCCTCATTTGCTGTAGCTTTGGCAAAATGCACTTCCTTGGTAAACACCGATGCAAAGTATTCAATTAGTATCTCAGCCATGCCTTTCACCTCCCCCAATAGATCTCTATTTTGGTCCCTAATCAGCCCCACCGCTCCCCTGACAACCCTTTTACTGTTAATATGCCTGTAGAAGACCTTTGCATTCCCTTTTATGTTAGCCGCCAATCTATTCTCGTACTGTCTCTTTGCCCCTCTTATTTCTTTATTCACTTCTCCTCTGTACTTTTTATATTCAGCCTGATTCTCCCTTGTATTATCAAGCTGACATCTTTCATATGCCCCCTTTTTCTGCCTCATCCTACTCTTTCAGGGAGCTCTTGCTTTCTGGGTAACAAGGAGTATCCCTCACTTTCCCCTGTGTATTAATGCTCCTAGACTGTACCCGAATCATCTTCTCTGTAAAGGCCACCCATTGCTCCATTACTTTTCTGTCTGCCAGTCTTTGACTCCAATTTCCTCTTCAATTCGTTGAAATTAGCCCTCCTCCAGTTAAGTATTTTTATTCTAGATTGCTCCTTGTCCTTCTCTATCACTAATCTAAACCTTATGCTACTATGATCACTATTACCGAGATGCTCCCCTACAGTGACATTGTCCATTTGGCCCACTTCATTCCCCAGGTCTAGATCCAGCAATGCCTCCTTCTTCTTTGGGTAGGAAACATACTGATCAAGAAAATTCTCCTGAACACACTTCAGAAATTCCTCCCCCTCTCTGACCTTACCACAATCATTGCCCCATTCAAAAGTGGGGTAGTTAAAGCCTCCCATTATCATTACTCTATTGTTCTTGCACCTCTCAGTAATTTCTTTGCAAATCTGCTCCTCTATCTCCTTCCCACTATTTGGTGACCTATAAAATACACCAAGTAGTGTAATAGCTCCTCTATTGTTTCTCAACTCCAACTAAGTAGATTATGTCTTTGACCCCTCAAGGACATTCTCTTTTTCTAGCATTGTAATACTTTTCTTAATCAAAACTGCTACCACTCCTTTTTTTCCTTCCCTATCTTTCCTGAATACATTGTACCCAGGAATATTAAGCATCCAATCCTCCCCTTTTTTGAGCCAGGTTTCCGTTATCGCCACTACATTATATTCCTACGTGGTTATTTGCGCCTGCAGCTCACCAACCTTATTAATCACACTTTGTGCATTTACACACATCACTCCAAACCTAACTTAGACTTCTTTGTATTTTCTATAATCCCACCTAAATCTGTATTATTTCTAACTATAACGGTCTCTCCCAGTCCTCTGTGCACCTTGCTTTGTTACTCTCCTCTTCCCCTTTTGTTGGTCTCCCTTGCAACATACCATCCCTGACTGAAAGATAGGGAAGCACTTGCTCCTGTCTCTGCTGTATTGTTCTACGATTGACCACTAGGAGTCTGGTGTTGCTATTAGCGCTTTAATGGGAGGTTCATGAACTACATATTGGAAGCAATACTTAAGAATATAAATGGCATCCTGAAAATTGGAACGTTCTGACAAGTTTTGGGTCTTGATGAAAGCATGGTGATACAAGAAAATGTTTAAGAACAGTCTGAATGGACTCATTCCTCTAGTTTTGCTTGGGGAAATCTACCCTGTTATGGCACAGCTAAGATCACAAATGTAGCAGGTGGGGAACTGCAGGTACTGATCTGCTTTGTACCACTTTGCGGTACAATAAGTTTGGGCTTTAGTGTTCTGTGCTTTTGCTGACCATGTTGAACTTTCCCAGGAAATGTTCAAGTCCCAGCATGGATTGGTAAAATGCAGGCTCACGCCTAAAATTCACCTTATGCTAAGTTCAGAATCTCAATTGGATTACTGGGGCGGTGATTTATTGTCCCACAGGGAGAGATGAAAAATGGAATTATGACTCATCCTGCCTGTTTGCACACCTGTGATTTACAAGTCAAGACTGACATAGCTTGGTCCTGAGAATTTACCACCTGCTCTTGGTGAGGTAATGGCAACTAATATGGGGTGGGAGAATAAAGTAATGCAAAAAAATCTAAGTTAAATGCCATCTGATCTTAGTGTCCAAAAATGTTGAAGTTGACACATGAGAAAATTTCAGCCCTTTTCTAATTGTGACAAAAGTGAAACATTTTTGTTTGTTTTGATTTGGTCTCTTTAAATCCAGTTATAATACTCCAGGGGCTGGATTTTCTCAGGCCCAAGGAGGCGGGTATGGAGGCGGGACTGTCGGGAAAGTTGCAGAATTTGCGGGCGGATGGTAAACCCGCCCCCAACCCGCCTCTGTGCCCTCTTGCCAGGAGGCGGGAAGCCGCCTGGCCCCGGGTCCCGTCTCCTGGGAGGCGGGAAAGGGATTAAAGCCTATTAACTGCCTATTAACAGGTAGTTAACAGGCAGAAAATAGGATTATCCCCATTTTTGACACTGAAGTGCGGGCTTCCCGACCTGGGGTAACCCCGCCAGGGTGTAGGAGATGAAGAGGTCTGTGGGGGTCGGAGCGGCCTGAAAGTGCGATGTAGAGGTGAGTGATGGGTGCAAGTGTGGAGTGGTAAGTATGTGAGGTAAGTGTAGAGTGTTAGAAAATGTTAACTTACGTTTGTTTCTACCTACAGCCTTCAGCTGCTGTGGAGCCGTAGTCCCCGACATCTCCATTGTAGAGATCACAGACTAGCTGTTGGATCCTCCGACCCAACAGCCAGGTGATTTCTGCAAAGTTGAAAGATTTGATGAGTCCTGAACACAAGGACTCATCAAACTACACAGAATGTCAGTGTTTGACAGCTTCACAGAGCTGTCAAACGATGACATTTCTTCTTTCAAAAGTTCTTGACAGATGACACGTCATACGTTGATGTTCTCTGTCACTGACGTCCCCCAAATTGGCCTGCTGAGCCCACTGGGCGGGCTTAACAAGGTCAATCAGGGGAAAATCCCGCTGGTTGGCCAGAAGCTGATGGAGGCAGGATTGAAAGCCGGCAAGCAGCAGTCACGCCTCCAAAAGCTTCCCAATGACAAAATCCTGCCCCAGGTGTTTCACAGAGAGCTCAGGCAAGACCTTGTACCAAGTTTCCCCTGATATAATGTATATTTCTCCTTTTCAAGAATGTATCCAATTCCCACATCTTGCCCTTAATCTCCCCATGAGTTTCATGAAATTGCTGCATTTACGCATTAATTGCCAATTAAACTCACTGCAGAAAGTTAGGGCTGCTACTTTATCGTGTAAGGACCTTTTTAATGACGAGATTTATGTTCGAGTGCAAGGCCACTCAACCTCTCCATTTTAAAAATGTCAAATGTATTTTTTTCTTACTTTTCTTTTCTGCCTCTCTTTCCCTCTATTTATTTCTCTTTCTGTAACAAATTTGACTCTAATTCATCCTATTTCCATCTCCGTCATTCCTCTGTTTCTTTCTCTATGCTTAAATCTCATCGGTTAAGGAGATACAATGTGGGGAGAGGAACTGTTCAAATTTAACCAATGCCATGTGATTGTTTCAGTTTGTATATGATTGACAATGCCTCTTTAAATCTCAGAAGTCAGGTTTTCAAAATGCAAGAAGTCCCAGTAACTCTTTTTTGTAAGGTGAAAGAAGAGCGGAGAGGTACTCATCAAGGACAGAGAGGCAGTCAGTGCCTGCTGGAAGGAACACTTCGAAGATCTCCTTAACCGAGACTCTAAGTTTGACGCGAGTGTCCTCAACTCTATCCCGCAGCATGCTACCCGCCACCACCTCAGCACAACCCCAGCCCGGCATGAGGTTGAAAAGGCCACCCGACAACTGAAGAACAATAAGGCCTCAGGAGCAGATGGAATCCCCATAAGGCACTAAAGCATGGCGGAGAAGCACTATTGGTGCGAATACATGAACTAATTTCTGTTATTTGGAAGGAGGAGAGCATGCCAGGGGATCTCGGAGATGCCGTAATCGTGACCATCTTCAAGAAAGGTGACAAGTCTGATTGCGGTAACTACACAGGAGTCTCCCTGTTGTCTGCCACAGGGAAAGTCATCGCAAGAATCCTCCTTAATCGCCTTCTCCCAGTGGCTGAAGAGCTCCTCCCAGAGTCGCAATGCAGATTCCGCCCACTAAGGGGCACAATGGACATAATCTTCACCGCGCGTCAACTACAAGAGAAATGCAGGGAACAGCACCAACCGCTGTACATGGCCTTCTTTGACCTCACAAAAGGCCTTCGAAACCATCAACCGTGTGGGATTATGGAATGTCCTCCTCAAATTCGGCTGCCCTCAAAAGTTTGTCACCATCCTCCGCCTGCTTCACGATGCCATGCAAGCCGTGATCCTGACCAACGGATCCACCACAGACCCAATTCACATATGGACCGGGGTCAAGCAAGGCTGTGTCATTGCACCAGCGCTCTTCTCAATCTTCCTGGCTGCAATGCTCCACCTCACGCTCAGTAAGCTCTCCGCTGGAGTGGAGCTAATCTACAGAACAAACGGGAAACTGTTCAACCTCCGTCGCCTCCAGTCCAGATCCAAGGTCATCCCATCCTCTGTCATCGAATTACAGTATGCAGATGACACTTGCGTCTGCGCACACTCTGAGGCCGAACTCCAAACCATCATCAACACCTTCACCGAAGCGTACGAGAGCATGGGCCTTACACTAAACATCCGTAAGAGAAAGGTCCTCTACCAACCTACCCCCGCCTCACAGTACTGCTCCCCGATTATCAAAATCCATGATGAGGCCTTGGACAACGTGGACCACTTTCCATACCTCGGGAGCCTACTGTCAACAAGGGCAGACGTCGAAAACAAAGTCCAACACCGCCTTCAGTGTGCCAGTGCAACCTTCGGTCGCCTGAGGAAGAGAGTGTTTGAAGACCAGGACCTCAAACCCAGCACCAAGCTCATGGTCTACAGAATAGTATTGATACCAGCCCTCCTGTATGCTTCAGAGACATGGACCATGTACAGCAGGCACCTCAAAGCACTGGAGAGGTACCACCAACTCTGCCTCCACAAGACCCTGCAAATCCATTGGCAGGATAGGCACACCAACGTCAGTGTCTCACTCAGGCCAACATCCCCAGCATCGCTTTGACCATGCTTGATCAGCGCCGAAGGACAGACCACATCGTCCGCAGGCCCGATACGAGACTCCCAAAACAAGCGCTCTACTCGGAGCTCCGACACGGCAAGAGAGCCCCAGGTGGGCAGAGGAAACGCTTCAAGGACACCCTCAAAGCCTCCTTGAAAAAGTGCAACAACCCCACCGACACCTGGGAATCCCTGGCCCAAGGCCGCACAAAGTGGAGGAGAAGCATCCGGGAAGGCACCGAACACCTTGAGTCTCATCGCCGGGAGCAAATGGAAGCCAAGCGCAAACAGCGGAAGGAGTGCACATCAACCCATGCACCTCACCCACCCGCCCCTTCAACCACCGTCTGCCCCACCTGTGACAGAGGCTGTAGGTCCCACATTGGACTCATCAGTCACCTGAGAACTCATTTTTAGTGTGGAAGCAAGTCATCCTCAGTTTCAAGAGACTGCCTAAGAAGAAGGAGAAGAAGAGATTGGCCCGGAATTTGTGGTCAGCGGCAAAGCAACAGCGCTCGCTGCTGACCTATAAGAAAGCTGCCCACAAAGATCTAGCAATCTCTGTGGTGTGACTATCACCTTTCCCGACGTTAGTTTGAATCTGACGCCAAATCAAGCAAATCTCCAGCATCCAGCAACAGTGATGTCATCAAGCAGGCTGAGCATCCAATCACATTGAACAATTCTTACAGACTGCAAACCAGGAAGTAAAATGCACAGATTATAATTTACTTTTTATAAATTTTAGAGAGCGAAATAAAAAGTAGGACATTCACATAGGATGAAGGTAGAAGCTGAAATATCATAAACTATTTAAAAAATATATATATTATATTAAAAACCACATAATTCTTATCATATTAATGGAAAAATTGACATTACAAAAATATAAAATTACTTTTTCAGGCCAGAACGGTTGTTCAGCAGTCAATACGCTATTACAAACCCAGTTACACCTCTTTCAACAAGGCTTAACTTTTTAGGGTTTTTTCTAATAGCGATATTCCAGCGTAATAGGGGAAGTTTTTGTCAGGAACTGCATTTCAGTGTAATTTGAATTGATAGCTGGCTCCGGAGAGTTCCACAGCACAGCCAATGGAGAAGCATAGAATCACTGACAGCAACTTCTGGAATTCCGTGCTGATTTGCGCATGTGCTGACCCCAGAAGCTGCTGTCACTTTCAGAGAAGTAATGACGGCAAACGCTGACAGTTTCGCTGTCATTACCACCGCAAAATCGTTGTTGGGGAAGGGGAGTGAAGAGCTTTACTTTGCACTTAGCTGTCCTATACCAACCTGGGAGTGCTCAATGCTGACATAGGAGGACAGGAATGGAATAAATGTTCCATTCTTCAGTACTGCCATTGTTTACCATAGCGGATACTAAAATTCTCTTAAAATATAATTGTAATTTGTAACAGATGCTGCCTGACCTGCCGCGTATTTCCAGCATTTTCTGTTTTTATCTTTTGTTGTGCTAGAATTCCAAAAGTGGGAGAAGTGGTGTATGAAACCTTTTCTGCTTGCATTGTTTGTAGACTTTTTGGATTTATGCAGGATGTTGTGTTCAGCTAACAAGTGTATTGGATAAACTTGAAGGGTATAGCTTATGCACAAGTAACTCTTGTGCAACTCCAATCACATTCTGGTGGAGAATTTATGACAATTTATGACCTCTTCAAAGTTGACTTTAAGTGTAGAGAGGAAACAAGAGATGGGATGTCATTGCATTTTGCTAAACAAAGCTATAATACTCCATCACCAGGGAACAATAAGTATTGAAGAGCACTGGAGTTGCTGATGCTGGTAAGTAGGGCCAAGCATTCTTGAGATTCAACTCTTGCAGATTAAGGTGATAATCAAACCAAGGGGCCGAGTGTTTTTATTAATCTATATGTATGGGCGACATCATGGTCAATCTTTCTTGGCAGAATTGGAAGCACATTGGTTTTCTCAGTTCTGAAGATACTGTATTATTTGTCCACCCCAGTCCAATTGTGCCTTTTGTCTGAAATAATGTGGAGTTAACCACTGAGCAGAAGGTAGTTTTATGCAAAACGAAAACAGCAAGTATTGATGAAGAGTTACTTTCTTGAGGGAGTCCTGTGTAGGAGGAATTACATATTTGGCTCAGCAGTTCTTCGAGAGATATAGAACATAAAAAGTTCACTCGGCCTGTCGAAGCTCATCCCTCCAGTACCCCAATTCTCACATTATAGCATCCAGTTCCTTTCTGCACATTCTTAATGGTTTTGCTCTGATACACTGCCTGTCAAGTTGTTTCAAGTATTTATCACCCTTTGAGTGAAAAAATCTTCCTAATATCATCCATTTCAAATTCATTTTTCACTATTTAATATTAGTCCCTGTATCTACTGTTCTGGCTTATTTTAATAAAATATTCTGGGTTTACCTTGTTTATACAATTTAATATTTATATACCTCAATAAGATTCCCTTACAATAGCCATTCTTCTAAACTATAGAGATTCAATTTCTCTAAATTTACCTCATCCTCTTTGCACTCAGGAATAGCTTAGCAGCTCTTCACTGCATCCTCTCCAGTATATGTGTATCTTTTTATGAGGTGGTGAGTAGAATTGACCATGATACTTCAAGTGCAATCTGATCAATACATTGTAAAGCCTTAGTATGCCTTCAGAGGCTTGACTATATATTTGAACATTCTATTTGCTTTTTCAATTGTCTCTCCACATTGGTTAAAAATTGAAAGTGATGAATCCTCTTATCCCTTTCAAAGTCTCCCCTTGTGTACTCAGTTCTCTTCATTACACACTTATAATGCACATTTGTTTCAGCCAGTGTGCAAGGTTGAAATAACCACTGATATAAGTTAAATTTCATTTGCCTAATTGCATTTTTAAAATTCATTCTCGGGTTGTGAGCATCAGTGGCAAGACTGGCAATTATTGCCCATACCTAGTTGCCCTGAGAAGGGGGTGGTGGGCCACCTCTTGAATCATTGCATCCTTGTTGTGATGATGTTCCCAAAATGCTATTAATTAGGGAGTTCCATTTTTGACTCACCCAATGACAATGAAGGAACAGCGATATATTTCCAAGTCAGGGTGGCGTGTAACTTGGAGGTGGTGTGCACATGCACCTGCTGCCTTTATCCACTTTGGGCCCAGCAGTCTCCCTCTATCTCTCTCTCTCTTTCTCTCTCTCCTACATTGCATTTTATCCAGGAGTGTCTGTTGGTCAGTCTCAGCATAGTTATGTGCTCTTCTTTTCTGCCTCTGCTCAATCTCTTCTCCCTTCTTCGGGTGTCTCCGTGAGGCCTTCCACTTGAACAAACACATTAAAAGTACCACTAAAAGTATCAGTAAATCTCTTAGTCTTGCAGTATGTTCAGTACTTAACTGCTGGTCCCCCAGCCCACTGCTGCAACCTACCTTCCGCACAAATTTTGACTCCCAACCGCCATTGGTGGACATCATTCCTGCCAGCTTCGGGCAGGAGACAGAGTCGGGGTATGCAACTGAGGCCTGGGAGTTAAAATCTCCCAGCCCTCATGCCTGGGGGTTCTGATGGTTCGCAGCCTGCTTTGGCCCTCACACCCTTGATTCTCGCCCCGAGTTAAAATCAATCATTTTAATCTTTGCACCAAATGTCTAAATTCATAAGGTGTATGAATACTTTTAAAGAAATATTAGATGTCAAAATATCAAGCAATTTATCTGTCATACACTCCATTAGTGCACACTGTAATATGGTGAAACAATAGGGGTCCTTCCCTCCAGCAAAACAATCTCTATAACAGAATAGTAAAGATATTAACAGACAGATTGAATCTACTAAGAATAAACATTCCTTCTGGTTGCCTTTCCATCCTTAGATGAACGTTTTGATGTTGAGTTCCTTTGAAATTGTGTTTGCCGTTAATGCATGATGGATTCAGTCTGTTTCCTGTCATCTTTGCAATGACTAACTTTCTTCCGTAGAGACAGCAAAGTTTATTTCTGATCATTTTCTGACCTAATAGAATCTATAAAGAGATGAGCCTGGATTTTGTGCTGACAGCCTGTCATTGTAGTGGCACAAATTGTATGTAGAAAATGTGTCGGAGTCGGTCCTGCCCACTTTGCGCTACAGCATAGTTTCCCAGGGGTGGGGTAAAGTGTTGCAGTTAATAATCTTGGGACCCCATATAAAATATTTAGCAACGCAAATTTATTTTCATCAAATTAATACATGTTTTCTAAAACACCCTCACACTCATTAACCTTGGCCGCGATTTCGTCGACCGAGGTGGGTCCGGGGCGGCAGGGGTCGGTGTCACAGTCCCAGCCCGCTGCCTACTGCGGCCCGCACCCTCCAAGTGATTTTACGTTAATAGGGCTTGTTAAGCCCGCCCTGCGAGGTTCCCGGCCAATTAATAGGAAGCGGGTCTGATGACGTCATTTGATGATGCATCATCAGCCTGTTTCCTTAAAGAGGCCAAGTCCAAATTGATTTTGACAGTTGTGCTGTCAGTATTCTACAGCATTGAGATGCTGCAAATACCGACAAGCACTGCACAAAGGTGCACAACTGCACCCAGGCTCTCCCATGACTTCCTCCATATGCTTATGGAGAGAGTCACAGCACGCAGGGAGGTTCCCTTCCCTTCCTATGGGCGGAAAAGACCTCCCCAGGGGATCAACGCACATTGCACAAGAGGGCACAAGCAGGGATGTCATCAGGTGGTCCAGGCTGCAGTGGTGCAAGTCTTTCAATGATCTCAGTAGATCACAAAACGTTACTGCCAAGCCACTCTCAACCTCATCACATCCACATCACTCTGCCTTCCCTACCCTACTCCTGCACATCTTTACTCACACCAACTTTCCTTGCACCTCCACCCATCCCTCTCTATCTACATTATCACTTCCCAATCTCACTAGCCACCCCTCACACTCACCCTCATCCTACTGCAAGCATACCAACTAACAACACACAAGGATAGGCATTTGGGTGGTTTAGCCAATGTTCATGTGAAGTTTCTTGTAATGTGCTGTCAAACATTGAAACCTTTATTTTCAGCACTTTGTGCTCTTGGACAGATTTGTGGGAACCTTTGGAAGTGGCTTAGTGAATTGTAGTGAATGGTGAGACATAACGGTACCTCCCCACCCCCCCCACAACGGTGATGAGTGTGAAAGGAATGGCTTGGGCATTGTAGGGATGCTTTATGGTGTTGGTTTGGGACAACCTGGCACATCATGTGGCATCCAGGGCATACAGCATCAAGTGAAGCAAATCTGGCCATGGTGAGGCCATCCTTAGCGTCCCGGACAGCAATGTGGTTGGGTGCTGATGCCCTGTGTCCTGTGCAGCATCAGTTGATTGCGGAGAAGGTTGTTGTTGCTGCTGCTGTGCCGGTGATGCTGGTGTTGGAGCTGATCTTGGTGGGATTCTGAGGACCAAGGTGAGATATTTTCAAGGGCAACGATGCTGATGGCAGGTGAGGTTGAGATGACAGAAGCGATCTGTCAATGGTGAGAAAGGTTGTTCCAATGGCACTGGATAGAGAGTTGGCTCCAAACACTTTCAAGCAGCAGAAAGCTCAATATGTCTTCCAAATGCAGTAACCAACAGTTTCAGGAAAACTTTGAAAATGAACAGCTGTAACATGGGATCTTTAAAACAACTTTGGCAGCTGTCAGGTAATCAGATAATTCAATGCTGAATCCGCTCACGACATGCTGAGCTGATGTGTTCCCCGAGCAGTGGGTAACCCATGGGGGAGCACATAAAATTGAAAAGTAGGTTTAAAATAACAGTTAATTGTATGTTAACAATCCATTTAATGATTTAAATTGTCTCCCCCGTCGCTTGGTCTCGGGTCTGCTCAGCGCTGACAGACCCAACACCTGGGAGACTGGCGTGGAGGTGGGTTGACAGCGGGTTCCCTACCCGCTGTCAATCTTTGCTATTTTGACAGCTGACCTGCCTCCAAACCCACCCTCTGAACACCGGCAAAATTCAACCCATGGTTTCTGTTTATTTCTGGTTGTGTTGTTGAAGTTTCAGAGTAAAAGCAGCTGTATTGTCTCATCATACAGAGTAATACACTACAACAACAATTTGTATTTATATAGCGCTTTTAGCATAGTAAAACATCCCAAGGCACTTCACAGGAGTATAAGACAAAAAAATTTGACACCGAGCCATATAAGGAGAAATTAGGGTAGATGACCAAAAGCTTGTTCAAAGAGATAGGTTTTAAGGAGCATCTTAAAGAAGGAAAGAGAGGTAGTGGGGCAGAGAGGTTTAGGCAGGGAATTCCAGAGCTTAGGGCCTAGGCAGCTGAAGGCACGGCCACCAATGGTTGAGCGATAATAATCAGGGATGCTCAAGAGGACAGAATTAGAGGAGCGCAGGTATCTCGGGGGTTGTGGGGCTGAAGGAGATTACAGAGATAGGGAGGGGTGAGGCCAAGGAGGGATTTGAAAACAAGGATAAGAATTTTGAAATCGAGGCGTTGCTTAACTGGGAGCCAATGTAGGTCAGCGAGCACAGGGGTGATGGGTGAATGGGACTTGGTGTGAGTTAGGACACGGGCAGCCGAGTTTTGGATGACCTCAAGATTACGTAGTGTAGAAAGTGGGAGACCAGCCAGGAGTGCATTGGAATAGTCAAGTCCAGAGGTAACAAAGGCATGGATGAGGGTTTCAGCAACGGATGAGCTGAGGAAAGGGCGGAGACAGGCGATGTTATGGGGAATCACTTTGGCAGGGAAAATAAAAAAGCAAATTATTATTTAAATGGAGAGAGATTACAAAATGCTACAGTTCAGAGGGACCTGGGGGTCCTTGTACATGAAACACAAAAATTTAGCATGCAGGTACAGCAAGTAATCAAAAAGGCAAATGGAATATTGGCCTTTATTTCAAAGGGGTTGGAGTATAAAAGCAGAAAAGTTCTGCTACAACTGTACAGGGTATTGGTGAGAACACACCTTGAGTACTGCGTACAGTTTTGGTCTCCTTACTTAGGGAAGGATATACTTGCATTGGAGGCAGTTCAGAGATGATTCACTAGGTTAATTCCAGAGATGAGGGGGTTGACTTATGAGGAAAGGTTGAGCAGGCTGGGCCTATACTCATTGGAATTTAGAAGAATGAGAGGTGATCTTATTGAAACATATAAGATACTGAGGGGGCACAACAAGGTAGATGCAGAGAAGATATTTCCCCTCGTGGGGAAATCTAGAACGTGGGGGCAGTTTTAGAATAAATGGTCATCCTTTTAGAACTGAGATGTGGAAGAATTTCTTCTCTCAGAGGGTCATAAATCTGTGGAATTCTCTGCCCCAGAGAGCTGTGGAGGCTGGGTCATTAAATACAATTAAGGTGGAGATAAACAATTTTTTGCAAGATGAGGGAGTGAAGGGTTATGGGGAGCAGGCGGGGAAGTGGCTTTGAGCCCACGATCAGCCATGATCTTATTGAACGGCGGAGCAGGCTCGAGAGGTGAAGTGGTTTATTCCTGCTCCTATTTCTTATGTTCTTATGTAGGTGGAAACAGGTGGTCTTAGTTATGCCATGGATATGTGGTTGGAAGCTCATTTCTGGGTCAAATATGACACTAAGGTTGTGAACAGTGTAGTTCAGCCTCAGGCAAATGTTAGGAAGAGGAATGGAATCAGTGGCTAGGGAATGGAGTTTGTGGCGGGGACCGAAAACAATGGCTTCGGTTTTTCCAATATTTAATTGGAGAATATTTTTGCTCATCCAGAACTGAATGTCGGACAAGCAGTCTGTCAATTTAGAGACCGTGGAGGGGTCGAGAGACCGTGGAGAGGTAGAGCTGGGCGTCATCAGTGTACATGTGGCAACTGATGCTGTGTTTTCGGATGATGTCGCCAAGGAGCAGCATGTAGATGAGAAATAGGAGGGGGCCAAGGATAGATCCTTGGGGGACACCAGAGGTAACAATGCGGGAGCGGGAAGAGAAACCATTGCAGGTGATTTTCTGGCTACGATTAGATAAGACTGGAACTAGGTGAGTGCAGTCCCACCCAGCTGGACAAGTCAAGAAGGATGAGGAGGGATAGTTTACCTTTGTCACAGTGACAAAGGATGTTATATATGACTTTGACGAGAATATGTTGAAAGATCATGATTATAAACTTGTTTAAAGCATTTTTTTCCTACTGTAAAATATGGGGGTCCAGGAATCCAACAGTTCCCTTACTACTGATGGCTCCTTTAAAAGGTTCACTGTATTAAGGCAGATGTCTGCTGAATCTGGACATACTGAACTGGTTGCCCTGAAATCCATCCTCTCAGGCAACATTTATACTAAACAATTCTGCACACTTTATTTTGGGAACTGTGCAAAATTGCATTAAGGGAGTGATATATGCAGAGGTGTTCCATCTCAGCTGAAAGCAATACTTATTGTTGTGAGGGAATGCTATAGTGAGGGCCCAATTTGCTTGGACTGGCATCTGAGGAACAATGCACTAAGAGGCTTTGATTCACCAGGGAGTGAGTGACAGAGCTGAGCACCATGCTGCAGAAGGAACTGCAGTCACACTCCAGGGCAGGCACAGCATTGTCAGTAGCAGTGAAGGTGACACCTGCCGCGAGCTTTTTTTGACTCGGCCTCTTTCAAGGGGCAAGCGGGAAGAGAGCAACATCAGTCAGTCTGCAGTGCAGTACTGCATAAAACAGCAGGATTCCCAAATCCAGCATATCACTCATGCCACTCATTTAACTCGACACACTGCTGCAGACAGGAGTGCTCCGTACATAAATCACAATCACTTCTATGCCATGACAGTTCAGCTTGTGTGCGACCAGAGAAACAGGAGTAAGCCATTCAGCCACTTACGCCAGTTCTGCCATTCAATTAGATCATAGCTGATCTGTACCTCAACTCCATTTACCCGCCTTTGCTCCATATCCCCTGATACCCTTGCCTAACAAAAATCCATCAATCTCAGGCTTGAAAAATTGTCCTACCAGCCACAGCCTTTTGGGGAGAGAGTCCAGATCTCCACTACCCTTTGCATGAAAAGTGTTTCCCGATTTCACTCCTGAATGACATAGATCTAATTATAAGATTGTGGGACACGATAGTGTAAAATGGGTGATAGTGAGTTGGCAGCCTGTTTTACACCGCTCCTGATTTTTATTTCCATTGAAGTCATGGTTTTACACGATCGCACAACGTCAAGATCTACCCCCTTTGTTCTGGATCGCTCCACCAGAGGAAATCGTTTGTCTAATTCTACCCTATCAAATCCCTTTATCATGTTATGCACCTCATTCTCAACCAGCTAAATTCAAGTGAATACAAATCAAGTTTATGCAGTGTTAATTAGACCATCATCACTAGATACTACAAGTAAATGCCCAATTCCCTAGTGTGTATAAGCTGAATTAAAATCAATAGACGAGTGAGGGCTTACTGAGCCTGACACTGCGAGGGAGCTGAATTAATAAAGACGCTGCTGAGATGAAGCGATCACCGAAGTGCTCAGATTAATAATTGCATTTTTACTAATGTTAATATGAACTCCCTTGTACTTTCAGGTTTAGATATTCCTCCATCAAGCCAGTTCCCCTGATTATTCAACACTCATTGTGTAGTTAAAGATATTCATAGAATTAACAGGAAAAAAATCATTAATGTTTGATTTTGCTTTTACAATAATAGTCTCAATTGGAAAATTCTCTCTTTGTGCAGGCCAAAGAGATAAACTTCACCCACATGACACATATCCAAATGGGTTTTATGGCACATTGTTGTCCTGGGCCAATATTTATCCCTTAACCAACATCACTAAATCAGATTATCCGGTCATTATCACATTGCTGTTTGTGGGAGTTTGCTATGTGCAAATTGGCTGTCGCGTTTCCTACATTACAACAGTGACTACACCTCAAAAGTACTTCATTGGCTGTAACACACTTTGAGACATCCTGAGGTCGTGAAAGGCGCTATAGAAATGCACTTTGTTTGTTTGTTCATATATCCCAATATGTCATATTAAATATCACAATAAAAAGTCAGAAGGCAAAGTCCAGTAGCTTAATAGCGCAGAACATATTCCAACCCATTTCTACCTGTATATGCACAGTACTGTAGGGTGAGTGTGCTCAAGCCTGGGTTTTGATAACAGGATTGCTAATTTTTCCCCAATACTTGCGATAGTCCCATAATGGGTTTCCTGTGGAATTCTCCCCATATCTCTGCTTTTTGGAGGGAGAAAAGGAGCACCAACAAAAGGACATTCATTTTTCTTCAGCCCAATTTAGGGTCTCGGGGTCACCCTCATGAGCAGTAGGTTTGGGTACCCCTGTTGCACATCTACAGGTGCAGGTGTGTGCAGACCTAGGCACACCTACCAGGGAAGGCCCAAGGAAATCTACCGTTGCAGTCTATGCATCACTAGTAAGGCAGTGATTGAGCATAAGAACATAAGAAATATGAGCAGGAGTAGGCCATTCGACCCTTCGGTCCTTCTCCACCATTCAATGAGATCATGGCTGATCTTCTGCCTCAACTCCATTCACCGGCCCTATCGCCATATCCCTTGATGCCCTTACTAGTCAGAAATCTATCAACTTCTGTTTTGAATATACCCAATGACTGAGCCTCCACAGCCCTCTGGGGTAGAGAATTCCAAAGATTCACCACCCTCTGTGTGAAAAATTTTCTTCTCATCTCAGTCCTGAATGGCCTACTCTTTATCTTAAGGCTGTGGCCCCTGGTTCTAGACTCCCCAGCTAAGGGAAACATTCTCCCAGCATCCATCCTATCAAGCCCTGTAATAATTCTGTATGCTTCAATGAGATCCCCTTTCATTCTTCTGAATTCAAGAGAATACAGGCCTAGTTTACTCAAACTCTTCTCATACGACAGTTCCACCATCGCAGGAATCAATCTCGTGAACCTTCGTTGCACTCCCTCTATGGCAAGTATATCCTTTCTTAGGTAAGGAGACCAAAATTGTACACAGTACTCCAGATGTGGTCTCACCAAGGCCCTATATAATTGGAGTAAGACTTCTTTACTCCTGTACTCAAATCCTCTTGTAATGAAGGTCAGCATACCATTTGCCTTCCTAATGGCTTGCTGCACCTGCACATTCACTTTCAGTGACTCATGTACAAGGACACCCAGGTCCCTTTGAGCATCTGCATTTCCTAATCTTTCACCATTTAGGAAATACTCTGCCTTTCTGTTTTTTCTACCAAAGTGGATAACTTTACATTTATCCACATTATATTCCATCTGCCATGTTATCGCCCACTCACTGAGCCTGTCAAGATCCCCTCGAAGCCTCTTCACATCCTCTTCACAACTGACACTGCCATCTAGCTTTGTATCATCAGCAAATTTGGAAATGTGACATTTAGTCCCCTCATCCAAATCATTGATATAGATTGTGAATAGCTGAGGCCCAAGCACCGATCCTTGCAGTACCCCACTAGTCACAACCTGCCATCCTGAAAAAGACCCGTTTATCCCTACTCTTTGTTTTCTGTCTGTTAACCAGGTGCAGGTGTGTGCAGACCTAGCCACACCTACCAGGGATGGTCCGAGGAAAACTTCCGTTGCAGTCTATGCATCACTAGTAAGGCAGTGATTGAGCACTGTCTGCCATCTGGTAGAATCGGATCTGCAGCTAACCTCCACTCCACAGTATTACCAGTGGCAGTCAAGGTCACCACTACCCTGAACATATATACCTCAGGCTCATTAAAAACTACCACATTGGTATCAGCAACATCAGTCAATCCGCACAAATGCATCAAGCAGGTCACTGACCTATTGTTCTCCAGGGCATTAGTGAGGGCATCCATGAGACTAAGCAGATCCCTAAATACAATCCCATGGCCTTCATGAACTGCAAGGGTTTTGATTCCATTAGTGTGCAGGTAGTCAGTGACCAGCGACATAAGATCATGCACCAAATGATTCCTATGCAGCATTCCCAACGCTTTCATAAGAACATCAGAACATAAGAATTAGGAGTAGGTGTAGGCCATACTGCCCTTCGAGCCTGCTCCGCCATTCAATAAGATCATGGCTGATCTTCGACCTCAACTCCACTTTCCCGCCTGATCCCCATATCCCTCGATTCCCCTAGAGTCCAAAAATCTATCTATCTCAGCCTTGAATATACTCAACGACTCAGCATCCACAGCCCTTTCAGGTAGAGAATTCAAAAGATTCACAACCCTCTGAGTGAAGAAATTCCTCCTCATCTCAGTCTTAAATGGCCGACCCATTGTCCTGAGACTATGTCCCCTAGTCTTAGACTCTCCAGCCAGGGGAAACAACCTCTCAGCATCTACCCTGTCAATCCCCCTCAGAATCGTGTATGTTTCAATGAGATCACCTCTCATTCTTCTAAACTCCAGAGAGTATAGGCCCAATCTGCACAATCTCTCCTCATAGGACAACCCTCTTATCCCAATGGGTAATTTAAAGGAGAAGAAAGACCAGCAGTTGTTAGCATCTTTGCTTAAGAGGATGAAAACAAATAGGTGAAAGACAAAATATTACATTTCAGGATTTTTCTTTTGTTTTAGACTTTTATGATGATAATTGGCTAGACAACACAGTAATAGGAGTAAATTACATGGGTGTATTGCTGTCTTCTTTTACAGGCCAGTACCCTACTTATCCAAGGAGAAAATGCTAGTTATCCCACATTTAAGCACATCGTTCATAGTAGTTACCCCTTGCCCCCAGAATGGATAGCATTAATCTTTCAGCAGGTTAATGTTCAAGCACCAGGGCTATCTGTATCTTAACTTCACACCTCACTGTGGGGAATGAGTTTTCACTGGTTACCGAGGCACTGGATTAACAGCATTCTATATTTGAGGCAGAGGAATACTGATTGCACAGCCTATAGGCACGATCTTCCTTTGGTTGGGATAACACTATTTATGCAGGAAGCAGTCTGTCAGCCATACAATCCCCTTCTGCAGTCAAAGGAGACTATAAATTGGCAAATGGTGCAGGGGAGGAAGAGCATTCAGGGATAAAATTAATATAATGCAAAGTCTTTTGTCCCTCAGTCATATTAGATTTTGTGTATTGTGTTTTCACCACCTCACCAAGAATTAAAAGGGTTTTCTGATGTCAAGCATGTAATTCATTTGAAATGGCCCCAGAGCCAGTTTCAGTCAACAGCCGGCTGTGCACTGAGCGATCTCATAAAGATATCACTGATACTTGGAATCTTCCAGGGCTAGTGCACCATCCAGGATAATAACACAGTGCCACGATCTTTCCACTCCACCAACTGCACAACACCTTGGATATCAGTCCCAGAGTAATAGTTAACACAACAAACAATGGAATAAACATTTATTTCATTTATAATAAAAACTGGATGGTGTTATTGTTACAGTGCAGACTCTCAAATCTCTTCATTTGTGTTCACATCAAATTGTAGTTTCCATGAGAATGGCCACATTCCCTTTGTTTGAAATTTATAATTTTAAAGTGCCATGCATTAACAGTTACTCTTTTACCGAGATACTTTGCACTAGAAGTTTTATAGATTGTTCCTCACGCAATTCTTTTCTCTCTGATAGCTGTCATTCAGGAGTGAGGGTAGCAACATGAGGGGGGACTCTGTTCGCCCCCCCCCCACCTCTCGAGTGTGCACTTAAGATCTGCCAATACTGGCACAGGTACCCACCAGATTTATTTAAATCCCCCGACACCGTCATGACCCTGGAAACTGCCCCTTGTGACCCCACCTCATTGTTCTTTGATGTAATGTTTCCCTGACTGACCTGTTTGGACACCATTCACACCTTGGACTGCTGTGATTATCTCTCTGCCGAGGTGTGATAAATGGCAGTTGGAAAGGTTACCTGTAAACATCTGACATGATTCTCTGACTATATAAGCTGTGTCTTTATGCATTTCTCCACTTCACCTGAAGAAGGAGCAGCGCTCCGAAAGCTTGTGATTTCAAATAAAGCTGTTGGACTATAACCTGGTGTTGTGTGACTTCTTACATTTATCCACCCCAGTCCAACTCCGGCATCTCCACACCCTGGAAACTCTGGCAGGGTCCGGCTCTCGGTGCGCTGGAGGATCGTGATTACCGCTCTGCCACAGTTACAGCATCAGAGTGGGCTTGCAGGTATCCCGCCCTGAGCTCCCCTGAAGCTGATGTGTTTTAATGGTTAACTGTATGCAGCCCTGTGCACAATTGGACAAATAGAAATAATTTAATCACCGTGACAACCCTTTGGTAGTGCTGTTTGTATCACAGACCACAGCATGGAGAAATTCCACTTGTTAATTGTGAATTTTCGTTAGTTCTTGTTGGGAATGATTAGTTTACAGTGAGGTGTTATTGTGGTGCAAACCTTACATAATACATGAGAAGCAATGAGAAATTACATTCCCAAATTAACAACCTGATAACTTGTGACTGCTGAAGTCATGAGGAAGCTTTGATCAGCGCAGCACAGATAATATCCTATGGCTCTGCCTCATAAATTCTGTTTACACTAGATTTTGAGTAAGTAATTAAAATGTGAATTTTGAATTTACAGGAGAACCAAATTAATGCAAGGCTTGCAAAATAGTCCCGGAGGCATCACCATGAAACTTTTCCATCTCAGTTTCTTATGCGCCATCTGTTCTTGATTGATGTCTGCATTGAAATACCCACTGATCACTGGGTAGCAATCAGGAATTGGAAAGCTGGCTTTCTTTGTTCTAGTGCTAACTCAGCGTAAATCTCCGGTTAAATCTTGAACACTTTCCTCGCCAACCCGCCTGCTTTGACTATTCATAAATTACAAGTCATCCTTATTCCTTTGGCCCGTGTCCACTCTCGCACTCACCATCATTTCCTCATCGAGCTCCACTGGCTTCCCTTGACCCAGAGAATCGACTTGAGGTCATCTACTTTGGGTCCACGAAAGACAAATCGTAATATTTTCTCAATGGTGAGAGACTAGGAGCTGTGGAGGAGTAAAGGGATGAGGGTGTCCATGTGCAAAGAGCACTAAAAGCGAGTTCAATTTTGTGCACTGACTCTCAGGAAAAATATAGAGGCCTTGGAGCAGGTGCAGCACATATTCACCAGAATGATACTGGGTCTAAAAGGTTTAAATTATGAGGACAGGTTGCATAAATTTAGGTTGTATTTCCTTGAGTTTAGAAAGTTGAGCGATGACCTAATTGAGGTTGTTAAAACGATAAAGGGAATGGAGAGTGTAGATACAGAGAAGCTATTCCCTCTGGTGAAGGAATCCACAACAAAGGGGCATAATCTTAAACTTAGGCCGAGATTTTGCGGGGGGTTAGCGAACGGAATCAGTGGCGGGTCAGGTGGGAAAATGTTTTTTGTTGACAGCGGGTCGCGTGGGACCTAATTAAAATCATTAGCATCTAGTTGACAGATGCTTAACAGGGTTTTTAAACTTACCTTTTAACTTTAATGCATGATCACAGGAACCACACTGTTCGGGGACCACGGCTGTCAACCTGAGGCACGAGTTCAGTGGCCATTGCCCCAGCTGATTACTTGACAGCTTTAAATGTACAGTAAAAGCTCCCACCTGACAGATCATCACTTTCTTCAGCCACAAGCTGCTTCTGAGTCCATTTCCAGCACAGATTCTGCAGGCTTTCCACTTTCTACTCTCCATCCACTCTCACCTCATTGGAAGAACTCTCTCACCACTGACAGATTGCTTCTGTCATCTCTACGTCACCTGCCATCTATTCCACCAACATGGGTGCCCTTTATACTGTCTCACCTTGGTCCTCAGAATCCGACCACCTTCAGCCCCAACACCAGCATCACCAGGCACACCAGCAGCACCAACAACAACACCAACCTTCTCCGCAATCACCTGATGCTGCACAGGACACAGGGCATCAGCATTCGACCACATTGCTGCCCGGGAGGCCAGGGATGGCCTCACCATGGCCAAATTTACTTCACTTGACGCTATACACCCTGGCTGTCACATGATGCACCAGGTTGGTACCACCCCACACCAACACAATTAAGCATCCCTACAATGCCCAAGCCATTCCTTTCACACTCGTGACCATTGCGGGGGGTACCGTTATGTCTCACCATTCACTGCAACTCACTAAGCCACTTCCAAAGGTGCACACAAATCTGTCCAAGAACGCAAAGTCTTGAAAATAAAGATTTCAATGTTTGATAGCACATTAACAGAGACTTTACATGAACATTGGCTAAAACACCCAAGTGCCTACCCTTGTGTGCTGTTAGTTGGTATGATTGGACTAGGATGAGGGTGAGTGCGAGGGATGGCTAGTGAGATGAGGAAACGATAATGTAGATAGAGAGAGAGGGATGGGTGGAGGTGAAAGGTAAGTTGGTGTGAGTAAAGATGTGCAGGAGTAGGGTAGGGAAGGCAGAGTGATGGGGATGTGATGAATGGCACAACAGGATGAAGGTGAGTGTAGCTTTGCAGTAATGTTTTGTGATCTACTGAGATCATTGAAAGGTTTGTGCCACTGCAGCCTGATCTTCCTGACCACATCCCTGCTTGTGTCCTCCTCTGCAATGTGCACCCAGGCTGTGTTGGTCTCCTGGGGAGGTCTCTTCCACCCATGGGAAGGGAGGAGGATCTCCCTGCGTGCTGTGGGAGAACCTGGGAGAACCTGGGTGCAGCCCTGCACCTCTGTTCAGTGATTGTCAGTGTTTGCAGCACCTCAATGCTGTAGAACACTGACAGCACAAACGTCAAAAGTAAGGTGACCATGGCCCCTTTAAGGAAACCGACTCAAGACACATCATGAATGACGTCACCAGATCCGCTCCTTCTAATTGGGCCGGAATTGGGCTCTCCCCCCACCACAATCTCGCTCCCCCACGACCACCATCTCCACCCCCGATGGTGATCTCTCCTTACTTGCTGTATCCTTCTGCAGCAGGCTTTCCCGCCCGACAGGCAGCCAGCCTATCACTCCATCTGTCACACAGCCAATCAGTCAGGCTGGCTGTTGGGCAGGAAACCGGGAGAAAAAATTAAAAAGACTTCCTGCAGTTAAAAACTACTGGACATTCGGTAAACCTGTACTTCCAGGTTTCCCGTCTGTAACTCCTCTCCCAACCGCCGCCCCCCCACCCCCACAACTGCTCTGAACACGCCTCCGACATAATATTGGGGCCTGATATTTCACTTTCTATTTATTTCAACATAACTGGATTGGCTGAAAAGATTCATATAGCTTTATATCCTGCAAAACAAAATTTGCACCGTGGGAATAGAAAGTAATTTTTTTAATTGAGCTTTTGAGAGATTTATTAGGAAGTTTTCTTGCATCTCACAACAAATCAACTAAGCAGAAATCCCGCAGAAAATTATGGATAAGATTGTTCTGCTGCCAAATTCTTCTCTTCATTATTAACTTGTCTGTATACTTCCACAAGCCCAGGGAATAAACAACCTCTTACAGACCATTTAGTGTCCTAAAATCAGTATAAAGATACTCACAATTGACCTATGAGACTGCAGCTAGGTTCATATAGTCTTCGTCACTGTTCTGAATTTTACAGGGTACTTTTGAAATAGCAGGCAATTTTTAAATTCTTAGAATGACATATTCCTGCAGCCATTTTTGTTTTACTTAAAAAAAACTGGTTTAATTTTTGCACTTGTTAAGGTGAATATTAGGGAAACTGAACACTTTCCATTCCAAGCATCCAGTTTTAGCATCATCCACTCCCAGGCCAGGTGTAGCATGAGTTAGATGGACAATAAAGCTTCCTCTACTCAGCTCCAGCACTGCCACTCATGTAGGGATTTCGCAATAATTTCAAGATTTCCTACAGTTCTGAAGATTAATTTTGATTAAAGAATACCTGGGTGATATACCTTTAAAAATCCAGGGACCAAAATGGCCGACGGGCCGCATGGCAGAAGATAAAGGACTTGAAAAGGCAGCTTGGATGTGTCTGTGAAAAGGTTCAATGGGGCAGTCAATCTGCCAATCAAAGGGGAGTTCCCCTCCCTGCAGCAGACAATCGGTGTGTTTACAGAAACTGCTACTTTGTGTACACAAAGGATTTACTGCGGTTTCAGTCTGACCACAAGGACAATGACTCTGTTTACTCAAGCAATCAAGGAAATAGTTCAAACCATGGCAGCTTTATTCAAAGGACACATTTAAACTGCAGCTTTATTCAAAAGCCCATCACAGACAATGAGGACACATTTAAACTGGAAACAGTTTAAACGAATGGGTAATTCATCCAAACCCATTATACACAATGGGGCAGTTTGGATCCCTTTTGTTTAGCCCAGATACATCCAGATCTGGGTGGGAAGATTTCAGCCCCAAATGGGGTATAAAAGATAGCTTCTCAGAAGCCATCTTTTTCTTTCTCTCTCTCTTTCTCTCTGTGGCCTCGCCTCCGTGCCTCTACAATGTGGGAGCCTGCCTAAAGGAGTGGAACACCAGCAGTTTACTTTTAAAATACTGGAGTGTTTTTACTTCGGGGCAGTGAAGATCAAGGATCGCAGGGCATGGAGCAGGCATTTTCATTGGTGAGCATATATCTTTCTGGCCTTTTACAAGGCAACTTAGAATAGGTATAGGGGTGGGAATTAAGTGGGAATTTTGTTAGAACTGTGATTTTAGTTGATTTTCCCTCATTGTGTCCCTATTTTAAGTAAGACAGTGTTGCACTAGCAGAGAAGTGCTATAGTGAACACTGAGTTCTGTATTGAAACTGTATTTAAAAAGGGTGTTGCACTAGCAGGGAAGTGCTATAGTGAACACTGAGTTCTATATTGAAACTGTATTTAAAAAGGGGTGTTGCACTAGCAGAGAAGTGCTATAGTGAACACTGAGTTCGATACTGAAACTGCATTAAAAGGGGTGTTGCACCAAGCAGAGAAGTGCTGTGGTGAACACTGTGTAGCTGTTTTTTTAAAGTGTACTGTATGTAAAGGAGTGTTGCACTGAGCAAGGAGTGCTCTAGTGGACACTGAGTGTACTGCATTAAGCAAAAGTGCTATACCAGGCATAAGTGCTGTATCGATTACATTTTAAGTTGTTTCTTTCTTTTTGTTTCAATAAATACTGGTCTGTTTTGCACCCAAACCACGAGTCACGTTTTCTGTCCACATCACTACTGAATAAGTCCAGCGGGCAGAACCAGGAATAGGGGAGCACTTCAAAACTGCACGGGGGTCCCTGGAGCAGCTCAGAGGCTTCTGACTGGCCAGAGACAATAACCCCAACCCCGCTGTTTAATTCCTACACTCAGCTCGATATTCATTGCTGCACTAGTGTGGATTTTCCATTTCCTATAGTTGCCACCCTATGGCATGCCATGTTAGTGCTGAATTATAAAGACTTGCATTTATATAGCACCTTTCATGACCTCAGGACATCCCAAAGTGCTTCACAGCCAATTAAGTACTTTTTTGAAGTGTAGTCACTGTTGTAATGTAGGAAACGTGACACCCAATTTGCGCACAGCACACTCCCACAAACAGCAATGTGATAATGACCAGATAATCTGTTTTTGTTATGTTGATTGAGGGATAAATATTGGCCAGGACACCAGGGACAACTCCCCTGCTCTTCTTTGAATAGTGCCACGGGATCTTAGAGAGCCGATGGGGCCTCGGTTTAATGTCTCATCCGAAAGATGGCATCTCTGACATTGCAGCAATCTCTCAGTACTGCACTGGGAGTGTCGGCCTAGATTTTTGTGCTCAAGTCTGGAGTGGGACTTGAACCCACAACCTTCTGACTCAGAGGTGAGAATTAGGGACAGTTTTGTGCTGTGGGCTCACGGAACTAGGAGTGAGTTTCTCACTACAGTCTCTAACTTCCTTTGTTTTGAACCATTATTATGCATCCTTCTTTCCCTCACCTGTAGTCTTTGTGACTTGCCTCTGTGTACCTTCTCTTGTCCGATGTGAGTTTTAAACCAGAAGTACTTCACAGTCCCCATTCTAATTGCACGTGCAGACATATGTCCATTTACCCCAGCACCTGTCGGCAACTTCAGGATAGGAGGAGTGAGGGAGGAAAACCGAAAAAGAAAATACATTACTGACCTTGGTGCTGACTGAGGAGATGAATCGGCACAACAATGGCTGGTCTGTGTTTATCTAGATCAACAGTTCAAAATCATGAAACATAGACACACAAAAGGAACGAGAGTCACTATTAAATAAGAACATAAGAAATAGGCGCAGGAGTAGTGACATGAATCAACTGAGCGGCCTGCAGGTGGCGCTGTCCAGGGAGAGTATAAATACTCGGGCACGAGCTGAGCTTGCACAGGACATTCTTAACAGGAACTAGTGAAGGACACAACTAGACCTCCATGTTGTAAAACAGTTGATTAAAGCTTTGTTTAACACTTAGACCAAGTCCCTAGTAGTTTTCTTACGTCAATTTAATCAACTGAAACTTGCTCCACGCTCTGAGTGATTTTGGGAACACATGGCTACGACTCAAACGGTAGAAGGGAACCAGATGTAGTAATCAATCCATCATGGAGAAACTACTCAGACCCGCCCGTCTTGACCTGGACCTGAATTCACCTACAACTGCTAAGGTATGGAAACACTGGTATCATACCTTCAGCAACTTCCTCAGGGCTTTTGGTGAGAATGTTCCTGATGAGTTACAAATGCTTGCCAATTATGTATCTCCTCATGTGTTTGACTATATTGAAGACTGTGTAGACTATGACTCCGTTATCCAAATACTGCAGCAACTATATGTTAAGGCCCTAAATGAAATTTTTACTCAGCACTTACTGGCCACAACTCGACAACAACCCGGGGTATCACTTGACAAATTCCTTCAAAAGCTTCACAGGCTCAGCAAAGACTGTAATCTCAAAGCTGTCTCAGCTGAGCAGTACCAGGAGGAATTAATTAGTGATTCTTTTATTAATGGAATTATGTCTCCCTTCATTCGCCAGCGTCTGTTGGAGAATAAAACCCTCGAGTTACAAGCTGCCTATGACCAGGCATATTCTCTGGACTTAACAAAAAAAATGCAGATGCCTATCTTTTACCACATGCACGGACTGCTGCTATCACTCTTAGTGACTCCTCCGATAAGCCTCAGGCAGAAGCCCTCACTGATGATGACTCTATCCTAGCTGATGACGACCCTACCCTAGCGGCATCTTGGCAATCTAAAAAGAAGTGTTTCTTCTGTGGAGGTGCATTTCACTATAGAAAATTTTGCCTTGCTCGTAATGCAACCTGCAATCATTGCAGTGAGAAAGGTCACTTTCTAAAGTATGTCAGTCAAGAGCCTCTCCTAGGGTTACAGCTGCCATCTATAAAACTGCTCCTCCCCCAAGAACCACTACTAATGTTACAGCTGTCAAGTATAAAACTGCCCCACCTCCCATCACAGCTGTTTTCCCCCAAAGCCTGTCCCATGCAGCCACGAAGGTTGCGGTAAATGGACACAATTTGAGTGCACTAATCGACTCATGTAGCTCTGACAGCTTTATCAGTGTCAGTAAGTTAAAACTGCGTATTTACCCCTCGGACAGGGAAATTGCAATGGCTCTGACAACACTGACCACCAACTCTTCCAGCTTTTGTCTTGTCGATCTTATTCTCAATGGCCGTAATTATTTTTCCACCCAGCTTGGGGTTCTCAAAAGCCTATGCAGTGATGTGCTCCTGAGACAGGATTTCCAGAAACAACACAAAAGACTCACTTTCGAGTTTGGAGGGTCAAAGCCGGAGCTTACTATTTCCAAAGTACCGTTTTGTGCACCTTCGGTGGCTTCCCTTGATAAGCCCTCCTTGTTTGCCAATCTTTCCCCCCGATGTAAGCCCATAGTCACTAAATCATGACGTTTCAGTCAAGATGATCTATCCTTTATCGAGGCAGAAATCTCTCGCCTTCTAGTGGATGGTATCTTTGAGCCATGTTCATCTTCCTGGCTGGCTCAAGTCGTCATTGTTAAAAATCCTCTGAAGCCACACAAGAAATGTCTTTGCATTGATTACTCGCAAACTATTAACCAGTATACCGACCTGGATGCCTACCCACTACCATGCATCGATGACATGGCCAATAACCTTGCTAACTACAAGGTATTTTCAACTTTTGACTTAAAGAGCGCATATCATCAAGTACCATTAAAGGACTCTGAAAAGAAGTATACGGCCTTTGAGTTTTGTCGCCTTCCGTTTAGGGTCACCAATGGGGTGACCGTCTTTCAATGGGCAATGGACAGCCTAGTCAAACAGGAGAACTTGACAGACACTTTTCCATATCTGCATAATATCACCATTGCTGGTCATGACCAGAAGGAGCACGATGCCAACCTCCAGAAATTTCTTGACGTTCTCCGTCGTCGCAACTTAACCTTAAATGAGTCCAAATCCATGAAATCAGTACCATTAGTCAACATCCTTGGCTACTGAGTTTGCAATGGTGTCATCAAACCGGATCTGGAACGACTTCGTCCGCTTCAGGAGCTTCCTCCCCCTACGAATCTCGGCTCTCTTCGTCGGGCCCTCAGCATGTTCACCTATTATGCGAAGTGGATACCCCACTTTTCCGACAAGATCCAGACCCTGCTTCACGTGAAGTCACTTCCGTTGGAGGCAATGGCTATTTCAGCTTTCGACCTCCTCAAGCAACAACTGGAAAAAGCCACGCTTCGTTCCATTGATGAAAATCTCCCTTTCATGGTCGAGTGCGATGCATCAGAGGTGGCGATCTCAGCTACCTTGAATCAAGGTGGTCGACCTGTTGCATTTCTGTCCAGAACTTTGCAGGGTAGCGAGCTCCATTATCCTCCTGTCGAGAAGGAGGCTACGGCTATCATCGAAGCAGTACATAAATGGAGTAATTTTCTCACTCGTCGCCATTTCACGCTTATAACCGATCAGCGCTCCGTGGCCTTTATGCTGGATAAACAGAAACGTACTAAGGTCAAGAATAACAAGATACAGCTCTGGAGAATGGAATTGGCCACCTTTGGCTACACCATACATTATCGACCCGGCAAAGATAATGTGGCCCCGGATACCATCACGTGTGCATTCTGCTCTTCCATGTCAACTTCGACTCTTGCGGATCTTCATATTGACTTATGCCATCCTGGCGTTACCCATATGTTACACTTTGTGTGATCTAAAAATCTCCCATTTTCTAAGGAAGAAGTGAAAAGAATATGCTCCACTTGTAGAATTTGCGCGGAATTAAAACCGCAATTCTTCCATCCGTCGGATGGCTTGCTCATACACGCTACACAGCCTATGCAGTGACTCAGCATTGACTTTAACGGGCCACTGCCTTCTTCAACGCGAAACACCTACTTGCTTACTATGGTGGACGAATATTCATGCTTTCCCTTTGCTTTCCCCTGTCCCAATATGCTTACTATCGCAGTGATCAAATGCCTCGATCAGGTCTTTTTCCTTTGCGGTACAGCCAATTTCATCCACTCCGATTGGGGTCCCTCCTTCATGTCAAGCGAACTCAAAAGTTATCTTTCCCAACAGGGAATCACCACAAGTAAAACGACACCGTATCATCCTATTGGAAACAGACAGGTTGAGAGATACAACGCTATCATTTGGAATGCTGTTTGTCTTGCACTGAGGTCACACACAACCTATCAGACCAGCAGTGGGAAACTATGCTCCCTGACGCGTTGCATTCCATCAGGTCTCTCCTTTCTACATCCACCAATGTTACTCCTCACGAACAATTCTTCGGGTTCCAGCGTCGCTCTACTCATGGGACGTCCCTACCATCATGGTTGGCAGCTCCTGGCCCCGTGCTGCTCCGAAGATTTATCCGATCCTCCAAGAGTGATCCCCTCGTTGACGAAGTGAAACTAATGGATGTCAATCCTACATACGCGTACGTGCGGTACCCTGATGGCCGGGAGTCCACAGTTTCACTTCGGGATCTGGCTCCCTGCCCAACCGGTCCCACGGACCCAATTGATAGAGGGATCTGTATTAACGACGCTGATACTCTGCACTCCTCCGAGGATGACGCCCTACCCCGGACGTCAAGGGATCTGCTAACTACTCCGCCGGATCAACCCGGGGAACAGAGCGCTCCCTGGGGGATGGCCACCTGAAGTCAGGACGCCGGTCAATCACTGACTACTGAGCAGGATGACGCTCCCCGTGGGATGACCATCCGAAGCCAGGGCGCCGGTCAATCACCGACTACTGAGCAGGATGAAGCCAGCTCGGCACCTGTGGGGGCCCGCACCCGGAGTCACGATCTCCCCAGTCCCCCTCAGGTCGATCAAGGCGACACGGACCCTGCCAGCCCGCTGGTATGAACCAAGCGACACAGGGACCAAGACTCGGTCCGAGGAGACGTGCCTTCCAGCCACAAACAGAGATCCAAATGACTGCGGCTATTCATAGTCCGATTAATCCAATAGAAGGAAGTCGCCAGACTACCAATCCTTCAGGCAGGAAGAATGACATGAGTCAACTGAGCGGCCTGTGGGTGGCACTCTCCAGGGAGAGTATAAATACTCGGGCATGGGCCCAGCTTGCGCAGGACATTCTTAACAGGAACTAGTGAAGGACACAATTAGACCTCCATGTTGTAAAACAGTTGATTAAAGCTTTGTTTAACGCTTAGACCAGGTGCCTAGTAGTTTTCTTACGTCAAGTAGGCCATTCAGCCCTTCGAGCCTGCTCCGTCATTCAACAAGATCATGGCTGATCTGATCTTGGCCTCAACTCCACTTTCCCGCCTGCTCCCCATGACCCTTGATTCCCTGGTAGCTCAAATATCTGTCTCTCTCCACCTTGAATATATTCAATGACTCTGCCTCCACAGTTCTCTGGGGTAGAGAATTCCAAAGATTCACGAGAGGAAATTTCTCCTCATCTCCATTTTAAATGGGCGACCCTTTAACCTGAAACTATGCCCCCAGTTCAAGATTCCCCCACGAGGGGAAACATCGTCCCTGCATCTACCCTGTCAAGCCCCCTCAGAATCTTATATGTTTCAATAAGATCACCTCTCATTCTTCTAAACTCCAATGAGTGTAGGCCCAACCTGCTCAACCTTTCTTCATAAGACAACCCCTTCATCTCAGGAATCAACTTAGTGAACCTTCTCTGAACGGCCTCCAATGCAAATATATCCTTCCTTAAATAAGGAGATGAAACCTGCACACACAACTCCAGATGTGGTCTCACCAGTGCCCTGTACAGTTGTAGTAAGACTTCCCTACTTTTATACTCCATCCCCCTTGCAATAAGGGCCAACATTCCATTTGCCTTCTTAATTACTTTCTGTACCCGCATGCTAACTTTTTGTGTTACATGTAAGAGGACCCCCAGATCCCTCTGTACTGTAGCATTTTGTAGTCTCTCTCCATTTAAATAATAAATTGCTTTTTTATTGTTCCTGCCAAAGTGGATAACTTCACATTTTCCCACATTATACTCCATCTGCCAATTTTTTGGCCAGTCATTTAACCTATCTATATCCCTTTGCAGACTCTTTTTGTCCTCCTCACAACTTGCTTCCCCACCTATCTTTGTATCATCAGCAAATTTGGCTACAATACACTCGCTCCCTTCATCCAAGTCATTAATATAGATTGTAAATAATTGAGGCCCCAGCATTAATCCCTGTGGCACCCCACTAGTTACAGTTTGCCAACCTGAAAATGACCCATTTATCCCAACTCTCTGTTTTCTGTTAGTTAACCAATCCTCTATCCATGCTAATATATTACCCCCAACCCCATGAGCTCTTATCTTGTGCAGTAACCTTTTATGTGCACCTTGTCGAATGCCTTCTGGAAATCCAAATACACTACATCTACATATACTTGCATTGGAGGCAGTTCAGAGAAGGTTCACGAGGTTGATTCCTGAGATTAAAGGGTTGACTTATGAAGAAAGGTTCAGCAGGTTGGGCCTATACTCATTGGAGTTTAGAAGAATGAGAGGTGATCTTATTGAAACATATAAGATACTGAGGGGGCTCGACGGGGTAGATGCAGAGAAGATGTTTCCCCTAATGGGGGAATCTAGGACTAGGGGGCATAGTTTCAGAATAAGGGGTCGCCCATTTAAAACTGAGATGAGGAGGAATTTCTTCTCTCAGAGGGTTGTAAATCTGTGGAATTCTCTGCCCCAGAGAGTTGTGGAGGCTAGGTCATTGAATATATTTAAGGTGGAGATAGGCAGATTTTTGAACAATGGGTTATGGGGAGCGGGCAGGGAAATGGAGCTGAGCCCAAGATCAGATCAGCAATTATCTCATTAATTGGCGGAGCAGGCTTGAGGGGTCAAATGGCCTACTCCTGCTCCTATTTCTTATGTTCTTATGTTCTTATCTACTGGTTTCCCTTTATCCATCCCACTTGTTACATCCTCAAAGAACTCTAGCAAATTTGTCAAACACGATTTCCCTTTCATAACACCATGTTGACTCTGCTTGATTGTATTATGATTTTCTAAATGTCCTGCTATTACTTCCTTAATAATGGATTCCAGCATTTTCCCAATGACAGATGTTAGACTAACTGGCCTATAGTCCTGCTTTCTGTCTCCTTCCTTTCTTAAATAGGGGAGTTACATTTGTGGTTTTCCAATCCGCTGGGACCTTGCCAGAATCCAGGGAATTTTGGTAGATTGCAACCAACACATCCACTATCTCTGCAGCCACTTCTTCTAAGACCCTAGGATGCAGGCCATCTGGTCCAGGGGACTTGTCAGCCTTTAGTCCCATTCATTTGCCTAGTACTTTTTCTCTAGTGATTGTGATTGTTTTAAGTTCCTCCCTCCCTATAGCCCGTTGATTATCAATTATTATTGGGAAGCTTTCAGTGTGTTCTACCGTGAAGGCCAATACAAAATATTTGTTCAAAGTCTCTGCCATTTCTCTGTTTCCCATTATTAATTCCCCAGTCTCATCCTCTAAGTGAGCAATGTTTACTTTAGCTGCTCTCTTCCTGTTTATATACCTGTAGAAGCTCTTACTGTCTGTTTTAATATTTTTTGCTAGTTTACGCTCATAATCTATCTTCTCCCTCTATTATTTTTTTCGTCATCCTTTGCTGCTTTCTAAAAATTTCTCAATCCTCTGACCTACCACTAATCTTCACAACATTGTATGCCTTTTCTTTGAATTTGATACCATCCTTAACTTGCTTAGTTAGCCATGGATGGTTCATCCTTCTCGTAGAGTCTTTCTTTCTCACTGGAATAAACCTTTGCTGAGAGTTATGAAATATCTCCTTAAATGTCTGCCACTGCCTGTCTACCATCTTACCCTATGATCTATTTTCCCAGTCCACTTTAGCCAACTCTGACTTCATACCTTTGTAATTGCCTTTATTTAAGTTCAGGATACTAGTTTCAGACCCAAGTTTCTCACCCTCAAACTGAATTTGAAATTCTATCATGCTATGATCACTCTTCTCTAGAGGATCCTTTACAGTGAGATCATTAATTAATCCTGTCTCATTACACATTACCAGATCTAAGGTATAGTAACCTTTTTTTTAACAAAACATTTTGGATCATGTGGTGGTTCAGTACAGTGCTTTTGCCCTCAAATGCTAGAATATTCCACAATATTGTTGTTTAATTAGGGATTATCCATAATTTTCAACAATTCCACAAAAGCCTGTAAAAGGCTTTGGCAGGTAGAGGTTTAATGCTGCAGCTTCCCTTTGTTGTATATATTCAAACAAAATATTTTTTACAGTATGCTTTGAGAACGGACAGTTTAATGAAATACAACCTATGTGCATGTCTCCTTAACTGCTCACAAGCTACATTCATTCTGGCTTACATAGAACTATGCTTTATAAATTCAGCAATTCCACATTCCCTGCAGGCAGGCTCGCTTGAAGGCAAATTGGAAATAGCGCTACAACATTGTTGTGCTAATTCCCTGATCGCACAGCACAGCTCTCCACTGGGAATGCTTAGTAGTTTACCCTTATGTGACAACATGAAGTTCTAGTCCAGTGACATAAGAATGAATTTTAAAGCCTGAAGTCCCACTGTCACCATTCATGATTCTACAGAAGAGCGAGTTCTACACTAAATATCTGGTAGCTTGTGACCAGCAGTTCTAAAGCATGGTACTAAAGTGACTGAGACACTAATAGGTGTGCAGCCAACACTCTTCATAATACTTAGGAAAATGTGATATCCCAGTTAAACACCCATTTAGGCCTTTACAGTGCATAGTGCTGTACTGGGTTATTTGACTCCTGAATGGTTTGCTCCCTGACACACCGAGAAGCCTATCTTTCTGTTTTCCACCTCTTCCAGGCACTATAACAGTACTATCACGGTGCTACGGAAATTCAGTATTACAGAAAGCTAAGTGTCCCCTTCCAATATATAACTCAGCCAACATTTCCATTCAAACAGCATCTCTTCAGTAATGTAATGCTTTGATTGAAGTTAAATATTCAAAACTCGTTAGAGTTTTCATTATAATGGAGAAATATGTTCCCTAAAGGATTTTGACTGCAATTTTAATTACCTTTCATTGAGAAGAAAAAATGGCAAAATTGTGAAGAGATTTGATTCATCAGTTTATACAAATTAGCACACAGGATCCATAATTCAGCAGTTGAAACCTCTAGTCCCGGAGTGTGACGATCCAGTGAAGCTATGATGGGTGTAATCCTTAGCATCAGAACTCCTAATTTTTATCAATTAAGTAACAAAAGTATCTGTTATTGAATGAGAAATTGGCTCCTAGATGAATATACAGGCACCTTATATCATTGATTGCAAACGCTTGAGGGGCATTGGAGTTAGCTGGGGAGAAAGAAGGCAGTTTACAATGAATGAAACTGAGCTGTGTTTTCTTGGATTATGAACGAGTCTGTCACACACACAGCCTGTTCGCTCTGATTAGATTCTTACAGAATGGCATCAGTGCAGTGTTCCAATATGGAATGGGGACATTTTCTGTGTTTATGGCGGTGCCCAGCTAGCCACCTTTAGTTATCAGTTCATCTTCTCAAAATGATGAATTCATCCAACACTGTTATCAGGAGGCAGTTTCTTAGTGCAGAACGATGTATGTCACAGCTCACGATGAATTGTGCTGATAGTGAAATCTGTGTTGGATAGAAAGAAAGCTGTTCATTCTCTAAGGGCTTTGAGTCACTCCATTGAGGAAGGCAGAACGGACAACTTTTGCCTTTACAACAGAGAAAAACATTCTTATTTGCAAATTGTGAAAAATGAGATGTTTTGCACCCACATGGTATAAAGGAAAAATTACAGAAAGCTCTATTTGTGCAGAGTTGGAAAAGTGTTCTCTAGTACAGTAGTTGAAAATAAATGGGTTAATAAAGTCAAAACTGGTGATAGTTCTTTACAATATGATGTTTCTAGATCAAAAGTATATTAATATGAAACATTCAAGTGTAATTAAAACTAGTTTGTGATAAGAAAGCATTGCCATGTGAGGAATTCAAACACTTCAAAGCAGCAGAAATAGCCTCAGGATTGTTCTGGACAAAGTCCAGGTAAGTTCTGAGAGGCTTTGTTCTGTCAGCCCAAATCCCCAAACTGAACGGGGGCGAACTTCGATAGCCCCCGAAAACGGGCGCAGGTATCGCGATGCGCGATTAGCCTATGCCTGTTGAGTCCGATGCAGGCAGAACGCAAACTTTGCGCTGCCTGCGTGATTGTAGAGTTGAGGTAGCGTTAAATGCGCTGCTCAGTAGATGAGCGCCTCAGCAGGGGTGCGAGGCTAGCAGCACTTAAGGTAGCCTTCATTTCTTTAAGCCAGCCTGCACCTCTTAAAGAGGAGATGCAGTCTGGCTGGAGCAGGTGCTGGAAGTGGCTGGGGAAGAGAATCTGACTTGGAAGAGCAGTGAATTATGGCGCAACAGGAGAGAGAGCATGCTCCAAGATACTACACTGGGGGCCTTGGTGTAGGAGGTGGTGAGGAGGAGACAGGTCCTCCATTCACCGGGGGCCAAGAGGCCCTTCAGACAAACTGCAAAGGCAGTGGGAGCATGTAGCTGTGACGGTCATTGCCAGGAATCATGCCCCGAGAACCTGGATGCAGTGACGTAAAAATGTTAATGACCTCACACGAGTGGTCAAGGTTAGTGAAATCATCTTCACATGCCATATCCCACTAACTGCACCACTAACCTCACACACTGCTCAACTTACCACACGCCCATTACTCACCTACCAGCAATCTCTATCAAACAGGACTCATACTAAACTTTCAAACCTCACACACTTAGCACTGCTGCAAGCCTCACACACATCTCACAGCTTGCACACACTATCAGCTATTCAACCATGACAGGCACATCACCCAAACACATTGCACCACACTCACTGACACACTTCCCTCTCTCTTGTAGGGTAAGGTGGCACATAACTGGAGACAGCAAGGCTACCCGTAGGGGAACAGGCACACCTGCATGACATAACTACATGGAGGAGATGGTGCTCGACATAATTGGAATTGTCATCGCTGAGCCCGTGGCTGCAGATGGTGTAAGCACGCACTTCTTGCTTTCCCCACCTCCCCTCACCTTGTGCCTTTCTCCTTTCAGATACCCAAGAACTGCAACCTGGCCAGGCAGTGGTGGAAGAGCAAGGACTGGAAGAGGAAGAAAGCAGTGACACTGAAGACGCACCGTCACTCGATTTCACACTCACAGCCATCAGCTCAGATACTGACACTCCGCATACTTTAGAGGATAGCTTAGATGCGGGATCTGCACATGGTGAGACACCGGGCATGAGTGGCCTGCAGCCAGGGCAGGTGGCAAGGGTAGCGCAGATGCCAGCTCCTCGGAGGGTGAGGACGCACACGAGTTCTGCTGCAGTGGACTCCAATGACCACTTTGATGGGGCGGGCTACAGAAGAAGGCTGATGGGTATGCAGAATGAAATGCTTGGTGCATTGGCAGGCCTGCCAGAAAGCCTGCGTGCAATGTCAAGGAGCATGGAGGAATCTGGAACCAACTTGGTGCAGGGCTTTGTGCAGAGCTTGGAGCTCATCCTTACCAGCTCCATTAACACACTTGTGGACCCAACCAGGTTGCAGAGTCTAATGGCCGATGTTTCAGCTTCCATTGCAGCACAAGCAGAAGCCTCCCAATGTCTGGGTGCTGCAGTGGAAGCTTCTGTCATGCAAAGTCAGCTTGCTGCCATCGTGGCTGCACTTACCAGTGTTCAAAGGGGCTTGCGGGGTGTCACAGCAGTCCAACAATCTGTCCTCCAACAGATTACTAGGATTGTTGAGGCGCTGCCCCAGGGGAGTGGCAGTGCCTTCATGGAGCACAAACCTGATGCCCTCTCTCAGGATGACAGCATTCATCCTCCCACCCCTGCCACTCCGCCAGTGCCCTTGCTGTTGCCTGTCAGCCAGCCAGCCCAGACTGCTGCCGCCCATGCCAAGATGGTGTAGTCCGAAGCTGGGCCTTCTAGGCCCAGAGGTGCTCGAGGTCGTCTTCCAAGGCCATTTGCAGTCTCCCCCACTGAAAGTCAGCAGCCTTCCACCAGCCTTGCTGCAACCACTGGGGTAGCACTGCATAGGAGGACTAGGACAGGCAAAGGCACACGGAAGACAGGCACTAAGGGAATGCACAAGGGTGATTATTTTACATTTCTATGCAATATGGCATGATGTCATTTATAAATTATGTTTGGAATGTTTATTTTGTGTTGGTTTTTTTCTTTGCATGGTGGCCAAGCAGACGCTGTGATGGCCAGTGACAGAGGTAAGGTAAGGTGTGGCACTGTTGGTGAATGGGGAATTGGTGTTGCGTTTACTGGTATCACAGTTGGATGAATCCCTCCTTCTTCTTCTTCCACTTCCTCCTCCTCCTCCTCCCCTTCCTCCTTCTCCTGCTTCTCCTCTTCCTCCTGCTCCTCAGCTCGTCACCAAATGGCTGTTGGCAAGGGCTGTGCACTCATAATGGCGAGGTTGTGCAGCATGCAGCAGACCACCATGAATCTCGACACCTGCTCTGCCGAGTATTGCAGGGCTCTTCCAGAGCAGTCCAGGCAGTGGAAGTGTTGCTTCACCATGTCAATGGCATGCTTAATGATGTTTTGTGTGGCAACATGGCTTTCGTTGTATGAATGCTGCCCACATGTGCGTGGGTTGCACACTGGAGTCATGAGCCATGTTGTCAGTGGATAGCCCTTGTCTCCCAGTAGCCACCCTCTGGTTTGTCATGGTGGCTCAAATGCTGATGGTACAGTGGACTGCCATGGAATAAAGGCATCATGACTGCTGCCAGGGTGCCCGGCATTGACCTGCATGGTTAGCTGAGTATGGTCGAACACCAGCTGGACAGTGAGGGAGTGGAAACCCTTTCAGTTGCGGTGCATCTCAGAATTGAATTGCAGCACCCGCAAAGCGATGTGCGTGCAGTCAATGGCGCCCTGCACCATGGGGAAGCCTGCAATCCTCGCAAAGCCATGTGCTCGCTCCACCTGCTGTTCACAGTATTCCCAAACAATGGGTGCTATGGAACCCAATTTTGCAGCCAACATCTCTCTGAAAATGAAGCATAATGTGAGTCAAATGTAACCAAACAAACAGATGGAAGTGAATGCGATTCATCCTCAGAACCTGACCCTAGGGCTGCGAATTCGCCTACTGAGGCGGGTCCGGGGCGGCTCGGGTCGGTGGCGGGGTGTGACCCCACTGCTGGCCCTATTCCGCTCTGTGAAAAGAATTTTACACTGATTGGGCTTGTTAAGCCCACCCAGCGCGTTTGCCAGCCAATTGAAGAAAGCAGGTCTGATGGCATCACTTGATGACGCGTTATCAGCCGGTTTCCTTAAAGGGACCTATTAAATCCGTGAATCTTAAGGTATGGTGTTCTTCAATAAATAGACGGAGGCTGCAGATCAACAATCAACAGGTGTTTACTGGATGAGGGTAGTCTAATAACTAACAGTACAGATGCCTGCTCAGGGCTTATATACAGGTGTGGTCACTGCCGGTACTACAGTATACAGGAGCTGTAAAAGTAGTTCTCTCTTAAAGGTACATACACTACAATTCCTCCCCTTTTAGATTAACAGTACCTTAACATTCAAATAACAGTTAACACTTTTAACATGCACAGTAACTGAAATAGTCCATTTATAGATTCAGTCTTTGGGGCGGCTTCCTGATCCTTTCTGGATAGCGCCTTTCCTGAGTGTCTTGTTCTTGGTACGGAGGCGATTCTGGCCCCCTGTCGTCGGTTAGTTCATCAGTTTCCGATGCTACTGTTTCTGGGGTAGATGCTACCGGTATGTCGGGTTCATCACCAGGTACGCTAGACATGGGGTTGACTCATTCCTGTGACGTTAGGATCTGGCCGACATGGCATCTCACAATGTTCTCCCCGACATCCACTGTGTACATTAGTGGCCCCTGCCGTGTGCATATCATTCCGGGTTGCCATTTCTCTGTTCGGTAGTCGCGGGCCAAGACTGGTTGTCCTACATTGAAGCTCCTTGTTGGCTTCTCATTGATGTGCTGGAATTGCTTATCCTCAACATTTCTTCGCACATTTGGTCTGAGCAAATCCAGACGAGATCTCAACCTTCGGTTAAAGAACATCATGGCCGGGGTCTGGTTGGTAACTGCATGTGTCGCATTTCTGTAGGCTAACAGGAAATTGTCCACCTTATGCTGCAGTGGAATGTCGTCATCGCACATGGCCCTTACTGCCTTTTTAAAGGTTTGTATGAACCTCTCAGCCAATCCATTTGTGGCTGGATGATACGGGGCGGATGTGTAATGCCTTACCCCATTCCTTCTCATAAATTTCCGAAACTCTTCGGACACAAACTGTGGTCCGTTATCAGAGCAAATCTGCTCTGGCAAGTCGTTCCTGGCAAATATGGTCTGTAGGACTGCAATCGATTTCTCCGTAGTGGTGGAGGACATTTTGATCACCTCAGGCCATTTCGAGTGCGCATCCACTGCTATTAAGAACATTGAGTCCATGAATGGACCAGCAAAATCAATATGCACCCGTTGCCATGGAGAGGAGGGCCACTCCCATTGATGTAGAGGGGCATGTGGTGGTGCATTTTGGACCTTCTGGCATCCTGAGCAGCACTTTGTTAGGTCCTCAATTTGTTGATCGATTCCCGGCCACCACACATAAGCCCTAGCAAGGCTTTTCATTTTCACCCCTCCCAGATGGCTTTTGTGAAGCTCATTTAGCACTCTCTCCCTTAACTTGGGTGGAATTACCACTCGGGATCCACACATCACTGTCCCCCGACATACTGACAGCTGTTCTCTTCTGGATGCGAATGCTGGCAACAGTGAGTTGCCATGTGTTGGCCATCCCTTCACCGTCAAACCATATACCCGAGACAGTGTCGGGTCATTTCGGGTCTCCTTCTCTATATCCGCGTTAGTTACTGGCAAGCGTTCAATTATCGACGAATAAAATAACTCGACAGGGTCCACTGCTGGTGCTTCCTCCGCAGTAGGCAGTGGCAGGCATGATAGCCCATCAGCGTTTCCATGCTGTTTTGTGCCCTTATACTCTATTTCATATTGGTTCACCCCTAGGAAAAGAGACCATCTTTGTAGCCGTTGCGCAGTCATCACGGGAACGCCCTTCTTTGGATTAAAGATGGATACAAGTGGTTGGTGGTCAGTCAGCAAGGTGAACTTCTGCCTGTGCAGATAGTGGTTGAACTTTTTTACTCCCCATACTAGGCTGAGGGCCTCCCTGTCAATCTGGGCGTAGTTGCGCTCGGCTGAGGTTAGTGACCGAGACGCAAAGGCTACTGGCCTCTCCAACCCGTCTGGGAATTTGTGTGACAGCACCGCTCCAATACCATAGGGTGATGCATCACATGCCAACCAAATTGGTAGTGCTGGGTTGAAATGGGCCAACACCTCTTTTGATGTGATCAATTCTTTGCACTTCTGGAAAGCTCGTTTACATTCGTCATTCCACTTCCATGGTACCCCCGTCTGCAGTAGAGTGTTCAGTGGGTGTAATACTGTTGACAAATTTGGTAAGAACTTATGGTAGTAGTTCACCAGCCCGAGGAACGACCTCAGTTGTGACAGATTTTCCGGCGCTGGAGCCTTGACTACTGCCTCAATCTTCTCAGGGGACTTATGTAACCCCTCTTCATCAATAACGTGGCCATAATACGAGATCTGCTTCTGGAAAAACTCGCATTTGTGGCGATTAGCTCGTAGCCCATATTCCTTCAATCTAGTGAGCACCTGCTCCAGGTTGGCGAGGTGATCACTGTCATTTTTGCCCGTGACCAGGATGTCGTCCAAATAACACTGGGTCCCTGCTCCATATGACATTTCATTGGTGCCATATTCTTGCGGTCTCCGTTGTATCTCTGCAGCGCCCCGTGCGGCTGCTTCGTGTGATACTGCCATGCTGAAAGCCTTGTCCAGCGTAAGATCCTTTTCTGATAGAAGCCGTTTCTGGGTTCCTTCACTTTGAAGCCCACACACAAACTTGTCCCTTAATGTATCTGCTAGTCCCATTCCAAACTGGCAGTGTTTCGATAGCTTGCGCAGTTCCGTTAAATACTCAGCATTACTTTCATCTTTATGCTGGTTCCCTTTGTGAAACTTAAATCTTTCTGCTATCAGCAGCGGTCTGGGGTTTAAGTGGTCCTGTAGGATTTCCACTATGTTTGCGAAATCCTTATCCACTGGCTTCTCTGGGGTTATTAGGTTTCGCAGTAAGCCATACATTTTTGCACCCATGGAATTCAACAAAACCAGTGCTTTCCTGGCATCTGGCACTTCATTCTCCTTGCAGTACACCTCAATGCGTTCCACATATGTTGCGCAATCTTCGACTTCATTGTCGAACTCTGTGACACTGCCACTCTTTGGCATCCCTGGGTGTGGTTAGACTGGCTAAAATGGCGTCTCCTGCGCTCTCCCTTCTTCTCCGCCGGCTCAAAATGGCGCCTCCCATGCTTCCCTTTCTTCCCGCGCTCTCCCTTCTTCTCCGCGGCTCAAATGTCGTCTCCCGCGCTTCCTTTCTTCCCCCGTGGACGCTGCTCAGCCCTTGAGCTCTGGCTGCACTCTGCGCATTTTCCTGTGCACCTCTCTCGTTGCCGCCGCTCTGTCCTAAACCCCGGCTGTGCTTTACCCTCTCTCTCTTTTTGTTTTCCATCGACACCGCTCGGTCTTCAACCCCCGGCTGCGCCCTGTGCACTTTACCCTCTCTCTTACCCCGGCGACGCTGCACGGCCTTTTCTGTGCCGTCGGTCAGCTCCAGCCGCCGCTGTCCGGGAAGGGTCTGCGCTGTACCTCTTGCCAGCCTGTTGCTGGATCGTCGTGGCTGGAGAACCAAGCCCAGCTCTCAACAGCCTCCCCTGCGATGCTCACTCTCTGCCAGATGACTGGGCGGTTGCTCGTGGTCGACGCCCATGCTTCTGGCCTCGACTTTCTTCCACTGTCCTCCAGGAGCGAATCCTTGGGAGGAAATGCAGAGTTGCAGGTAGGTTCGAATCGACCTCGTCGCCACTATTAAATCCGTGAATCTTAAGGTATGGTGTTCTTCAATAAATAGACGGAGACTGCAAATCAACAATCAACAGGTGTTTACTGGATGAGGGTAGTCTAATAACTAACAGTACAGATGCCTGCTCAGGGCTTATATACAGGTGTGGTCACTGCCGGTACTACAGTATACAGGAGCTGTAAAAGTAGTTCTCTCTTAAAGGTACATACACTACAGGACCAAGCACAAATTGTTATTGACAGTTGTGCTGTCAGTTTTCTACAGTATTGAGGTGCTGCAAACACTGGCAATCACTGCGCAGAGGTGCACGGCTGCACCAGGTTCTCCGATGGCTCCCGTGATATGCTTATGGAGGGAGTCACAGCACGCAGGGAGGTTCTCTTCTTTTCCCATGGGCGGAAGAGACCTCCCCAGGAGATCAACACAGCCTGGTTGCACATTGCACAGGAGGACACAAGCAGGAATGTCGTCAGGAGGACCAGGCTGCAGTGGCGCAAACCTTTCAATGATTTGATTAGATCACGAAACGTTACTGCAAAGCTACACTCACCTTCATCCTGTTGTGCCACTCATCACATCCCCATCACTCTGCCTTCCCTACCCTACTCCTGCACATCCTTACTCACACCAACTTACCTTGCACCTCCCCCCATCCCTCTCTCTCTATCTACATTATCATTTCCTCATATCACTAGTCACCCCTCGCACTCACCCTCATCCTAGTCCAATCATACCAACTAACAGCACTCAAGGGTAGGCACTTGGGTGTTTTAGCCAATGTTCATGTAAAGTCTCTGTTAATGTGCTGTCAAACATTGAAATCTTTATGTTCAACACACTCCATGAGACATAACGGTACCCCCTGCAATGGTGATGAGTGTGAAAGGAATGGCTTGGTCATTGTAGGGATGCTTTATGTTGTTGGTGTGGGGTGGTGCCAACCTGGCACATTATGTGACAGCCAGGGTGTACAGCGTCAAATTAACTAAATCTGTCTACGGTGAGACCATTCCTGGCCTCCCGGGCAGCCATGTGCTCGGGTGCTGATGCCCTGTGTCCTGTGAACCAAGGTGAGATTTTTTCAAGGGCACCGATGCTGATGGAATAGATCGCAGCTGAAGTTGAGATGACAGAAGCGATCGGTCAATGGAGAGAGAGGTTGTTCCAATGAGGTGACACTGGATAGAGAGTTTGCTCCAAACACTTGCAAGCTGCAGAAAGCTCAATCTTCCAACTGCAGTAAGCAACAGCTTCTAACCTTGGAAAGTGACTGTAATGATATCAGCAAATAGTGATGGTATTTGCCTGTTTGATTATGATGCCTTACCAGCATTTTTGCCAGATTGATTAATTATGCCTGACCAGCAGAGGGCATGTGAGAGACAAGCAGTTTAGTTTTAGTTTCATTTTAGAGGGATCTCTAGCATGGTGTCTCCTGTAATGCTGTTTAACTGAGTTGAACATACTTTAGATTAAACGACATTCTCTTTCATAAATGTCTCATCATTGAACCCACAAAGAAATCAATACATGGTGTCAGAAGTGATTGAAAGAGATGAAGAGGAAAAATCTGAAGTTAAATCAGCTCTCCACATATTAGCAAGCCAAAAGAGAACATCGTTACTTACCATTGGAGAATAGCTAACGAAGTGAAAAAATGGAAGGTTTACACCCACCGATGAAGCTTCAGTTGACAAGTAATGTGGCTGAAAATTGGAGAAGGTTCAAACAACATGTGGAATTGTATTTATCAGCAATCAGAGCTGACGAGAAAAGTGATAAAATGAAAGCGTCACTGTTCTTACATGTCGTGGGCGATGAAGCGCTGGAGGTGTATAATAACTTCACATTCGCTGCTGATGGAGACAAAATGAAGCTAGATAAAATAATGGAACAGTTTGAGGCCTACTGCATACCCAAACGTAACGTGACGTTTGAGAGGCACAGATTTTTCACATGTGTACAGAAAACGGGAGAGACTATTGATCAGTATGTGACTGAACTCAGAAACAGGAGCAAATCGTGTGAATTTGGGGGACTGACAGACTCGCTGATAAAAGACAGACTGGTGTGTGGTATTCCAGATAATGGTCTAAGGGAAAGACTGCTAAGAGAGCAAGATCTAGACCTGGGAAAAGCCACTGTGTAGGGCCACAGAGACTGTGAAGTCGCAGGCAAAGGAGCTGCTCAGTGACAGTAGCTGCAACGTGGATGCAGTGAGAAAGAACGGATACAAACCGTTTAACAAAAAGAGCGCCAATGTGAAAAAAGAGGCGTGGCCAGCGAACAAAAATGAAAGGGGCAATCGAAAGTCATGTAGTCGATGCGGTACACAGCATCCACCAAAAAAGTGTCCAGCATATGGTAAAAAATGCAATAGTTGCAACAAAAACAACCATTATGCCCATTGCTGTAAGAACCAAGCACAACAAAGCAAGGTCCATGCAGTAGATGAAAGCGAGATAGAGGAGTTCAATGTAGATGTTGTGTCTGAAAACAAAAAAGAAAAAAGAGACTGGATGTTGACACTAAAAGTGAATGACATACACATTCCATTTAAATTGGATACTGGAGCACAAGTTAATGTGATATCAGAGACTGATTTTAAGAAAATTAGACCCAGACAAAAGATACATGGAATAAAAGTGAAAGTGACAGGATACTCAGGTACTGATATACCAGTGAAAGGAAGATGCATTGTCAAAGTGACACACAAGGATAGAGAGCACACGCTAGCATTAATCGTGGTGCCAAAGGATGTGCAAGCCATACTAGGTTTAATAGCCTGTGAGAGACTGAACCTGGTAAAGAGAGTCCTCGTTGTGGAAAGCGAAGGAGAGACAGTCTATGATGAACTCATGAAAGAGTACAATGACCTATTTCAGGGTCTAGGCTGCCTTCCAGGAGAACACACGATCAGAGTAGATAAAAGTATGCCAACAGTCATACATCCATTCAGAAAAGTTCCGTTTGCTCTTCAAAAGCAACTGAAGGCAGAGTTGGACAGGATGGAAAGCCTGAACGTGATTCAGAAAATAGATGAGCCAACTGAGTGGATGAGTTCCCTCGTCGTTGTGGACTAAAAGAATAAGATAACATTACTTCCTTCTATAACAATAGTCCTTAAATTTGCTCAATGAGTCTCTCAGGAGGCTTCACGTGTCTTGAGGATTTTCTGATTGATTGTCCTTGAATCTGAGTTGTTGCCTCAGATGATGGTTTCTCAGCTGTGTGATCAGGTTGTTTAACAGTATCAGTCTTCTGACTTGCTGTGGCTGGTCCCATGAGAAGATCTCGACGATTTCTTCGCAGAACAGCACCCTCATCTGTCTGAATGGTGTATGATCTTGGTTGAACTTCACTCAGGACAGTTCCCTTCTGAATCCATATGTTTGTTTTTCTTTTAACCTTACTTGGTCACCAGTGTGGAGTTCAGGTAGGTTTTGTGTTCCTCTGTCATAGTAGTACTTTTGCTTTACTTTCTGTTGTTCTTTGAACTTCCTCACTTTCTCCCCCTCTTTTGTTTTCAGGAGGTTCTCCGGGATGGGTAGGTTTGACCTTAGCCGACGTTCCATAAGGAGTTGGGCTGGTGACATACCACACTCGAGCGGCGTTGTGCAGTATACAAGCATGCTCTGGTAGAAGTCAGTTCCACTGTCTTTTGCCTTGTACATCAGTCTTTTCACTGTCTGGACCGATTTTTCCACTAGTCCATTGGACTGTGGAAAGTGAGGACTTGACGTTGTGTGGACAAAGTCCCACTCTTTGGCAAAGTGTCGGAAATTTGCATTGTAAAACTGGGGTCCGTTGTCTGTGAAGACCTCGCTTGCCACGCCATGTCTGGAGAATATGGCTTTCATACATGTTATCACAGCATCTGCAGTGGTGGTGTACAGTCTACAAACCTCTGGATACAGGGAGTAATAGTCTGTGACTACAAGATAGTCCTTCCCTTGACATACGAATAGGTCAGCGCCTACCTTCTGGTAAGGTCTGTCTGGCGCTGGGTGTGGCTTTAGTGGTTCTACCGGATTGCTTGCTCGATATTTCAGGCATATTGTGCAGTTTGACACCTCATTTGTCACATCTTGGTTGATTCGTGGCCAGTACATCACCTCTCGTGCTCTTTTCTTACACTTTTCGATTCCCAGATGTCCTCCATGGATCCTTTTTAGCATCTCTTTTCTCAGACTCTTTGGGATAACTATTTTACTTCCTTTGTAGATGATGTCTTCGACCACTGATAGTTCCGCCCTGCAGTTCCAGTACTCTGCCATGTCAGGTGAGCAGTCTTGCTTCATGTTGGGCCATCCATCCAAGATGCTTTTCCTCAGTCGTCTCATTGTTTCATCTTTGTTTGTCTCAGTCTTTATGAGCTCCATTTTTGCATCTGCTATGGGCAGTGCACTTGTGATCATGTCCACGTAGGCGTTCACTTTTTCATCCATTTTGGTGTTTGCGGGCTCACTTGGGTCAACAGCTCTGGACAACGTGTCTGCTGCATACATCAGCTTACCCGGTGTGTACACAACATTCAGTGTATAGCGTTGCAGCCTGATCATCATTCTTTGTATTCTAAGCGGACAGCTATTTAGTGGCTTTTGGAACAATGCAATCAAGGGCTTATGGTCAGTCTCTACACTGATTGCTTGTCCTGCCACAAACTGGTGAAATCTTTCACAGGCGTATGTGATGCTGAGCAGCTCCTTTTCTATTTGAGCATATCGCGTCTCCGCGTCTGTCATTGAGCGCGATGCATATGCAATATGTTGCCAGTAGTCATATTTTTGCAGAAGAATGGCACCGAGCCCACTCTGTGATGCATCTGATGATATCTTGATGGGTCTCGCTGGGTCATAAAACCTCAGAACTGGTTCCTCTGTGAGCAGTTTCTTTAGATCGCTCCATGACTTCTCATGCTCATGATTCCATTCCCATACTATGTTCTTTTCAGTTAGTCGTCTCATCTCTTTCATAAATGTCTCGTCATTGAACCCACAAAGAAATCAATACAGTGACCAGCTGTGAAATGGAAGCTTTTATAGACCATTTGCAGCTGTCAAGTAAAGAAATCATCACATACTGACACAACACCCGACCTCCTTACCTGACGTGATCCCCGAGCAGCAGGAAAGCAGTTGGTGAACTCTAAGGGCTAGATTTTCAGTTGCTTGCGCCAGCAGTTAGCGCCTTAAGAGAAGTGATTTCCGGGCGCTATGCGTGTAGCGCCCGGGCGCAGCGCAGTTTGCGCCCCGCCCCAAATTAAGTTGCCCGTTAGCGCCGGCGCAAAGTTTAGCGCCCGCCCGGATGCGCGCGCAGAAAATGACGTCACATCCTCGTGCAACGCCCTTTGGACGCCCCGATTGCAAACTTCAGTCGGACCGCCCCATTGTGCGGCGGGCGGCCGGAGCGTTTGGAAAAAGGAACGCAACACAACCAGCGCGGGCCCCGGGGGGCGCTAATTAAAGGGAACGTCCTCTCCAGTATAAAGGCCATCCTTTTTTCAGAAAACAGTCTTGTGCAACGCATTTCTGGAGACACAACAAGGAGGATAGCTAACTGGTTTCAAGCAGCAAGAGCCAGGTATTTTTGGACTCAGGCAACAGCGCTGCAAGTGGCCATTTGGAAATTAGAGTGTTTGCCAGGATTTGATGGGGGTTGCATGGGGTGCCAACGCGGAGCTGCAGCTCCATGTCCGTAGGGCTCGCAGACGCATTGTGAGAGGGGCAGCCCTGGCTAGAGGCAGAGGGGGCTACAGGCGTCGGCCACGCAGGCCTTACCCAGTCAGGCTATACCGCCAGCAGCGCTCCTACCTAAACATGAGTGCCGCGCGATGTGTTAAAAGGCTCCGATTCCGAAAGGGGGTGATTGCAGAGATCTGCCACCTGCTTCGCCGAGATCTGCGGCCAAAGCTCAGGTGCAGGACGTCTCTGTCGGTGGAAGTGAAGGTGACGGTGGCATTGAACTTCTATGCCACCGGCTCCTTCCAATACGCTGCTGGGGACATAGCAAACATCTCCCAGTACGGCGCGCATCGCTGCATCCGCCAGGTGACCGAAGCACTGTTCAGAAGGAGAAGCCAATTCATCTCCTTCCCCATGGCCCTGGAGAGCCAGCATCAGCGCGCATTGGGATTTTCCAGACTCGGGGAATTCCCCTTGGTGCAGGGCGCCATTGACTGTACGCATGTGGCTTTGCGGGCCCCTCTGGAGCATGGCGAGCAGTATCGCAACAGGAAGGGCTACCATTCTCTGAATGTGCAGCTGGTCTGTGACCACAAGCAGCGCATCATGGCAGTCAATGCCAGCTTCCCAGGCAGCAGCCACGATGCCTTTATCCTGCGGCAGAGTACTGTGCATGACATGTTCCAGGCACAGCCTCCCCCAAGAGGATGGCTACTCGGGGACAAAGGCTATCCTTTGTGCACCTGGCTCATGACCCCGCTCCGCGCGCCCAGGACCGCTGCTGAAGAGGCCTACAACGAGAGCCATCAAACCACCCGCAACATCATCGAGCTAACTATTGGGGTCCTCAAGCAGCGGTTCCGCTGCCTTGATCGCTCCGGAGGAGCTCTCCAGTATTCGCCGGACCGGGTCTCCCAATTTGTGGTGGTTTGCTGCATGCTACACAACCTGGCTATCCGCAGGACTCAGGCACTGCCACCTGACGTTGGACCAGCACCTCAGGAGGAGGAGCAGGAGGAGCATGAGGAGGAGGAGGAGGAGGAGGAGGAGGAGGAGGAGCAGGAGTACGTTCCCAGGAGGGAGCGACCAGGGCCAAGGGCCGCACGACGCCACCTTATTACACGGTACTTCTAAGCCCCCTGTCAGGGAATGGCCAGGGGCCATGAGGGAAGATGAATGCAGCCGCTCCGCAAGCCCTCAGCCGGCGAAGCCAACAAACACTAAGAAGAACAACCATGGAGACTGCATGAATAAAGATAATTTTTTATTAAACAAAAATGAAAAGCCCTTCCCACATGAATCCCCAAAAACAATAAACGGGCCCCACAAAAAGCCCAACAAACGACTCACTCCCACAAACTGGGGAGGAGCCACTCCACCTTTATTGAAACCGGGCCTCAACGTCGGCCTAACGCAAAAAAAAAGCCCTCCAAAAGCACAACCATGGGCAAAATAAAGATGGCCACCGCCATATTAAAGGAAAGCTGGCCACACCCTCTACTGAGTGGCCCGCGAGGGCGAGACCTTGGCCAGCATTTTGCCTCCCCTGCCCTGCCTGCTGCTCCTTCGCAAGCTCTGCCCAGTGGCTGCTGCGAGGCTGGGGGAAGGCGCCTGAGGCTCAGATGCCCTTCCGCCAGATGCCGCTGGGGGGCGGCCTACACGGCGTTTGGGCCTCGAGGGGCCGTCTCCTGAGTGGCGCACCTGAGCCTGGCCACCATCAGCTGCAGCCGCTTGCCCTTGACGCCCCAGAGGGGGAATGGCGGCGACGGATGGCGCAATGTGGGCCAGCTGGCGTCTGGGATGCGCTGGCTGGTGCTGTGGCGCGGTGGCACTCGGCCGGGCCCGCACTGCAGGATCCGCAGCAATCAGCCGACGGCCGGCTTGCTGGGATGGTCCAGCGCGGCGCCTGCCCTGGCGATGCCTGCCTGAGACAGCGCGTGTGGCAGCAGTGAGTGGCCCTGTGGTCCTGGTGTGCGCGCGCATCACATCCGCCAGGGTCTTGACGGCATCAGTTAGCATGCGGCCAGTCGCGGCAGTTGCTGCCCCGAACTCGCGCACACTGGTCGCCAGCGACTCGATGGCCTCAGGCATGCGCCCCACCACGCTCATGAGCTCCGTGTGGCGCCGGTCCGAGTCGTCGGCCATCTGATCGAGCTTCCGCACCTCCTCCGAAGTGAAGGTGTCCGGACTGGAGTCGCGACTCTCCCGCTGGGGAGGAGGGGGCCGAACTAGGGGACCCTTGCCGCGTTGGTGACGGCGAGTGTGCCGAGCAGCAGCACTCCCCTCTGATCCTTCCCCCCTTTGGGGGGAAGGCCGCGGGCCACGCGCACGGCTGCTGGGTGGCTGGACGCCACTGGTCCCAGAAGCTGCATTGCCCTGCGACAGTTCCTCCAGGCACTCGTCCAGTGAGGAGGTGTCGAGCATTTCCTCCTCTCCTGCGGGACGTGACTGTTCCCCCGAAGGTCCGGCTTGCTCCTCCTCCTCCTCCTGGTTGGAGGTGCTGTCACTGGCAGCCTCAGGGTCCTGGTCGTCACCAGCTGAAAGCAGGAATGCACAAGAGTAGCTTCAGAGTGAGGAGACGGCGTCAGCGAGGGAGTTAGGACTGGTGGGATTCAGCGCATTGGTGGGACAGTGGCAAAGGAGGTAGCTCGGATGGGCCAGTGCGACGCGAGAGGGCCAAAAGGCGAGGTCCTTACCATTGCCGGGCAGTGGAGGGTCGGATACACCGCACGCTGTGGGGACAATCACACGTGCTCCCATGAGCACACACACGCGCTCCTCCAGCCGAGTGAGCTTCTGCAGCTTGGCGCGGCCACCCCTGGCACGGGCCTGGCGATTAAACGCTACTTTAGCCTGCAAGAGAAAGGACGGGCTGTAAGTGCGCAGTGAAGCCCTGATGTAGTGTGCACTGCCTCCCATGGTGGAATAGCTTGGACAGAGTGAAGCCCTGATGTAGTGTGCACTGCCTCCCATGGTGGAATAGCTTGGACAGAGTGAAGCCCTGATGTAGTGTGCACTGCCTCCCATGGTGGAATAGCTTGGACAGAGTGAAGCCCTGATGTACTGTCCACTGCCTCCCATGGTGGAATAGCTTGGCCAAAGTGTAGAGTGCCGAATGGCCATTTGATGCTCATGACTGTCCCAATGCTGCTGGCTGAGGGCTGGCCAATAGGACTTTCAGGTCCCTTTGCCCATCATGTCAGGTGTACATGCAAGAATGAGGAGGAGACTGGAAAGGCTACTCACCCTCACAATCCTGGTCAGATCATTGTATTTCTTACGGCATTGTTTGTGGGTCCTGGGGGCCTCGCCGGTGAACGTCACCCTCTGGGCGATCTGCTTCCAGGCTTTGGTGTAGTCGTGGTGGGTTGGATTCCTCCCACTGTCTGGAAACAAGATCTTGCGCCTCACCTCCAGAGCTGTGACCATTATGTCCAGATCACCCTCTGAGAAGCGCAGGGCACGCTGACGGGCCTTCTCTGGCGTTGCCATGACTCCCTGGGGCTGAGCAGCAGTGTTGAGGCCTCTTTGCAAGGCTGCAGTGTGCAGGGCGTGGCAGCAGACCAATTCGTCCCTTCCCCCTTTAAGAGCTGGTCGGCACCACGGGGTCTGCTGTCAGTGCAAAAATGACCGCACCCGCGCTGCGCCCCGCCTGGGCGCTATCCCTTTGGACCGCCGGCTTAGCGCCTAAAGAGAGTAGTGGAACGCCTCTTTTAGCGCTCCACCAACCTCTTAGGGCGAAGCCACTGAATTCCCGGCAACGGGGCGCTACTTTGGGGCGGGCGCTAACTTCGGGCGGGCGCTAAGGTTAGCGCCCCAAAACTGCCTATACTGAAAATCTAGCCCCAAGAATCTAAAGGTGAACTTAAAATACTCGTTAATTGCCTCTTAACAATCTCTCCAATTATGTAAGCTGCCTCCCCCGCTTGACGTAGGGTCTGTTCAGTGATGACAGACCCGACATCTGGGAGATTGGCGTGGAGCCGGGTTGACAGTGGGTTCCCTACATTCTGTCAAAAAATAAATTTTCCAGCTGACCTGCCTCCAAATGTCTCTGCTGACCCCCCCAAAAATTCCCCCCTAGGTAGCTGTATTATTAAATAATAAATATACGTACCACCATTAACTTTTGTTGTTGCTATTTTGTTGAAGTTGTTAATTTTCAAAGCTTTCATTAATTGTGATGTCCTTTGGATAGCGGTGGGTGACGTGTTCATTAACCAGGAGAACCATCTTCAGATGTTATTGCAGCCACAGTGCTGTTTTAGCCTAATTAAGAAGAATTCTGTCAGAAAAGTGTTTTTGATTTCATTATCCAGGATTCACTGTGAGGTTCTGGGGAGGAGAAGAGGGAGACAATGCTCATTCTGATTCATTCTTCTTTGCTGGACACTGTGTCACATTAGCTTTCTCTGCTCCAGTAGAAAGAGCCCCAGTATCTCATGTTTCCACAACAACAACTTGTATTTATATAGCACCTTTAACGTAGTAAAAACGTCCCAAGGCGCTTCAAAGGAGCGTTATAAAACAAAATTTGACACTGAGCCACATAAGGAGATATTAGGACAGATGACCAAAAGCTTGGTCAAAGAGGTAGGTTTTATGGAGCATCTTAAAGGAGGAGAGTGAGGCCGATAGGTGGAGAGGTTTCTCCTCATAACCAGTTTCTGAGCCCTGATATCCTGGTGAATCTGCAATGGAAGCTCTCTGTGGCCTTAGTGCATTTCTTTAATGGGGCTTCCAAAATTACAGAGCACTCAAACTCTGCTTAACCATTGCTCTGTCCTAATTTATCATTAGCTCTTTAAAAAAAGCAAGATCTTGCATTTACTGTTATATGCCATGCGCCTATTTCTAGAACTCAAAACACTATTGCCATGTGCACTGTCAGGAAATGAAGGCCTAGTAATTCAAGTGGGGTGGGGCGCAGGGTACGATCACTGCACCTGAATGGTGAGGCCCGAGGCGCCACCGCTATTGAGCCTCATTTTTATGTCAGGCCGCTGTGATGCTAGAAGCACCCTTCAGGTAAGTGAGGAAGTGAAACGACTGACCCAGGATCGTTGGCCAGGAGTAAATCGCTGTCCGGACAGCGGGGAGGGGAATATTCCCCCTACGGTGCGCGGCCACGCACCAATAACGAGGTCCCACGCAGGCCGCTCACCAATCGCGAGGTCCCGCGCAGGCCATGCACCAATCGCGAGGTCCCACACAGGCCGCTCACCAATTGTGAGGTCCCATGCAGGCCGCTCACCAATCACGAGGTCCCGCGCAGATTGCTCACCAATCACGAGGTCCGACGCTGGCCACGCAACAATCGCGAGGTCCCACACAGGCCACTCACCAATCGCGAGGTCCCTCGCAGGCCGCTCACCAATCGCGAGGTCCCACACAGGCCGCTCACTAACCACGAGGTCCCTCGCAGGCCGCTCACCAATCGCGAGGTCCCACATAGGCCGCTCACTAATCACGAGGTCCCGTGCAGGCCACTCACTAACCACGAGATCCCTCGCAGGCCGCTCACCAATCGCGAGGTCCCACATAGGCCGCTCACTAATCACGAGGTCCCGTGCAGGCCACTCACCAATCATGAGGTCCCGCACAGGCCACTCACCAATCGCGAGTTCCCTCGCAGGCCGCTCACCAATTGCGAGGTCCCGCACAGGCCGCTCATTAATCATGAGGTCCTGTGCAGGCCGCTCACTAATCACGAGGTCCCGCGCAGGCCGCTCACTAATCGCGAGGTCCCGCTCAGGCCGCTCACTAATCACGAGGTCCCACGCAGGCCGCTCACCAATCGCGAGGTCCCACACAAGCCGCTCACTAATCACGAGGTCCCTCGCAGGCCGCTCACCAATCGCGAGGTCCCACACAGGCCGCTCACTAATCACGAGGTCCCGTGCAGGCTGCTCACCAGTCATGAGGTCCCGCACAGGCCACTCACCAATCGCGAGGCCCCTCGCAGGCCGCTCACCAATCGCGAGGTCCCACGCAGGCCGCTCACCAATCGCGAGGTCCCGTGCAGGCCGCTCACCAATCGCGAGGTCCCGCACAGGCCGCTCATTAATCACGAGGTCCCGTGCAGGCCGCTCACTAATCATGAGGTCCCGTGCAGGCCGCTCACTAATTGCGAGGTCCCGCTCAGGCCGCTCACTAATCCCGAGGTCCCACGCAGGCCGCTCACCAATCGCGAGGTCCCACACAAGCCACTCACTAATCACGAGGTCCCACACAGGCCGCTCACCAATCGCGAGGTCCCGCGCACGCCGCTCACCAATCGCGAGGTCCCGCACAGGCCGCTCATTAATCACGAGGTCCCGTGCAGGCCGCTCACCAATCGCGAGGTCCCGCACAGGCCACTCACCAATCGCGAGGTCCCTCGCAGGCCGCTCACTAATCACGAGGTCCCGTGCAGGCCGCTCACTAATCACGAAGTCCCACGCAGGCCACTCACTAATCACGAGGTCCCACGCAGGCCGCTCACCAATCGCGAGGTACTGCGCAGACCGCTCACTAATCACGAGGTCCCGCGCAGGCCGCTCACCAATCGCGAGGTCCCGCACAGGCCACTCACTAATCACGAGGTCCCGCGCAGGCCGCTCACCAATCGCGAGGTCCCGCACAGGCCGCTCACTAATCTCGAGGTCCCGTGCAGGCCGCTCATTAATCACGAGGTCCCATGCAGGCTGCTCACCAATCACGAGGTCCCGCACAGGCCGCTCACCAATCGCGAGGTCCCGCACAGGCCGCTCACTAATCACGAGGTCCCGCGCAGGCCACTCACCAATCGCGAGGTCCCACACAGGCCGCTCACTAATCACGAGGTCCCATGCAGGCCGCTCACTAATCACGAAGTCCCACGCAGGCCATTCACTAATCACGAGGTCCCACGCAGGCCGCTCACCAATCGCGAGGTACTGCGCAGGCCGCTCACTAATCACGAGGTCCTGCGCAGGCCGCTCACCAATCGCGAGGTCCCGCACAGGCCGCTCACTAACCACGAGGTCCCGCGCAGGCCTCTCACCAATCGCGAGGTCCCGCAAAGGCCGCTCACTAATCACGAGGTCCCGTGCAAGCCGCTCATTAATCACGAGGTCCCATGCAGGCCGCTCACCAATCGCAAGGTCCCACGCAGGCCGCTCACCAATCGCGAGGTCCCGCACAGGCCGCTCACCAATCACGAGGTCCCATGCAGGCCGCTCACCAATCATGAGGTCCCGCGCAGACTGCCCACCAATCACGAGGTTCCGCGCAGGCCACTCACCAACCACGAGGACATGCGCAGGCCGCCCACCAATCACGAGGTCCCACGCAGGCCGCTCACTAATCACGAGGTCCCACGCAGGCCGCTCACCAATCATGAGGTCCCGCGCAGACTGCCCACCAATCACGAGGTTCCGCGCAGGCCACTCACCAACCACGAGGACATGCGCAGGCCGCCCACCAATCACGAGGTCCCACGCAGGCCGCTCACTAATCACGAGGTCCCACGCAGGCCGCTCACTAATCACGAAGTCCCACGCAGGCCACTCACTAATCACGAGGTCCCACGCAGGCCGCTCACCAATCGCGAGGTACTGCGCAGACCGCTCACTAATCACGAGGTCCCGCGCAGGCCGCTCACCAATCGCGAGGTCCCGCACAGGCCACTCACTAATCACGAGGTCCCGCGCAGGCCGCTCACCAATCGCGAGGTCCCGCACAGGCCGCTCACTAATCTCGAGGTCCCGTGCAGGCCGCTCATTAATCACGAGGTCCCATGCAGGCTGCTCACCAATCACGAGGTCCCGCACAGGCCGCTCACCAATCGCGAGGTCCCGCACAGGCCGCTCACTAATCACGAGGTCCCGCGCAGGCCACTCACCAATCGCGAGGTCCCACACAGGCCGCTCACTAATCACGAGGTCCCATGCAGGCCGCTCACTAATCACGAAGTCCCACGCAGGCCATTCACTAATCACGAGGTCCCACGCAGGCCGCTCACCAATCGCGAGGTACTGCGCAGGCCGCTCACTAATCACGAGGTCCTGCGCAGGCCGCTCACCAATCGCGAGGTCCCGCACAGGCCGCTCACTAACCACGAGGTCCCGCGCAGGCCTCTCACCAATCGCGAGGTCCCGCAAAGGCCGCTCACTAATCACGAGGTCCCGTGCAAGCCGCTCATTAATCACGAGGTCCCATGCAGGCCGCTCACCAATCGCAAGGTCCCACGCAGGCCGCTCACCAATCGCGAGGTCCCGCACAGGCCGCTCACCAATCACGAGGTCCCATGCAGGCCGCTCACCAATCATGAGGTCCCGCGCAGACTGCCCACCAATCACGAGGTTCCGCGCAGGCCACTCACCAACCACGAGGACATGCGCAGGCCGCCCACCAATCACGAGGTCCCACGCAGGCCGCTCACTAATCACGAGGTCCCACGCAGGCCGCTCACCAATCATGAGGTCCCGCGCAGACTGCCCACCAATCACGAGGTTCCGCGCAGGCCACTCACCAACCACGAGGACATGCGCAGGCCGCCCACCAATCACGAGGTCCCACGCAGGCCGCTCACTAATCACGAGGTCCCACGCAGGCCGCTCACCAATCGCGAGGTCCCGCGCAGGCCGCTCACCAATCGCGAGGTCCCGCACAGGCCGCTCATTAATCACGAGGTCCCGTGCAGGCCACTCACTAATCACGAGGTCCCGCACAGGCCGCTCACTAATCGCAAGGTCCCACGCAGGCCGCTCACTAATCACGAGGTCCCACGCAGGCCGCTCACCAATCGCGAGGTCCCACACAGGCCACTCACTAATCACGAGGTCCCACGCAGGCCGCTCATTAATCACGAGGTCCCGCGCAGGCCGCTCACCAATCGCGAGGTCCCGCACAGGCCGCTCACTAATCACGAGGTCCCGCACAGGCCGTTCATTAATCACGAGGTCCCGTGCAGGCCGCTCACCAATCACAAGGTCCCGCGCAGGCCGCTCACCAATCACGAGGTCCCACGCAGGCCGCTCACCAATCGCGAGGTCCCGCACAGTCCGCTCACTAATCACGAGGTCCCGCACAGGCCGTTCACTAATCACGAGGTCCCGCACAGTCCGCTCACTAATCACGAGGTCCCGCGCAGGCCGCTCACCAATCACGAGGTCCTGTGCAGGCCGCTCACCAATCATGAGGTCCCACGCAGGCCGCTCACTAATCACGAGGTCCCACGCAGGCCGCTCACCAATCGCGAGGTCCCACACAGGCCGCTCACTAATCACGAGGTCCCACACAGGCCGCTCACCAATCGCGAGGTCCCGCGCAGGCCGCTCACCAATCGCGAGGTCCCGCGCAGGCCGCTCACTAATCACGAGGTCCCGCACAGGCCGCTCACCAATCGCGAGGTCCTGCGCAGGTCGCTCACTAATCACGAGGTCCCGTGCAGGCCGCTCATTAATCACGAGGTCCCGCACAGGCCACTCACTAATCACGAGGTCCCGTGCAGGCCGCTCATTAATCACGAGGTCCTGTGCAGGCCGCTCACCAATCGCGAGGTCCCGCACAGGCCACTCACCAATCGCGAGGTCCCTCGCAGGCCGCTCACCAATCACGAGGACCCACACAGGCCGCTCACTAATCACGAGGTCCCACGCTGGCCGCGCACCAATCACGAGGTCCCACACAGGCCGCTCACTAATCACGAGGTCCCGTGCAGGCCACTCACTAATCACGAGGTCCCACGCAGGCCACTTACTAATCACGAGGTCCCACGCAGGCCACTCACCAATCGCGAGGTCCCGCGCAGGCCGCTCACCAATCGCGAGGTCCCGCACAGGCCGCTCACTAATCACGAGGTCCCGTGCAGGCTGCTCACTAATCACGAGGTCCCGTGCAGGCCGCTCACCAATCGCGAGGTCCCGCACAGGCCGCTCACTAATCACGAGGTCCCGTGCAGGCCGCTCACCAATCGCGAGGTCCCGCGCAGGCCGCTCACTAATCACGAGGTCCCGTGCAGGCCGCTCATTAATCACGAGGTCCCGTGCAGGCCGCTCACCAATCGCGAGGTCCCGCACAGGCCACTCACCAATCGTGAGGTCCCTCGCAGGCCGCTCACCAATCGCGAGGTCCCACACAGGCCGCTCACTAATCACGAGGTCCTGTGCAGGCCGCTCACCAATCGCGAGGTCCCGCGCAGACTGCCCACCAATCATGAGGTTCCGCGCAGGCCGCTCACCAATCACGAGGACATGCGCAGGCCGCCCACCAATCACGAGGTCCCACGCAGGCCGCTCACCAATCGCGAGGTCCCGCGCAGACCACTCACCAGCTGCTGCCGCTGGAAGAGATACGGCGCACGGCCACGCAGCAAATTTAAAGGGCCCATGCAGGGAAAAAGAAATAGAGGGAACATTGGCGGGGTGGTGTGTCGGTAGCCGGGGTTAGGGATCATTGGTCGGGGGTGGTGTGCAATCGAGTGTCGGGCCAGGCAGGGAGAGATCGGGCCTCGGGGGAGCGATCGGTGGCAGGGCCGAGGAGATCGGTAGCTGGTGGGGGTGGCGGGGGGTTTGGCGGTGGTGGTTGGTGGTGGGGTGCTGACTACGTTCTTTTAATGCGGGGTCATGAGGAGCACGACTTCAGCTTACTAGGTTGATTAGCACCCAAAAGGTGGATGTTGAGAGATCAAATTTATAGGCCAATGTATTTGAACCCTCCAGGATTCTCTGTTTATCCACACCCATCAGCATCTTTGCATTGAGTGTATACTCCCAGTCCTTGTATTTCTCCCAAAATACATTACCTAACACTTCTTCACATTAAATTGCATTTAAATCTGTCTGCTCATTTATTAACCTGTAGTTGTCTTCCTGAAGTGTTTTACTGTTTGCCTCACTGCTTACAAACCCCCCAACTTCTGTTTTATCAGCAAATATTTGAATCTCAAAGGATACCAGGTGTAGAGTGTGCTCTCAGTTTGGCACTGCTTTTGAGGCCATAATGGTCGGGGCTTGAGGCTACGTGGGTCAGACAAAACCCCACCTGTAAGTTATGTCCTGCATACGGATTCACAGATCAAGTATTACAGAGAGAATTAACGGAGTCCCATTATTTTTTGAAATCAAGGAAGTGAAAATAAAGTTCTGTAAATTACTATAATCTGATTTATTGTCTAATATTACTGCATTCCGAAGTCCAGAAGATCAGAAGAAGTATCGTCATATCCACTAAGCTAAATATTAGTAACAAAGGTCAACTTGTGCCCCTGGCCACTGCTGTGACATCAGATATCGTGTGTGTAATGTCAGGCCTCAGTTCTTGGGGAACAAGGGCTGGCGATTGGGACATAACCTTGATGCTGAGCATGAGAGAAATATCTGAGTAAAACCCAAAAACGGATTATAGGTAATTATTAGCCCTGGGCTATACAACTCAGGATGTATGCTGAGGGATTTTGATCACTTGGTAGCCTGCTACATTAGCTGAAAGATAAATAGTATTTATAAAGCCAGAACTGTAACACCAACAACACATATTCACTCCCAGCAGGAGATCACTGGACAGCGATTAAGTGCTGGATTCCTAACTGATTTTTCCATCTTTAACCACAGGCACTACTGTCAGCCCCACAAGTTCAGATAAATCAACACAGACCAGAATTAGTCCTTGATCTACATGGCTCAGTTACTCACTCGATAAATTCTTAATTGACTTTACTGACAGACACCATACACTATTGGTTGTAGCACAAAGGACTAAAAGAAATAAAGGAGATAATTTTAGAACAGCGCCCAGAAATCGTGATGTCATTAAGCGCGCATTGCCCCGGTAGCACCCCGGACCGGAAATTGATTCTCGCCCCCTGCCTCAGCGCCTGACGCTAGGAACAACAGGTAGAGGGGGACGGTTTTCAGTCAACTGGGAGCTGGGGGAGCGCTATTTAAAGGCGCGCACTTCCTGCTTTTTTCTGTCAGCAATCAATTCTGCATACGCAGGTTGAGAGAGGGAGAAAGGCATCTGGAGACATTTAACGCTATCCTACTTGAAGGAGTTTTGTTCATCAGCAAGACTTTTCAGGTTCCCAGTTCTGTAAGCTTTATTACTACTGTAGGAATGGTCAAATTCCTATCTAGAGATTGAGTTCGACGCAGGCAATCAATCAAAAAGGTTTTTAATGTCAAACTAACGAGTTTAAACAGATTGATGCAAGAGAACTATGAATACAGGTCTTAATAGGTCGGAGGCTCCACGAGGACTGCCAGGGCGGTCCCGTGGATGGCGTCATGACGTCATCACGTTTTTCCCGCATTTGGGTGATCACGTGATTAGCGGCATGACGTCATCGCATTTGCCCGCGCTCTTAAAGGGACCGCGCACTGTACATGCAAACAGTATATACAATGGTACAGATTTAGTCTGTAGCTAACACATCGTTAAAGGGAATTACATACAGTTGTTCAGAGTCCCTCAGTGGCTCTGCCACACTACCACTTTTAGAAAATTTAATGGGGGCTGTATTAGCACAGGGCCTCGTCCTCCAGCTTCACCGTCAGAGGCAGCGGAGGCAGAAAGAGAGAGTGGAAAACGTGGCCAGAGGGAGGAGGGCCAACAGGGCTCTGCACAGGAGACTTTACCCTCCCAGGGTATTCCGGAAGCAATTCTCCTACATTCATCTGTCCGAGAAGCAGTGTTTTAGAAGGCTCTGCTTCAGCAAGGAGGTGGTCACAGAGCTCTGATGCCTCCTGCAGCCAGAGCTCCAGCCTCAGCTCAGGACCAGGACGTCTCTGTCAGTGGCAGTGAAGGTGACGGTGGCTCTCAATTTCTATGCCAATGGCTCCTTCCAGGCTTCAATGGGGGATATTGCGAACATCTCCCACTTCACTGTCCATTGCTGCATCCAGGAGGTCACAAATGCTCTCTACAGAAAGAGAAGGGAGTACATCTCATTCCCCATGACCCGAGACAAACAGTGTGAACACGCACATGGCTTCGCTAGGATAGTGGGCTTCCCCATGGTTCAGGGCGCCATTGACTGCATGCACGTGGTATTGCGGGCACCTCATGAAAATGCAGAGGTTTTCCGCAACCGAATGTCCAGTTGGTGTGCGACCACAGACAACGCATCCTCGCTGTCAGTGCCTGCTATCCTGGCAGCAGCCACGATGCATGCATCCTGCGCCAGACTGGTGTCCCAAACCTTTTTAACCACCGCATCAACCTCGTGACTGGCTCCTCAGGGACAAGGGTTATCCACTTGCCACCTGGCTGATGACACCGCTCCATAACCCCAACACTCCTGCTGAGCTCGCATACAATGAGAGCCATAGCACCTCAAGGAACCTCATTGAACAGACGATCGGCGTGCTGAAGCAACGGTTCCGGTGTCTTGACCAAACTGGAGGAGCCCTGCAGTACTCTCCTGAGTGAGTATCGGTTTTCATTGTTGTGTGCTGCATGCTGCACAACCTCGCCATTCTGAGGACCCAGCCATTGCCACCAGGGATAGATGGAGCACCTCAGGAGAAGGAAGAGGGAGAGGAGGAGGAAGAGGTGGAGGAGGAGGAGGATGAGCAGCACCAATGTGGGAGGGAGGCGCTCAATGTTGCCTCTGCAAGGGCCGTTCTGATGAATGACAGAGAAGATGGCTTTTGGGATCAACAAGCCACAGCCCCTATTACCGGGCAAAGCACCAATGAGTAACATAAGGAAATTTGTAACTTTTCAATAAAAACATTTATTTTTCTGAGCAACTGTGTCTTATAAAGTACAACCAATAGCAAACAAACACAACAATTCATTAACAAACAAAACTGGTTCTTACCACATCGAAATAAGTCTTAACAGAGTAAACAATATATTTACATACACATCGAATTTTGGTACAAACACTCCCCTCATATGTTAGAAAAATTTTAGTTATTCGGCCTTCTTCAATGCTCTCCCTCCCCTTCCCACTTCCTCCCTTCCAACCCTACTGCTCCTCGGTAATGTGGCCCCAGTGGCTGCAGCAAGGCTGGTGGAAGGCTGCTGAATGTTGGATCCAGGGACTACAGATGCCCTTGAAGGACGCCCTCGACCAGCTCTGGGCCTGGAGGGCCTGGCTGCAGACTGCACCAACTCTGCATGGACGGCAGCAGTCTGGGCTGGCCGTTTTACAGGTTGTGGCAAGTGCAGTGGTGGAGTGACAGTGGTGGGAGCAGGAATGCTGTCATCCTGAGAAAGGACAGCACCTTCCTGCTCGACCAACACACTGCCACTCCCCCGGGGCAGAACCATAGCATCCGGAGCAATCTGCTCAACCACAGATTGCTGGCCTGCTGCAGCACCATGAGATCCCCGGTGGACAGTGGTCGACCCAGCGACGATGGCAGCAGTCAGCATTGCGTGGCATCAATCTGAGACTGCATGAGAGCAGTCTGACATTGGATGGCACCAACCAATGACTCGATTCCAGCATTAAGCCATTGCGTTGCCTCGCCCTGTGCTGCAATAGATGCTGCCACCTCACCCATTACACACGGCATGGAGTCTGGGTCCCCACGGTTTCCCTGCAAGTTGACCATCCTCTGCAATGAAGCCAGGATGGGTTCAAGGGTTTGCACACAGATGGCAGCAGTGCTGGCAGCGGACTCCTCCACGCTCCTAGCCAATGCATCCATGCTCTCGGGCACCCTTGCCAATGCACCCATGAGCTCTGTATGCATGCTCATCGCCTGTGTGTTCATCGCCGCAATATCGAGGTCCTCATCCGAGTCCTGTGCAGCAGAATTCGTGTGTGCACTCACCCACCTGGGGAGATGGCCCCCGAGCTTCCCTTTCACCATGGCATTGCTGCAGCCCGCTGGGTCCCGGAGCTTCACCCACATCAGAGCCAATTCCTCTGCTTCCCCCCAGCGACCGCGTGGCTCCAGTATCGGATGTGTCGCCCTCGGGAGACGCAGGCGGTGAGGCTCCGGCTTGGTGTTCCTCCTCCTCTCCAGCATCGCTGCCTTGGCTGAGGGACAGGCTGGTCAGATGGTGGCTCACTGTCTGAAAGCAGGAAGTTACAAGAGTGGGTTTAACGTGAGGGCAGGGGGGCAGGAAGCGAGCAAGGAATGGAGACAGTATAGTTAGATGGAAAGTGGGAAGGGCTTGTGTTGTGAGGGGGAAGTGGTATGAGAGAGGAGGGAGAGGTGATGAACATACCGTTGCTGTCCCCTAGGGCATCGACCTCTCCAACTGCCACAGCGCCCATGACATGGCTTGTGATGAGTCTGTGAACTCATTCCTCCAGCTGTGTGAGGGGGTTCTGCTCCGCCTGACCTCCTCCCATGCGTAGCTGCTCCCTTCCGATTTGAGCAAGCTTGGTCTGCAAGAAAAAGGACAGCATGTGAATGAGTGTGCAGCCATGTGTTTGGCAGATGCGCCTGCCATAGTTGAATAGCCATTAATGTCTGCAAGGTGTGAGATGTGGATGTGACTTTTAGTAGATGGGCATAGCTGGTGGGTGAGTGTTGGGGATTTGGCAGTTTATACCGTCTGTGCACAGAGTGAGGTTGAGATGCTGGGATGTAGAGGTATTTCAAGCATTTACTCACCCAAACCACCTAAGTAAGGCCGTTGAACTTCTTGCGACATTGAGTGAGAGTCCTTTGGGCCAGGCTCCTGGACGAGATGTACTGGGCCACCTCCCTCCGCACCCTTGTGAACTCCCGGGGCAATGGCCTCCTGCCAGTGTTTGGAAACAGCACTGCCCGTCGGCATTCCACAACCACAACCAGGGCCTCCAATGCCTGGTCACTAAACCGGCGAGCTCTCACCCTGGGCCTCTGAGCAGCCATGATAATCGTTGTTGAATATTTGCAGCTTCTTGCAGGCCCAGGTCAAACGCTGCAATGATCAGAGTGAGGCTGTGCAGCATGATGGACCCTCCCCTTTAAGAACTGGAAGGCGCCAGCCTGCCTGAGTAATAGGTAATTGACAGTGCCTGAGCTTGAGTAGCGCTCTGAGGTAGCGCCCCGTTTCCTGACATTAGTGTCCTAAGAGAAGTGTGTAGCGCTGGAAACGATTTCCTGGTCGTTGGCGATAATTTGCGCCGGGCCCTAAATTTTGCGCCCGGCCAATATTAGCACCCCAAAATGGTCGATGCCAAATCATTCCCCCTAGGCGCTTGGCGGAGTGAAGTCACTGTTTTTTGCAAATTCAGCACTGCGCCTGCCTCACCTCACATGACAGTGGAATATCATTTTAAATGATTACTTCTGCTATCACCACATGGTAGTTCCTAAAGAAATTACTGTTTGAAATTTGGCATGTATTTGCTGGAATAATGGATCAATTTTCATACATTAAACCCTTTAGTGATTGTTATGTTATCTAAAGACACTTCTGGCTGTTGTGAAATTATATCTGAAGTTCTCCTTGGCTGAAAGGAATATTTCTTCATTAGCTATGTGTGTCTGTAACTGATAACAGTGTAGAAACTCTGAATGTTAGAGGGCTTTTAGAAATGTAACTTGGCAGCTCAGTGCAATGGGATTTTATTCTCTTTCCCAGAACTCTTATTCTGGATTATCCTGTTTTGGCAACAAGTAATTGTTTCACAGACATCAAATCAAAATGGCAGCTGTTTGCAATTTTCCTATTGCCAGTTTCATGAAATATAAATTTGATAGCAGGAATAGCAGAATACAGGCCAGTCATGAACTATTGAGGCCACTATTGTGCTTCTTTCACACTTCTGAATCATTTAAACTGTCATCTAACTGACAAACGGTGGGGAGGATTGTAAAATACTTCAGGAAGAGATAGACAGGTTAGTGGAATGGGCAGGCAGGTAGCAGATGCAATTTAATGCTGAGAAGTGTGAGGGATTACATTTTGGGAGGAAAAAAACAAAGAATGGGAGTATACACTCAATACAAAGATATTGAAAGGTGGGGAGGAACAGAGAGACCTATAATGACTTCTGGTTGACATCATATTCAGTCAAGTCCAGTTGTCAACATACAGACCAGTTCTGAAGAAGAGTTCTATCCAAAATGTTAACCTACCTTTTCTCGCTCCAGATGTTGATTGACCTGAATGGGCAGGATGTCAGCAGGAGGTGGTCGAATATTGCACTGCCTGGAGGCCAGCAGGCCACACAAGATAGATGGTGGAATCGGGCTCCGGGGATGTCTTGTGGGAGTCTCGTTTTTGGGAAGAGGGAGAATCTGGGGCTGGGGAGGCCTAAGCTTTTCTTGCGGCACCCAGAAGAGCTCGTTTGCTCCTAGCCCAGTAAGGAAAGTAAACCAAACTTACCTGCCTGGGCCTCTTCTCGCCCTGGATCCTCTGCCTGCCGTGTTCACCTGATGGGAAAGCCACAACGGCTTCCCTGCTCTAGCCAACAGTTAATATTTTATTCAGGTCGCAATAATGTAAAGAAGGATCCCACCGGCTTTGGGTGCATGTGCTTGCCACATGCTCAGTAGAGCAGGTCCAAATCCAGAATGGTGGGATCCTGATGGCTTTCCATCAGTTAAGTAACCTGGGCGATTGTAACTGCCCACCTGCCTGGTGGTTGGGTTACAATCATCTCCCTAGATTTGACATTCCTTAACAAATAACACTTTTCATTTTTGGTGATTTTAATTCAACAGCAACAACAACTTGCATTTATATAGCACCTTTAATGTAGTAAAATGTCCCAAGGTGCTTCACAGGAGCATTATCAGACAAAATTTGACACTGAGCCACTTAAATAAATGTCAGGACAAGTGGCCGAAAGCTTGGTCAAAGAGGTAGACATTAAGGAGCGACTTGAAGGACAAGAGAGAGATAGCGAGGTGGAGAGGTTTAGGGAGGGAATTCCTGAGCTTAGGGCCTAGGGAGATGAAGGCACAGCCGCCAATGGTGGTGTTGTGTATGTACCTTTAAGAGAATAACTGGTCTCAGACTGCAGTACCGGCAGTGACCACCCCTGTATAAAAGGCGCTAGAGAGCCTCTGTTGTTTAGTTTTCACTACTGACTTCCACCAGTAAAGAGTTGTTTGTTTTCACTCCTGCTGGTCCGTGTCTCAATCATTCACGGACTTAACACTGGCGACGAGTAAGAAACGAACTTACCTGCAACTCGGCAGCACCTCAGACGACGTTGTTGAAGGTCGGAGCCAGAAGAAAGAAAAAAAAATAGAGTCCATTGAAACTCGAGAAACGGGCGTCGACCGTCAATCATCGGTTTAAAAACTTGCAGGAGAGACTGTCCAGAGCCAGGCTGGGTTCCTCGGTCTGTGGTTTCCCAGCTAATCGGGCTGGTGGCAGGTAGTGCTCTGATCCTTCCTGGGCTGCGGCGGGCTGAAGCTCGATCGGGTGGCTTTTCAACGGGGCCGGGCAGCGAGTCGGGAAGCAAAGAGAGAGAGAGAGGGTGGAGCACACAGGGGGCGGCCGGTGCTTCGAAGCCGGGCAGCGTTCGGACCTAAGAAGAGGGAGGGAAGTGTCCCAGAGGGTCCGCTCCACGACGGGAAAATAATAAAAGAAAAAGAATCAATATTTAACGCGCAAGAAACCGTGGAAAGCAGCGCTAACAACAGCGGGGAAGAAGACAAAGCACGGGAGGCACCATTTTGTTAAATCAGGGAAGAAAGCAAAGCGCGGGAGGCGCCATTTTAGATTTGCAAGATGCCGAAGACTGGCTGTACCACTGCTTTTGATAATACATTAGAGGACTGGACCACGTATCTGGAAAGAGTCGAGGTATATTTCGAGGCAAACGAAATAGCGGAGGGGAAAAAGGCATCGATATTGCTAAACTTAATGGGCGCTAGAACGTACGGCCTATTGCGGGACCTGATTACTCCAGCCAAACTGAAGGCGAAGAGTTTTAACGAAATTGTTGCTGTCCTACAGGAACACTTAAACCCTGCACCGCTGTTGATAGCAGAAAGATTTAAATTCCACAGGAGAACTCAGCACAAAGATGAGAGCAATGCTGAGTATCTTACGGAACTACACAAGCTATCAAAGCACTGCCAGTTCAGAGCAGGACTGGCAGATACCCTACGGGACAAATTTGTCTGTGGACTCCTGAGTGAAGGAACACAGAAGAAGTTACTCTCAGAAAAAGAGCTGACGCTAGAAAAGGCTTTCAGCGTGGCAGTATCGTATGAAGCAGCAGCCAGGGGAGCTGCAGAAATTCAACAAAAACCACAGGAATACGGCACCCACGAAATGACACGGGGATTTGCAAAATGTTATCGCTGCGGCAGAACTAACCATGACCAGAAGGACTGCTGGCCCAAAGACAAAATATGCAGACAATGCGGGAAGATTGGACACATTGCACGAGTTTGCAGGTCTGGGAAGAAGACCAGCGACAACAAAAAGGCTACTAAGGAACCGTACAAGAAAGTACAAAAGATGACGGACAGTAGTTCCGAAGACCAGATGAGCGATAGTGAATCCGGAAACAGGAGACTAAGCTGTCTCAAACTTCACAATGTAATCGCAAAAGAGGATCACCGAACCATTTGGGTCACTCTCATGATAGCAGGGTCCCAAGTTAAAATGGAATTGGATACAGGATCAGCGCTAACCGTCATGAATCGACGAGGCTACGAGCGGCTATTTTCACACATACCCTTGAGAGAGACATCCATCGTCTTGACGACGTATACGGGGCAAAAAGTATACCCCAGAGGAAAAATAAGGGTGCCTGTCGAATGCAACGGCAAGAAAATACGGAAATTTTATCTCTACATACTGCCAAATGGTGGACCACCGTTATTGGGACGGGAATGGATCAGGAAGATAAACTTAGATTGGCATTCCATTCATGCAATGACAGTGGATGGTAAAAAAGATGAAGACGTCACTCCTGGACGATTGTCAACAATCTTAGCTGACGCCAAAGAGGTATTTCAACAAGAACTGAGCACGCTTAAAGGCGTAACTGCCTCGATAAAAATAGAAGAGAATGCAGTTCCCAAGTTTTTCAAAGCAAGACCAGTACCATATGCAATTTGCCCAGCCGTCGAGGCAGAGCTGGAGAATCTGGAGAAGGCGGGCGTGTTGTCTAAGGTCGACTGGAGCGAGTGGGCGACACCCATCGTTCCTGTCATGAAGAAAACGTTAAGCAATAAGTACGGAGAGCCAAGGAAGATTCGCATCTGTGGGGATTTCAAGGTGACGGTGAACCCTGTCCTTCACACAGTACAATATCCTCTTCCAAGGATAGAAGACATCTTCGCCTCACTGTCTGGAGGGAAGCGTTTTACAAAAATTGACCTAGCACAACCATATTTGCAGATGGAGGTTGAAGAGTCCTCTAGGAAGTATCTCACGATAAACACTCACAAAGGTCTTTATCAGTATCATCGATTGGTATTCGGAGTAGCATCGGCTCCGGCGATATGGCAAAGAGCGATGGAACAAGTCCTGCAAGGGATTCCGGGGACTCAGTGTTACTTGGACGACATCCTTGTAACAGGTGAAGATGACAGTGAACACCTTAACAACCTAGAACAGGTGCTCACTAGACTACGGGAACATGGGCTGCGAGCCAACTGCCCCAAGTGCGAATTTTTAAAGAAACAGATATCGTATTGTGTCCACGTGATTGATGAAGAGGGGTTACATAAGTCCCCTGACAAAATTGAAGCGGTTGTTAAGGCCCCAGCGCCTGAAAATGTGTCGCAACTGAGGTCATTCCTCGGATTGGTGAATTACTATCATAAGTTTTTGCCGAATTTGTCGACAATTCTGCACCCACTGAACGCCCTGCTACGAACGGGGGTAGCATGGAAATGGAACAATGATTGTAAGCGTGCTTTTCAGAAGAGTAAGGACTTAATCACTTCAAGGGAAGTATTGGCTCACTACAACCCAGCACTGCCAATCAGGCTGTCGTGTGATGCGTCTCCCTACGGCATTGGGGCGGTACTGTCACATAAATTCCTTGATGGTTTAGAGAGGCCTATAGCTTTTGCGTCACGCTCGTTAACTTCTGCCGAGCGTAACTACGCCCAGATTGACAGAGAGGCCCTCAGCCTAGTGTGGGGGGTGAATAAGTTCAATCACTATCTGCACGGTCAAAAATTTACTCTACTAACCGATCATCAACCTCTTGTCTCCATTTTCAACCCTCAGAAGGGCGTACCGATAATGACGGCACAACGGCTGCAGAGATGGTCCCTTTTCCTAGGGGCACACCAATATGACATCGAGTACAAAGGAACTAAACAACATGGAAATGCTGATGGATTGTCATGCCTACCGTTGCCGACGGTGGAAGAAGAAGAGCTTGCAGTGGATCCAATGGAGTTATTCCACTCGACCATAGTCGAATGTCTCCCTGTGACAAATGCAAACATAAAAAAGGAAACACGAAATGACCCGACACTCTCCAGGGTCTATGATTTAACGGTGAAGGGATGGCCAGCACATGGCGAACCACTGCTGCCAGCATTCTCGCCGAGAAGAGAACAGCTGTCAGTGTGCAGAGGAACCTTGATGTGTGGATCCGGAGTAGTAATTCCACCTAAGTTGACGGATAGAGTACTCAATGAGCTTCATGAGGGTCATCTGGGTGGGGTAAAAATGAAGAACTTAGCCAGAGCGTTTGTGTGGTGGCCGGGAATCGATCGAGAAATCGAAGAGATGAACAAGAGCTGTGCAGGGTGCCAGAAGGTCCAAAACGCCCCACCACAAGCTCCTCTGCATCCATGGGAGTGGCCCTCATCTCCATGGCAATGGGTGCACATTGATTTTGCTGGTCCCTTCATGGACTCGATGTTTTTAATTGCGGTGGATGCACATTCAAAGTGGCCAGAGGTAATAAAAATGTCCTCAACCACCACGGAAAGAACTATCACAGTTTTGCGAACCATATTCGCCAGGAATGGGCTGCCTGAACAGATTTGCTCTGACAATGGACCACAGTTTGTGTCTGAAGAGTTCCGGAGGTTCTTAAAGAACAATGGCGTTAAGCATTACACATCTGCCCCATATCATCCAGCCACTAATGGATTGGCCGAGAGGTTTGTCCAAACATTCAAGAAGGCTATCAAGGCAATGTGTAATGAAGATATACCCCTACAACACAAGGTGGACAACTTCTTGTTTGCATACCGGAATGCGACACATGCGGTTACCAACCAAACTCCAGCCATGATGTTCTTCAATCGAAGACTACGATGCCGCTTGGATTTGGTTAAGCCAAACGTCCGAAGAGATGTGAAGAACAGGCAGTTTCAGAATATGAATGAAAGGCCGACCAGGAGTTTTAAGATAGGTCAACCCGTTTTGGCCCGGGACTACCGCACTGAGAAATGGCAGCCAGGAACGATTTGTACACGACAAGGACCTCTCATGTATACCGTGGACGTTGGGGAGAGCATTGTAAGACACCATGCTGACCAGATTCTAGAGTCACTGGAAAACGTCAACTCCACACCACGGTCTGATACACCTGGTAATGAAATTGACGTTCCAATTGCAGCTACCGCAGAACCGGTAATATTGGAAGCAGATGAACCAAACAAAGACATTGATCCCGATGCAACATTGCCAGAAGAACCTGATACCCCAAAGAGGCGTTATCCAGACAGAATCAGGAAGCCTCCTCAAAGACTGAACTTATAATTGCTTAAACTTAACCAATGTATCTAGCAACAGTAATTGTGATTGTAATTCGTTATCATTTAGTTGTTAAATGAATGTTATGTACTGTTTATCTAAAAGGGGAGGAATTGTTATGTATGTACCTTTAAGAGAATAACTGGTCTCAGACTGCAGTACCGGCAGTGACCACCCCTGTATAAAAGGCGCTAGAGAGCCTCTGTTGTTTAGTTTTCACTACTGACTTCCACCAGTAAAGACTTGTTTGTTTTCACTCCTGCTGGTCCGTGTCTCAATCATTCACGGACTTAACAGATGGCGTGAAGGAAATTGGGGTTGTGCAAGAGGCCAGAATTGGAGGAGCGCAGAGATCTTGGAGTGTCTTAGGACTGGAGGAGATTACAGAGATAGGGAGGAGCGAGGCCATGGAGGGATTCGAAAGCAAGGATGCGAATATTAAAATTGAGGTGTTGCCGGACCGGGAACCAATGTAGGTCAGCAAGCACAGATGGTGATGGATGATGTTAGTTAGGAGACGGGAAAGCAGAGTTTTTCATGAGCTCAAGTTTACAGAGAGTGATAAGTGGGAGGTCGGCCAGCAGAGCAGTGTAATAATTGATTCTGGAGGTAACAAAGGCATAGACGAGGGTTTCAGCAGCAGATGGGCTGAAGCAGGGCTGGAGACGGGCGATGTTTCAGAGGTGGAAGTAGGCAGTCTTGGTGCTGGGGAGGATATGGGGTCGGAAGTTCATCTCAATGCCACATTGCCCTACATCCTGATGTGCTGTCACCCCAACCCTCTCATTCTGCCTTCCCAAGCCTACTCCTGCACATTACTCCTCACACCAACCTACCTTGCAGGTGCACCCATCACTCTCTGTCTATGCACTTACTCACATCTCCATCTGACCTTACACTACTGACACTCACCCTCATCTTAATGCAATGTTACGCTCATAGTCACCCTCTACAGATGTTGCCCACCATCCCTTCCACTCTTTCCATGACTCACTCAAAGGTCTCTTGTTTCGCTCCTTGCAGGAGAAGAGAGCACAGAACACCCAGGAGAGGCAGCGAACCAGTGGTGGACCTCCAGTGATGACATGGTTGACTTCAGCAGAGGAGGAGGCACTGGAGGCTCTGGCAGAATTTCCAGCCACGATGTGCTTGCTTGCAGAGAGAATGGAGCAGTCCATTTCCAGCATGACTGGTATGAGGTTGCAGGCCATGGCAATGATGTGTTCATCCATTGGAAGAGTGGCCACCTGCATGGAGCATCAAATGCAGTATTCAAACGAGTGTATGCTTGCTCTGACCAACAGATTGCAGACTCTGAATGCAACCTTATCTAGGATGGATAGAAACCTGGACTTGGCCATTCATCGCCTCACTGATCTGCAGCAAAGTGCTCTGCAGGTCCTTGCTTGCAGGGAAGTGTGGGTGGGCCATGAGAAGGATGATAGTGAAAGCGGACATGGAAGTGGGGTCTCTGCTCAAAGCGCTCCCACTTCTGTCCCATTGCCCCCCCCATCAGTCAGAGCCCCACATGCTGCCTCGGATCCCGATGGCTGAGTCTGCCCCTGTACAAGTGCAGGAGGAGCAGTCTTTGGCAGGGCCCTCACAGGCTCCAAAACCCAGAGGATGTCTGCCAAAAGTATCTAAAGCAGCCAGAGCAGGGAAGTGAGCAGCCTGCAGCTACCTCTGCTGAAATCACAGGGGTTCCACCGCTTAGGAGTTGTAAGAGGAAGATGAAAGAATTCTAGATGCACAAGGGTTTGCACATGGGTGTGTAATAAAATGTTAGATTGTTAAGTTTCTGTTTACTTTTTGAGCCACATAAAATGATTTCTTTGCACCACTTTCCCATCTTGTCCATTTTTGCCTGCTGCCTGGCAAGTGGCCTTGTCAGTTGAAGTGAATGGTAAGACATTACGTAACCTCGAGCAATGGGTGTGTGCAACAGGAATGGTTTGGTCATTTTAGGACTGCTTTGTGGTTGGTGGGAGAGGGAGTGTTGTGTATGTACCTTTAAGAGAGAACTGTTTTTATACTGTAGTACCAGCAGTGACCACACCTGTATATAAAGCCGTAGCAGGCTTCTGTACTTTCAGTTCTAGCATACCCTCTGTTCAGTAAACACCTGTTATTATCGTTCTCCTGCAGTCCATGTGTTATTGATACGTGGACACTACACTGGCGACGAGCAGGTTCGAACTCACCTGCAGTACTGCATCACCTCACGGGGATCCATCCCTGAAAAGAAGCTTCTTGGAGGTCGAAGTCAGAGCAACGGGCGTCGACCACGGGCAACCGCCCAGTGATCCATCGGAGTTCAGAGAATCGCAGGGGAGGCTGTGGAGAGCTGGGCTCGGCTCCCCAGTCAAGGTGTTCCAGCAAATCGTGCTGGTAGCAGGTAGTGCGCTGACCCTTCCGGACTGCGGCGGGCTTGAGTTCGATCGAGCGGCTCTGCAAAAGGGACCGTGCAGCGTCGTCGGGAAGGAAAAGAGAGAGAGAGGGTGGAGCGCACAGGGCGCGGTCGGTGCTCAAGAGCCGGGCAGCGTTAGGGAAAATAAAACGAGGGGAAGGAAAAGAGAGATGCGCCGAAGCCACGGGGCGCTGCCATTACTCTTTAGAACGCTAGGAGCAGCGTTGGCAGCAAGGTGAAGAAGGAAAAGCGTGGGAGGCGCCATTTTATTCCATTGGGGAAGAAGGAAAAGCACGGGAGGCGCCATTTTAATCCATTGGGGAAGAAGGAAAAGCGCGGGAGGTGCCATTTTAAACCACCCAAGATGCGGAAGAGTGGCAGTATCACTGCTTTCGACAACGAAATAGAAGACTGGACCACGTATGTGGAAAGAATTGAAGTGTACTGCAAGGCAAATGAGGTGGCCGATGGAAAGAAGGCATCGGTATTATTAAATTTGATGGGCGCGAGAACGTACGGCCTATTGTGGAATTTAATTACCCCAGCTAAACCAATGGAGAAAAGCTTTGAAGAGATTGTCAATATCTTACAGGAACATCTAAACCCTACACCGCTGCTGATAGCAGAAAGATTCAAGTTCCATAAAAGAAACCAGCACAAAGATGAGAGCAATGCTGACTATCTTACGGAACTACGCAAGTTATCGAAGCACTGCCAGTTCGGAGCAGGACTGGCAGATACCTTAAGGGATAAGTTTGTCTGCGGGCTCCAGAGTGAAGGAACCCAGAAACGACTACTTTCGGAAAAGGACCTGACGCTAGAAAAGGCTTTCAGCATGGCAGTATCCTACGAAGCAACAGCACGGGGAGCTGCGGAAATACAACAAAAACCACAAGAATATAGTACTAACGAAATGGCATATGGAGCAGAAAAGTGCTATCGCTGCGGCAGAACAACCCATGATCAGAAGGACTGCTGGTTTAAGGACGAAGTATGCAGGCAATGTGGAAAAGTGGGACACATAGCAAGAGTCTGCAGGTCAGGAAAGAAAACCAACACTACAAGAACTACTAAGGAAAAGTACAAGAAAGTAAAAAAAATGACAGACAGTAGTTCAGAAGATCAGGAGAGTGATAATGACTCCAGGAGCAGGAGACTAAGTTGTCTAAAGTTACACAACGTGATTGCAAAGGAGGATCACCGAACCATTTGGGTCACCCTCATGATAGCAGGGTCCCAAGTAAAGATGGAATTGGACACAGGATCAGCCCTAACTGTCATGAATCGACGAGACTATGAGCGGCTATTCTCACACATACCCTTGAAGGACACGTCCATTGTATTGAAGACATACACGGGGCAAAAAGTCTACCCCAGAGGAAAAATAAGGGTGCCCGTTTAATACAACGGCAAGGAAACACAGAAACTGTATCTACATATACTACAAGATGGAGGACCACCATTATTGGGACGTGAATGGATCCAAAAAATACAATTGGATTGGCATTCCATTCAGGCGCTAACTGTGGCTGACAAAAAAGATGACGACGTCACACCTGGCCGACTGTCAAAAATTCTAACTGACGCGAAAGAGGTGTTCAAACAAGGACTGGGGACTCTAAAAGGAGTAACGGCAATGTTAAAAATTGAAGATAACGCAAACCCAAAATTTTTGAAGGCCAGACCGGCACCGTACGCGATCCGCCCAGCCGTTGAAGCAGAGCTGGAGAGTCTGGAGCGTTCGGGTGTGCTGTCCAAGGTGGACTGGAGCGAGTGGGCCACACCCATCGTTCCTGTAATGAAGAGATCATTGAGCAGCACGCCTGGGGAGCCGAAGAAAGTTCGCATCTGTGGGGACTTTAAGGTAACTGTGAACCCAGTTCTGCACACAGTACAATATCCACTTCCACGGATAGAAGATATTTTCGCCTCACTATCTGGAGGGAAATGCTTTACGAAGATTGATCTGGCCCAAGCGTATCTACAAATGGAAGTGGAAGAAGCATCTAGAAAATACCTCACGATGAACACTCACAAAGGTCTTTACCAGTACAACCGACTGGTATTTGGGGTAGCATCAGCCCCGGCTATTTGGCAGAGAGCGATGGAACAAGTCCTGCAAGGGATCCCGGGAACCCAGTGTTATTTGGACGACATCCTGGTTACGGGCGAAAATGACAGTGAACACCTTGCCAACCTGGAACAGATGCTCACTAGATTACAAGAATATGGGCTACGAGCCAACCGCCCCAAATGCGAGTTTTTCAGGAGAAAAATCTCATATTGTGGCCACATGATCGATGAGGAGGGGTTACATAAGTCCCTAGACAAGATTGAGGCAGTAGTCAAGGCTCCAGCACCGGAAAATGTGTCGCAACTGAGGTCGTTCCTTGGGTTGGTGAACTACTACCATAAGTTCTTGCCGAATTTATCTACAATTCTGCATCCACTGAATGCCCTGCTGCAAACTGGAGTAGCATGGAAATGGAGTGATGAGTGTAAGTGTGCCTTTCAGAAATGTAAATGCCTAATCACTTCAAAAGAAGTATTGGCCCACTACAATCCAACACTACCGATTCGGTTGGCATGTGATGCATCTCCCTACGGCATTGGAGCGGTGCTGTCACACAAATTTCTTGACGGTTCAGAGAGGCCAATAGCCTTTGCGTCGCGCTCGTTGACCTCAGCCGAGCGTAACTACGCCCAGATTGACAGGGAGGCCCTCAGCCTGGTGTGGGGGGTGAAGAAGTTCAATCACTATCTGCACGGGCAGAAATTCACCCTACTGACTGATCATCAGCCTCTGGTCTCTATTTTTAACCCAAAGAAGGGCGTTCCGGTGATGACGGCGCAACAGCTGCAAAGATGGCCCCTTTTTCTAGGGGCACATCAATACGACATAGTGTACAAGGGTACGAAACAGCATGGAAACGCTGATGGCTGTCGTGCCTACCGTTGCCTACGGTGGAGGAAGCACCTGCAGTGGACCCTGTTGAGATATTCCATTCGACCATAGTCGAATGTCTACCTGTTACAAACTCAAGTATAGAGAAGGAAACCCGAAATGACCCGACACTCTCTCGGGTCTATGATTTGACGGTGAAGGGATGGCCAGCACATGGCGACTCACTGTTGCCAGCATTCTTGCCAAGGAGAGAACAGCTGTCAGTGTGCCGGGGGACCTTGATGTGTGGATCCCGAGTGGTAATTCCACCCAAGTTGAGAGATAGAGTGCTCAATGAGCTTCATGAGGGTCATCTGGGAGGGGTAAAAATGAAGAGCCTAGCCAGGGCGTTTGTGTGGTGGCCGGGAATCGATAAAGAAATCGAGGATATGACCAAGAGATGCACAGGATGCCAGAAAGTCCAAAACGCTCCACCACAGGCCCCGCTACACCCATGGGAGTGGCCCTCATCTCCATGGCAACGGGTACACATTGATTTTGCTGGTCCATTTATGGACTCAATGTTTTTAATCGCCATGGATGCACATTGGAAATGGCCAGAGGTCATCAATATGTCCTCCACCACCACGGAGAAAACTATTGCAGTCCTACGGATCATCTTCGCCAGGAATGGCTTGCCAGAACAGATTTGCTCCGACAATGGACCACAGTTTGTGTCCGAGAATTTCCGGAGGTTTTTGAGGAATAATGGGGTAAAACATTACACATCTGCCCCATATCATCCAGCCACAAATGGATTGGCTGAGAGGTTTGTTCAGACCTTTAAAAAAGCAATAAAGGCGATGTATAACGACAACATACCACTACAACACAAGGTGGATAATTTCTTGTTTGCTTACTGGAATGCGACACATGCAGTCACCAACCAAGCTCCAGCCATAATGTTCTTCAACCGAAGGTTAAGATGTCGCCTGGATTTGCTCAAACCAAACATAAGATGAGATGTTGAGGATAAGGGCAGCATGGTGGCATAGTGGTTAGCACTGTTGCCTCACAGCACCAGGGACCCGGGTTTGAATCCAGTTTCGGGTGACTGTCTGTGTGGAGTTTGCACATTCTCCCCGTGTTTGCGTGGGTTTCCTCCGGGTGCTCCGGTTTCCTCCCACAGTCCAAAGATGTGCGGGTTAGGTTGATTGGCTGTGATAAATTGACCCTTAGTGTTAGGTGGATTAAATACATGGGGTTACGGGGATCGGGTGGGATATGTGTCGGTGCAGGCTCGATGGGCCGAAATGGCCTCTATCTGCACTGTGGGGTTTCTGTGATTTCTGTGATTCTGTGATTTCTGTGATAAGCAATTCCAGCACATCAATGAGAAGCCAACCAGAGCTTCAAGATAGGGCAACCAGTCTTGGCCCGCGACTACCGAACAGAAAAATGGCAGCCAGGAATGATATGCACACAGCAGGGACCACTAATGTACACAGTGGACGTTGGAGAGAGCATCGTGAGACGCCATGCTGACCAGATTCTAGAGTCACAGGAACAAGTCAAACCCATACCACGAGCATGCGCACCTGGTGATGAACCCGAAGTACAGATTGCGTCTACCTCAGAATCAGTGGTATTGGAAGCTGACGAACCAACCAATGACAATGAGCCAGAATCGACTCCGCCGCAAGAACAAGATACTCAAGAAAGGCGCTATCCAGCCAGGATCAGGAAGCCTCCTCAAAGACTGAATTTATAAATGATTACTTCAGTTGATGTATATAGTACAGAGAAAATTGTAATTGTAATTAGTTATTATTTAATTGTTAAATGAATGTTATGTACTGTTTATCTAAAAGGGGAGGAATTGTTGTGTATGTACCTTTAAGAGAGAACTGTTTTTATACTGTAGTACCGGCAGTGACCACACCTGTATATAAAGCCATAGCAGGCTTCTGTACTTTCAGTTCCAGCATACCCTCTGTTCAGTAAACACCTGTTATTATCGTTCTCCTGGAGTCCGTGTGTTATTGATATGCGGACACTACAGGGAGGGTGGTGTTGGTTCAGCGTCTGGGTGTAATATGCGTGCACTAGTGCAACCTAACTAAATCGTGCCATTATGAGGCCATCCTGGGCCTCCTGGGCAGTGATGTGCACCGCTGTTGGTGCCATGTCCATTTCAGTTTCCTCCTCCTCATCCTCCTCGTGTTCCTCCTTTTCCTCCTCCTCATCCTCCTCCTCCTCGTGTTCCTCCTGTTCCTCCTCCTGTTCCTCCTCCTCTTCTTCCTCCTCCTCCTCATGTTCCTCCTGTTCCTCCTCCTCATGTTCCCCCTGTTCCTCCTCTTTCTCCTCCTCCTCCTCCTTATGTTCCTCCTGTTCCTCCTCCTCCTCCTCATGTTCCTCCTGTTCCTCCTCTTCCTCCTCCTCCTCCTCCTCATGTTCCTCCTCTTCCTCCTTTTCCTCCTCCTCATGTTCCTCCTGTTCCTCCTCTTTCTCCTCCTCCTCCTCCTCGTGTTCCTCCTGTTCCTCTTCCTCCTCCTCCTCGTGTTCCTCCTCTTCCTCCTCCTCCTCCTCCTCCTCCTCATGTTCCTCCTGTTCCTCCTCCTCCTCCTCATGTTCCTCCTGTTCCTCCTCTTCCTCCTCATGTTCCTCCTCCTCATGTTCCTCCTCTTCCTCCTTTTCCTCCTCCTCATGTTCCTCCTGTTCCTCCTCTTTCTCCTCCTCCTCCTCCTCGTGTTCCTCCTGTTCCTCCTCCTCCTCCTCCTCCTCGTGTTCCTCCTCTTCCTCCTCTTCCTCCTCCTGTTCCTCCTCTTCCTCCTCCTCCTCGTATTCCTCCTGTTCCTCCTCTTCCTCCTCCTCCTCCTCGTGTTCCTCCTGTTCCTCCTCCTCCTGCTCCTCCTCCTCGTGTTCCTCCTGTTCCTCCTCTTCCTCCTCCTCCGAAGACGCTCTGCGCCTTGCTCCTCCAGCAGCTCCAAACCTTGCCGCTGCACTATGTTGTGCAGAGTGCAGCATACCACGATCATTCTGGAGACCCTGGCTGGTGCGTATTGAAGGGCTCCTCCAGATCTGTCCAGGTATCTGAGGCGTATCTTCAGCACTACAACAACTTGCTCTATTATACACCTCGTCATCATTTGGCTTTGATTGTAGCACTCTTCGGCCTCATTGCTTGGCCTCCTCATGGGTGTCATCAGCCACGTCTTCAGTGGATACACCTTGTCTCCAAGCAGCCAGCTGTTAAGTCTGGTCGGAGGTGTGAGGAGCTGAGGGAGGGTGGACTGGTGCAGGATGAATGAATCATGACAGCTCCCTGGGAATCTGGCACACACATGCAAGATGGTCTTTTTGTGGTTGCAAACGAGCTGCACGTAATGGAGTGGGAGCCCTTACAGTTCTTGAACACTCCTGGGTGATCTGAGTGTGCCTTGATGACCACATGTGTGCAGTCGATGATGTCCTGCTGCTGTGGGAAGCCAGCCAGAGCCGCAAAGCCGAGCGCCCGCTCAGACTGATTGGCTTCATCAGTGGCAAAGTGTACATAAGTGCCTGCCTTGTCAAACATGGCTTCGGTCCTCTGGGTGATTCATTTGTGAACGGCCGACTGCGAAATTCTGCAAATGTCTGCTGCAGATCCCTGGAAGGAGCCTGAGCTGAAGAAGCTGAGGGCAGTGGTGACTTTGACAGCCACTGGTAACGCGTGTCCACCAGCAGGTCTTCTTCCAGCAGGGTGCAAATGTCTGCCACGACCTGACACGATACCCTGAGCCTCCTGAGGTACTGGTGTTTAGTCAGGTCCAGGAAGCTGATCCTCTGCCGATATACCCTGTGTAGGGGGTATCGCCTCCTGCCAGCTGCACCCCTGTGCTGAGCCCCTCTCTCCTGTGGAGTGGCAGGTCAGTGAGGAGAAGGCTGCTGCTGCTCCTGTTGGTGCTGCTGGTGTTGTTGCTGCTGGTGCTCATCTTGGTCCTCATCTGAGGTCCAAGGTGAAACAGCATAAACAGCACCCATGCTGATCTGATATTTGACAGAAGTAAAGTGGAGATCAGGGGTACAATCCTCCAATGTAGTGAGAGTGACTTCCAAAGTTGTAGAAATCACCTACAAACTCCTGAAAGCAAACTCTCAGCACACGTGGTGTCAGCAATATTCTTTCCCTTAGGCGAGGAAGCAGGTGTGAGGTCTGAGTAGTAATGTGATTTGTTTTTTGAATGTCATTTGTTCAGCTCCCACATTTGCCGCTGTGCTCTTGCCTTACTTTCACTGGCGAGGTTCAGCAAGCTGGGGAATCCTGTGGGCAGCCAGTAAAAGCTCTGTAAGATCTAATTTCTAATTAGCATCATAATATGACTTTTTAGCAATTTAACCTTCACTCACAGCCTGTTGTTGTTTGTTATCAGAACTTAGTCAAAACTGCTTTTGACTGTCCTTCACAGCTGCATTTCGAACAAGTCTTAGGTTTTAGTTACCCAGGAGTAATTATGGGTAATATTATTTGGTCAATGGCTACACTTGAATTTATATGTATATGATTCTCGTCTACTAAATATTTCTAAATATCAGCCTTTCGTACAGCTCCAATAACAGGTAAAAAAAGGCTGTTAATAGCCTATTAGCTATCTCTAAATTGCTTTAATTATCTAACCCACCTCTCGCTGCAGTCCATGTGGTAAAAGTACTCCCACAATGCAGTTAGGGAGGGAGTTCCAGGATTTTGTCCCAGCGACTGTAATATACGTGGGTAGAACAAATGAAGGACAGAGACATGATGAGTTGCTAGTCCATGTGCTTGCTTTATTAGGCCAGAGCAAACTAAGCATGCTCATAATAAACCATGTGTCAAACCATGTGATAATACATTACATTGCTTTCCTCCTTAAAAAAAAACATGTATTCCCCTCTCAAATACAACAAAACTATGTTCCCACCTTTCCCAGCATTACAGAATTCTATCTCTCAAAGAAGTAGTTACCACCACTCTGTTTCCACACTTGATACAACCTTGCTCACAAGACAACTCAGTACGATGGTTATGGAATGGTTTCAACTCTGTCCAGACACTGACCAGTCCATCCATTCAAGGGGTTTTCATGCACTCTTTTCAGTACTGATTCTTTTTGAGTCTCACCTGCAATCTCAGTTGCATTCACAGGAAAGTCTTTGTCAACTGCACCTAGCGTGAAAATCTCACCTTTACTCCCAACACGAGTCCTCATGCGGCAACCTGGACAAGGCATCTGCGATTGCATTTCACTTTGAAGTGCGATATTCAATCGTGTAGTCATATTGTGACAACAACACAGCCCAACGTTGCATTTTTGATGCGGCCATTGCAGGGGTGGCAGATTTAGGCCCCAATATTGCTAGGAGTGGTTTGTGATCGGTTATCAGACTAAACTTTCTGCCAATCAGGAACTGTTGAAATTTCTTGATTCCAAACACTATGGGGTCGATTTTCCCGAACCTGTCGGGAAGAAGGCGGGACTTCAACTTTCGGGTTTTTGACCCGCCTACATCGACGTCCGGCCAATCCGCACGATTTTCCCTTGATTGACCTTGTTAAGCCCACCCAGCGGGCTCAGCAGGCCAATTAAGGGCCACCCGGCAACAGGTGACGTCACAGACTGCAATTTCATCTGTCAAGATTTCTTGACAGATGAAATATCAGTGCTTCACAGCTGTTTGAAGCTGTGAAACACTGACAGTTTGAGTTCTAACATGAGTCCTTCTGCACAGACTCAGATAGAACTCTCAGCAGCACTCAAAGCTGAAGGCTGTCACTTTTCACAGATCGCAGCCGTTCAGCTTTAAGTTCTGGCTGAGTGATGGGCTTCCGACGGCTACAGGAAGAAAGGCTTTACACACTTTAGACACACCAAACACACTTACCTTTGCACTCATGCACCCATCACGCACCTGAGCACCGACATCGCGACCCCTCCAACTCCTTCAACCCGACGGCCCGCCTGCTCAACCTGGCGTGGTTTGGAGCCATCGGGAATCCCACACGAAACCCCTCAAAATAGGGATTAGGCTAAAAACTGCCTGTTAACTACCTGTTAACAGGCACTTAATTGGCACTAATCCCTTCCCGCCTGGTTTCGGCGGGTCCCAGTGCGGGGCAGGTACCCACCGCCCCTGAAAGTTGCGTGGGGCGGGGTTTTGGGTGGGATGGTGTCGGTGTAATGTCCGTGTGTAATTGAGACACGGACTGCAGAAGTTGGTTATAACAGGTATTTACTGAATGGAGACAAAACTGGAACTACTATACAAAGTTACTTCACAGGCTTATATACAGGGGTGGTCACTACTGGTACTGCAGTATACAGGGGCTGCAGAATATAGTTCCTTCTTCAAGGTACATACACTACAGTCGGGACCCCCAAATTCAGGATTTTCCCCCCCACACGCCTGAAACCCCGCCCAACGGCTCGGGGAAAATCGGGGCCTATGGCGAGTATTTCCTTTTCAATTTGCGCGTAGTTTCTTTCACTCTTTGTGAGGGTTCGAGATGCGAACGCAATTGGTTTCCCTTGGCTATCATCCATTACGTGGCTTATGACAGCTCCCACACCATAGCTACAAGTATCACACGCTAACTTAAGCTCACGCTCTGTGTCGTAGTGCACAAATAGAGCATCGCTAGAGAGACTTCTCTTACAAGCGTCGTAAGCCTCCTGTTGCACTTTCGTCCACTTCCACTGGACATCCTTCTTGAGGAGTTTGTGCAATGGAGCGAACATGGTCGCTAACTCAGGTAAGAAACGTGCTTCGTACTGGACCATTCCAAGGAAAGATTTTAACTCAGACATGTTCTGCGGCTTTGGAGCATTGATGACAGCATCAACCATGTCCTTCACTGGTTGCAAACCATTTGCATTAACTTTCAGACCAAGGTACACAACCTCAGGCTGCACAAAAGCACATTTGCTCCTTTTCAATTTGACGTCGTGGGTTTTCAACCTTTGAAGCACTAAATCTAACACTTCTAGATTTTCTTCCTTGCTGCTTGTTGTAATCAGCACATCATCTTGATTGCATAAACAATTTGAAACTCCTTGCAAAATCTTATCCATCGTAGCCTGGAAGATTTTGGGGAAGGACTTTATACCATACAGCAGCTTGGTGTATGAGTACAGTCCTTTGTGTTGATAGTGAGATACTGTTGACTCTCTTTGTCAACATTCAGCTGAGCATAAGCGTGCGACAGGTCAAGCTTGGAGAAAACTTTTGACCTAAATTGAGCTGCATACAGATCTTGCGATGTAGGTAACGTCAACTGCTTGGTGGATAGTAACTTTGTAGTCACCGCACAAGCGTACAGTTTTGTCTGCTTTGGGCACTACCACAATCGGGGTAGCCCATTCACTTTTGTCAGTGATGCAAGTTAATTATCCCCATTCATCTTTCTGCCGACCTCTGCAATTCTTACTGCTACATCAGCTTGTAATATTGCAGAATCTCGTCTTTCTCCAGGTGTTCTGGGTTGACCATATAAAACGGTGTGAAGGGCAGGTGTTTCTTATTTTATGTCATCTTTACGAGGGCAGATGTTCCTTATCTTATGTGCCATCTTTACGAAGTTTAAATTAAAACACCTTATCCAGTATGGACCATTGTTTAGTTCCCAAAAGGTCAGCATGTCAGAGCCATGCACCTTCTGTTTCAATAAGGTTATTTATTCAGGGTCAAAAACTGTCTTATCTCAATAGCCAGAATTCTTTCATAGGATAGTGTATTTTTCTAAATAGGTTATAGGGCTTATTCCTTCACAGAAGCAGCTGAAGATGGTTGGGCCGAGGACACTGCCCTGAGAAACTCCTGCAGCAATGTCCTGGGGCGGAGATGTTTGACCTCCAACAACCACAACCATCTTCCTTTGTGCTAGGTATGACTCCAGCCAGTGGAGTATTTTTCCCCTGATTCCCATTGACTTCAATTTTACTCAGGTTCCTTGATGCCACACTCGGTCCAATGCTGCCTTGATGTCAAGGGCAGTCACTCTCACCTCTAGAGTTCAGCTCTTCTGTCCATGTTTGGACCAAAGCTGTAATGAGGTCTGGAGCCGAGTGGTCCTAGCGGAACACAAACTGAGCATCGGTGAGCAGGTTATTGGTGAGTAAGTACTGCTTGATAGCATTGTCGATGACACCTTCCATCACTTTGCTGATGATTGAGAGTAGACTGATGGGGGTGGTAATTGGCCAGATTGGATTTGTCCTGCTTTTTGTGGACAGGACATACCTGGGCAGTTTTCCACATTGTCGGGTAGATGCCAGTGTTGTAGCTGTACTGGAACAGCTTGCCTAGAGTCACGACTAGTTCTGGAGGTCTAGTCTTCAGCACTACAGACGCGATGTTGTCGGGACCCATAGCTTTTGTTGTATCCAGTGCGCTCAGCCATTTCTTGATATCACGTGGAGTGAATCGAATTGGCTGAAGACAGGCTTTTGTGATGGTGGGGACCTCAGAAGGAGGCAGATACGGATCACCCACTCGGTACTTCTGGCTGAAGATGGTTGTAAATGCTTCAGCCTTGTCTTTTGCACTCGTGCGCTGGGCTCCTCCATCATTGAGGATGGGGATAATCATGGCGCCTCCTCTTCCCATTAGTTGTTTAATTGTCCACCACCATTCACGACTGGATGCGGCAGGACTGCAGAGCTTTGATTTGATCCATTGATTGTGGGATCGTTTAGCTCTGTTTATAGCATGCTGCTTCCACTGTTTAGCATGCATACCTGTTCTCTCCAAATTCCTTGAACATGTTGGTCCCTTCAAAATCTGTACCCATCTTTCCGTGAACTTCATGTTTGAATCCCTCCAATCCAGTTTCTGTCCCACCACAGTACCGAAGCGGCTCTTATCAAAGTCACAAATGACATCCTTTGTGACTGTGACAAAGGTAAACTATCCTTCCTTGTCCTTCTTGACTTTTCTGCAGCCTTTGCCATGGTTGACCACTCCATTTTCCTCCAATGCCTCTCCACTATCATCCAGCTGGGTGAGACTGCACTCGCCTGATTCTATTCTTATCTATCTAATCGTAGCCAGAGAATCACCTGCAATGGCATCTCTTCCCACACCTGCATCATTACCTCTGGGGTCCCCCAAGGATGTATCCTTGGCCCCCTCCTATTTCTCATCTATATGCTGCCCCTTGGTGACATCATCCGAAAACACAGTGTCAGTTTCCACATGCATGCTGACAACACCCAGCTCTACCTCAGCACCACTTCTCTGGACCCCTCCGCGGTCTCTAAATTGTCAGGCTGCTTATCCGACATCCAGTACTGGATGAGCAGAAATTTTCTCCAATTAAATATTGGGAAGACTGAAGCCATTGTCTTCGGGCCCTGCCACAAACTGCGTTCCCTAGCTACTGACTCCATCACTCTCCCTAACATCTGTCTGAGGCTGAACCAGATTGTTCGCAACCTTGGTGTCATATTTGACCCTGAAATAAGCTTCCGACCACATATCCGTGGCATAACTAAGACCGCCTATTTCCACCTCTGTAACATTGCCCATCTCCACCCCTGCCTCAGCTCATCCGCTGCCGAAACCCTCATCCATGCCTTTGTTACCTCTAGATTTGACTATTGCTATGCACTCCTGGCTGGCCTCCCACATTCTACCCTACTCACACCAAGTCCCATTCACCCATCATCCCTGTGCTCGCTGACCGGGATTGGCTCCCGGTTAAGCAGCGCCTCGATTTCAAAATTCTCATTCTTGTTTTCAAATCCCTCCATGGCCTTGCCATTCCTTATCCCTGTTGCGTCCATGTATAATAAGACACAGACTGCGGAGAATGGTACAACAGGTGTTTACTCAACGTGGCTCACACTGCAACTGATCTGTACAGATTACTACTCAGTGCTATATACAGGTGTGGTCACTGCTGGTACTACCGTATACATGAGCTGTAAAAAGTAGTTCCCCCCTTAAAGGTATATACATTACAATTCCTCCCTTTTTAGATTAACAGTACCATAACACTCATTTAACAATTAAATATCAAACTAATTACAATTAACACTTTTAACATGCAACATTAGCTGAAAATAGTCTATTTATATATTCAGTCTTTGGGGAGGCCTCCTGATCCTTTCTGGATAGCGCCTTTCCCGAGTGTCTTGCTCTTGGTGCGGAGGCGATTCTGGCCCCCTGTCGTCGGTTGGTTCATCAGCTTCCGATGCTACTGTTTCTGGGGTAGATGCGACCTGTACGTCAGGTTCATCACCTGGTACGTATGGGCGAGGCATGGGGTTGACTTGTTCCTGTGACTCTAGGATCTGGTCAGCATGGCGTCTCACAATGCTCTCCCCAACGTCCACTGTGTACATTAGTGGGCCCTGCTGTGTGCATATCGTTCCTGGCTGCCATTTTTCTGTTCGGCAGTCGCGGGCCAAGACTGGTTGCCCTACATTGAAGCTCCTTGTTGGCTTCTCATGGATGTACTGGAATTGCTTACTCTCAACATCTCTTCGTACGTTTGGTCTGAGCAAATCCAGGCGAGATCTTAACCTTCGGTTAAAGAACATCATGGCTGGGGCCTGGTTGGTGACTGCATGTGTCGCATTCCGGTAGGCGAACAGGAAATTGTCCACCTTGTGCTGCAGCGGAATGTTGTCATTGTACATAGCCTTTATTGCCTTCTTAAAGGTTTGTACGAACCTCTCAGCCAATCCATTTGTGGCTGGATGATACGGGGCGGATGTGTAATGCCTTACCCCATTCTTTTTCAAGAACCTCTGGAACTCTTCGGACACAAACTGTGGTCTGTTGTCGGAGCAAATCAGTTCTGGCAAGCCATTCCTGGCAAAAATGGTCCGTAGGACTGCAATAGTTTTCTCCGTGGTGGTGGAGGACATTTTGATGACCTCAGGCCATTTCGAGTGCGCATCCACGACTATTAAAAACATTGAGTCCATGAATGGACCAGCAAAATCAATATGCACCCGTTGCCATGGAGATGAGGGCCACTCCCATGGGTGTAGAGGGGCCTGTGGTGGTGCATTTTGGACTTTCTGGCATCCTGAGCAGCTCTTGGTCAGGTCTTCGATTTGTTTATCGATTCCCAGCCACCACACATAAGCCCTGGCTAGGCTTTTCATTTTTACCCCTCCCAGATGACCCTCATGAAGCTCATTGAGCACTCTATCCCTTAACTTGGGTGGAATTACCACTCGGGATCCACACATCAAGGTCCCCCGGCACACTGACAGCTGTTCTCTCCTTGTCGAGAATGCTGGCAACAGTGAGTCGCCATGTGCTGGCCATTCCTTCACCGTCAAATCATATACCCGAGACAGTGTCGGGTCATTTCGGGTTTCCTTTTCGTTACAAGCGTTAGTTACCGGTAGGTATTCAACTATAGTCGAATGGAATATTTCGACAGGATCCACTGCTGGTGCTTCCTCCGCAGTAGGCAGTGGCAGGCGTGATAGCCCATCAGCATTTCCATGCTGTTTCGTGCCCTTATATTCAATCTCATAGTGGTGCGCCCCTAGAAAAAGTGACCATCTTTGTAGTCGTTGCGCAGTCATCACCGGAACGCCCTTCTTTGGATTAAAAATGGAGACAAGAGGCTGGTGATCAGTCAGCAAGGTGAATTTCTGCCCGTGCAGATAGTGATTGAACTTTTTCACTCCCCACACTAGGCTGAGGGCCTCCCTGTCAATCTGGGCGTAGTTACGCTCGGCTGAGGTTAGTGATCGTGACGCAAAGGCTATTGGCCTCTCTGAGCCGTCCGAGAATTTGTGCGACAGCACCGCTCCAATGCCGTAGGGTGACGCATCACATGCCAACCGAATTGGTAATGCTGGGTTGTAATGGGCCAATACCTCTTTCGATGTGATTAGTGTTTTGCTCTTCTGGAAAGCTCGTTTACATTAGTCACTCCACTTCCATGGCACCCCAGTTTGCAGTAGGGTGTTCAGTGGGTGTAGTATTGTAGACAAATTTGGCAAGAACTTATGGTAGTAGTTTACCAGCCCGAGGAACGACCTCAGTTGTGACACATTTTCCGGTGCTGGAGCCTTGACTACTGCCTCAATCTTCTCTGGGGACTTATGTAACCCCTCTTTATCAATAACGTGGCCACAATACGAGATCTGTTTTCTAAAAAACTCGCATTTGGGGCGGTTAGCTCGGAGCCCATATTCCTGAAATCTAGTGTGCACCTGCTCCAGGTTGGCAAGGTGATCACTGTCATTTTCGCCCGTGACCAGGATGTCGTCCAAATAACACTGGGTCCCTGGGATCCCTTGCAGGACTTGTTCCATTGCACTCTGCCAAATAGCCAGAGCTAATGCTACCCCGAATACCAGCCGATTGTATTGGTAGAGACCTTTATGGGTGTTGATTGTGAGGTATTTGTAGTGTATGTACCTTTAAGAGGAACTATGTTTTTGAAGCCCCTGTATACTGTAGTACCAGTAGTGACCACTCGGGTATATAAGCCTGTGTAGCATCTTGTGTTGTTAGTTCACCTCCAGACTTTGTTCAGTAAACACTTGTTAAATCAACTCCTGCATTCTGTGTCTCCATTAACACACGGATCTAACAGTGGCGACGAGTTAGAAACGAACTTACCTGCAATTCGGCAGCACCTCAAGGGGATCGATTCCTCAGACGAAGGTCGAAGCCAGAAGCAAGAAAAAATAAATAAATAAATAACTCGAAGAAACTCGAAAACGAGGGCCAGCCTTGGTCTCCAGTCTGTGGTTTCCCCAGCTAAACGGGCTGGTGGCAGGTTGTGCACTGATCCTTCCTGGGCTGTGGCGGGTTAGAGCTCGATCGGGTGGCTCTGCAATGGGGCCGGGCAGCGAGTCGGGAAGCAGAAGCAAAGAGAGAGAGAGGGTGGAGCACTCAGGGCGCGGCCGGTGCTGCAAAGCAGGTCGGCGTTCGGACCAAGCAGAGGGAGGGGAAAGTCCCAGAGAGTCCGCTCCACGACGGGAACGGTTCTCCAAGTAACGGAGAAACTATTGAAGCGATATATAAAAAAAATAGAAATACCGCGAAAAGCTGCAGGTCGCAACGGGAACCGCGGAGAACAGCAGCGGCAGAGGCGGGAAAGCGCGGGAGGCGCCATCTTAACTCGGCGGGGAAGAAAGAAAAGCACGGGAAGCGCCATTTTAGATTTTCAAGATGCCGAAGACTGGCAATATTACTGCTTTCGATAGTGATATAGAAGATTGGGCCACATATGTGGAAAGAGTGGAGGTATATTGCAAGGCGAATGAAGTAGCGGATGATAAAAAGGCATCGGTACTTCTAAATCTGATGGGCACAAGGACATACGGGCTGTTATGAAACTTGATCACTCCAGCCAAACCGATGGACAAGAATTTTAAGGAGATTGTTGATACCTTACAGGAGCACTTAAACCCAACACCGCTGCTGATAGCGGAACGATTCAAATTCTTCAGGAGGAATCAGCACAAGAATGAAAGTAATGCTGATTACCTCACCGAATTACGAAAGCTGTCAAAGCACTGCTAATTCGGGGCAGGACTGGCAGATTCTCTACGAGACAAATTCGTCTGCGGTCTCCTAAGCGAAGGAACACAGAAAAGACTACTTTCTGAGAAAGATTTGACACTGGACAAGGCTTTCAGTGTGGCTGTATCATACGAAGCAGCAGCAAGAGGAGCTGCAGAGATACAGCAAAAGCCACAGGACTTCGGCAACCATGAAATGACACGGGGTTTCAAGAGATGTTATCGCTGCGGCAGATCCACCCATGACCAGAAGGACTGCTGGTTCAAGGACAAAGCATGCAGGCAATGCGGAAAGATGGGACATATTGCACGTGTATGCAGATCTGGAAAGAAATCCGTTGACAGTAAAAAGGTCAATAAGGAAAAGTACAGAAAGGTACAAATGATGACAGACAGTGGCCTCCGAAGACCAGAAGAGCGATAGCGACTCCGGAAACAAGAGACTAAGCTGTCTCAAATTACATAATGTAATTGCCAAAGAAGATTACCAGACCATTTGGGTTACCCTCACGATAGCGGGGTCCCCAGTCAAAATGGAGCTAGATACAGGATCAGCTCTGACCGTCATGAGTCGACGGGATTACGAGCGGCTATTTCCGCATATACCTTTGAAAGACACATCCATTGTCTTGAAGACATATACGGGGCAGAAAGTATACCCCAGAGGGAAAATAAGGGTGCCTGTTGTATACAACGGCAAGGAAATACAGAAGTTGTATTTATACGTTCTGCAAGATGGTGGTCCACCGTTGTTGGGACATGAATGGATCAGAAAGATACGTTTAGACTGGCACTCCATTCAGGCACTGACGGTGACCAGTAAGAAAAAAAACGATGATGACGTCATACCTGGATGATTAAAAGAAATCTTGGCTAACGCCAAAGAAGTGTTTCAACAGGAACTAGGAACCCTGAAAGGCGCCATCGCCTCAATAAAAGTGGAAGATGCGGCAATTCCCAAGTTTTTTAAGGCAAGGCCGGTGCCATATGCAATTCGTCCAGCCGTCGAGGCAGAGCTGGAGAATTTGGAAAAAGCAGGCGTGTTATCCAAGGTAGATTGGAGTGAGTGGGCAACACCCATCGTCCCGGTCATGAAGAAAACGTTGAATAATGATAAATCTGAAGAACAGAGAAAAGTTCGCATCTGTGGGGACTTCAAGGTGACTGTAAACCCGGTTCTTCACACGGTACAGTATCCTCTTCCGAGGATAGAAGATATTTTCGCCTCACTATCCGGAGGGAAACGTTTCACCAAAATTGACTTAGCACAGGCATATCTACAGATGGAGGTTGAGGAGTCCTCTAAAAAGTATCTCACGATAAACACACACAAAGGCCTGTACCAGTACAATCGACTGGTTTTCGGAGTGGCATCAGCTCCGGCTATCTGGCAAAGAGCTATGGAGCAAGTCCTGCAAGGGATTCCGGGGACTCAATGCTACCTAGATGACATCCTTGTAACAGGAGAAAATGACAACGAGCACCTTGCCAACTTGGAGCAGGTGCTCACGAGGCTGAGAGAACGGGGCCTATGAGCAAATCGCCCCAAATGCGAATTTTTCCAGAAACAAATATCATATTGTGGCCATGTCATTAACGAAGAAGGGTTGCATAAGTCACCTGAAAAAATTGAAGCAGTCGTAAAGGCCCCAGCGCCTGAAAATGTCTCACAATTAAGATCGTTCCTGGGATTAGTAAATTACTATCATAAATTTTTACCAAACTTGTCGACGGTTCTGCACCCGCTTAACGCACTGCTACAAACGGGAGTAGTTTGGAAATGGAGCGAAGACTGTAAACGTGCCTTCCATAAATGCAAAGGCTTGATCACGTCCAGGGAAGTGTTGGCTCATTACAACCCATCACTGCCAATCAGACTGGCGTGCGATGCATCCCCTTACGGCGTGGGAGCGGTATTATTGCATAGATTCCCTGATGGCTCGGAGCGGCCGATAGCTTTTGCGTCACGCTCATTGAACTCAGCTGAGCGTAACTATGCCCAGATCGACAGGGAGGCACTCAGCCTGGTGTGGGGGGTGAAGAAATTCAACCATTACCTACACGGACAAAAGTTTACCTTGTTGACTGACCATCAACCCCTCGTCTCCATATTCAACCCTAAAAAGGGCGTTCCCATTATGACAGCGCAAAGGCTACAGAGGTGGTCCCTTTTCCTAGGGGCACACCAATATGACATAGAATACAAAGGAACAAAACAGCATGGGAATGCTGACGGGTTATCGCGCCTACCGTTGCCAACGGCGGAAGAGGTGCCTACAGTGGACCCAGTGGAGATATTCCACTCGACCATAGTGGAATGTCTACCGGTGACAAATTCTACCATTGAAAAGGAAACGCGAAATGACCCGACTCTCTCACGAGTCTACGATTTAACGGTGAAGGGATGGCCAGCACATGGCGAACCACTGTTGCCAGCATTCTCGCAAAGAAGAGAACAGCTGTCAGTGTGCCGAGGAACCTTGATGTGTGGATCCAGAGTGGTGATTCCACCCAAACTCAAGGATAGAGTGCTAAAGGAGCTTCACGAGGGGCATCTGGGTGGAGTGAAAATGAAGAACTTAGCCAGAGCATTTGTGTGGTGGCCAGGTATCGATGGAGACATCGAAGAAATGACCAAGAGCTGTCTAGGATGCCAGAAGGTCCAAAATGCCCCACCACAAGCCCCTCTACATCCATGGGAGTGGCCCTCATCTCCATGGCAAAGGGTACATATCAACTTTGCTGGTCCATTTATGGACTCAATGTTCTTAATCGCGGTGGATGCACACTCCAAGTGGCCGGAGGTAATAAAGATGTCCTCCACCACCACGGAAAAAACCATCACAGTATTAAGGGCCATATTTGCCAGGAATGGGCTGCCTGAACAGATCTGTTCTGATAATGGACCGCAATTTGTATCCGAAGAATTCAGGAAGTTCTTAAAAAACAATGGGGTTAAGCACTACACGTCCGCCCCATACCATCCCGCCACCAATGGATTGGCTGTAAGGTTTGTCCAGACCTTCAAGAAGGCCATAAAGGCCATGGGTAATGAAGATATAAATCTACAACATAAGGTAGATAACTTCTTGTTTGCGTACAGGAATGCAACACATGTGGTTACAAACCAAACCCCCACCATGATGTTTTCAATAGAAGACTAAGATGCCGGCTGGATTTGGTCAAGCCAAACGTCAGAAGGGACGTAGAGAACCAGCAATTTCAAAGCATGAATGAAAGGCCAACTAGAACCTTCCAGATAGGTCAACCAGTTTTGGCCCGGGACTACCGTACTGAGAAATGGCAGCCTGGAACTATTTGCACACGACTAGGACCGTTGATGTATACCGTGGACATTGGAGAAAGCATAATAAGGTGCCATGCTGACCAGATCATAGAGTCATCCGAAAAAGGACAACCTACACCACAACTCTATACACCTAGTGATGAAGCAGAGATACCCATAGTATCTACCTCCGATCCGGTGATACTGGAACCAGATGAACCCGACACTAGCATTGAAGCCGAATCGACCTTGCCAAAAGAACCTACTACACCACCGAGGCGTTATCCGGACCAAGTCAGGAAGCCTCCAGAGAGACTGAATTTGTAATTGATTAACTTCAGCAAATGTGTATATTATTGTTCTTGTAAAAATGTTATTTAATGATTACTTAAAATGTTATGTACAATTTATCTAAAAGGGGAGGAATTGTAGTGTATGTACCTTTAAGAGGAACTATGTTTTTGAAGCCCCTGTATACTGTCGTACCAGTAGTGACCACTCGGGTATATAAGCCTGTGTAGCGTCTTGTGTTGTTAGTTCACCTCCAGACTTTGTTCAGTAAACACTTGTTAAATCAACTCCTGCATTCCGTGTCTCCATTAACACACGAATCTAACAGTATTTTTTTGATGCTTCTTCTACCTCCATTTGCAGATACGCCTGGGCCAGATCAATCTTAGTGAAGCGTTTCCCTCCAGATAGCGAGGCGAAAATATCTTCAATCCGCGGAAGTGGATATTGTACGGTGTGAAGGACCGGGTTCACTGTTACCTTAAAGTCCCCACAGATGCGAACCTTCCTTGGTTCCCCAGGCGTGTTGCTCAACGACCTTTTCATCACAGGGATGATGGGTGTAGCCTACTCGCTCCAGTCTACCTTGGACAGTACACCTGAATGTTCCAGACTCTCCAGCTCTGCTTCGATGGCTGGGCGGATCGCATAAATTTGGGACTTGCGTTTTCTTCAATTTTAATCGTCGCTGTCATGCCTTTTAGTGTTCCGAGTCCTTGCTGGAACACTTCTTTCGCGTCAGTTAGGATCTTTGACAGTCGCCCAGGTGTGACGTCGTCATCCTTTTTGTCAGCCACAGTCAGTGCCTGTATGGAATGCCAATCCAGTTGTATTTTCCGGATCCATTCACGTCCCAGTAATGGTGGTCCTCCATCTTGCAATACATTCAGGTCTAGTTTTGGTGTTTCCTTACCGTTATATATAACGGTCACCCTTATTTTTCCTTTGGGGTAGACTTTTTGCCCTGTGTACATCTTCAAAATAATTTTTGTGTCTCTCAAGGGTATGTGTGAGAATAGCCGCTCGTAGTCCCGTCGGTTTATGACTGTTAGGGCTGATCCTGTGTCCAATTCCATCTTTACCTGGACTCCTGCTAACTTGAGAGTGACCCAAATGGTTCGGTGATCCTCCGTTGTGATCACATTATGTAGTTTCAGACAACTCAGTTCCCTGCTTTCAGAGTCGTTATCACTCTTTTGTTCGTCTGAACTATTCTCCGTCATCTTATGTACCTTCTTGTACTTTCCTTTGGTAGGTTTCTTATTGCTGGTTTTCTTTCCCGACCTGCAGACTCGTGCAATGTGTCCTACTTTTCCACACTGTCTGCACACTTTGTCTTTGAACCAGCAATCATTCTGGTCGTGTGTTGTTCTGCCGCAGCGACAGCACTTCTCTGTTCCATATGACATTTCGTTTGTGCCATATTCTTGCGGTCTCTGTTGTATCTCTGCAGCGCCCCGTGCTGCTGCTTCATATGATACCCCAATGCTGAATGCCTTTTCCAGTTTAAGGTCCTTTTCAGATAAAAGCCGTTTCTGGGTTCCTTCACTTTGAAGCCCACACACAAACTTGTCCCTTAAGGTATCTGCCAGTCCCGCTCCAAACTGGCAGTGTTTCGATAGTTTGCGCAGTTCTGTTAAATAATCAGCATTGCTTTCATCCTTATGCTGGTTCCGTTTGTGAAACTTGAATCTTTCTGCTATCAGCAGCGGTGTGGGGTTTAAATGTTCCTTTAGTATTGTTACTATGTCTTCAAAACTCTTTTCCATTGGCTTCGTTGGGGTTACTAGATTTCGTAATAAACCATACGTCTTTGCACCCATTAAATTTAACAATACCGATGCTTTCTTGTCATCTGACACCTCATTTGCCTTGCAGTACACCTCTATTCGTTCGACATATGTAGTCCAATCTTCAACTTCATTGTCAAATGCGGTGATACTGCCACTCTTCGGCATTTTGGGTGTGGTTTAAAATGGCATCTCCCAATGGCTTAAAATGGCGTCTCCCGCGCTTTCCTTCCTCCCCCGCTGCTGCCAACGCCGCTCCCGGCGGTTCTCGTGGCAATGGGGGCACCCTGTAGGTTTCGCGCGCTTCTCCTGCGCTGCTGCCAACGCCGCTCTCGGCGGTCCTCGTGGCAATGGCGGCGCCTCGCGGGTTTCTGCGCGTCTCTCTCTCCCTCTCTCCGACGCTGCTCGGCCCCTGAACACCGGCTGCGCCCTGTGCGCTCTGCCCTCTCTCTCTCTCCCCCGTCGACGCTGCTCGGCCCTTTGCTGTGCCGCTCGGTTGGGCTCTAGCCTGCCGCTGTCCGGGAAGGGTCTGCGCACTACCTGTTGCCAGCCCGTTTCGCTGGACCACCTCGACTGGAAAGCCAAGCCTGGCTCTTGACAGCCTCCCCCGCAATTCTCGAGTCTCTGCTGGATGACTGGGCAGTTGCCCGTGGTCGACGCCCGAGTCTCTGGCCTTGACCTCCAATCCACTGATCTCCAGGAACGAATCCCCGGGAGGTGATGCAGAGTTGCAGATAGGTTCGAACCTGCCTCGTCGCCAATGTTGTGTCCTTGTATAATAAGACACAGACTGCGGAGAACGGTACAACAGATGTTTACTCAACGTGGCTCACACTGCAACTGATCTGTACAGATTACTACTCAGTGCTATATACAGGTGTGGTCACTGCCGGTACTACAGTATACATGAGCTGTAAAAAGTAGTTCCCCCCTTAAAGGTATATACATTACAATCCCTGTAATCCCTTCCAGCCCCATAACCCCCTGAGATATCTGCGCTCCTCTAATTCTGCCCTCTTGAGCATCCCTGATTATAATCGCTCAACCATTGGTGGCCGTGCCTTCAGCTGCCTAGGCCCTAACCTCTGGAACTCCCTCCCTAAACCTCTCCGCCTCTAACTCTCTAACTCTCTCTCCTCCTTTAAGACTCTCCTTAAAATCTACCTCTTTGAACTAGCTTTTGGTTATCTGCCCTAATTTCTTATGTGGCTCGGTGTCAATTTTTTGTCTTAAAACACTCCTGTGAAGCGCCTTGGGACGTTTTACTACGTTAAAGACACTATATAAATACAAGTTGCTGTTGTTGTTTCATGTAGTCTTGTGTTGCAGCTTCCCTAGGCTGGCACCTCATTTTTAGGTATGCCTGGTGCTGCTCCTGGCATGCTCTTCTGCATTCCTCATTGAACCAGGGTTGGCCCCCTGGCTTGATGGTAATGGTAGAGTGAGGGATCTGCTGGGCCATGAGGTTACAGATTGTGGAGGAATACAATTCTGCTGCTGCTGATGGCCCACAGCGCCGCATGGATGGCCAGTTTTGAGCTACTAGATCTGTTCTGAACCTATCCCATTTAGCACGGTGGTAATGCCACACAACACGATGGAGGGTGTTCTCAGTGTGAAGATGGGACTTCATCTCCACAAGGACTGTGAGGTGGTTTCTGCTACCAATGCTGTCATGGACAGATGCATCTGCGACAGGTAAATTGGTGAGGATGAGCTGAAGTAGGTTTTTCCCTCATATTGATTCTCTCACCTGCCGTAGGCCCAGTCTGGCAGTTATGCCCTTCAGGACTCGGCCAGCTTGGTCAGCAGTGGTGCTACCGAGCCACGCTTGGTAATGGACATTGAAGTCCCCCACACAGAGTACGTTCTATGTACTTGCCACCCTCAGTGCTTCTTCAAAGCGGTGTTCCACATGGAGGAGTATTGATTCATCAGCTGAGGGAGGGCAGTCGGTGGTAATCAGCAGGAGGTTTCCTTGCCCATGCTTGACCTGAAGCCATAAAACTTCATGAGATCCGAAGTTAATGTTGAGGACTCCCAGGGCCACTCCCTCCCAACTGTGTACAACTATGCCACCACCCCTGGTGGGTCTGTCCTGCCGGTGGGACAGGACATACCCAGGGATGGTGATGGATTCTGGGACATTGGCTGAAAGGTATGATTCTGTGAGTATGACTATGTCAGGCTGTTGCTTGACTAGTCTGTTGGACAGCTCTCCCAATTTTGGCACAAGTCCCCAGATGTTGGTGAGGAGGACTTTGCAGGGTTGACTGGGCTGGGTGTGCCTTTGTCGTGTCCGAAGCTGGTGCCTAAGATGGAGAGTGGGCAGATTGATCATCTGCGGCCAGAATTTGGGACAGCACCTGGTTCTGCTGGGATTATGAGCTGTTTATTTCACTCTTGCCCTCTTATGGCAAGGGTGGGAGGAGGTGGGTGGATCTTCAGCCTGCCAATAACCACCCCCCCCTCCCACCACCACCATATCAAGGTAACACATAAGGGGGAAATTCCCAGGCTACCCCAGGAATTCTGCCTTTTATGCCCTTAAAAGTCCTCAGCAAAACTCATGTAAGCTGACCTCTGGTGTGGGTCCCTTTGGGACTATTTGAAAGGCTCCAAATCCTATCCAGCCTGGAATAAAACACTCCAAAGTTTCTTTTTATCGCTGGTCAAAAAGTACCTGGGGGCATGAGTCAAAGGGACTGTGGCTCACTCCACTTTACAATACCGGATCAGAGCAGGCATCACCAGCTTGCACTGACCATGCAAATGACTTTGCTCCTGCAATTTGGGATTGGGACTACAGCCTTCTGCAAGGGTGAATGGGGGTTCCACTCCACCACTCTTCCGCCAGCAGAGCAGCCCTGGGGAATTTGGGGCCTAGAGTAACAGTAATAACAGATCAAAGATTCGTCAGCACTTTTTATGACTTGGAAAGTGCCATTACTTAAAGATTTTTTTGTTTCTGTTAAAATAATAAGAAATGCACAAGGTATGGAATTGCCCAAATATTTTCCAGGAATATTATAGTTTAATTCATTAACATTTATTTATGTTCACAGTTAGATGCAGTGCCCATTAACGGTCTCATACCCTCATGATCCAAAACTTACATTCTTTGGCGTGTCATGAATGGGAGTAAGATGCTTCAGGACTAACAATTAACATTATGCAGCAATATTTCAGACAGGAAGTCACACAGGTTGCCCTCACACACTTTTGTCCTGTCCAATAGGTTATAAACACCATACTGTCAGAAAAAATTATTGAAGGTAAAACTACACGTTGATTTTAGTTTAAGAATTACGAAGGCACAGAAGCAAATGAAAGCAGTACCGTCTGGAATTTCCTTGGAAGTTCACTTTATCGGCCACCCTGCTTCCTGCTTCCACAGGTATCAGCCAATTTTTGCTTCAAATAATCTTTAGGAAGGTCAACATAACCAGTTACAACAATTACAGGGTCAGCTCTCTTGCAATCAGGTTGACACAAAGCAGCCTGATCTGCACTTAGCCTAGAAAATCAATTTTAGAGAATGCACGAACCAGACCCAATGCAAAAGGGAGGAGTAAAAATGCCAAATAAAATACAGATTGCATTCTGTGTAAAGTAAGCAGGTGGACTCCGAGGGAGATCATAAAAATAAACAGAGGAAATGTTGAGCAATAACCAGATGAAGACAAATGATGCTGATCATTAAACAGGAAGAAGGTGAGAGAAGAGGAGGAGGAAAATATAAATATTTGAAAGTAATTTCACCAGTGGTCCCATGACAATTTTATCAAGTATGGAAACCTTAAATCGTTATGCACAAATCAGAGTACGAGCTGCAAAAGTGAAGAATCCAATTAAATAGGCTAGCTATAAACAGGTTCCTCTTTCAATGCAGATGACAAGATTTTGGGCAAACATTTTACAGCTGCTAAATTAGAAAATGCTGATCTGCCACATAAGTACCAAAATATGTTTTTATTAAATGTTATCCAACAACTAATGATTGAGTTTCTTGTCAACCTTGCCTGTCCTTGCTGAGATTTCATGGCCCCATGACGGTTGTATCTTTTTATACAGAAAGCAACACTCGACAGAGTTCACAATGGCTTTATTTCTTATTCACTTTCCAGAGGCTTTCCTTTCTGAGCGACGGTTAACCTGTAAATGCCTATAGCCCTTAATAATATAGAGACATCTATCTATTAACATCACTACCAACATCCTGGGGGTTACCATTGATCAGAAACTGAACTGGACCAGCCATATAAATACTGTGGCTACAAGAGCAGGCCAGAGGCTGGGAATTCTGCGGCGAGTGTCTCACCTCCTGACTCCCCAAAGCCTTTCCACCATCTACAAGGCACAAGTGAGGAGTGTGATAGAATACTCTCCACTTGCCTGGATGAGTGCAGCTCCAACAACACTCAAGAAGCTCGACACCATTCAGGATAAAGCAGCCCGCTTGATTGGCACTCCATTCACCACCTTCAACATTCACTCCCTCCACCACCGGCGCGCTGTGGCTGCAGTGTGTACCATCTACAAGATGCACTGCAGCAACTCGCCAAAGCTCCTTCAACAGCACCTTCCAAACCCGCGACCTCTACCACTTAGAAGGACAAGGGCAGCAGACGCATGGGAACATCACCACCTACAAGTTCCCCTCCAAGCCACACACCATCCTGACTTGGACCTGTATCGCCGTTCCTTCACTGTCGCTGGGCCAAAATCCTGGAACTCCCTTCCTAACAGCATTGTGGGTGTACCTACACCATATGGACTGCAGCGGTTCAAGAAGGCTGCTCACCACCATCTTCTCAAGGGCAATTAGGGATGGGCACTAAATGCAGGCCTAGCCAGCGACGCCCACATCCCATCAATGAATTTAAAAAAAAATCAAACCTATGGAAGTCGTAGTTATGGTATTGGATTAGTAATCCAGAGGTTGCAAGTTCAAATGCCACCATGGTAAATTATGAAGTTAATTCAAATGAATCTAGTAACTCAGGAAAAAAATGATAGCTAAATTTGCTTTTCTCATTGTAAATGTCCAACTGCATCCTTCATGGAAGGAAAGCTGCTACCCCTATCCAGTATGGCATACACATGACTTTAGAATCCTGTGAACCTTTAGATGAAACAACCCTCACCTGTTGAGCTTCAAAACAGCTTCTGCTGCTTTTATTATTTGACTTGGTCTTGGAACAGTTAGCAGCTTTTGTGCCCAATTTTCCAAGCATTGAGTTGATACAGATCACTTAGTCATAGAGTCATAACAGCACAGAAGGAGGCCATTCAGCCCATCGAGTTCGTGCTGGTGTTCATAAGATCTTTCCCTATTCAATTAATTGTTCGTTTGATTTCTAAGTACCATCGCCAACATGTTCTTCATTTGTTGAACTTTTTCAATGTTTCAGACTGCTAATTATTAACTTGTACATATTTCAGATTTCATTTTCTAAGAATTGTTCATTTCTTATTTTATCTTTTTTCCTCCCTTAAGTCTTTACATTCAATATATCTTTTCTGGTCTTAAATTCAGGTGCTCCCAGATCTCTGCTATGTGATAATTAGTCATAAGGAGGTGAGAGAAGAACTCATTTCCCCATTTGGCGAATCTTGCAGCCTGCTCCCTGCCGATCTGTGGACCAACCCATTAGAGTTCCAACATTTCTTGTATGATTTCCACAGCACGCTCTCTCTCTCTCTCTCTGTGCTCAAGATCTGTTTACTTTTTGTATGGTTCCCAAAGAAATCTTAAGGAGGATTAAGAAGGATCCCCACCAATTCACACATCATCCTGACTTGGAAGTATATCGCTGTTCCTTCATCGTCGCTGGGTCAAAATCCTGGAACTCCCTACGTAACAGCACTGTGGAAGTACCTTCACCACACGGACTGCAGCAGTTCAAGAAGGCGGCTCACAACCACCTTCTCAAGGGCAATTGGGGATAGGCAATAAATGCTGGCCTTACCAGCGACGCCCACATCCCATAAACTAATTAAAAAAACACTGCTCTATCAAGCTACCGTGTTGCCTTCAAGTGTTGCTCTGCCTTGATACATTACTATTTCCATTCAAAGAGCTAAAATAAGCCTTGGAATATGGATGCTGATAAAAAAAAATTGACAATTACTATCAGCTTCTCTAAAATCATGTAAAGAACCCATGACAGATCTTAGCAGATGGAACTAATTACTAATCATTATGGGGCAAGCTATTGTTATAACAAAGAAGATTAGCCTTAAAATTAACTAAAACATACGCTGCTGGTCTGCGTAGATCCGTAATCCAAACAACGGTAATAACTGAAAAGAACACTTCTAATTGCGGGCTGCTCCACCTTACAAGGCACATGGGGGCAGGGGCCATTGAAGCACCCTTGCAGGCCCTGGTGGCCCATGCTGTCCATGGCAGTAGCATCATTGTCTCAGTTTGGGATGGGGTCTGCGGCCTTTTGCTATAGTGGACAAGACTTACACTCAGCTGCATTTGTGACAGTGGAGCAGGACACCTGAATTTTCAGGCCTAGTGAATTAACACACTGGCTGCGAAATTGGAACCTTTAGTGCATGCATTAAGGCCAGTTTGGCAGAAAAAATGGCGGTCGCCTTGCTTCTGCCTGCTTCCGCCGCAGAACACAGCAGCCGCCATTTTGGGCAGGTCGGCAGTGCTGATGTTGCCTGCGCGCACCGCACATATTTAAATGATGCAGATCATGACGTCAATCAGAGGTACAATCCTCCAATGTAGTGAGAGTGACTTCCAAAGTTGTAGAAATCACCTACAAACTCCTAAAAGCAAACTCTCAGCACACGTGGTGTCAACAAGATTCTTTCCCTTAGGCGAGGAAGCAGGTGTGAGGTCTGAGTAGTAATGTGATTTTTTTTTTGAATGTCATTTGTTCAGCTCCCACATTTGCCGCTGTGCTCTTGCCTTACTTTCACTGGCGAGGTTCAGCAAGCTGGGGAATCCTGTGGGCAGCCAGTAAAAGCTCTGTAAGATCTAATTTCTAATTAGCATCATAATATGATTTTTTAGCAATTTAACCTTCACTCACAGCCTGTGGTTGTTTGTTATCAGAACTTAGTCAAAACTGCTTTTGACTGTCCTTCACAGCTGCATTTCGAACAAGTCTTAGCTTTTTAGTTACCCAGGAGTAATTATGGGTAATATTATTTGGTCAATGGCTACACTTGAATTTATATGTATATGATTCTCGTCTACTAAATATTTCTAAATATCAGCCTTTCATACAGCTCCAATAACAGGTAAAAAAAAGGCTGTTAATAGCCTATTAGCTATCTCTAAATTGCTTTAATTATCTAACCCACCTCTCGCTGCAGTCCATGTGGTGAAAGTACTCCCACAATGCAGTTAGGGAGGGAGTTCCAGGATTTTGTCCCAGCGACTGTAATATACGTGGGTAGAACAAATGAAGGACAGAGATATGATGAGTTGCTAGTCCATGTGCTTGCTTTATTAGGCCAGAGCAAACTAAGCATGCTCATAATAAACCATGTGTCAAACCATGTGATAATACATTACACTGCTTTCCTCCTTAAAAAAAAGCATGTATTCCCCTCTCAAATACAACAAAACTATGTTCCCACCTTTCCCAGCATTACAGAATTCTATCTCTCAAAGAAGTAGTTAACACCACTCTGTTTCCACACTTGATACAACCTTGCTCACAAGACAACTCAGTACGACGGTTATGGAATGGTTTCAACTCTGTCCAGACACTGACCAGTCCATCCATTCAAGGGGTTTTCATGCACTCTTTTCAGTACTGATTCTTTTTGAGTCTCATCTGCAATCTCAGTTGCATTCACAGGAAAGTCTTTGTCAACTGCACCTAGCGTGAAAATCTCACCTTCACTCCCAACACGCGTGGGTATCCTCCGGGTGCTCCGGTTTCCTCCCACAGTCCAAAGATGTGCGGGTTAGGTTGATTGGCCATGATAAAAAAATTGGACCTTAGTGTTAGGGGGGATTAAATATGTGGGGTTATGGGGTTACGGGGATAGGGCTTGGGTGGGATGGCTGTCGGTGTAGGGACCGGGTGCTAGGGTTTGGATGATCAGCCATGATCTCTTTGAATGGCGGAGCAGGCTCGAAGGGCCGAATGGCCTACTCCTGCTCCTAGTTTCTATGTTTCTATGTTTCTATGAGTCCTCGTGCGGCAACCTGGACAAGGCATCTGCGATTGCGTTTCACTTTGAAGTGCGATATTCAATCGTGTAGTCATATTGTGACAACAACACAGCCCAACGTTGCATTTTTGATGCGGCCATTGCAGGGTGGCAGATTTAGGCCCCAATATTGCTAGGAGTGGTTTGTGATTGGTTATCAGACTAAACTTTCTGCCAATCAGGAACTGTTGAAATTTCTTGATTCCAAACACTATGGGGTCGATTTTCCCGAACCTGTCGGGAAGAAGGCGGGACTTCAACTTTTGGGTTTTTGACCCGCTTACATCGACGTCCGGCCAATCCGCACGATTTTCCCTTGATTGACCTTGTTAAGCCCACCCAGCGGGCTCAGCAGGCCAATTAAGGGCCACCCGGCAACAGGTGACGTCACAGACTGCAATTTCATCTGTCAAGATTTCTTGACAGATGAAATATCAGTGCTTCACAGCTGTTTGAAGCTGTGAAACACTGACAGTTTGAGTTCTAACATGAGTCCTTCTGCACAGACTCAGATAGAACTCTCAGCAGCACTCAAAGCTGAAGGCTGTCACTTTTCACAGATTGCAGCCGTTCAGCTTTAAGTTCCGGCTGAGTGATGGGCTCCCGACGGCTACAGGAAGAAAGGCTTTACACACTTTAGACACACCAAACACACTTACCTTTGCACTCATGCACCCATCACGCACCTGAGCACCGACATCGCGACCCCTCCAACTCCTTCAACCCGACGGCCCGCCTGCTCAACCTGGCGTGGTTTGGAGCCGTCGGGAATCCCACACGAAACCCCTCAAAATAGGGATTAGGCTAAAAACTGCCTGTTAACTACCTGTTAACAGGCACTTAATTGGCACTAATCCCTTCCAGGCTGGTTTCGGCGGGTCCCAGTGCGGGGCAGGTACCCGCCGCCCATGAAAGTTGCGTGGGGCGTGGTTTTGGGCGGGATGGTGTCGGTGTAATGTCCGTGTGTAATTGAGACACGGACTGCAGAAGTTGGTTATAACAGGTATTTACTGAATGGAGACAAAACTGGAACTACTATACAAAGTTACTTCACAGGCTTATATACAGGGGTGGTCACTACTGGTACTGCAGTATACAGGGGCTGCAGAATATAGTTCCTTCTTCAAGGTACATACACTACAATTCCTCCCCTTTTAGCTGAACAGTACATAACATTCGATTAATAATTAAATAACATATTTACAATTACAGTTGCTATATACATTAGCTGAAGTTAATCAATTATAAATTCAGCCTTTGAGGAGGCTTCCTGATTCTGTCCGGATGACGCCTCTTACGGGTATCAGGTTCTTCTGGCAAAGTTGATTCGGGATCAACGTCGTTGTTTGGTTCGTCTGCTTCCAATATCACCGATTCTGAGGTAGATGCAATTGGTACTTCAGTTTCATCACCAGGTGTATAGGATCGTGGTGTAGATTTGACGTTTTCCAGTGACTCTAGAATCTGGTCAGCATGGCGTCTTACAATGCTCTCTCCAACGTCCACGGTATACATTAGAGGTCCTTGCCGTGTGCAGATCGTTCCTGGCTGCCATTTCTCTGTGCGGTAGTCCCGGGCCAAAACCGGTTGACCTATCTTGAAACTCCTGGTTGGCCTTTCATTCATATTCTGAAACTGCCTGTTCTCCACATCTCTTCTGATGTTTGGCTTAACCAAATCCAAGCGGCATCTTAGTCTTCGATTGAAGAACATCATGGCTGGAGTTTGGTTGGTAACCGCATGTGTCGCATTCCGGTAGGCAAACAAGAAGTTATCCACCTTGTGTTGTAGGGGTATGTCTTCAGTACACATTGCCTTGGTAGCCTTCTTGAATGTTTGAACGAACCTCTCAGCCAATCCATTGGTGGCTGGATGATATGGGGCGGATGTGTAATGCTTAACACCATTGTTCTTTAAGAACCTCCGGAACTCTTCAGACACAAACTGTGGTCCATTGTCAGAGCAAATCTGTTCAGGCAGCCCATTTCTGGCGAATATGGTTCGTAAGACTGTGATAGTTTTTTCTGTGGTGGTTGAGGACATTTTTTATTACCTCTGGCCACTTTGAATGTGCATCCACTGCAATTAAAAACATCGAGTCCATAAATGGACCAGCAAAATCAATGGGTACCCTTTGCCATGGAGATGAGGGCCACTCCCATGGATGTAGAGGGGCTTGTGGTGGGGCGTTTTGGACCTTCTGGCATCCTGTACAGCTCTTGGTCATCTCTTCGATTTCTCTATCGATTCCCGGCCACCACACAAACGCTCTGGCTAGGTTCTTCATTTTTACCCCTCACAGATGACCCTCATGAAGCTCATTGAGCACTCTATCCTTCAATTTGGGTGGAATTACTACTCTGGATCCACACATCAAGGTTCCTCGGCACACTGACAGCTGTTCTCTTCTCGGCGAGAATGCTGGCAACAGTGGTTCGCCATGTGCTGGCCATCCCTTCACCGTTAAATCATAGACCCTGGAGAGTGTCGGGTCATTTCGTGTTTCCTTTTCTATGTTTGCATTCGTCAGAGGTAGACATTCGACTATGGTCGAGTGGAATATCTCCACAGGATCCACTGCAGGTGCTTCTTCCACCATCGGCAACGGTAGGCGCGACAATCCATCAGCATTCCCATGCTGTTTAGTTCCTTTGTACTCGATGTCATATTGGTGTGCCCCTAGGAAAAGGGACCACCTCTGTAGCCGTTGTGCTGTCATTATCGGGACGCCCTTCTTAGGGCTGAAAATGGAGACAAGAGGTTGATGATCAATTGGTAGAGTAAATTTCTGTCCGTGCAGGTAGTGATTGAACTTCTTCACCCCCCACACCAGGCTGATGGCCTCTCTGTCAATCTGGGCATAGTTACGCTCGGCTGCAGTTAACGAGCGTGACGCAAAAGCTATAGGCCTCTCTGAACCATCAAGGGATTTATGTGACAGTACCGCTCCAACGCCGTAGGGAGACGCATCAAACGCCAGTCTTATCGGTAGTGATGGGTTGTAGTGAGCCAATACTTCTCTTGAAGTGATCAGGCCTTTACACTTCTGAAAGGCCCGCTTACATTCATCGCTCCATTTCCATGCTACTCCAGTTTGTAGCAGGGCGTTCAGTGGGTGCAGAATTGTGGACAAATTTGTCAAAAACAGACGTTAGTAATTCACCAATCCGAGGAATGACCTCAGTTGTGACACATTTTCAGGCGCTGGAGCCTTAACTACCGCTTCAATTTTGTCAGGGGACTTATGTAACCCCTCTTCATCAATCACGTGGCCACAATACGATATTTATTTCTTAAAAACTCGCACTTGGGGCGATTGGCTCGTAGCCCATGTTCTCTTAGTCTAGTGAGCACCTGCTCTAGGTTGGCAAGGTGTTCACTGTCATTTTCACCTGTCACTAGGATGTCGTCCAAGTAACACTGAGTCCCTGGAATCCCTTGCAGGACTTGTTCCATCGCTCTTTGCCATATAGCCAGAGCTGATGCAACTCCGAATACCAGTCGATTATACTGGTAAAGACCTTTATGAGTGTTTATCGTGAGATATTTCCTAGAGGATTCTTCAACCTCCATCTGCAAATATGCTTGCGCTAGGTCAATTTTTGTAAAATGTTTCCCTCCAGATGGTGAGGCGAAAATATCTTCTATCCTCAGAAGAGGATACTGTACTGTGTGAAGGACTGGGTTCACAGTCACCTTGAAGTCCCCACAGATGCGAACCTTCCTTGGCTCTTCAGACTTATTGTTTAACGTTTTCTTCATGACAGGAACGATGAGTGTCGCCTACTCGCTCAAGTCTACCTTAGTTAACACGCCTGCATTCTCCAGCTCTGCCTCGACGGCTGGGCGAATTGCATACGGTACTGGTCTTGCTTTGAAAAACTTGGGAATTGCATTCTCTTCTATTTTTATCGAGGCGTTTACGCCTTTAAGAGTTCCCAGTTCTTGTTGAAATACCTCTTTAGCGTTAGCCAAGATTTTTGACAATCGTCCAGGTGTGACGTCGTCATCCTTTTTACCAGCCACAGTCAGTGCCTGAATGGAGTGCCAGTCTAAACTTATCTTTCTGATCCATTCATGTCCCAATAATGGTGGTCCACCATCTTGCAGTATGTACAGATAGAATTTCTGTATTTCCTTGCCGCTGTATTCGACAGGCACCCTTATTTTCCCTCTGGGGTATACTTTCTGCCCTGTATATGTCTTCAAGACAATGGATGTGTCTTTCAAGGGTATGTGTGAGAATAGCCGCTCATAGTCTCGTCGATTCATGACGGTCAGAGCTGATCCTGTATCCAATTCCATTTTGACTTGGGACCCTGCTATCGTGAGGGTGACCCAAATGGTTCGGTGATCCTCTTTTGTGATTATGTTGTGTAGTTTGAGACAGCTTAGTCTCTTGTTCCCGGACTCACTATCGCTCTTCTGGTCTTCGGAACTACTGTCCGTCATCTTTTGTACTTTCCTGTACTTTTCCTTAGTAGTCTTTTTGTTGTCGTTAGTCTTCTTCCCGGCCCTGCAAACTCGTGCAATGTGTCCCATCTTTCCGCATTGCCTGCATGTTTTTCCTTAGACCAGCAGTCCTTCTGGTCATGGGTTGTTCTGCCGCAGCGATAACATTTTCCAAATCCCCGTGTCATTTCATGGGTGCCGTATTCCTGTGGCTTTTGCTGTATTTCCGCCGCTCCCCTTGCTGCTGCTTCGTACGATACTGCCACGCTGAAAGCTTTATCTAGCGTCAGCTCTTTCTCTGAGAGTAACCTCTTCTGGGTTCCTTCACTCAGGAGTCCACAGACAAATTTGTCCCGTAGGGTATCTGCCAGTCCTGCTCCGAACTGGCAGTGCTTTGATAGCTTGCGTAGTTCCGTAAGGTAATCAGCATTGCTCTCATCTTTATGCTGATTTCTCTTGTGGAATTTAAATCTTTCTGCTATCAGCAGCGGTGTAGGATTTAGGTGTTCCTGTAGGATATGAACAATTTCATTAAAACTCTTCTCCATTGGTTTGACTGGAGTGATCAGGTTCCGCAATAGGCCGTACGTTCTTGCGCCCATTAAGTTTAGTAGTACCGATGCCTTTTTCTCATCGGCTACTTCATTTGCCTTGCAATATACTTCGACTCTTTCCACATACGTGGTCCAGTCTTCTATTGCATTATCAAAGGCAGTGATATTGCCAGTCTTCGGCATCTTGGAGATCTAAGATGGCGCCTCCTGTGCTTTGCCTTCTTCCCCAATTGAACAAAATGGCGCCTCCCGCGCTTTGCCTTCTTCCCCGCTGGATTAAGTTGGCGCCTCCCGCGCTTTCTGTCTTTTCCGCTGCTGCCAGCGCTGTTGCTGGCGTTTTTATGCCTTGATGGCGATGCCCTATGGTCTTCGCGCGCTTCCCCCCCGCGCTGCTGCCAACGCCGCTCTCCGCAGTCCCCGTGGCAAACTGCAGCTCCTCGCGGCTTTCTGTGCTTCTAATTTCTTTTTCTTTTATTTACTGTTCCCGTCGTCAGAGCAGACCCTATGGGACACTTCCCTCCCTCTTCTCGGGTCTGTACGCTGCCCGGCTTCGTAGCACCGGCCGCGCCCTGTGTGCTCCACCCTCTCTCTCTCTCTCCTCTTCCCGACAACGCTGCTCGGCCCCGTTGAAAAGCCACCCGATCGAGCTCTAGCCCGCCGCAGCCCAGGAAGGATCAGTGTACTACCTGCCACCAGCCCGATTAGCTGGAACACCATAGGCTGGATAACCAAGCCCAGCTCTCGACAGCCTCTCCTGCAAATCTTCGAATTCGATGAATCAGAGGGCGGTTGCCCACGGTCGACGCCCGTTTCTTCTGTTTGCTTTTTTTTTCTTTTTGGATTTCTTCCTTCTGGCTTCAACCTCTAATAAATTCGCTTTAGGGATGGATCCCCGTGAGGTGGTGCAGAACTGGAGGTAAGTTCGGATCTGTTCGTCGCCAATGTAATGTCCGTGTGTAATTGAGACACGGACTGCAGAAGTTGGTTATAACAGGTGTTTACTGAATGGAGACAAAACTGGAACTACTATACAAAGTTACTACACAGGCTTATATACAGGGGTGGTCACTACTGGTACTGCAATATACAGGGGCTGCAGAATATAGTTCCTTCTTCAAGGTACATACACTACATCCTTCTTCTTCACTCTCCTCTCCCTCTTCTTGTTGACCGATTGGCTGGGCAGGCTGGACTTCTTGGGTGTCTGAAATGAGGAAGGCACAAGAGTAGGGTTGCAGTGAGGGGATGGGGGTAAGGCAAGAGGTGCATGCTTACATCATGTGCAGCTTGTACATCAGAAGAGATTGTGGGAAGAAGGGTAAGTGGGATGTGAGAAGGTGGATAACATATAAGGATACTGGCATCTTGTATTCTTTCAGCCCCGCTGCTGGCCAAGGGCTCAGCCATGCCCCTGCCAAGAATGGCTGGCACCGTAGCCTCCAAGGGGGGTGAGGTGAAGCTAGGAATGTGAGGTCTGCCTCACGTTTGGTAGAGATTGTTGGTAGGTGAGTGATGGGGGTGGGGTGGGTCATGCATTGTGCAGTGTGTGAGGTTAGTTGTGCAGTTGGTAGGAAACGGCTTTTGAAGATGCATTTACTGACCTTCGGCCTGCTGCTGAGTGCTCAGCCAGTCAGCAGTGCTTTCCGTGCTAGGTTGTGCGTGACTATGATGTTAATTTGCAGGCAGCACCAAACCACGACCTTTTTTTGCACTGTCGAATTTCATCCCCCACTGTACTTTTACCACTGGGACCTGAGTCCAAATCTAGCCCAGTCTGATGGAATGACAGTCTCCTTTGTCCGCTGGCTGCAAGAATTCTACATTCATTAGTTTCAATTCAGTAAGTAGTTGCTGTGGGCTTCCAGCACAAAACAATCCCTAATTCGGCACTAAGTTGGCACTCTCACTGAAAAAGGAGGGTAGGTGTGGAACATATCACCCTGGTGCATTAATGGGTGGTCTTCTGAGTTGAGGGTTAAGTCAAATTATTGGTGCAATGTGAAGAGAGCTTTACTCTGCATTTATCTATGCTATTTCTGATCTCGGTACAGATATTGAGTTCAAAAAGTGGAAAATATTTGATTTCCTAGCTCTGACATCTCTCATTTTGATACGTATAAAACAAATTAAGTTTAATCTTGATTCAAATCAGAAAATGTTTTCATTACTCAGCGCATTGAATATTGTTAGTCTTCTTTGCTCACTAACAAGATTGTGATAGGAAATCATATTTTGTATCGTCGAGGATTCAGTTGCTGCATGAATGAGTAAGTGGGCTGACATACAAATATTACACATTGATAGTCTTTCTAACTTTTAAGCAGAAAATTTCTTGGCAAATTCTCTCTGTATTTATCAAAGTAGTAGTAATTTCATTGGACCCTTAAACCTATGGTTGAACGCACATGAATGACCTTCTGAAATATTTGTCAGGAAATACGCAAATGTCAAGAAACAATTTTTTTTTGTGAGTTTGGTGCTCATCTAGCTCTGCTAGTTCATGTATTGCATAGACCAGATGCAGAATAAAACTCTGTTTACTCTGCTCCAACAATATGTCTTAACTGCAATCTCCAACGAGCACTTCCTGTTTCCCATACCAACCATCCTTATGGCTTATCACTGAGTGAGATTTCCAATTTGGTACCAAATTGTTGATAGTTTTATGCTGTGCCTCTATGTCAACTAGGAATTGGTTTGAGACTGTCCAGGTTCATTTTATGTATAGCCCTTACAACTAGAAAAAGGAGGAAAGGGTAGACTTTACAAAGTTGCATCCCCAACACGGAACTTTGCACACTGGAAACACATATTCAGAGTGTTATAAATCTCATCATTCATCAAGAAACTACTCGTGAAATAACGGTGGACGGCCAGCTGGTGGCGCCGTCCAAGGAGTATAAATACTCAGCCCCAGCTTTCCAGGGACATTTTGTAAGACAAGGAACTAGTGAAGTACAACTAGACCTCCATGTTCTGAAACAAGTTGATTAAAGCCTTGCTTTATGCTCAAACCAAGTGCGTAGTAAGTTTTATTACGTCACAGAGATTCAAGCAGGAAGATCAGTGGGCCCCACAGAGATTTCCTTCCCAATTCCCAGAGTGAGAAGCTCTGTGACAGGAACAAGAATTCAGAAAATTTCATCCTATGTTATTCGACTTGGTCATAGTTACAGGTCAGAAACTTTAGTCTGCATGTCCAAGCATTGTGGAACAGTAATTAACGAAGCAAGTGAAACACATAACTAGATCGCCAAATAGTACAGTACAACTCAAAGAGAGTCACGTTTAAACTGTACAATGCTCTGGCCAGAATATTGTGTCCACTGATAATCATGGGGACACAAGGGAGACATTCAAGTCCTGGAAGTTTTTTAAAATTTGTTCTCGGATTTGGATGATGTTGGTAGGATCACAATTATTTTCCATCCCTAGTTACACCATGGTGGTGGGCGTTCTCCTTGGATCATTGAAGTCTTCTGTTGAAGGTGCTTCCACAATGGTCTTACGTAGGCAATTCCAGGATGTGGACCCAGCAATGACGAAAGAACTCAGATATATGTCTAAGGCAGGATGGTGCATGAATTAGAGGGGAACATGGAGGTGATGGTCTTCCCATGACATTGGTGCTCTTGGTGGTAAAGGTCATGGGGCAGGAATGTGCTGTCGAAGGAAGCTTGGTGAGTCGCTGGAGTGCATTCTGCAGCTAGTACATATTGTAGCGGAGAGAGTTGGTACTGAGTCCAGTAACAGGGGTGCCGATCAAGCAGACCGTTCCGTGTTGAATAGTGTCAAGCTTCTTGAGTGTTGTTGCAGCTGCATCTATTGAGGCAAATGACGAGTATTCCATCACAATCCTGACTTGTAGATGCTGGAGAGGTTGTGAAGAGTCAGAAGGTGAGCTACTCATTGCAGAGTACTGACCCTTTTCCCTGCTCTGAAAGCCATGGTGTTGATAAGGTGGGAACTTGGTGATGCCATTGAAGGTCAGGGGAAAGTGATTGGACTTTATCTTGTTGGACATGAATTTCAACATAGATAAGCGTGAGGTATTAAATTTTGGTAAGAAAAATAAGGAGATCACATACTACTTGGAAATAAAAATCTAAATGGGGTAGAAGTGCAAAGTGATCTGGGAGTAAAATAAACAAATCACTAAAAGTAGCGACGCAGGTTAATAAGGCCATAAAAAAAAGCAAACCAAGCACTGGGGTTCATTTCTAAAGGTATAGAATTGAAAAGTAGAGAAGTTATGCTAAACTTGCATCAAACCTTGGTTAAACTACACTTGGAGTATTGTGTACGGTTCTGGTCACCATATTATAAAAAGGATATAGAGGCACTGGAGAGAGTGCAAAGGAAAGGATGAACAGGCTGGGTCACTTTTCACTTGAAAAGAAAAGGCTGAGGGGTGACCTAATAAAGGTTTTTTAAATTATGAAAGGTTTTGATAGAATGGATACAGAGAGAATGTTTCTACTTGTGGGGAAGAGCAAAACTAAAGGCCATCAATATAAGATAGTCACCAAATAAGGAATTCAGAAGAAACTTCTTTACCCAGTGAGTGGTGAGAATGTGGAACTCGCTACCACATGGAGTAGTTGAGGCGAATAGTATAGATGTATTTAAAGGGAATTTAGATAAGCACATGAGGGAGAAAGGAGTAGAGCGTTATGCTGATAGAGTTAGATGAGGAAGGATGGGAGGAGGCTCCAGTGAAGCATAAATGCTGGCATGGACTAGCTGGACTGAATAGCTTGTTTCGGTGCTGGATATTCTAGGTAATTCTGCAGTGTATGTACCTTTAAGGGGAGAACTACTTTTTACAGCTCCTGTATACTGTAGTACCGGCAGTGACCACACCTGTATATAAACCCTGAGTAGGGATCTGTACTGTTAGTTTTAGAGTAACCCTCATCCAGTAAACACCTGTTGATTGTTCCTCTGCAGTCTCTGGCTATTGATTGAAGGACACACTACATTAAGAGACACGGATTTAACATTGGCGACGAGTCGATTCGAAACTACCTGCAACTCTGCAGAAGAAGGCCGATTCCACCAGCATGGGTGTCGACCATCCAGCGGAGACTCCAGCGAGACGGGCTGGCAACAGGTACGGCGCAGACCCTTCCCGCACAGCGGCGGCTAGAGCCGACCGACGGCACAGGAAAAGGCCGAGCAGCGTCGACGGGAGCAGAGAGAGGGTAAAGCGCACAGGGCGCAGCCGGGGTTGAAGACCGAGCGGCGTCGATGGAAAAAAAAGAGAGAGAGTGTAAAGCGCACAGGGTGCAGCCGGGATTCAGGACCGAGCGGCGTCAACGAGAAAGGCGCGCAGGAAAACGCGCAGAACACGGCCGGTGTTCAAGGGCTGAGCAGCGTCCGCGGGGGAAGAAAGGAAAGCGCGGGAGACGCCATTTTGAGCCGCAGCGGAGAAGAAGGGTAAGCGCAGGAGACGCCATTTTGAGCCAGCGGAGAAGAAGGGAGAGCACGGGAGACGCCATTTTTAGCCAGTCTAACCTCACCCAGGGATGCCGAAGAGTGGCAGTGTCACAGCGTTCGACAATGAAGTCGAAGATTGGGCGACATATGTAGAACGCATAGAAGTGTACTGCAAGGCAAATGAAGTGCCAGATGCCAGGAAACCACTGGTATTGTTGAATTCCATGGGTGCAAAAACATACGGCTTACTGCGAAACCTAGTAACTCCAGAGGAGCCAGTGGAAAAAGATTTTGAAAGCATAGTGGCAATCCTACAGGACCACTTAAACCCCACACCGCTGCTGATAGCAGAAAGATTTAAGTTTCACAAAAGGAACCAGCATTAAGACGAAAGTAATGCTGAGTATTTAACGGAACTGCGCAAGCTATCGAAACACTGCCAGTTTGGAATGGGACTAGCAGATACGTTAAGGGATAAGTTTGTGTGTGGGCTTCAAAGTGAAGGAACCCAGAAACGACTTCTATCAGAAAAGGATCTTACGCTGGACAAGGCTTTCAGCATGGCAGTATCACACGAAGCAGCTGCACCGGGTGCTGCAGAGATACAACGGAGACCGCAAGAATATGGCACAAATGAAATGTCATATGGAGCAGTGAAGTGTTATCGCTGCGGCAGAACAACACACGACCATAAGGATTGTTGGTTCAAGGACCAAGTGTGCAGACAGTGTGGAAAAGTAGGACACATAGCAAGAGTCTGCAGGTCGGGAAAGAAAACCAGCAGCAAGAAATCTCCACAGGAGAAGTACAAAAAGGTACATAAGGTGACGGAGAGTAGTTCAGACGAACAGAAAAGTGATACAGACTCCGGAAGCAAGGAGCTGGGTTGTCTGAAACTACATAATGTAATCAAAATGGAGGATCACCAAACTATCTGGGTCACGCTCAAGATAGACAGTCATAACCGAAGGGACTACAGTAAGCAGCTATTCTCACATATACCCTTGAGAGATACATAGATTGTCTTGAAGATGTACACGGGGCAAAAAGTCTACCCCAAAGGAAAAATAAGGGTGAATGTGATATACAACGGCAAGGAAACATCAAAAATGGACCTATATGTATTGCCAGATGGAGGACCACCACTACTAGGACGTGAATGGATCCGGAAGATACAGTTAGATTGGCATTCCATACAAGCACTGACGGTAGATGCCAAAAAGGATGACGACGTCACACCTGGACGACTGTCAAAAATGCTAACTGATGCACAAGAAGTGTTCCAGGAGGGACTCGGAACACTAAAAGGCATAACAGCGATGATCAAAATAGAGGAAAATGCAAGCCCAAAGTTTTTTAAGGCCAGACCGGTGCCTTATGCGATCCGCCCAGCCGTCGAAGCAGAGCTGGAAGGGTTGGAACATTCTGGAGTACTGTCCAAAGTGGACTGGAGCGAGTGGGCTACACCCATCGTTCCTGTAATGAAGAGGTCATTGAGTAATACGCCTGGGGTACCAAAGAAGGTTCGCATCTGTGGGGACTTTAAGGTGACAGTGAACCCAGTCCTTCACACGGTACAATATCCGCTTCCGCGGATTGAAGATATTTTCGCCTCGCTATCTGGAGGAAAACGCTTCACTAAGATTGATCTGGCCCAGGTGTACCTGCAAATGGAGGTAGAAGAAGCCTCGAAACAGTACCTCACGATCAACACTCACAAAGGTCTCTACCAATACAATCGGCTGGTGTTCGGGGTAGCATCAGCTCTGGCTATTTGGCAAAGGGCAATGGATCAAGTCCTGCAAGAGATTCCAGGGACCCAGTGTTATTTGGACGACATCCTGGTCACGGGCGAAAATGACAGTGATCACCTCGCCAACCTGGAGCAGGTGCTCACTAGATTGAAGGAATATGGGCTCCGAGCTAATCGCCACAAATGCGAGTTTTTCCAGAAGCAGATCTCGTATTATGGCCATGTTATTGATGAAGAGGGGTTACATAAGTCCCCTGAAAAGATTGAGGCAGTAGTCAAGGCTCCAGCACCGGAAAATGTGTCACAACTAAGGTCGTTCCTCGGGCTGGTGAACTACTACCATAAGATCTTGCCCAATTTGTCTACAGTACTACACCCAGTGAACACCCTACTGCAAACGGGGGTGCCATGGAAGTGGAATGACGAATGTAAACGAGCTTTCCAGAAGTGCAAAGAATTGATCACATCAAAAGAGGTGTTGTCTCATTTCAACCCAGCACTGCCAATTCGGTTGGCCTGTGATGCATCACCCTATGGTATTGGAGCGGTGCTGTCGCACAAATTCCCGGACGGCTTAGAGAGGCCAGTAGCCTTTCCGTCTCGGTCACGAACCTCAGCCGAGCGTAACTATGCCCAGATTGACAGGGAGGCCCTCAGCCTAGTGTGGGGAGTGAAAAAGTTCAACCACTATCTGCATGGGCAGAAGTTCACCTTGCTGACTGACCACCAACCACTTGTCTCCATCTTTAATCCAAAGAAGGGCGTTCCGGTGATGACTGCGCAACGGCTACAAAGATGGTCCCTTTTTCTAGGGGCGAACCAATATGAAATAGAGTATAACGGCACGAAACAGCATGGAAACGCTGATGGGCTATCACGCCTGCCACTGCCTACTGCGGAGGAAGCACCAGCAGTGGACCCTGTCGAAATATTTTATTTGACTATAATTGAACGCTTGCCAGTAACTAAAGCGGATATAGAGAAGGAGACCCGAAATGACCCGACACTGTCTCGGGTATATGATTTGACGGTGAAGGGATGGCCAACACATGGCGACTCACTGTTGCCAGCATTCTCATCCAGAAGAGAACAGCTGTCAGTATGCCAGGGGACCTTGATGTGTGGATCCCGAATGGTAATTCCAGCCAAGTTAAGGGAGAGAGTGCTCAATGAGCTTCACGAAGGCCATCTGGGAGGGGTGAAAATGAAAAGCCTTGCTAGGGTTTATGTGTGGTGGCCGGGGATCAATCAGCAAATCGAGGACCTGACAAAGAGCTGCTTGTTGTGTATGTAATAGGTATGTTACTTTAAACCTATGGCCAGGGCAGCACTACTTTGTAGGGCGTAGTGATACCATAGTACCACTCCTGGCCATAGGGGTATAAATAGTACTGTGGGTACTGATCTCCCCTCAGTTCCCGCCTGTTGGTATTAAGTAAAGACCTACGTTGAATCTTCCAAGCTGTCTCTTCATTATTGGATTAAGTATAGACACATACTTTACACTGGCGACGAGTAAGGTTCGAACTCACCAGTACATGGTGCAACAAAGGAATGGCAGCAGTACGGAGAGAGAAGGAGAGAGGCTTCTTACCAGCCAGCCTGCAGAGTCCAGCGTTGACCGAAGGAGGCCGCCCAGCACTCCGGGTTCGGGAGGAGCGGCAGCAACGGAGCGAGAGAGAGAGGTTTCCAGCAGAGGCTGCGGCAGCTGAGAGAAGAGGCTGAACGGGCGCTCCAGCCATGGGGCAAAAGTCCATCCAGGGCCAGGTAAACTGAAATCCTTCCCGGGGAACGGGAGCTGCAAGGGCCAGAACGGGCAGGCGATCTGGGGAACAAACGGAGCCACAAGGACTAGCGGGCCACGAGAGGGGAAGGTCATTGTTAATAGCGGCGGTGGCAATAACGGGAGCTGCAAGGGCCAAAAATAACGAAGCTGGACAGAGGTCGTTAGCCGCAGCAGGAGAAAAGGCGGGAAAAACGCCATCTAGTGGACAAAGGGGAAAAGTTTTTTTTTTCTCTTCAGCAGTTTAAAATTTAAAAAAAAATAAAAAAACGCCATCTAGTGGAGAAAGGCGGGAAAAGCTCTTCAGCAGTTTAAAATGTCTAAAGAAGGCTGGTTGTCAGAATTTGTTGAGGACACAGAAGAGTGGGATGCCTATATCGAAAGGCATGAACTTTATTGCATAGTAAACAAGCTGGAAGATGACAAAAAGGTAGCAACCTTATTAAATTGTATGGGGGCAAAAACATACGGTCTGCTGAGGAATCTTCTTACTCCAGAAAAGCCAGCAGACAAAACGTATGCCCAAATTGTTGATACGTTAAAGGGACATTTAAACCCTAAGCCACCATTTATAGCGGAAAGGTACCGCTTCTACAGACACGACCAAAGGAATGATGAGTCGCAGGCAGCCTATTTAGCTGAGCTCAGAAGTTTGTCCAAACATTGCCAGTTTGGAGCCTTTTTGGCGGACGCGATCAGAGACAGATTTGTCTGTAGCATGTTAAATGAGAGTACACGAAAACGGTTGCTAGCCAAGAAACAGCTCAGCCTAGATCAGGCGATTGAAATAGCATCGACCCACGAAGCAGCAGCACAGGGTGCTGCTCAAATGCGACAAAACACAACCTGCTATGACACCCATGAGGTGACATTTCACAAAGGTAAATGCTACCGTTGTGGCAAAACCACCCACGACCAAAGTAATTGTTGGTTTCGTGATAAAATATGTCGGCAGTGTGGAAAAAAGGGTCATATAGCGAAAGTTTGTCGGTCGGGTACGAAACCCAATAGTGGGGGCAGTCCGAGCAGTACCAAGGCAAGGACAAAAATACATAAGATGTCTGACAGTAGCTCAGACGAGTCACAGGAAGGCACAAAAGCAGAGCCTAAAGGTCTGGGATGTCTCAAGTTATATGGCGTAGACAAAACGGAGGACCACAGCACAATGTGGGTTAAAATGAAGGTAGCAGGCGTCGAAGTTAATATGGAGCTGGACACGGGTTCGGCCCTATCAGTAATTAATGAACAAGATTATAACAGGCTGTTCAAACGCATTCCCTTAAAGGATACGGAAATTAAATTAAAAACATATACGGGACAAAAAGTTTACCCGAAGGGAAAAATGCAAGTAACAGTTAAATACAATGGCAGGAAAGTGCCAGGACTTTATTTATACGTCCTACCAAATGGTGGACCACCACTTTTGGGTAGGGAATGGATAAGAAAAATACATTTCGACCGGAAGTCGATACACGAGTTAAAAGTAGAGACCACCAAGGATGATACAACCATTACAAGCAGGCTGTCGAAAATATTGGCAAAAACGCCAGAGGTGTTCCAACAAGGGCTGGGGACCTTAAAGGACATTAGAGCAAAAATAACTATTGCTCAAGACGCAAACACCAAGTTTTGTAAGGCCAGACCGGTGCCTTACGCCATTCGGCCAGCTGTGGAAGCAGAACTGGATGCCTTAGAGAGTGCAGGTGTCCTTACAAAGATTGAGTGGAGTGAGTGGGCCACGCCCATTGTCCCAGTTATAAAGAAATCTGCAAATAACACACCGGGGGAACCAAAGAAGGTTCGCATTTGCGGGGATTTTAAGATAACTATTAACTCAGTCCTGCACACGGTACAGTATCCGCTGAGGACATATTCGCATCGTTAGCTGGGGGTAGACAATTTATGAAGATTGACCTTTGTCAAGCTTATTTACAGATGGAGGTGGAACAGGACTCGAAAAAGCTCCTAACGATTAATACACACAAGGGATTGTACCAGTACAATCGCCTGGTATTTGGTGTGGCGTCCGCCCCGGCAATATGGCAGAGGACCATGGAACAGGTCCTACAGGGCATTCCAGGAACGCAGTGCTACCTGGATGACATCCTGGTGACAGGACAAACGGATAACGACCACCTCGCTAACCTGGAGCGAGTACTTCTGCGGTTGCAACAATACGGACTCAGGGCGAACAAGCAGAAATGTGAGTTTTTCCAGGAACGTATCTCATACTGTGGTCACATTATAGATAAGGAAGGCCTGCATAAGTCCCCGGAAAAGATTGAGGCAGTAGTGAAGGCCCCGCCCCCTGAGAATGTATCTCAGTTACGATCATTCTTAGGCCTTATAAACTATTACCATAAGTTCCTCCCGAACTTATCGTCCATTTTACATCCACTAAATTCCTTGCTGCAAAAGGGAGTCTCCTGGAATTGGGACGAAGCGTGTGAGGCTTCTTTTAAAAAGGGTAAACAACTCATTACATCAAAGGAAGTGCTCGCACACTTTGACCCAAAAATGCCAATGAGGTTGGCATGTGACGCCTCCCCTATAGGGGCAGTGTTGTCACACAAATTTCCCAACGGGACGGAGAGGCCAATAGCATTTGCCTCAAGGTCGTTAACTACAGCCGAAAGAAACTATGCGCAAATCGACAGGGAGGCCCTCAGTCTGGTGTGGGGTGTAAAAAAATTCCACCACTACCTGCATGGGCAACGTTTCACACTACTGACGGATCATCAACCGTTGGTGTCGATATTTAATCCAACAAAAGGGGTGCCCCTGATGACGGCCCAAAGGCTACAGAGATGGTCACTGTTCTTAGGAGCACACCAGTACCTTATCGAATATAAGGGTACCAAACAGCATGGCAATGCGGATGGCCTGTCGCGGCTACCCTTGCCTGCCGAGATCGAAGAGATAGTACAGGACCCCGTGGAAATATATCATATGGCTGTTATGGAACACTTGGCCTTCACCAGCCAATGTATCGAGCGGGAAACACGGAACGACCCGACATTGGCAAGGGTTTACGAGTTAACCGTGAAAGGCTGGCTGGCGCAGGGTGGCGCATCATTGCCGGCATTTTCGGCAAGGAAGGACCAGTTGTCCGTCTGCCGGGGCACATTGATGTGCGGAGCCGGGGTGGTGGTCCCTCAAAAATTACAACATAAAGTGTTGCAGGACTTACACGAAGGTCATCTGGGGGGTGTCAAAATGAAAAGCCTCGCCAGAGCCTACGTCTGGTGGCCCGGCATTGACAGGGACATTGAGGAAGTAGCAAAAGCATGCCAAGGGTGCCAGATGGTACAGAACGTACCACCACAAGCCCCACTACATCCGTGGGAGTGGCCCTCAACGCCGTGGCAAAGGATCCACGTGGACTTCGCTGGCCCCTTCCTGGATGCGATGTTCCTTATTGTAGTGGACGCCCATTCAAAATGGCCGGAGGTCATAAAGATGTCATCAACGACAGCCGAAAAGACGGTCGCAGTCTTAAGGACCATTTTTGCCCGAAACGGGGTGCCCGAGCAAGTCTGTTCGGACAATGGGCCACAATTTGTGGCAGAAGAATTTCAAGCATTCCTAAAAAGGAATGGAGTGCGACATTATACGTCCGCACCATATCATCCAGCTACAAATGGGCTGGCAGAGCGCTTTGTACAGACTTTTAAAAAGGCCATCAAGGCGATGGGGGAGGAAAGGTTGCCACTACAACACAAGGTGGACAACTTCCTATTCACATACCGTAATGCTGCACATACGGTGACCAACCAGGCCCCCGCCGTCATGTTCTTTAATAGAAGGTTAAGGTCTCGCCTTGAATTGCTCAGACCAAACATTCGGAGAGATGTGGAAAACCGAGTATTTTGTAGGGCTCCTGACAGACAGACACGGAGCTTCGAGGTGGGGCAGCAAGTGTTGGCCCGTGATTATCGGAATGAAAAGTGGCAGTCTGGTACGATAAAGGCCCGCCAGGGGCCCTTGATGTACACAGTTGAGACAGGGGAAGGCATAATCAGACGACATGCTGATCAACTTGTGGAGTCCAGAAACCCAACTGCTTCACTACCTCAAACGTCTCAGCACATTGTTACAGCGGAATCACGGCCCAGCTCGTCGTTACAGAGGTCTCAGGATTGCGAGGAGTTCAGCACTCCAGTGATCTCCATGGCACAGGATGTGCCATCAGACACCGACGAGTCCAGTGATGAAGGGGTGACGGAAGTACCGCCGCCTACACCGAGAGCGACTAGAGAAAGACGTTATCCTAGTCGAGATAGGAGGCCTCCTCAGAGACTGAATCTATAACATGTTTCTGTTTATATATATATATAAGTAGACAACTCTTGATGTAAATGTTATGTATATTGTGTTACCAAATGTTATTAGCCCTAGTTATGGGGCATCTATTGACTTAATTGCATGGGTACGTTTTAATTAAAAGGGGAGGAATGTTGTGTATGTAATAGGTATGTTACTTTAAACCTATGGCCAGGGCAGCACTACTTTGTAGGGCGTAGTGATACTGTAGTACCACTCCTGGCCATAGGGGTATAAATAGTACTGTGGGTACTGATCTCCCCTCAGTTCCCGCCTGTTGGTATTAAGTAAAGACCTACGTTGAATCTTCCAAGCTGTCTCTTCATTATTGGATTAAGTATAGGCACATACTTTACACTGCTCAGGATGCCAGAAGGTCCAAAATGCACCACCACATGCCCCTCTACACCCATGGGAGTGGCCCTCATCTCCATGGCAACGGGTGCATATTGATTTTGCTGGTCCATTCATGGGCTCAATGTTCTTAATAGCCGTGGATGTGCACTCGAAATGGCCTGAGGTGATCCAATTGTCCTCCACCACCACGGAGAAAACGATTGCAGTCCTACAGACCATATTTGCCAGGAACGGCTTGCCAGAGCAGATTTGCTCTGATAACGGACCACAGTTTGTGTCCGAAGAGTTTCAGAAATTTATGAGAAGGAATGGGGTAAGGCATTACACATCCGCCCCGTATCATCCAGCCACAAATGGATTGGCTGAGAAGTTCGTACAAACCTTTAAAAAGGCAGTAAGGGCCATGTGCGATGATGACATTCCACTGCAGCATAAGGTAGACAATTTCCTGTTAGCCTACAGAAATGCGACACATGCAGTTACCAACCAGACCCCGGCCATGATGTTCTTTAACCAAAGGTTGAGATCTCGTCTGGATTTGCTCAGACCAAATGTACGAAGAGATTTTGAGAATAAGCAATTCCAGCACATCAATGAGAAGCCGACAAGGAGCTTCAATGTAGGGCAACCAGTCTTGGCCCGTGACTACCGAACAGAGAAATGGCAACCAGGAACGAAATGCACACGGCAGGGGCCACTAATGTACACAGTGGATGTTGGGGAGAACATTGTGAGACGCCATGTTGACCAGATCCTAGCGTCACAGGAACGAGTCAACCCCATGTCTCGCGTACCTGGTGATGAACCCAACATACCAGTAGCATCTACCCCAGAAACAGTAGCATCGGAAGCTGATGAACCAGCCAACGACAGGGGGGCAGAATCGCCTCCGCACCAAGAGCAAGACACTCAGGAAAGGCGCTATCCAGAAAGGATCAGGAAGCCGCCCCAAAGACTGAATTTATAAATGGACTATTTTCAGTTAATGTTGCATGTTAAAAGTGTTAACTGTTAAATGAATGTTATGGTACTGTTAATCTAAAAGGGGAGGAATTGTAGTGTATGTACCTTTAAGGGGAGAACTACTTTTTACAGCTCCTGTATACTGTAGTACCGGCAGTGACCACACCTGTATATAAACCCTGAGTAGGGATCTGTACTGTTAGTTTTAGAGTAACCCTCATCCAGTAAACACCTGTTGATTGTTCCTCTGCAGTCTCTGGCTATTGATTGAAGGACACACTACATTAAGAGACACGGATTTAACAATTCTATGACATAGTCATGCCTAGTATTTTTGTGATGTGAAAGTTACCTGCCGCTTGTCAGCCAGTGCCTCAATGTCATCCAGTTCAGGCTATAGGCTGGCCTGAGCTGTTTCATTATTGGAAGAGTTGGAATGGAACTGAACGTTATGTAATTGTCAACGAACAGCCCTACGCATGATAGATGGAAGGTCATTGATGAAACAGCTGAAGATGGTTGGGCTGAGAATGCTGTTCTGAGGAACTCCTGCTGCAACATCCTGGAGCTGCAGAGATTGGCCACTCACAACTTTCCTTTATGTCAGATGTGACTGCAGCCACTAGAGAGAATTCCCTTTAGCCTCATTTTACCTCTGTTTTGCTATGGCTCCGTGGGGAAATATTTGGGCAAGTACTGCCTCGATGCAGTTACTCTCAACTCTTTCTTGGCATTCAGCTCCTGCATCCATGTCTGGACCAAGACCATTATGATTCCTGGAGCTGAGTGGTTTTGTTGGAATCTAAACTGAGTGTCGGTGAATAGGTTATTGGTGAGTATGTGCCATTAGATGGCATTATTGTGACTCCTTCCATCACCTTGCTAATGATTGGGAGGAAACTGATAGGGCAATAATTGGCTATGTTTTTTCTAGCTAGGACATACCTGGGCAACCTTCCACATTGTTTGGCAGATACCTGTGTCATAGCTGTACTTAAACAGCTTTGTTCAGGCAGTGGTTACTTCTGGTGCAGAGTCTTCAGCACTACAGACAAAATGTTATCACGGCCGTAACGTTGCTGTTTCCAGTGCACTCAACCACCTTTTAATGTCACACAGAGTGAACCAAATTGGCTGGTCACTGGCATTTCTAATGGTTTGGACCTTGGGAAGAGGCTGAGTAGGATCGTGGACTCTACATTTAGGCCTAAAACAGTTCAGCCTTGTTTTTTGCACTTGTGCTGAGCGTCACCATGGTTCAGGATAGGGATGTTTATGGAGCCTCCTCCTCCTATTGGTTGCCTGACTGTGCATCACCATTCTCAAGTGGATGTGGTACAGTTAAAGAATTTTGATCCATTCGCTTTGGGATTACTTCGCTCTGTCTATTGTTTGCTGCTTTTGGTTTTCAGCATGCAGGTAGCTCTTTGTAGTGGCTTCACTCGGTTCATATCTCATTCTAAGGTATGCCTGGTGCTGCTCTAGGTACGTCATTGTACACTCCACATTGAACCAGAGTTAGTCTCCTGGCTTAATGGTGATGAAAGAGTGAGCGACATGTCAGGCCATGAGGTTACAGATTGTGGTGGTATACAAATCTGCTGCTGCTGATGGCCCACAGTGCCATGGATGCCCATTTTTACCTGCTAGATCTATCTTTAGTGTGTCCCACTTAGCACGGTGGTAGTGCACACTATACGATGGAGGATGCACTCATAGTGTAAACAAGACTTTAGAGGCAATTTTTACCCTGCTGTCTCAGAGGAAACTGGGTGGATGTGCAGTTAAAATCACCCGTGGGACTCATCCATACTGATCCCGCAGGTTCTGATTTTAACCTGCTCTTCTGAGTAGGCGAGAAGAACACCCGCCAAAACTGGCAGGGTCCTTTCTTAAATATGCAGATTGGGCTCTGATGGCATCATTAGGGCCTGACTGCAATTTTAATCAGAGGCCAGGTCAACCTAGCGGGAAGCGAAGTAGGGACCTTATTGCAGCAATTAACCTACTTTGATTAACCTCAATCCTAAAATAAACAGTTACTTTTGTTTAGAAGATGTTTCAACCGGTCTTGTACTTTTCGACTGAAAATGTTCAAATATCTTGCTGTTGTTGACTGCTCTGCATTTACTGAGGCAACATTTTATAATGGAGAGTTCAATACAAAATGTTAGTTCCATATTGTCTCTAACCAGGAGTTTACAATGGAAACAATAGGCTACCAAAGACATCAATAAATACACAAATATTTTCCTTTGAATAGGTATATACTTACATACATACATATATATACTGTAAAATATATATATATCACTCAGCACTACCTTTTTTAGAGTATTTCAGAACTGGTGTCATTTAGTACTTTAGGGCCAATTTTACAAAATCATGTTACTAGCCTAGTTTCCTGCTGGATGCACACTTTTATAAAATCAGCCCTGAAGTGTTTTGGGCTGTATTGGTCAAGAAATGTAGCTGCAATGCTGAAAGAGTTAAACTGCCACGAGACCACATAAATCACACACATAATTCCCAGTGTCACCAGTGATCTTCACTGTCAGCCACTATAGCAAAGTAACACCAGAGAATTTCTCAATGCTGATTGCCTTATCTCTGTGCCCTACAGTACAATTGCATCACAGCTTGCCAGAGGCAAGTCCTGAGGCTGCTTTCTAAAAAAAGACTAGACAATGCTTGTTAAGACCATAGGGGTTGAATATCATTTGATGAGCTTTTGTCAGCTAAGCACAAAGATTACAATGTTCTCGCCATGAGCTATACATTGTTGAATTACCTCATGCTTTGTGCCATTTTGATTTTCAGGTAAGTGCTCTGTACTTTGTTCTCTGCTATTCAATTCAATTCCTCTAGGGAGCAGTACAAATTTTCCAAAGAAAACAAAAATGAAAAGTAGATTTCAAGGAACAGCTTTAGAGTAATGCTTCAGTTCTATTCAATTCAAGGTGATCCAAGCCCACTAAATCTCACTCTGATGTGAAGCTCTTTCCCTTCACTATTTCAGTGACAAGGTATAAACCCTGATCTTGTAAGACCTGCAAAATGAGGGCTGTGCTCGCCCTTGGCGCAAGTGTGCCTGTGCTGGCAGCGGGGAGGGCTAGTCACACCAAATTTTGTAAGGCAAGCCCTTCCCCTTAATTTCCATATACTCTCTGTACATGGAAAATATGCACAGGGAATCAGCCTTATATTGTGATTGATTGACTGAGAGGAACAAAATCTTGCCAGGCAGCTGCTCTTAAAGGGATGCTGCTTGACATTAAAGGGGAGTGCACTGCTTTGCTGAATTATTTTTGGCGGTAGAAGGAATTCCATTGCTGTGAAAATATGTGCAGCAAGAGATGTGGAGAAGACTCCCTTCTTTTTAGATGAGTTGTTTGAGGTCATGGAAGCTGAGGTAGTGGCAAAGAGGATGCCCTCTTTGGAGCTGAAGACCTGTTGAACCACAGGACCAAGCTGCATGGGTGGAAGTTACTGAGGGAGTTAATGCAGTCTGAATCTGGGAGAAAATGTGGAAAAAGTTCATTGGAGTCAGACAGGTGCCAAGGTACATAAGAACATAAGAAATAGGAGCAGGAGTAGGCCAATCGGCCCCTCGAGCCTGCTCCGCCATTCAATAAGATCATGGCTGATCTGATCCTAACCGCCAATCTACTATCACAGAACCATCTCCTGAATCTAACAGAATTAGACACATGAAATAGGAGCAGGATCAGGCTACACGGCCCCTGGGCCCGCTCCGCTACCCACAGGGCCATGTCCGATCCGAACCTAGACTCATGTCCAAATTCCTGCCCGCTCCCCGTAACCCTTAATTCCCTTTACTTCTAGGAAACTGTCTATTTCTGTTTTGAATTTATGCAATGATGTAGCTTCTACAGCTTTTTGGGGCAGCATATTCCATGGACCTACCACCCTCTGAGTGAAGTAGTTCCTCCTCATCTCAGTTTTGAAAGAGCAGCCCCTTATTCTAAGACTATGCCCCCTAGTTCTAGTTTCACCCATCATCGGGAACATCCTCCCCGCATCCACCCGATCCAACCCCTTCACAATCTTATATGTTTCAATAAGATCGCCTCTCATTCTTCTGAACTCCAATGAGTAGAATCCCAATCTACTCAACCTCTCTTCATATGTCCATCCCCTCATCCCCGGGATTAACCGAGTGAACCTTCTTTGTACTGACTCGAGAGCAAGTATGTCTTTCTTAAGTATGGACACCAAACTGTATGCAGTATTCCAGGTGCGGTCTCACCAATACCTTGTACAACTGAAGCAATACCTCCCTATTTTTATATTCTATCCCCCTAGCAATGAAAGCCAACATTCCATTGGCCTTCTTAATCACTTGCTGCACCTGCATACTAACCTTTTGAGTTTCGTGCACCAGGACCCCCAGATCCCTTTGTACTTCAGTACTTTCCAGTTTCTTGCCATTAAGATAATAACTTGCTCTACGATTTTTCCTGCCAAAGTGCATAACCTCACACTTTCCAGTATTGTATTTCATCTGCCAAATCTCTGCCCACTTACTTAGCCTGTCTATGTCCCCTTGCAGGTTTTTTATGTCCTCCTCACTCACTAATTTCCCTCCCATCTTAGTATCATCTGCAAACTTTAATATGTTACACTCGGTCCCCTCCTCCAAATCGTTAATATAGATTGTAAAGAGTTGGGGACCCAGCACTGACCCCTGCGGAACACCACTAGTTACTGATTGCCAGTCTGAGAATGAACCATTTATCCCAACTCTCTGCCTTCTGTTAGATAGCCAATCCTCTATCCATGCCAGAATATTACCCCCAATCCCGTGATTTTTTATCTTAAGCAATAATCTTTTGTGTGGCACCTTGTCAAATGCCTTTTGGAAGTCTAAATACACTACCTCCACTGGTTCCCCTTTATCCACCCTATATGTTACTTCCTCAAAGAACTCCACCAAATTTGTCAAACATGACTTCCCCTTCATAAAACTATGCTGACTTTGTCCTATTAAATTATGATTATCCAAATGTCCTGTTACTGTCTCCTTAATAATGGACTCCCAAATTTTACCTACCACAGATGTTAGGCTAACCGGTCTATAGTTTCCAGCCTTCTGTCTACTGCCCTTTTTAAATAAGGGTGTTGTTAAGTCTGCGTGTTATATTGAGAATTACTACACAGACCACAAGAGTAAAATTTAACAGGTCTTTACTGGTTGAAGGTCAGGGCGGAACTGCCCAATAAATCATTACACAGCACTTTTATACCGGTGTGGTCACCACCGGTATTACAGTATACAGCAGCCAAGATAAAGTAGTGCAACCCTTAAAATAGTTCTCTTAAAGGTGGAACGGTTACATACACTACAGGTGTTACATTAGCAGTTTTCCAGTCTGCCGGGACCTTTGCTGAGTCCAGGGAGTTTTGGAAAATTATTACTAATGCATCCACAATCCCTACCGCCACTTCCCTCAAGACCCTAGGATGTAAGCCATCAGGTCCAGGTGATTTATCCGCCTTGAGTCCCATTATTTTACCGAGTACCACTTCCTTAGTGATTTTGATCGTGTTTAGCTCCTCCCCCCTATAGCCCCCTGTTTGTCCAGTGTTGGGATATTCTTAGTGTCCTCTACTGTAAAGACTGATACAAAATATTCATTCAGTGTTTTGCCATCTCCATATTTCCCACCATTAATTTCCCGGTCTCATCCTCTAAAGGACCAACATTTACTTTAGCCACCCTTTTTCTTTTTATATAACTATAAAAACTCTTACTATCTGTTTTTATATTTTTTGCTAATTTACTTTCATAATCTATCTTCCCTTTCTTAATCAATCTTTTTGTTATTTTTTGCTGTCTTTTAAAGTTTTCCCAATCCTCTATCCTCCCACTAGATTTGGCTACCTTATATGCCCTTGTTTTTATTCGAATACTATCCTTAATTTCTTTACTTAGCCACGGATGGCTGTCTTTTCTTTTACACCCTTTTCTTCTCAGTGGAATATATATTTTTTGGAAGTTGTAAAATAACTCCTTAAATGTACACCACTGATCATGTACCATCTTACCCTTTAATCTATTTTCCCAATCCACTCTACTCAATTCCACTCTCATACCTTCATAGTCTCCTTTATTCAAGCTTAGCATGCTTGTTTGAGATCCAACCTTCTCACCCTCTAATTGAATATGGAATTCAACCATGTTATGGTCACTCATTCCAAGGGGATCCTTTACTAGGACATTTTTAATTAATCCTGTCTCGTTACACAGGACCAGATCTAAGGTTGCTTGCCCCCTGGTCGGTTCAGTTACATACTGCTCAAGAAACCCATCCCTAATACACTCAATGAACTCATCCTCAAGGCAGCCCTGCCCAATTTGATTTGTCCAATTAATATGATAGTTAAAATCCCCCATAATTATAGATGTTCCCTTATTACAAGCCTCAACTATTTCCTGATTGATACTCCGTCCAACAGAGTTGCAACTGTTCGGAGGCCTATAGACTACGCCCACTGGTATTTATTTCCCCTTATTATTCCTTATCTCCACCCAAACTGTTTCATTATCCTGATCTTTTGACCCAATATCATTTCTCTGTATTACAGTGATTCCTTCCTTTATTAACATAGCCACCCCACCTCCCCTTCCTTCCTGCGTGTGCTTCCTGATCGTTAAATAACCTGGTATGTTTAATTCCCAGGCATTGTCACCCTGTAGCCATGTTTCTGTAATGGCCACAAGATCATACCCATATGTAGTTATTTGTGCCATTAACTCATCTATTTTGTTACGAATGCTACGTGCATTCAGATAGAGAACTTTCAAATATGTTTTGTGACACTTAGTTCCTGCTTTTGCCCTTTTTATTACTTTACCTTTTACTCCATACCTTCTGCCCCTTCCTGACACGCTCTGGTTTTTAATTTCCCCACTGCTACCTAAGTCTATGACCTTCTCTGTTGTCATTTTTATTATTTGCTCTCTAGGAACCTCCCCCCCCCACTAGTTAGTTTAAAGCCCTCTCTACAGCCCTAGATATATGATCCGCCAGGACTCTAGTCCCAGCACTGGCCAAGTGAAGCCCGTCCCAATGGAACAGCTCCCTCCTGCCCCAGTACTGGTGCCAGTGTCCCAGGAAGCAAAACCCATTTCTCCCACACCAGTCTTTGAGCCACGCATTTAACTCTCTAATTTTATTTGTCCTAGCCAAATTCGCTCGTGGCTCAGGTAATAATCCAGAGATTATTACCCTTGAGGTTCTGTTTTTTAATTTGACCCCTAGCTGCTCATACTCCTTTAACAGAACCGGCTTCCTAGTCCTATCTACATTGTTTGTACCAACATGGACCATGACAGCTGGATCCACCCCCTCCCACTGCAAGTTTCTTTCCAGCCCAGAGGAGATGTCCTTAACCCTGGCACCGGGTAGGCAACACAGCTTTCGGGACTCTCGCTCTCGGCTGCAGAGAACTCTACCTATCCCCCTAATAATACTATCCCCTACCACTACAACATTTCTATTTACTCCCCCCTCTTGAATGGCCCCCCATTCCACGGTGCTGTGGCCAGGTTGCTCATCCTCCCTGCAGTCCCTGCTCCTGTCCACACAGGGAGTAAGAACCTCGAACCTGTTGGACAAGAGCAAGGGCTGCGGCTCCTCCAACACTACCTCCTGGATCCCCGTACCTGCCTCACTCGTAGTCACACCCTCCTGTCCCTGACCATGGGCTACATCTGAATTAATTAACTTCATAGGTGTGACCACCTCCTGAAACACAGAGTCCAGGTACTTCTCCCCCTCCCTGATGTGTCACAGTGTCTGAAGCTCAGACTCCAGCTCATCAACACGGAGCTGGAGTTCCTGTAGCAGCAGACACTTGTCACAGACATAATCACTGTGAGCCTCAATGGGGTCCACCGGCTCCCACATCTCGCAACAGTAACACATCACCTGCTCCATTCTATGTAATTCATTACATTTTTTATTGTTAGTTATGGACACCCTCTGCCTGATTTTAGATGCTAGTATCCCCTTTAATTAATTGGATTTAAATTAAATCAATCCTTCTAATTACACCAGTTAAATGGTTTACCAACAGTCACTCTGCACCAGAAAGGCCTTATTAACTACAACCCACAGAGTTAAAGTTTGAAAAGAGCACCTAACACCCCACTTACCCTAACTCACACTTACCCAAACTCACAGCCCTCTCTGCTGACTCGCACTCAGTGCTTGCTCACACTAGCCTGGTCTTTTTATACTGTTTGTTTGTTTACAGCCAAATGAGTCACCCCTGCTGATTGGTTAGAAAACTGGTTTCCACTGCCTGCTGTGCCAATTTACTCCTACTGCAGTGTAACCTTGTTTTACTCTTCTTAAACCAACAGAATCCCAAATATTTAACTTTTCCCCTTTACTTAAACTGCTTAAGTAATCTTATCAAGAATGATTTAAAGAGAAATAACAATTAAAGAACTCTCACACTTACCCAAACTCACAGCACTCTCTGCTGACTCGCACTCAGTGCTTGCTCGCAATAGGACTGTTCTTTTTATACTGTTTGTTTGTTTACAGCCAAATGAGGTAGGTGTGAAGGCTTGGACCAAATCTAAATATTGAGTTCCTGCACTCTCAGTGAAGTAGCTTACAAAACATGGAGCAAACCTTTGCCCCTTTTCTCAACACTCATTGCGCAAAAGCTGTAAGACATAATTTTAGTGGAGTCCACCAGCGCCTTCCGCATAATGGTTCAAAATTCTGTTCCGAATGAGTAATGCCACCACAAACAGCATGCATGCTACTTTGCAAACCCATTGCACAGGGAGAGAGATGACTGGGAAAAGGGGTGCTGTTTTGGGTGCTCAGCCAGTTACTAACATACTCTTCAATTTTATGTATCTCCAGGCCAAAGCAACACACAACCACAGATGATTGGCAGTGACTCAGCTTTTTTGAAACAACTGTCAAAATTTGTGGCGATGTCTTTGGTCTGTTTTGGGCGGGTATTTTGGAGGGTACAGGCAATGACAAGTTTGGAGACATGTTGCCACCACCCAGGAAGTACTCTTCATTCATTTTTACCTTTCCTGTTCAAAATCACTTTCTTAATCGTCATGTCAAGGACAAATTTTCCTTGGTGGCAGCATCAGGAATAAGATGTGTTATGATTTTATCTCTCTTTGAAAACATTGTACATGGGATCCATTGTAATTCTTTTTTTTCTCTTCCCAAGTTGAAGAGGACACAACAGGCGGAACGTGAACCCAGGCATATCACAGCAAGCTGTACCATTCCACTCATTCCAAACAGCAACACAGATCCTATCACCCCAGAGAATGTAGGTAGTGAGTTTGAGGGAGGAGCACCAAGAAATTCACAAATCCCAATTGAAGAGCAAATGGAGGTGACAGGAGAAGAGCAACTTAGAAAAGGCGAAGCTGTGAGCCCACTGCATTTCTCTTCTGTATGGCCAAAGGCTTGGTGCCCCTGTAGGCCTTCCTTCAGATGGAAATTAATGCTGGAGCAGAAGACCTTCGTGACATCCTTTGAGTTCACCATGAGCAGCCTACAGTTGGTGGAAAAATGTGCAATAGTGCACCTGCGACATCACTTCAGCCCTACGTGAGAGATTTATTCAAATGAAGAGCACCATAGAGAAACTGGTATCTTCACAGACAACCCAAAGCACAGAGAGAACAAGTGCAGACAAATGTTCTCTCATGACAGCATGATTGAGGCCTTGGGCACCAATTTACAGGAGTCTGTCACTGCAGGATTTGACAGACTAGGTGATTGGTTGGAAAGCGCCTCCCCCAAACTCTCCGGCCTCTTGTGCATTCCTCTCTCTTTGTGCTTCATTATTGATGGTTGCGCCTTCAGCACGCTCTGGAATGCCCTCTCTTAACTCCTTCACCTCTCCACCTACCTCTCCTTTAAGACCCTACTTAAAACCCATCCTTTTGCGCAGGCTTTTTGTCATCCCTTGCAATAATTCCTTCTTTGCCTCAACATCCATTTCTCCTTATGCCTCTGTACAGCAACTTGGGATATTTTCGATGTTAAAGACGCTATCGAAACTATTGTTGATGGTGGTGCTGCTCTCATGCAGATCGATGGTCATCCAGCTGACATACCCTGCACCTGGGCATGCCAGTAGAAGGAACAAATGAAGCAGCATCCTCTTAGGGTGTCTTCATGTCCACCCACTTCAGCCAGGCCCCTCAAAGGGTGGATGAAATGCCAGAGTGTGAGCAGGTGCTGGCAGCGACTGTGTTGTCAGGCATGGCTGAAACTGTTGGAGAGCCAGAGTTTGTCTATCACCATGGCTGCAACAACTAGCAGCAGTCTGCTCCTCCCACTCAGGAACCAGTTAGACACAGCCGGAGGTTACATAGTAGACAAGCATATCTTAAAGTGTCACCAAGGAGAAGCATAGGGCTGGATTTTGCCAATGGAGAGCTTTTGGAGGCGGGACTCCCACTTGTCGGGTTTCAGTCCCGCCTCCATCAACTTCTGGCCAACCCACGCTATTTTCCCTTGATTGACCTTGTTAAGCCCACCCAGCGGGCTTAGCAGACCAATTAAGTGAAAGCCGGTTACAGAGAATGTCAACGTATGACGTTTCATCTGTCAAAAATTTATGACAGATGAATTGTCATCGTTTGACAGCTCTGTGAAGCTGTCAAACACTGACATTCTCTGTAGTTTGATGAATTCTTGAATTCAAGACCTCATCAAACATCTTTCTTTTGCAGAAATTAGATAGTTGTTGCATTGGAGAATGCAGCGGCCATTTGTCATCTCTGCCATGGAGGTGCGAGACTCTCCGCATACCCAACTCTTGAAGCCTGCAGGAAGAAACAAAGGTAAGTAAACTTTTTCTATCACTTTCCACTTACCTCAGATACTTGCCTCTCTACACTTGCACCCATCACTTACCTTCACAGCACACATTTGCACCCCTCCGACCCCCGCAGACCCATTACTCGCCTCGGTGACCCTGGCGGGTTTCGGAGCCTTCGGGAAACCCGCACTTGTGTGGGCAAAATGGGGATAATCTTCTTATCTGCATGTTAACTACCTGTTAACAGGCAGTTAAGTGGCTGTAATCCCTTCCCGCCTCCAAGGAGACAGGACCCGGCGCGGGACGGCTACCCGCCTCCTGGCAAGATGGCATGGAGGCGGGTTGGGGGCGGGTAGAGTACCCACCCCCAAATTCTGCCATTTTCCCAGCAGTCCCGCCTCCAAACTCACCTCCCCAGGGCTGGCAAAATCCAGCTCATAGCGATAAGAATTAAAACACTTACTTTATTTAAATATCGCAAAGCAATTGCTAAGCTTTTTATTACTCCTTGGTACAGATGTTATAAATCTGGGTCTGCTGTAGCAGTCTGAACATCTTACTTTTATGAAATAACAACAGAAAATGCTGGAAAAGCTCAGCAGGCCAGGCAACATCCGTGGCGAGAGAAACAGAGTTAACGTTTCAGGTCAAAGACCCTTCGTCAGAACTGAGAAAAAAGCAGGAAATGAAACGGATGAAAAAGCAAGTTTGGGGGCTGGGTAAATGGGGGAGGAGATGAAAGAACAAAAGGGAAGGTCTGAGAGGTGAAGAGACATTAAGAGATATTCAAGGCGAGACGAGATGGTAATAGGGCTGGTAACGAAACAAAGGATGGCTCTAGATGAAGTGTGAAATGCACTGGCAGAATGAAAGACAGCTGCCATGTGGGAGAGAAAAAAAAGGAAAAGGCACAAACCAAAAGTATGGATAAAAAATATATAAAAATGATAGGGGCCGAGGTTATCATCTGAAATTATTGAACTCGATATTGAGGCTGGAAGGCTGTAAAGTGCCTAATCGGAAGATGAGGTGCTGTTCCTCAAGCTTACGCTGAGCTTCCATGGAACAATGCAAGAGGCCGAGGATGGCGAGGTCTGAGTGGGAATGAAGTGGTGAATTGAAATGACAGGCAACCAGAAGCTCGGGGTCACCCTTACAGACTGAACGGAGGTATTCCGCAAAGCGGTCACCCAATCGACGTTTGGTCTCCCCAATGTAGAGGAGGCCACATCGTGAGCAGCGAATACAGTGTACTAGATTGCAAGACGTACAAGTGAATCACTGTTTCACCTGGAAGGGGTGTTTGTGGCCCTGGACAGTGGGAAGGGTGGAGGTATAAGGGCAGGTGTTGAATCTCCTGCGCTTGCACGGGAAGGTGCCGGGCGAAGGGGAAGGGGTGTTGGGTATGATAGAGGATTGGACTAGGGTGTCTCGGAGGGAGCGGTCCCTATGGAATGCTGAAAGGGGAGGGGAGGGGAGGGGAAGATGTGTTTGGTGGTGGGGTCACGTTGGAGGTGGCGGAAATGGCGGAGGATGATCCGTTGAATGTGGAGGCTGGTGGGGTGAAAGGTGAGGACAAGGGGAACCCTATCGTGGTTCCAGGAGGGAGGGGCAGGGGTGAGGGCAGAAGTGTGGGAGATAGAACGGACACGGTCGAGGGCCATGTCAACCACAGTAGAGGGGAATCCTCGGTTGAGGAAAAAGGAAGACATGCCTGAAGCACTGGTGTGGAAGGTGGCATCGTCGGAGCAGATGCGGTGGAGACGGAGAAACTGGGAGAATGGAATAGAGTCCTTACAGGAGGCGGGGTGGGAGGAAGTGTAGTCCAGGTAGCTGTGGGAGTCAGCGGGCTTTTATGAAAGTTGATTTATACTGCCCTTTGCCTTGATCTTTAAGTATGAGACTTTTGATTTCATTGAAACTGAAGATCTTGGCCCTCTGAAATCAACATTCTTGTTTAACTCAGAACTCACAGGAAAAGCTAAAGGGATTTCAATCCCCAGATATTCCTCAGTTGTAACTTGTGATGCAGCAACAAATGAAAGACTGCAGGAAAGTGTGGCCAAGCAAGTGAAATCTTCTGCAAAAATGTGGAAAATAACAGTCCAAAAAAGCTACACAAAATGTAAAGTCAAAAAAACAATAAATGATTCCTGGCAAAAAAAAACCATTTACCCAACAAAATCACAACTTGCAAAACTTGGCAAGCCGTAGCACCTCATGGGCCCAATTTTAATACTCGTTCCTGCCACTAATGAGGCTCCATGCTGCCAGCAGAGCCTTGCAAAAGCATTTGTTTAGTCTTTCAAGGGTACAAATTCAACCCCAAATTAGCTGGGGGGTTTTCCCAATTGACAGGCCAAGTTGGTCATTGCAGCACCTGCACTGTGACCCTTTGGACTGGGAGTGAAAATTATTAAAATCCATTCTTAAATTACCCTATATTGAGTCAAATTTGCCAAAAATGTATAAAATATCACATTTTGTTTTCTCAAACTCTAGAAAGCTACGTATTTCATGGGGAAATTATTCACACTGAAGTTAATTAACTAAATCTCCCTTTCCCTTCCCATCTATAAGGCTTGATTCCTTTTTTGTTGTGGGTGTCCGTTATCTCACTCGTAATCAATCATGCCACAGGAAAATCAACGCTGGAGCACTCAAAGATCCTGCTAAGAAAGCCCTATTCAGCCTGTACCTCAAAACCAACCTGGCGACTCCCAGTGATTCAGAGACACAGAGGGCTGGATTTTGCCAGGCCCGAGGAGGCGGGAATGGAGGCATGTGAGGAATTAAAATTGCAAAAAGTGGCGGGCAGGCCCGACCCCACCTCCATCCCGCCTCCAAGCAATTTTCCCAAATGCGTGGTTTCTGATCCCGTCTCCGTCCCGCCTCCAAAAGGCAGGATAGGCCCTTAAGGCCCTTAACAACCACTAAATTGCCTCTATAATCCCATTTTGAGAGGCCTTTCCGATTTTAACATGTTTCCTACGCGATTCACGTCTCCTCTGAAACACGACGGTGAAACCTGGTGGGAGCACAATTGGATTGCTGACTATCAGCTGCAGCTCCACCATTAAATAGGAGATTTGATCAGTCATCATTTGCAGGTGGCAGGACTTTGTTGTCTCAGGTCTGGGGGATCTTTTAGCAGGCATAACCACAGCTGTGGAAGTTTGGAGCCTGACACCCATCTCCAGTGTGACCTCCTGGAAAACTCCTCTCGCCACCTTGACTGAGCACTTCCTCAACTGAGGCATCTACCAGAAGCATGGGAACCATTTATTTCTTTTCCTCCTGGACATCAGATGAGGACGAAGACCAGCCATGGCAGCAGCAGAACCAGGAGCAACAGCAGCACCAACAGCAGCGGCAACAACAGGAGCGCCAAGCTGCTGCTCACCCACCTGAAGCTGCACAGGCAAGAAGGCGCCAGCCCATGGAAGCCTGTCAGCGCAGGAGATACCCCCCAAACAGGGTCTCCAGACAGAGGATCAGCTACCTCAACATGAGTCAGCAGCAGTGCAAAGGCGGCTCCGACTTTCGCGAGAGGTAGTGGGTGACATCTGCGTAATGCTGCAACAAGACCTGGAGCCCAGAGGAGCAGGTGGACACCCCTTATCAGTGGCCGTCAAAGTCCCCATCGCACTCAACTTTTTTGCTTCAGGCTCATTCCAGGGATCAGCAGCAGACATCAGCGGCATCTCCCAGGCAGCCATATACACTTGCATCACGCAGATAACCGATGCCCTCTTTGCCATCGCGCACAATCACATCCATTTCTCCAAGGATCAAGCAAGTGTCACGGCGCGTGCGGTTGGATTAGCTCATCTGGCAGGCTTTCCAAGGGTGCAGGGCATCGTTGACTGCACACATGGGGCCCTTAAGGCACCTCATCGTAATCCAGGCATTTTTGTCAACCGCAAGGGCTTCCACTCCCTCAACGTGCAGCTGGTGTGTGACCACAAGAAGGAAATTTTGCATGTTTGTGCCAAGTACCCTGGCAGTTGCCATGACTCCTTCATACTGCGCCAGTCTAGAGTGCCTCCGCTCTTCGGTCCGCCAGACCAATTTAACGGATGGCTACTTGGAGACAAGGGCTATCCCCTGAAGACGTGGCTAATGATGACGTTGAGGAGCCCATCCAATGAAGCTGAGGAGAGCTACAACTCCAGCCACATATCCACCAGAGCCATAATCGAGCAAACCATCGGCATGCTGAAGATGCGCTTCAGATGCCTGGATAGATCAGGTGGAGCCCTGCAGTGCTCAGCAGCCAGGGTCTCCAGAATTGTCGTGGTTTGCTGTGCACTTCACAACATGGCACAGCGTCGTGGCTTGCAGATTCCTGAGGACCAACTGGCTCCTCACATATCCTCCTCAGATGAAGAGGAGGAGGAAGAAGAGGAGGAGAGCAAAAATGAACATCTTGCAGAGGCCCATCAACCAGCGGCAGCAGTACGTGAGAATATTGCTGGCCGGGGTGCAAGGAACGCACTCATCTTGGCCAGATTTGCTTAGCTTAGCCAATCAAGCACTTTTGCCTCACAGCTTCTTACCAGAGCATCGACAATGGCCAAGAACCAGAGGATTCCTAGCACTCTGATCACCATATTGACAATTGCAAGTAATCCTAAGCCCTCAATGTGGAAGTCCCACTTGCGAAATGACACACACCACAACTGCAACAGTTGCCATCAGAATTTTTATTTACAATAACCAACTGATGGCATTTTAAAAATAAACACATTTCACCCAAGTGACTACCCTTGTGACTATTTGTGCAGTATCTTTCTCTTACGCGTGCTCCTACGTGGCACTTCCCCTGTGCCTTCAGCAGATGTGGAGGCCCCTTGCTCGCTTTCTTGCTGCTCCTGTCTCGACACCTTTGGCGGGCGTCCTCTGGGGTTGCGAACCTGTGAGGGCTCAGCAACAGTCTGCTGCTCCTGTGGCTGTGCACGGGTTGAGACGCCGATGGGGACTCGAGTGGGGCTCTGACTGAGGGCTCTGCAGTGGCATGGTCATGTGAGCGCTTGGAGAGGAGCCCCCACTTCCTTGTTCTCTGCCACCAACATCCCTCTCATGGGTCAGGTCCACCTCAGCGCTTGCAAGTGGCTTGAGAGCACCTTGCTGCACATCAGGGGGGCCATGGGGACCCGTATCTGCACTGGCAGTCCTACTCAGAAGGACTTCCATGAGGGTCTGGTTTCTCTGTTCAATAGATGACCATCGCTCCTCCAGAGATGTCAGTCTATTCTGAACACTCACCATGTTTTCTACACTCTGGCGACTTAGCTCCTCCATGGCCGTAGCCATCCTCTCGTCTACTGTAGCCATCCTTTCCACGGAGGTTGCCATCCTTTCCGTGGTGCTGCGTTCATGCGCCAATGACTCCACAAAGGATCTGCTCATGTTCGCGATGGACTCCTCCATTCGCTCCACACTTGCAGTGACCCTGGAGACAAAACCTGCAAGAGACTCCTGCACCTGTTCCTGGAGTTCCAGCACCGCTGTTCTTCTGGATGGACCCAGAGACAGAGGGTCGACACGCAGCTGAGCTGAGCTGGCAGAGTCCTGCGCCCTCCGACTAGGACTCTCCACTGCTGTCCCTGTCTCCACAATCTGCTGATGCTCACTTGTGAGCTGTGATGCACCAGGTGACAACACTACTCTATCTCGCGATGGTCCCACCGAGGCGTGAGTGTCTGCGCTGGTGCTGGGTGGCTGAATTCTGCTGACGCTGCGCCCTCAGAGGTTGCAGCTTCCTCTGAGGAGTCTGGAGACTCAGGCTGTACCTCCTGGATAGTGGGGTCGGGTGCTTGCAATGGTTCTGTGGGGGAGTAAAGGAAAGAGTCAGAGATGTGAGGCCAAGGTTACATGCACATTGCATATTGCAGATGATCATAAGTCCATCTGTTAGAGCTTCAGAATCATTATCAGCGACTCATGCAATATCAATGAGAGAGATGAAAAACTATTCTGTCACCAGCTTTCTCTGATGCACCCGTCTGTCCGTCCCCCACTTGCGCATCGTCCTTGAGTCCCACAATCTCCAGGACCGCCTCCTCCCAAGGGGTGAGGTGGGCTACCGAGGGAGGCCCTCCTCCTGCCCTCGCACTTTCCCTCTTATTGTGAGCTCTCTTTTCCTGCAATGAGGGAGACATGGCGTTTGAGTGAGAATGAAGGAGTGAGTGTAGAGAATCCATAGCATAGATGCTTAGAAGGAGACAAAGGTGGAGTGAGTTGGCAAGACCAAGGGCCCTCCCTGTGTTTTGTAAGTTGTTTTCATAGCACCGCAGTGATAGAGAGTGTGAGGGCTGCATAGTCGAATAGTTAGGTGAATGTGATCATAGAGAGAGAGAGGGAATGGGTAAGGGTGCAGGGATGTCAGTGTCAAGTGGGATGTGGAGGAAGAGGTTGCTAAAGCTGACTGCTGGTGAGGAGAGGCAAAGGGGATCAGATTGAGGGTGGTGGCAAAGTCATACTCTCTTTTCCAGTGCGCAGGTCATGAAACCACTTCCTGCACTGAAGCCAGGTTCTGCGGATGAGGGACAACAAGTTCACCTCCTGGGCCACCTGGATCCACACAGCCTTCATTTGCTGGGGAGTCTTCTTCCTCCCTGAAGAAGGGAAGAGCACCTCCTTACTAGCTCTTGCTCCCTCCACCAAAGCTTGCAGGGCGACGTAATCAAATCTGGGAGCAGACTTAGGTCTCCCACTGCTCATTCTGCCTCCAGGACCCTCTCACTGCAAAGGCCAAAAGGTTGGCAGTCTGCAGATGAAGCAAGGCTTCTTGCAGACCTTAAATGCAGCAGCAATGATGATGTCATCGGAGGCGAGTTTCAGGCTGAAAAAACTAATTGGGCCATGGGTTCCCACACGCTGGAACTCAATTGCCCAATTATGTAAAAATCGCATCAATCTCCCACATCGATTTGGAATCAGGTGGATAACATGAAAAGCGGATGACATGACCCCAGCGCATCCCAATGACAAAATCCAGCCCAGAGTGTCCACAGCGCCTGGTCTGCGCTCAAGGCCTCCATAATCAGCACCTGTGAAGAGACGCTCGATCACTCGACCAGGAAACACCAAGACTGGTTCGACAAGAACGACCAGGAGATCCAGGAGCTAATAAGCTGCAAGCACAAGGTATCCCTGATCTGGAAACAGCAACAGAACTCGAGAGCAAGAAAGCAGCTCTACAGATGCCTGAAGGCCAAGGTCCAACAAAAAACTTGCGACCTAAAGAACAGATGGTGGGTGGAGAAAGCGCAGGAGATCCAGCAGCTATCCAACAACCATGATGTGCGTGGATTCTTTAGCGCTGTCAAGGCCACCTATGGCCCAAGCACCCAAGGTCCTACCCCGCTGTGGGCCAAGAACGGAGAGGTACTCATCAAGGACAGAGAGGCAGTCAGTGCCCGCTGGAAGGAGCACTTTGAAGATCTCCTGAACCGAGACTCTGTCTTCGATGCGAGTGTCATCAACTCCATTCCGCAGCATGCTACCCGTCACCACCTCAGCACAACCCCAGCCGGGCATGAGGTTGAAAAGGCCATCCGACAACTGAAGAACAGCAAGGCCTCAGGAGCAGATGGAATCCCCGCTGAGGCACTAAAGCATGGCGGAGAAGCACTACTGGTGTGAATACTTGAACTCATTTCGCTTATTTGGAAGGAGGAGAGCATGCCAGGGGATCTCAGACGCCGTAATCGTGACCATCTTCAAGAAAGGTGACAAGTCCGATTGCGGTAATTACAGAGGAGTCTCCCTGCTGTCAGCCACAGGGAAAGTCATCACAAGAATCCTCCTCAATCGCCTTCTCCCAGTGGCTGAAGAGCTCCTCCCAGAGTCGCAATGCGGATTCCGACCACTAAGGGGCACAATGGACATGATCTTCACCCCACGTCAACTACAAGAGAAATGCAAGGAACAGCACCAACCGCTGTACATGGCTTTCTTTGACCTCACAAAGGCCTTCGACAACATCAACCGTGAAGGATTATGGAGTGTCCTCCTCAAATTCGGCTGTCCTCAAAAGTTTGTCACCATCCTCCACCTGCTTCACGATGACATGCAAGCTGTGATCCTGACCAATGGATCCACCACAGACCCAATTCACGTACGGACCAGAGTCAAGCAAGGCTGTGTCATCGCACCAACGCTCTTCTCGATCTTCCTGGCTGCAGTGCTCCAACTCACTCTCAGTAAGCTCCCCGCTGGAGTGGAGCTAATCTACAGAACAAACGGGAAGCTGCTCAACCTCCGTCGCCTCAAGTCCAGATCCAAGGTCGTCCCATCCTCTGTCATCGAATTACAATATGCAGATGATGCTTGCGTCTGCGCACACTCGGAGGTTGTACTCCAAACCATCATCAACACTTTCACCAAAGCATACGAGAGCATGGGCCTTATACTAAACATCCGTAAGACAAAGGTCCTCTATCAACCTGCCCCCGCCACACAGTACTGCTCCCCGATTATCAAAATCCATGACGAGGCCATGGACAACGTGGACCACTTTCCATAGCTCGGGAGCCTACTGTCATCAAGGGCAGACGTCGATGACGAAGTCCAACACCGCCTTCAGTGTGCCAGTGCAGCCTTCGGTCGCCTGAGGAAGAGAGTGTTTGAAGACCAGGAACTCAAACCCAGCACCAAGCTCATGGTCTACAGAGCAGTAGCAATACCTGCCCTCCTGTATTCTTCAGAGACATGGACCATGTACAGCAGGCACCTCAAAGCACTGGAGAGGTACCACCAACGCTGCCTCCACAAGATCCTGCAAATCCATTGGCAGGATAGGCATACCAACGTCAGTGTTCTCACTCAGGCCAACATCCCCAGCATCGAAGCTTTGACCACGCTCGATCAGCTCTGATGGACAGGCCACATCGTCTGCATGCCCGATATGAGACTCCCAAAGCAAGCGCTCTACTCGGAGCTCCGACATTGCAAGAGAGCCCCAGGTGGGCAGAAGAAACACTTCAAGGACACCCTCAAAGCCTCCTTGAAAAAGTGCAACATCCCCACCAACACCTGGGAATCCCTGGCCCAAGACCGCACAAAGTGAAGGAGAAGCATCCGAGAAGGCACCGAACACCTCGAGTCTCTTCACCAGGAGCAAGTGGAAGCCAAGCGCAAACAGCGGAAGGAGCGCACGTCAACCCAAGCACCCCACCCATCCACCCCTTCAACCACCGTCTGCCCCACCTGTGACAGAGATTGTAGGTCCCGCATTGGACTCATCAGTCACCTGAGTACTAATTTTTAATGTGGAAGCAAGCCATCCTCGGTTCCAAGGGACTGCCTAAGAAGAGAAGAATCTTTCTTCACATAAGCCTGGCCAATGAGTATTGACAGGCTGAAATAAAAAGAGAGAATGTTGGAAGTGCTCAGCAGGTCAGGCAGCATCTGTGGCAAGAGAAACAGAGTTAACATTTCAAGTCGATGACCTTTCAACAGCACAATAAGAGGTTAGAGATTCAACAGTTTATAAGCAAGTACAGAGCCAGGGAAAATAGTGGATGGTGGGAAGAAAGAACAATGGAGAATGTCTGTAATAGGGTGGAGGGTAGTGTAGTGTATGTGCCTTTAAGTCAGAACTACTTTTACAGCTCCTGTATACTGTAGTACCGGCAGTGACCACACCGGTATATAAGCTTTGCGCATGCCTCTGTACCCCCAGTCTAGAAACTACCCTCCTCCAGTAAAGACCTGTTATTTGTTAATGTACAGCATCCGTGTGATTATTTAATAATAGCATATCCACTGAACCATGGATCTAACAGGTAGGAGTGACTAACTGACAAAAGGAATGATGGTGCAAGGCAAAAGGGGGTGGTAATAGTGTAAGAAAGAAAAAAATGGATCTAGAAGAGCTGTAAATTGTTACAGCAGAACCATTACCAACAGCTGCAGCCAGAGAAAATGGGAGCGGTGGTTATGATATAAAGTTTTTGAACTAAATGTTGAGGCCGGAAAGCTGTAAAGTGCCTCATCGGAAGATGAGGTGCTTTTCCTCGAGCTTCCGTTGAGCTTCATTAGAGCAGTGTAGGAGCCCGAGACAGAGATGTCGGTGTGGGAGTGGGATGGAGAATTAAAATGACAGGCGACCGGAAGCTCAAGGTCATGCTTACGGACTGAACGGAGGTGTTCCGCAAAGCTGAGTACTGACAGGCTAGTCAACTGTGGGGTGCATTATAGCCTCCCTTTAGCCTACCTTTGATTAAAACTCATACTTTTAGTAAGGCTGAATAGTTCTTGACGAGGAGCAAGAATCACAACTTTTCTTTGCCCTCACTAGCTCAGAGATGCGGAGAAGGTGGTTGGTATGGCTCATTACCACACTATATGAGACATTTACCTATTGACCCAATAGGTAGTTCTAAAATCAGAATTCAGTTCCTCAGGTGAAGATGAGCAAAATGAAGCGTAATTTCCCTAAGAATCAAGAATCAGGCAGAAAAGGAACAATTCTTAGTGGGGAGAGTGAAAAATTGAGAATGCACTAGAAAGTATATAAAGAAAGAAAGACTTGCATTTATATAGTGCCTTTCATGACCACCAGACGCCTCAAAGCGCTTTACAGCCAATGAAGTACTTTTTTGGCGTGTAGTCACTGTTGTAATGTGGGAAATGCGGCAGCCAATTTGCACACAGCAAGCTCCCACAAACAGCAATGTGATAATGACCAGAGAATCTGTTTTTGTTATGTTGATTGAGAGATAAATATTGGCCAGGACACTGGGGATAACTCCCCTGCACTTCTTCGAAATAGTGCCATGGGATCTTTTACGCCCACCTGAGGGGGCAGACAGGGCCTCGGATTAAAGTCTCAACAAAAAGACAACACTTCCAGCAGTGAAGCACTCCCTCAGCACTGCACAACCTAGCTTTATGTGCTCAAGTCCCTGGAGTGGAACTTGGAACCCACATCCATTCTGACTCAGAGGCGAGTGTGCTACTCACTGAGGCACAGCAGACACACATAGAAGAAGACATGGAAAGTGCTGGAATCCATTGTTAAGGAAGTGGTATCAGGGCACTTAGAAAGTCATAACATGATTAGGCAGAGTCAACATGGTTTTATGAAAGGGAAATTGTGTTTGACAAATTTATTAGAGTTTTTGAAGATGTAAAATGGCAGGGGGTTGGGAACCTGTGCAGGGAGACAGAGGAAAGGGAAGCAGAGATAGAAGCAAATGACAGGAAGGAGAAAAGCAAAAGTGGAAGGCAGAGAAATCAAGGGTGTAAATCAAACAGGGCCACAGTAAATAATAATTCTAAAAGGACTAAGAGTGTTAAAAAAACAAGCTTGAAGGCTTTGTGTCTTAATGCGAGGAGCATTCGTAATAAGGTGGATGAATTAGCTGCTCAAATAGATGTAAATGGATGATATAATTGGGATTACGGAGACATGGCTCCAGGGTGACTAAGGCTGGGAATTCAACATCCAGGGGTATTCAATACTCAGGAAGGACAGGCAAAAAGGAAAAGGAGGTAGGGTAGCATTGCTGGTTAAAGAGGAGATTAACATAAGAGTAAGGAAGGATATTAGCTCTGATGATGTGGAATCTGTACGGGTAGAGCTGAGAAATACCAAGTGGCAGAAAACATTAGTAGGAGTTGTATACAGACCCCCAAACAGTAATACTGAGGTTTGGGATGGCATTAAATGGGAAATTAGAGATGCATGCAATAAGGGCACAGCAGTTATCATGGGTGACTTTAATCTACATATAGATTGGGCTAACCAAATTAGTAACAATACTGTGGAGGAGGAATTCCTAGAGTGTATATGGGATGGTTTCCTGGATGAATATGTCGAGGAACCAACTAGAGATCAGGCCATCTTAGACTGGGTATTATGTAATGAGAAAAGATTGATTAGCAATCTTGTTGTGCGAGGCCCCTTGGGGAGGAGCGATCATGATATGATAGAATTCTTCATTAAGATAGAGAGTGACGTAGTTGACTCAGAAACCAGGATCCTGAATTTAAATAAAGGAAACTACGATGGTATGACGCGCCAGTTGGCTAGGATGGATTGGGGAACATTACATAGAAACATAGAAACATAGAAACATAGAAGATAGGAGCAGGAGTAGGCCATTCGGCCCTTCGAGCCTGATCCGCCATTCAATGAGATCATGGCTGATCATCCAAAATCAGTACCCTGTCCCTGCCTTCTCCCCATATCCCTTGATCCCTTTAGCCTTAAGAAATATATCCAACTCTTTTTTGAATATATTTAATGAACTGGCCTCCACCGCCCTCCGTGGCAGAGAATTCCACAGGTTCACCACTCTCTGGGTGAAGAAATTCCTCCTCATTTCAGTCCTAAATGGCTTACCCCTTATCCTTAGACTATGACCCCTGGTTCTGGACTCCCCGGCCATCATAAACATCCTTCCTGCTTCTAGTCTGTCCAGGCCTGACAGAATTTTATAGGTTTCGATGAGATCCCCTCTCAATCTTCTAAACTCCAGTGAGTATAAGCCCAATCGACACAATCTCTCCTCATACGTCATTCCTGCCATCCCAGGTATCAGCCTGGTGAATCTTCGCTGCACTCCTTCCATGGCAAGAACATCCTTCCTCAGGTAAGGCGACCAAAACTGCATACAATACTCAAGGTGCGGTCTCACCAAGGCCCTGTACAACTGTAGCAAGGCATCCTTGTTCCTGTACTCGAACCTTCTTGCTACAAAGGCCAACATACCATTTGCCTTCTTAACCGCCTGCTGCACCTGCATGCTTACCTTCAGCGACTGGTGCACAAGAACACCCAGGTCTCTTTGCACTTCCCCGTCTCCCAATCTATTGCCATTCAAATAATAATCTGCCTTCCTGTTTTTGCCACCAAAGTGGATAACCTCACATTTATCCACATTTGCATTTGCCATGTTTCTGCCCAATCACCCAATCTGTCCAAATCGTACTGGAGTTTCACGACATCCTCCTCACAGCTTACCCTCCCACCCAGCTTTGTGTCGTCTGCAAATTTGGAGATATTACATCCAATTCCCTTGTCCAGATCATTAATATATATTGTGAACAGCTGGGGTCTTAGGACCGATCCTTGCGGTACCCCACTAGTCACTGCCTGCCACTTGGAAAACAACCCATTTATTCCAACTCTTTGCTTTCTGTCCGCCAACCAGTTCTCTATCCAAGTCAATACCTTGCCCCCAATCCCATGTGCCTTAATTTTGCATGCTAATCTCTTATGTGGGACCTTATCGAAAGCCTTCTGAAAGTCCAAATACACCACATCCACTGGTTCTCCCTTATCTATTTTACCAGTTACATCCTCAAAAAATTCCAGTAGATTAGTCAAGCATGATTTACCTTTTGTAAATCCATGTTGACTTTGTCCGATCCTGTCACTGCTTACCAAGTGCTCTGCTATTATATCTTTTATAATAGATTCTAGCATTTTCCCCACTACATAAAGGGTTGATGGTGGATAGGCAATGGCAAACATTTAAAGATCGCATGGATGAACTACAGAATTTGTTCATCCCTGTCTGACATAAAAATAAAACAAAAAAGGTGGCGCAACCTTGGCTAACGAGGGAAATTAGGGATAGCATAAGATCCAAGGAGAGGACGTATAAATTGGCCAGAAAAAGCAGCAAACCTGAGGATTGGGAACAGTTTAGGATTCAGCAAAGGAGGACAAAGGGATTAATTAAGAGGGGGAAATAGCGTGTTAGAGTAATCTTGCAGGGAACATAAAAACTGACTGTAAAAGCTTCTATAGATATGTGAAGAGAAAAAGATTGTGGAAGTCAAGCGTAGGTCCCTTGCAGTCAGAATCAGGGGAATTTATAATGGGGAACAAAGAAATGGCTAACCAATTAAAAACATACTTTGGTTCTGTCTTCACAAAGGAGGACACAAATAACTTCCCAGAGATGTCAGGGAACATAGGGTCTAATGAGAGGGAGGCATTGAATGAAATCAGTATTTGTAGGGAAATGGTGTTAGGGAAATTGAAGGGATTGAAGGCCGATAAATCCCCAGGGCCTGATGATCTGCATCCTAGGGTGCTTAAGGAAGTGGCCCTAGAGATAATAGATGCATTGCTGGTCATCTTCCAAAATTCTATAGACTCTGGCACAGTTCCCATGGATTGGAGGGTAGCTAATGTAACCCCACTATTTAAAAAAGGTGGTAGAGAGAAAATGGGGAATTATAGACCAGTAAGCCTGACATCAGTAGTGGGGAAAATGCTAGAGTCCATTATAAAAGATGTAATAGCAGAGCACTTGGAAAACAGTGACAGGATCGGACAAAGTCAACATGGATTTACAAAAGGTAAATCATGCTTGACTAATCTACTGGAATTTTTTGAGGATGTAACTGGTAGAATAAATAAGGGAGAACCAGTGGATGTGGTGTATTTGGACTTTCAGAAGGCTTTCAATAAGGCCCCGCATAAGAAATTAGCATGCAAAGTTAAAGCACATGGGATTGAGGGTAAGGTACTGACTTGGATAGAGAACTGGTTGGCAGACAGGAAGCAAAGTGTTGGAATAAACAAGTCTTTTTCCGAGTGGCAGGCAGTGACTAGTGGTGTACCGCAGGGATCGGTGCTAGGACCCCAGCTATTCACAATATATATTAATGATCTAGACGAGGGAACTAGATATAATATCTCCAAGTCTGCAGATGACACAAAGCTCAGTGGGTATGTGTGCTGTTAGGAGGATGCAGAGAAACTCCAGTATGATTTGGACAGGTTGGATGATTGTGCAGATGCATGGCAGATGCAGTATAATGTGGATAAAAGAGAGGTAATCCACTTTGGTGGCAAAAACAGGAAGGCAGATTATTATCTGAATGGCAATAGACTGGGAGAAGGGGAAGTGCAAAGAGACCTGGGTGTTCTTGTGCACAAGTCGCTGAAGGTAAGCATGCAGGTGCAGCATGCGGTTAAGAAGGCAAATGGTATGTTGTCCTTCGTAGTGAGAGGATTCGAGTACAGGAGCAAGGATGTCTTGCTGCAGTTGTACAGGGCCTTGGTGAGACCGCACCTTGAGTATTGTGTGCAGTTTTGGTCACCTTATCGGAGGAAGGATGTTCTTGCCATGGAGGGAGTGCAGCGAAGTTTCACCAGACTGATACCTGGGATGGCAGGAATGACGTATGAGGGGAGATTGGGTTGATTGGCTTATATTCGCTGGAGTTTAGAAGAATGAGAGGGGATCTCATTGAAACTTATAAAATTCTAACAGGACTAGACAGACAAGATGCAGGAAGGGTGTTCTCGATGGCGGGGGAGTCCAGAACCAGGGGTCACAGTCTAAAGATAAGGGGTAAGCCATTTAGGACTGAGATGAGGAGGAATTTCTTCACCCAGAGTGTGTTGAACCTGTGGAATTCTCTACCACAGAAGGCAGTTGAGGGCAATTCATTAATTATATTCAAGAAGGAGTTAGATATAGTTCTTAAGGCTAAAGGGATCAAGGGATATGGGGAGAAAGGAGGGACAGGGTACTGAATTTGGATGATCAGACATGATCTCATTAAATGGCAGAATAGACTCGAAGGGCCAAATGGCCTACTCCTTTTCCTATCTTCTATGTTTCTATGTAACTAGCTGGGTAGATACAGGGGAACCAGTGGATGCAAAATATTTGCATTTCCAAAAGGCATTTGATAAGGTGCCACATAAAAGGTTATACAATATGAGGGGTCATGGGGTTGGGGGTAATATAGTAGTATGGATAGAGGATTGGTTAACGGTAGAAAACAGAGAGTAGGGGTAAACGCATCTTTTTCAGGTTGGCAGGCTTTAACTAGTGAGGTGCCGCAAGGATCAGTGCTTGGACCTCAGCTATTTACAATCTATATCAATGACCTAGATGAAGGGACCGAGTGTAATGTATCCAAGTTTGCTGACAATACAAAGCTAGGTGGGGCAGTAAACTGTGAGGAGAATACCAAGGGAGTGATTTTGCCAATGGGGAACTTTCGGAGGCGGGACTCCCACTTGTCGGGTTTCAGTCCCGCCTCCAACAACTTCTGGCTAACCCATGCTATTTTCCCTTGATTGACCTTGTTAAGTCTGCCCAGAGGGCTTAGCAGGCCAATTAAGTGAAAGCCGGTTGCAGAGAACGTCAACATATGATGTTTCATTGTGAAGGAATAAGCCATATTTCAGAAAAATACACCATCATATGAACAGATTTCTGATATTATTAAAGCATGACATACTGGGTTTACAAATCTAAAGTCTCAATGACACAAGCTGTGTAAACAGGCTTCTGAGATAAGATGAAGTGTTAACACACAAGCTTTTGAAATGGGAATTGGTTAAAAACACTAAAACAATGACCCTATTGAAATAGCAATTTGGCACTTCCAGAAGGTCTGGAGTTTGGGAGAAACACAATGGAATGACCCAAATAAAGTGTTAAAATCTAACACTTAGAACAGGAACACAGAATATTAAAAAACCATGTGCCTTTGTAAAAGTAACATCAAATGAAACAGGAAACACAATATAATATTACCAACTAAGATGGCTAGGAAAACAAACACCCTAGTTGAAGTGGTTTTAATTTACATGTTATAAAAAGTACCTACAGAACACTTTGAAGATATGACTTCAATAGATGCACCAAGCAATCACATTGTGTTTGTGTTGAACTTGGAACAGTTAGTAGACACAACGTCTGTTTTCAAGCAGCAGAGGTGATTTAGAAATTGAATGGAAGACCTTCAATAAAAATAACATCAAATAAATACTACTGTCATGTTGTTTTATGATAAGTTTTTGAAACACCTAAACAACAGACAGAAGTCTAAGAGTTGGCAGCTGAAATGACAGTAAGAATAGTAAGAATTCAACAGAGAAAATGAATAAAGATAATTAGCTTACATCAGCAGAAAACTTCAAAGGATATGTTGGCCTTCATATCAAGGGGGTTCGAGTATAGGAATAGGGATACCTTACTACAGCTGTACAAGGTGCTGGTGAGACCGCATCTGGAGTATTGTGTACAGTTTTGGTCGCCCCATCTGCGGAAGGATGTTCTTGCCATGGAAAGAGTGCAGCGGCGATTCACCAGGCTGATACCTGGAATGGCGGGAATGACCTACGAGGAGAGATTGAATAGTTTGGGCTTGTACTCACTGGAGTTTAGAAGATTGAGAGGGGATCTCATCGAAACATATAAAATTATGGCAGGCCTGGACAGGCTGAATTCAGAGAGAATGTTTCCAATGGCAGGGGAGCACAGAACCAGGGGCCACAGTCTAAAAATAGCGGGCAAATCATTTAAAACAGAGATGAGGAAGAATTTCTTCACTCAAAGAGTGGTGAGCCTGTGGAATTCCCTGCCACAGAGGGCTGTGAAGGCTAATTCAATAAATATTTTCAAGAGAGAATTGGATATATTTCTGAAGGCTAAGGGGATTAAGGGTTACGGAGAAAAGGCGGGGACGGGGTACTGAACTGGTAAGATCAGCTAAGATCTCAGACGAAGATCAGCCATGATCTCATTGAATGGCGGAGCAGGCTCGAAGGGCCGAATGGCCTACTCCTGTTCCTATCTCTATGTTTCTATGTTTCTATAAACCACTAAAAACAGGTATAAAAATAAGAGCTTTTCAGATAGACAGTCAGAAGTCACTGGAAAGGGCGAGCGATTCTCTCAACTTCAGAGGCATGCTCTGTAAGTTTTTAACTTTGAGTCTCGGGGATCACAAGGTACTTTTAATTTGATTTTGGTGGATATTCTGGATTAGAATTAAGAATAAGAATTGTAAAAATGTACGAATTTAAGATTTGAGAATAAGGATCTCTGAGAAAAAGAAATGTAAGCTATTTGTTTTTGAACTGTTAAAGTTGCAATTGACTTATCAGCTGTTAACTGAATGTCGGTTCTTTAATAAATTTGTATATTTTTAGAATTATCTCAAGTAGTATTTCTGTATCAAAGTCGCAAACTTAATTTTCAGTACACTCTTTTGTAAGGAGTTGCAGAATTCTGGGGGGGGGTTTCCGGACCCTCATAATATCCGGAAGGTTACAGTCTAGTTAAACTTATTAAAAGTGCTATCCGAAGGACGGTAACATCTTCAGTCGTTCCTTTCCTTTAGGGAGAGGTAGCCTGGACCTTTAGACTCAATTAAGCATCTTATAGAATTCGGCTATCTCTAACTTTAGTTGAAGGTGAATGTCTGGGGAATACGCCTGATCTGGGGTAGCCCGAAAAGGGCTAGGACTAGTAATTATCCCTTCATCATCTGTCAAAAAGTTTTTGACAGCTGAATTGTCATCATTTGACAGCTCTGTGAAGCTGTCAACTCTGACATTCTCTGTAGTTTGATGAGTTCTTGAATTCAAGACCTCATCAAACATCTTTCTTTTGTAGAAATGAGATGGTTGTGGCATTGAAGAATGCAACGGCCATCTGTCATCTCCAACACGGAGGTGTGAGACTCTCCGCATACCCACTGACTGAAGCCTGCAGGAAGAAACAAAGGTAAGTACACTTTTACTAATGCTTTGCACTTACTTCAGATACTCACCTCTCCACACTTGCACCCATCACTTACCTTCACAACACACTTTTGCAGCCGCCCCCCGAACCCCACAGGCAGTTAATAGGCTTTAATCCCTTCCCGCCTCCAAGGAGACGGGACCCGGCACGGGACGGCTACCTGCCTCCTGGGAAGATGGCATGGAGGTGGGTTGGGGGAGGGTTGGGTACTCGCCCCCAAATTCTGCTATTTTCCCGGCAGTCCCGCCTCCATACCCGCCTCCCTAGGGCTGGCAAGATCGCGCCCAAAGAGTCTGCAAAGGGACATAGATAGACTAAGTGAATGGGCAGTAAAGTGGCAGATGGAGTATAATGTAGGGAAATGTGAGGTTATTCACTTTGGTAGGAAGAATAGAAAACAGAATATTTTTTAAATGGTGAGAAACTTTTAAATGTTGGTGTTCAGAGAGATTTGGGTGTCCTCATGCAAGAAACACAGAAAGCTAGCATGCAGGTACAGCAAGCAATAAGGAAGGCAAATGGCATGTTGGCCTTTATTGCAAGGGGGTTGGAGTATAAGAGTAAGGAAGTCTTGCTACAATTGTACAGGGCCTTGGTGAGACCACACCTGGATTACTGTGCACAGTTTTGGTCTCCTTATCTAAGAAGGGATATACTTGCCTTGGAGGCAGTGCAACAAAGGTTCACTAGATCAATTCCTTGGATGAGAGGGCTGTCCTGTGATGAGAGGTTGTGTAGAATTGGCCTATACTCACTGGAGTTTAGAAGAATGAGAGGTGATCTCATTGAAACATACAAGATTCTGAAGGGGATTGACAGGGTAGATGCTGAGAGGTTGTTTCCCCTGGCTGGAGTGTCTAGAGCTAGGGGGCATAGTCTCAGGATAAGGGGTCGGCCATTTAAGACTGAGATGAGGTGGATTTTTTTCACTCAGAGGGTTGTGAATCTTTGGAATTCTCTGCCCCAGAGGGCTGTGGATGTTGAGTCATTGAGTATATTCAAGGCTGAGATAGATAGATTTTTGCGCTCTAGGGGAATCAAGGGACATGAGGATCAGGCGGGAAAGTGGAGTTGAGGTCGATGATCAGCCGTGATCTTATTGAATGGCGGAGCAGGCTCAAGGGATCGTATGTTCTTATGTTCTTACAACCAAATTGGTTGTTTAAAATTCTGTCAAATAAGTACTTTATTGGGTGATTGTAATTAGAGTAGAATTCTCCTTAATACAACAGAATTTGAAGCAATTTAATTGATTTTCAGGGCCAGCGGAATATATTCAACTTTGTATCAATCATACCATTTTATTGTGGGAGTTGACAGCCCTCTGAGTGTTTTATAATTACTCTTTTTTTCCACTCGACAGAGCTGAAAGAATAAGCTGCACCTGAAAAATCAATAACAGTGAGAGGTCTGTCGTGTCCTTGAATAAGTATACGGAGGAATTCATTTGGTTGCTCTCCAGAAAAGAAAACCCTCTGTCGCCTTTTTGTCTTTACAGACTTAATAACTTTTATAATATGGGTAAACAAACTCATTTAATAATGTGCTACTCTACCAGAAAATTAGAAACTTAACCTACTGAGGCCTGCAACCTTTTGGTGACAGACTAGAATTTTAATTTTTCTGAAGTCTGTACTAAAGCCTGATTTTGTGTGAATAGCAAAACTGGGGTTGCCGCTCACCCTGGTGTGCGTGCATCCGCCCTGGCTGCAGGGAGTTCTGCTCTCAGTAGAGCCTGTGAGGCAAACTCCTCCGCTTAATTTAATGTGCTCCCTGTGTGGGGAGTGAGGCCTGTATATCTAATGGCTGAGAGCCTCAACATTGGGTAAGCCAGCAGCTCTTAAAAAAGCTGCTGCGAAGCATTAAAGGGGAATTCATAAGTTATTGCTTTGAGGATTTGTCCAATTCTTTGGTTAGCAAAGTGTATGCAAGGGCTGCGAGAAATACTCCTCATTTAGTAATAATTCCTTGGAGCTGTAGGAGGTGTCGCAAAGAAGCGAGGCCCTCTTTGAAGTTGAACCCTACCCGACTGTTAAAGCAGAGGTCCAAACTGCATGGCTGGATGTTGCAAAGCGAATAAATTAAGCCTCCCAGTTCCATCATACCCGGGCACAAATGCAGGAGCAGTTCAGTAGGCTTAAAGAAAACTGCAATGGTAAGTGTACCCAGCTTTGTATACTTGCTTACTCTCCATACAAAGAAGCTGTGGGCCCAATGTAAATGTTTGTCTCCTGCACCCTGAGGAAGATATCATGCAAAGTACACAGAAAATATTTACCCTTTTTCACAACTCTCTTTTATGAGACAGAAGTTGTAAGGCCCAATTATAGTAGGGCACAGTAAAATCTTGCACACTGCAGTTCAAAGTTCAGCTCACAAAGAGTGCTCCCAGCAGAAACACCATGTTAGCTACTTTGCAATAGCCTGGCACGAGGAAGGAGGTGGCCTGGATTTAGGAGTTCTGATTGGGTGCTCAGCTAGTTGCTAGTATTTTCTTAAGTATGCTGTTTACAGGCCAAAGTAGCACACAACCACAGACAAAGGATAGGCGGTGGAGCAGCCGTAATGAAACAGCTCTTCCAATTTGAGATGGTGGCATTTGTCCTTTTCAGTAGAGGGGATTGATGAAGCATGTTTGGAGACTTGACACCACCACTCAGTAAGTATCCTAAATTTATTATCTTCCTACACTGAATCACTTTCTTAAATCATATGGCAAGAACTATGTAATTCACATGACAGGAACTAACTTTTCTCATCAGGGTATATGATGCAAAAAATGCCTTGTGATCTATTTCTTTGGCAGCGTTGTCTTGGGAGTGTATTGTGATTCTTTTTTCTTTATTTTTCTCTTCCTACAGAATCTTCACAAGATGATGAGGACAGAGCAAGTGCCACCACAGACAATGGCACAGCATAGCAGCTTATGGCAAGCACTCCACCTGCCTCACGCACTAGCCCCCTAGAGAATATAGGTTTGAGGAAGGTGAAAAGCATGATTCACAACTAACGAATGGGGAGGAGTAAGTGGAGATGGCAGAAAAAGAAACATAGAAACATAGAAACATAGAAGATAGGAGCAGGAGTAGGCCATCCGGCCCTTCGAGCCTGCTCCGCCATTCAATGAGATCATGGCTGATCATCCAAATTCAGTACCCTGTCCCTGCCTTCTCCCCATATCCCTTGATCCCTTTAGCCTTAAGAAATATATCCAACTCTTTCTTGAATATATTTAAAGACTTGGCCTCAACCGCCTTCTGTGGTAGAGAATGCCACAGGTTCACCACTCTCTGGGTGAAGAAATTCTTCCTCATCTCTGTCCTAAATGGCTTACCCCTTATCCTTAGACTATGACCCCTGGTTCTGGACTCTCCGACCATCGGGAATATTCTACCTGCATCTAGTTTGTCCAGACCTGTCAGAATTTTATAAGTTTCGATGAGATCCCCTCTCATTCTTCTAAACTCCAGCGAGTATAAGCCCAATCGACCCAATCTCTCCTCATACGTCATTCCTGCCATCCCAGGGATCAGCCTTGTGAATCTTCGCTGAACTCCTTCCATGGCAAGAACATCCTTCCCCAGATAAGGCGACCAAAACTGCACACAGTACTCAAGGTGTGGTCTCACCCAGGCCCTGTACAACTGCAGCAGGACATCCTTGCTCCTGTACGCAAACCCTTTTGCTATGAAGGCCAACATACCATTTGCCTTCTTCACCGCCTGCTGCACCTGCATGCTTACCTTCAGCGACTGGTGCACAAGGACACCCAGGTCTCGTTGCACTTCCCCTTCTCCCAATCTATTGCCATTCAGATAATAGTCTGCCTTTCTGTTTTTGACACCAAAGTGGATAACCTCGCATTTATCCACATTATATTGCATCTGCCACGCTTCTGCCCAATCACCCAACCTGTCCAAATCATCCTGGAGTTTCTCGGTATCCTCCTCGCAGCACACACGCCCACCCAGCTTTGTGTCGTCTGCAAACTTGGAGATATTACATCTAGTTCCCTTATCTAGATCATTAATGTATATTGTGAATAGCTGAGGTCCAAGGACCGATCCCTGCGGTACCCCAATAGCCACTGCCTGCCACTCGGAAAAAGACCCGTTAATTCCTACTCTCTGCTTTCTGTCCGCCAACCAGTTCTCTATCCAAGTCAATACCATGCCCCCAATCCCATGTGCCTTAACTTTACACGCTAATCTCTTATGCGGGACCTTATCGAAAGCCTTTTGAAAGTCCAAATACACCACATCTACTGGTTCTCCCTTATCTATTTTCCCAGTTACACCCTCAAAAAATTCCAGTAGATTAGTCAAGCACGATTTACCTTTTGTAAATCGATGTTGACTTTGTCCGATCCTGTCACTGTTTTCCAAGTGCTCAGCTATTACATCCTTTATAATGGACTCTAGCATTTTCCCCACTACCGATGTCAGGCTTACCGGTCTGTAATTACCCACTTTCTCTCTACCACCCTTTTTGAATAGTGGGGTAACATTAGCTACCCTCCAATCCATGGGTACAGTTCCAGATTCCAGCGAATTTTGGAAGATGATCAGCAATGCATCTACTATTTCTAGGGCCACTTCCTTAAGTACCCTAGGATGTAGATTATCAGGCCCTGGGGATTTATCGGCCTTCAATCCCGTCAATTTCCCTAACACCATTTCCCTACAAATACTGATTTCTTTCAGTTCCCCCCTCTCATCAGACCCTATGTTCTCCAACATCTCTGGGAGGTTATTTGTGTCCTCCTTTGTGAAGACAGAACCAAAATATGCATTTAATTGGTCTGCCATTTCTTTGTTCCCCATTATAACTTCCCCTGCTTCTGACTGCAAGGGACCTACACTTGATTTCACTAATCTTTTTCTCTTCACATATCTATAAAAGCTCTTACAGTCAGTTTTTATGTTCCCTGCAAGCTTACTTTCATATTCTATTTTCCCCTTCTTAATTAATCTCTTTGTCCTCCTTTGTTGAATCCTAAACTGCTCCCAATCCTCAGGGTTACTGCTTTTTCTGGCCAATTTATATGCCCTCTCCTTGGATCTTATGCTATCCCTAATTTCCCTTGTTAGCCACGGTTGAGTCACCCTTTTTGTTTTATTCTTATCCCAAACTGGGATGAAGAACTTCTGTAGTTCATCCATGCGGTCTTTGAATGTTTGCCATTGCCTATCCACCGTCAACCCTTTGAGTGACATTCCCCAATCAATCCTACCCAATTCACGCCTCATACCATCATAGTTTCCTTTATTTAAATTCAGGACCCTAGTCTCCGAGTCAACTACTTCACTCACCATCCTAATGAAGAATTCTATCATATTATGATCGCTCTGACCCAAGGGGCCTCGTACAACAAGGTTGCTAATTAATCCTCTCTCATTACATAATACCCAGTCTAAGATGGCCTGATCGCTGGTTGGTTCCTCGACATATTGTTCCAGAAAACCATCCCGTAAACATTCTAGGAATTCCTCCTCCACAGTATTTTTACTAATTTTGTTAGCCCAATCTATATGTAAATTAAAGTCACCCATGATGACTGCTGTGCCCTTATTGCACGCATCTCTAATTTCCCGTTTAATGCCATCCCCAACCTCCGTATTACTGTTTGGAGGTCTATATACCACTCCCACTAACGTTTTCTGCCCCTTGATATTTCTCAGTTCTACACATACAGATTCCGCATCATCAGAGTTAATATCCTTCCTTTCAATTGTATTAATCCCCTCTTTAACCAGCAATGCTACCCCACCTCCCTTTCTTTTTTGCCTATCCTTCCTAAATATTGAATACCCCTGGATGTTGAGTTCCCAGCCTTGGCCACCCTGGAGCCATGTTTCTGTAATCCCAATCAAATCATATTCATTTACCTCTATTTGCACAGCTAATTCATCCACCTTGTTCCGAATGCTCCTTGCATTAAGACACAAAGCCTTCAGGCTTGTTTTTTTAATGCTCTCAGACCTATATGAATTATTATTTACTGTGACCATGTTTGATTTAAACCTTTGAGTTCTTTGCCTTCTAATTTTGTTTTTCTCCTTCCTGTCTTTTGCTTTTTTCCTTGTTTCCCTTTCCTCTGTCTCCCTGCTCAGGTTCCCAACCCCCTGCCACTTTAGTTTAAACCCTCCCCAACAGCACTAGCAAACACTCCCCCTAGGACATCGGTCCTGGCCCTGCCCAGGTGCAAACCGTCCCGTTTGTACTGGTCCCACCTCTCCCAGAACCAGTTCCAATGTCCAAGGAATTTGAATCCCTCCTCCTTGCACCATTCCTCTAGCCACGTATTCATTTGAAATATCCTCCTATTTCTACTCTGACTAGCACGTGGCACTGGTAGCAATCCTGAGATTACTACCTTTGAGGTCCTATTTTTTAATTTACCTCCTAACTCCCTATATTCTGCTTTTAGGACCTCATCCCATTTTTTACCTATATCGTTGGTGCCTATGTGCACCACGACAACTGGCTGTTCGCCCTCCCCCTCCAAAATGTTCTGCAGCCGCTCCGAGACGTCCTTGACCCTTGCACCAGGGAGGGAACACACCATCCTGGAGTCTCGATTGCGGCCGCAAAAACGCCTATCTATTCCCCTTACAATTGAGTCCCCTATCACTATAGCTCTTCCAGTCTTTTTCCTCCCAGCCTGTGCAGCAGAGCCACCCATGGTGCCAGGAAGTTGGCTGCTGCTGCCTTCCCCTGATGAGTCATCCCCCCCAACAGTATTCAAAGTGGTGTATCTGTTGGAGAGGGGGATGGCCGCAGGGGATTCCTGCACTACCTGCCTGCGTCTGTTACTCTGCCTGCTGGTCACCCATTCCCTTCCTGCCTGTACACCCTTTACCTGTGGTGTGACCAACTCGCTAAATGTGATATTCACGACGTCCTCAGCATCGCGAATGCTCCAAAATGAATCCATCCGCAGCTCCAGTGCCGCAATGCGGTCTGTCAGTAGCTGCAGCTTGACACACTTCCCGCACACATGGTCGTCAGGGACGCAGGAAGCGTCCCTGATTTCCCTCATAGAGCAGGAGGAGCACACTACGGGTCTGGGCTGTCTTGCCATGACGTACTCTTTAACTAATTAATTAAAATTAAATGAATCCCACCAATTTCACTACAGTTATTAAATTATATAGTTAAGGGCCCTGGTTTACAAACTGTCCCCGCTACACCACAGAGACCTTAAAAACTATAAACCACAGACTTAAAGTTTTAAAATGAGAGAAATACTCCAACCAATCACCTACCTGTTTTGTGGTGACATCACACCTCGAATACTTTTTACTTCTCTCCTTCCCTGAGATTGGAAATTGGTACGCCTACCTGAGCCTCTGGGGCCTTTTGTAGTCTCTCTGCCGCTCTGCTCCGCCTCCCGCCGCTGCCGATGCCACACTGAGGCCTACCTGAGCCTCTGGGGCCTTTTGTAGTCTCTCTGCCGAGCAAACAACAGGCCATACTGACAGCCCATGGCATTTCTCCGCTGTATGGGACACCCTACTGGGCCTCCTTTCAGATGGAAATTAATTCAGCAGCAAATGGGCTTTACAACATCCTTTGAGTTCGCCATGAGTACCTTGCAGCCGCTGGCGGAGAATGTGCATCTTCAACATCACTGCTGTGCTGTATGAGGGATTTACAGAAATAAAGTGCACCATAGACTGGCGTCCTCATGACCACCTGCATAGAGTGAACAAATACAGAGGAACTTTCTCTCATTAACATGATCGGTTGGAATGAGCTATTACGGTGGTTTAAACTACATGGGAGACACGTTGCGCTCTGCTCTCATGTAGACCACTGATCATTGAGTTGGAAAGCACCTGGAGTGTGTCGCTGGGTCAAAACCCTGGAACTCCCTCCCTAACAGCACTGTGGGAGTACCTTCACCACACAGACTGCAGCGGTTCAAGAAGGCGGCTCAACACCACCTCCTCAAGAGCAACAAGGGATGGGCAATAAATGCTGGCCTTGGCAGCGACGCCCACAAAAAGAAGGGGCAGAAGAGGCAGCTTCCTCTCAGCATGTCTGCACATCCTTCTACTCTACTCAGGCCCCTCAAAGGATTGATGAAGTGCCAGAGAGCGAGCAGACATTGGACGATGAATTGTTGAATGTAGCTCCAGCTGTTGCAGTACTGTCCACCATCCATTTTATGTTAGTTGTTTCATAAAATGAAAATGTTGACTCCCCTGATGGCTCAGTGATTTAACCAGATCAGCAAAGGCTTAAACTTTAGTCTGCACTGAGTTTGTTCATCACAACCAAGGTGCTAGTTTGTTGTGCTTGGTAGCGCTGGCCCCACTATGAGGGTCGGGAAACTCGCCAATACTCACTTTTAAGACTGATACATTGATAATGGCTTTTGGGGACATACTGAAGGGTGCCTGGTGCCTGGGGAACTATACCCCAACAACACAGGAATGGAGAGAAAAGTGACCAGGACAAATTTTCTTTTAAAAATGGTATGCTCCCATTATTTTACTCTGCCTCAACAAAGAAGGAGATGTTCCTCTCCTTCTCTGCTCAGGCACAAAGCAGAGAAAAAAAGGGATGGAGGTCCTCCTGGCCCCAGAAAAATAATTTTTCACTTATCTATATTGGAATAATTTTGCCATTTACACACCCATTCTGCAAGTTTATTAATGCCTTCTTGTATTTTGTCACAGTCTTCTTCAGTATTAACTGCATCCTCCAATTTGGTGCCATTGCCCAATTTTTGAATTGTACTTCTGATTCCCGAGTCCAAATCATTTATGCAAATGGTGAGCAACACTGATCCCTGTGGCACACCACATCCCACCTTCCGCCAGTCTGAATAAATACCTTTAACTCCGATTTATAAAAGAACAGGTGGGCAAGGTGAATTTCAGAAATGTTAGGAGTTCTACTGTGGCCAATATCTGTACAAGTAATTCAGCTAAAGGTTTGCACATAATCCTAAAACTATCAAGAGAGATCAGTATCCCGCCTTCTGAATGTCAAACAAAAGATCAAGCATTATTAAAAATGAGACCACTATTGAATTAACAAATTTGAAATGTTAAAGATTACATAGTGTTGCTCTATATTGTATTCACTCTGTCCCCTGTGCTGTTTTGTATTTGTTAGTTAGCTTTGGGTAGCTAGTGAGTTTAGCTCAGCTATCCTTTGTATTATTGACTCTTGATCATGCATTATTCTGTAACCAATCACATTAGTTCTTCATTTTTCCTTAAAATGAAACCTTATCAATTGCCTTTCCAAAATGATGAAAAACATCTCCAGCTATCTACCATATGAAAAATCTTACATCTATATGTATTTAAAATGGTAACTGCCTACGTAAACTTGCAAGACTATAATTACGCCCTCCCACCAGTGGAGGCACTGCCCTACCTCAGTTTTGTGTCTCCCAGCTCCTCAGTCTATACTGGAGAGAAACTCCCAGGGCTGGATTTTGCCAATGGGGAGCTTTTGGAGGCGGGACTCCCACTTGTTGGGTTTCTGTCCCGCCTCCATCAACTTCTGGCCAACCCACGCTATTTTCCCTTGATTGACCTTGTTAAGCCCACCCAACGGGCTCAGCAGGCCAATTAAGGGGAAGCCGATTGCAGAGAACAACGTATGATGTTTCATCTGTCAAAAATTGTCATTGTTTGAAAGCTCCATGAAGCTGTCAAACACTGACATTCTCTGTAGTTTGATGAGTTCTTGAAATCAAGACATCAAACCTCTTTCTTTTGTAGAAATTAGATGGTTGCCGCATTGGAGAATGCAACGGCCATCTGTCATCTTTAACGCGGAGGTGCGAGACTCCGCATACCCACCAACTGAAGCCTGCAGGAAGAAACAAAGGTAAGTACACTTTTTCTAACACTTTGCACTTACCTCAGATACTCACCTCTCCACACTTGCATCCATCACTCACCTCCACAGCACACTTTTGGACCCCTCCAACCCCCGCAGACCCACTACTCATCTCGGTGACCCTGGTGGGCTTCGGAGCCTTTGGGAAGCCCGCACTTGTGTGGGCAAAAAGGGGATAATCTTATTTTCTGCCTGTTAGCTACCTGTTAACAGGCAGTTAAGTGGCTGTAATCCCTTCCGGCCTCCAAGGAGACAGGACCCGGCGCGGAATGGCTACCCGCCTCCTGGCAAGATGGCATGGAGGCGGGTTCGGGGTGGGTTGGGCACCCGTCCCCAAATTCTGCCATTTTCCCAGCAATCCCGCCTCCAAACCCGCCTCCCCAGGGCTGGCAAAATTGCTCCCCTATGCTCCAACCAACTCTACTTCACTGCTTCCCAAACTGCTATTTAACTATGAAAATGAATATAAAATCAAAGTATTTTATAAAACTAAAAGCAGAATGTAAGACATTATATAGGGACTGAATTTATCCCTCCTCCAGAAATTAATCCTCCCAAAACCCTTTCAAGTTGTAATACTTGATCATCTAGCAATATGTCTTCATGTCCAACAGGATGAAGGTGAATTAAGAATGCTGTCATCATAAAAAAAAGCACTAATCTTGGTTAGTTCGTGTGGCTGAGCATTTTAGTTGTGATGCCATATATCACCTTTCCCTCAGGCCAGCTGAATCTATTTGCATTCAGTTAAAGGCTGATGATTGTTTATGCTGCTCATTGTCTTTGCATAACACAGGTCTGAATCAGCTGCGAACCCCAGCCCTCAGAATCAATGTTTTTTTAATGGGGTTGAAGATAAGTCTTGCTGGTTGCAGTTACATGAGTAAATTGGTTTTTCATATGCTTGCTCACAAGGAATATTAATTAAGAAATTATTGAGACTTCAGATACTTTCATCTTGATTTATGTAATAATATGCATTCAAATGACACTATGTCGCACAGGCTGGTACCAGGTTGGACAACAACACAAAGTTATGGAGACACTTCCCACTTTATTCAGTTAGTTCCTGTTAAGGAAATTACCTGTTTACCATTGTATAATAGTGTCTTCCAAGGAACTCATAGCAAAATATTAAGATTAATTTTCTGTAGTTCTTGTATACATTATTTGTAACAGTTAGATTTTATAAAATGTAAACAGTTTAGTACATTTAGTAATTTGTTTTGTAAAAAAAATACAAATACCAATAGAATTAAATTATTCATACAGCACTTTCACAGAATCACAGAAACCCCACAGTGCAGATAGAGGCCATTTCGGCCCATCGAGCCTGCACCGACACATATCCCACCCGATCCCCATAACCCCTACACCAACACATATCCCACCCTATCCCCGTAACCCCATGTCTTTAATCCCCCTAACACTAAGGGTCAATTTATCATAGCCAATCAACCTAACCCGCACATCTTTGGACTGTGGGAGGAAACCGGAGCACCCGGAGGAAACCCACGCAAACACGGGGAGAATGTGCAAACTCCACACAGACAGTCACCCGAGGCCGGATTCGAACCCGGGTCCCTGGCGCTGTGAGGCAACAGTGCTAACCACTATGCCACCGCACTTGCCCTTTCTACAAAAGTTGCCTGTAAGTTAACAAAGAAGATCACAAATCATTAACAGTAGCAATGCAGGTTAACAAGGCCATAAAAATGTAAACAAAGCACTGGGGTGCACTTTGCAGAGGAATAGAATTGAAAAGCAGAGAAGTTATGTTGAATTCTATAGAACCTAGGTTAGACCACACTTAGTGTACTGTGCATAGTTCTGGTCTCCATATTACAAAAAGGATATAGACGCACTGGAGAAGGTGTAAAAAAGATTTCCATGGGCGATACCAGAACTGAGAGGGTACGACTATCAGGAAAGAATGAACAGGCTGGGGCTTACTTTTGTAGAAAAGAGAAGGCTGAAGGGCAACCTGTAATATATGTGGGTAGAACAAATGAAGGTCGGAGACAGGATGAGTTGCGAGTCCATGTGCTTGCTTTATAAGGCCAGAGCGAACTGAGCATGCTCATACCAAACCATGTGAAAAACCATGTGGTAATACATTACACAACCTAATAGAGGTCTTTGAAATTATGAATTGCACTGCTTTCCCCCTTTAAAAATAATGTATGTATTCCCCTCTCAAATACAACAAAACTATGGTCCTGTAGGAGTCTCTGCACTCCTAACAAAGAATCTATAACTTACTGGAAGTTAACAAACTGAATTTATTGTCTAAGAACTTTACAAAACAAGAAACTACAGGAGAAGCTCAAAACAGGTCTTTTCTCTTTCAATCCACACGAGGACTGGCTGGTCCCGCCCTCTACCTCTGACGTCATGATGTCATCACGTTTCCCGCTGAAGGGGACATCACGTGACCCACGTGATGATGTCATCGCGTCAGATCACGATGCTGTCGATCTAGCTCTGTTTAACCAGAGCCAACTTGAAAGGTAATAACATTGGTTACAGACAATTAATGCTAGAGGTAATAACATTGGTTACAAACAATTATGTAAGGCACTTAGTGGTTTTGCCACAGTCCCACCTTTCCCAGCATTACATGTACCACATAACAAAAACTCCTGGCTTTTTTTCTTTTAAATGAACTACAAATCCAGCTTAAGAACAGATTTGCGCAGACTTCCTGATCTCATCACAGAAGGTTTTGGTGTTGAACCAATTTTCGGGCTGTTTTGTTTTGGTTCCGAACTCAGCGGGGTAGATTTTGCCGAACCTGTCGGGAAGAAGGCATGACTTCCCCTTTTGGGTTTTCAACCCGCCTACTTCGATGTCCGGCCAATCCGCGTGATTTTCCCTTGATTGACCTTGTTGAGCCCGTCCAGCGGGCTCAGCAGGCCAAGTAAGGGCCACCCGGCAACAGGTGACGTCACAGACTGAAATTTCATCTGTCAAGAGTCCTTGACAGATGAAATATCAGCGTTCGACAGCTGTTTGAAGCTGTGAAACACTGACAGTCTGAGTCCTGACATGAGTCATTCTGCACAGACTCAGTTAGAACTCACACCGGCACTCAAAGCTGAAGGCTGTCACTTTTGACAGATCGCAGCCGTTCAGCTTTAAGTTCCGGCTGAGTGATGCGCTCCCGACAGCTACAGGAAGAAAGGCTGTTAAGGTAAGTACAGGTAAATAAAAGTTCTTTACACACTTTAGACACACCAAACACACTTACCTTTGCACTCATGCACCCATCACTCACCTGAGCGCCGACATCGTGACCCCTCCAACTCCTTCAACCCGACGGCCCGCCTGCTCTACCTGGCGTGGTTTGGAGCCGTCGGGAAACCCACACGAAACCCCTCAAAATAGGGATTAGGCTAAAAACAGCTTGTTAACTACCTGTTAACAGGCAGTTAATTGGCACTAATCCCTTCCCGCCTGGTTTCGGCGGGTCTCAGTGCGGGGCGGGTACCCGCCGCCCCTGAAACTTACACGGGGCAGGGTTTTGGGTGGGATGGTGTCGGGACCCCCAAATTCAGGATTTTCCCCCCCCACACGCCTGAAACCCTGCCTGAAGGCTCCCCAAAAATCTAGCCCAACATTTCTATCTCAGACTTGTTTGAACCTGGTACTTCAGTTACTGAAGTTTGAACTGAGTCAAACTCATGTATGTGTTCATGATCAAGTGGTTCAAGATCATTCTCCAATCCAGGCCAGTAAACAAAGCTTCTTGCAATTGATTTCATACTGATGATCCCTGGATGTTCAGTATGAAGTTTGGCCAGAATTCTATCTCTCAAAGAAGTAGGTACCACCACTCTGTTTCCCCACTTGATACAACCTTGCTCACAAGACAACTCAGTATGTAATTTATGGAATGGTTTCAATTCTGTGTCTATACACTGATCAGTCCATCCATTCAAGGGGTTTTCATATACTCTTTTCAGTACTGAGTCCTTTTGAGTCTCATCTGCAATCTCAGTTGCATTCATGGGAAAGGCTTTGTCAACTGCACCGAGTGTGAAAATAACACCTTCACTCCCAACACGAGTCCTCATGTGGCAACTTGGACAAGGCATCTGCGATTGCGTTTTGCTTTGAAGTGCGATATTCAATCGTTCAGTCATATTGTGACAACAACACTGCCCAAGGTTGTATTCTTGATGCGACCATTGCAAGGATGGCAGATTTGGGCCCCAATATTGCTAGGAGCGGTTTGTGATCGGTTATCAGGGTAAAATTTCTGTGGATCATGAACTGTTGGAATTTCTTGATTCCAAACAATATGGCGAGTACTTCCTTTTCAATTTGCACAGAGTTTCTTTGGCTCTTTGTAACGGTTCATGATGCGAACGCAATTGGTTTCTCTTGGCCGTCATCCATTACGTGGCTTATGACAGCTCCCACACCATAACTAGAAGCATCACACACTAACTTAAGCTCACGCTCTGTGTCGTAGTGCACAAGTAGAGCATCGCCAGAGAGACTTTTACAAGCATCATAAGCTTCCTGTTGCACTTTCGTCCACTTCTACTGGACATCCTTCTTGAGGAGTTTGTGCAATGGAGTTAACATGGTCACTAACTCAGGGAAGAAACGTGCGTAGTATTGCACCATTTCAAGGAAAGATCTTAACTCAGACACATTCTTTGGCTTTGGAGCATTGATGACAACATCAACCTTTCCCTTCACTGGTTGCAAGCCATTTGCATCAACTTTCAGACCAAGGTGCACAACCTCGGGCTGCACAAAAGCACATTTGCTCCTTTTCAATTTGATGTCATGGGCTTTCAACCTTCGAAGCACTATATGTAACTTCCAGATTTTCTTCCTTGCTGCTTGTTGTAATCAGCACATCATCTTGATTGCATAAACAATTTGGAACTCCTTGCAAAATCTTATCCATCGTAGCCTGGAAGAGTTTGGGGAAGGACTTTGTACCATACAGCAGCTTGGTTTATTAGTACCATCCCTTGTGTGTATTGATAGTCAGATACTGTTGACTCTCTTTTTCAACATTCAGCTGAGCGTAATCGTGCGACAGATCAAGCTTGGGGAAACCTTTGACCCAGAGTGGGCTGCATACAGATCTTGCGATGTAGGTAACGGGTACTGCTCATCGTCAACTGCTTGGTGGATAGTAACTTTGTAGTCACCGCACAAGCGTACAGTTTTGTCTGCTTTGGGCACTACCACAATCGGGGTAGCCCATTCACTTTTGTCAGTTTTTACTAGCACTCCGTTCTCTCTGAGCTTCACTAGCTCTTCCTCCACCTGACTTTTCAATGCATAGGGGACTGGCCTTGCCTTAAAATAGACAGGCTTCGCGTTGGACTTGATGCGGATATGCACGTGATACCCAGTGATGCCCTCATAACTGTCTGTGAACATGCTTTCATACTAGTTCAGCATTGTGTAACATCGCTCTTGGAAGCATCTACACTGAAGATGTTTTTCCAGTCTAGTTTTAACTTTCTCAACCAGTCTTTGCCCATAAGGGTTGGCCTGTTGTTGTAGCTCGCTACAATAATAGGCAGCTTTACTGACTGGCCATTGTGCTGAAATGTACATTCCATTTGTCCATATATCTCTAGGATTTCTCCAGAGTAGATTTTAAACTCTACGGTACTCTTTCTAAGAGGCATTTGATTAAACTTACACTCATATGTGTCTTTACTCAATATTGCTCGTTGATCAAAAGTTTTGTACCGAAGTCTTTCTCACGACAGCTAGCATTGCAGTTAGTGGCATAGACACTGTAGATGCCTAGTACTTCAACATCAGGTGTGCTCACTTCAATATTGTGAACTCCTTCCATTTATTGTCTCTGCTTTGCATTGCCACTAGAATGGTTCTTACTTCCTATCGCACCTCCTGACTCCCCAAAGCCTTTCCACCATCTACTAGGCACAAGTGAGGAGTTTGATGGGATACTTTCCACTTGCCTGGATGAGTGCAGCTCCAACAACACTCAAGAAGCTCGACATCATCCAGGACAAAGCAGCCTACTTGATTGGCACCCCATCCACCACTTTAAACATTCACTCTCTCCACCACCGGTATACCGTGGTTGCAGTGTGTACCATCTACAAGATGCACTGTAGCAACTCGCCAAGGCTTCTTCGGCAGCACCTCCCAAACCCGCAACCTCCTCCACCTAGAAGGACAAGCGCAGCAGGCGCATGGGAACACCACCATCTCCAAGTTTCCCTCCAAGTCACACACCATCCTGACTTAGAAGTATATCGCCGATCCTTCATCGTCTCTGGGTCAAAATCCTGAAACTCCCTACCTAACAGCACTGTGGGAGTACCTTCACCACACGGACTGCAGCGGTTCAAGAATGCGGCTCACCACCACCTTCTCAAAGGGCATTTATGGTTGGGCCATAAATGCTGGCCTTGCCAGCGATGCCCACATCCCATAAACAAATTTTTAAAAAGATCTAGCTCTGCAAGCTGTTGAAATATGGCCTTGCTTCTGGCAGTGAAAACACTTCGGCCTAGAAATTCAGTTGGTTGTGCCAGCCGCTAGCGCCTTAAGAGGGTGAGAAGTGGGGCGCTAAGTGGCTAGCGACCGGGTGCAGCGTGATCTGCGCCTCTCGCGAAATTTAGTTGTGATTTAGCGGCGGCGCAAAACCTTTGCGCGCGCTCAGCTGCGCGCGCAGATCCTGACATCATTTCATGGTGCAACAGCCTTTGTGCGCCCTGAACCGGAAATTCAGTGGCGCCGGCCTATTGTGCGTCTGGCGCCCCCAGCGACTGGTAAAGTGGAACAGTTCCCAGTCGCTGCGGGGCGCGGGGCCGCAAATTAAAGGGGACTCCTCCTGCAGTATAAATGTCAGCCATTTTGCACCACTCCCTCTTTGTGAGACACTGATATTAGGAGAGAGACACAGGGAGAGAGCTTTCTGGTTTGACTCAACACTCGCTCAGGTACTTCTGACTTCAGGCCAGAGCTTTGCACTTGTAATTAACTTTCAGTGCCATAGCATTAATTCGATACATCTAATGGGGGCTGCAATGGGTGCAAACGTTGGCTTACTGCATTGCATTCAAAGGGCTCAGAGACGCTGTGAGAGAGTGCCAGTCATGGCCAGACGGAGAAGGGCCAACAGGCGTCGGCACAGGAGGCCTTACCCACCCAGGGTATACCGCCAGCAGTTCTCTTATCTGAACATGTCTGAGGAGCAGTGTGTTCGGAGGCTGCGATTCAGAAGGGAGGTGGTCGCAGAGATCTGCCACCTGCTTCAGAGAGATCTGCAGCCACAGCTGAGGAGCAGGACGTCTCTGTCGGTGGCAGTGAAGGTGACGGTGTCTCTCAACTTCTATGCCACCGGCTCCTTCCAATCCGCTACTGAGGACATTTCCAACATCTCCCAGTTCGCGGTACATTGCTGAATCCGCCAGGTGACCAATGCCCTTTTCAGAAGGAGACGCCAGTTCATCTCCTTCCCCATGACCCTCGACAAGCAGCAAGAACGTGCAATGGGCGTTGCAGCATTAGCGGATTTCCCAATGGTGCAGGGTGCCATAGACTGCACGCATGTGGCTTTGCGGGCACCTCTGGAGAATGCCGAGGATTACCGCAACCGGAAGGGCTACCATTCATTTAACGTGCAGTTGGTGTGTGACCACAGGTACCTCATACTAGCTGTCAATGCCCACTTTCCAGGCAGCAGCCACGATGCCTTCATCCTGCTCCAGACTTCTGTGGCAGACATTTTCGAAGCCTAGCCTCACCCACGAGGTTGGCTTCTCGGGGACAAAGGCTATCCTTTGTGCACCTGGCTGATGACCCCGCTCCGTGCGCCCAGCACCCCTGCTGAAGAGCGATACAATGACAGCCATCAAACAACCAGGAACATCATTGAGCACACAATCGGCGTGCTCAAGCAACGGTTCCGCTGTCTGGATCGTTCTGGGGGAGCCCTACAGTACTCGCCTGAGCGAGGCTCCCATTTCGTTGTTGTGTGCTGCATGCTGCACAACCTGGCTATCCACTGGACTCAGCCACTGCCAGCAAGCATTGGAGGACCACCAGAGGAGGAGGAGGACCAGGATGGGAGGGTGGCAGAAAGTGCAAGGGCCGTCCATCAGCAGCTTATTGCAACTCGGTTCTAGGCCCCCTCTCAGGGAATGGCTTGTGCCAATGAAGGAAGATGAATGTAGCCGCTCCGCAAGCCCTCAGCCGATCAAGGCAACCAATAATTCCAAAAGCAAACATGGACAGTGCGATTAAAGAAAATTTATTACTCTTACAACTCTGTGCCCTTCCCGCATGACAAACTACTTCAGAGAAACCCCCCAAACAAAAACACACCAGTCTCAGCCTTCATATAAAAAACAAATACAACAGTGTCAGCCTGTTTATAAAATGCAAATACAACAGCCTCGGCCTGTTTATAAAAAGCAACACAATTGGCCAGCCCTTCTACTTTTTCACCTGCGAGGGTGATCCGTCTCGCTTCCGGGCATGGCCCCTACCCGCCCTGCAGCTCCTCCTCAATGGGACCCCAGTGGCTGCAGCAAGGCTGGGGGAAGGCTGCTGAGGGTTAGTTGGTGAGACAGCAGATGCCCTTGGGGGTCGGCCTGGACCAGCTCTGGGCCTGGAGGGCCCGGCTGCGGACTGATCCAACTCAGCTTGGGCGGCATCAGTCTGTCCTACGGGTGGTGGCAGCTGCAGTGGAGGAGTGACAGTGTTGGCTGCAGGAATGCTGCCAACCTGAGAGCACAGGCACTCCCTGGTCGGCTGATTCACTGGCACTCGCACGGGCCAGCACTGCAGCATGCGCAGCAATCTGCTGAAGCACAGACTGCCCCGGTGATGCCTGGCCGAGCCAGCGAGTGTGGCAGCAGTTAGTGCCCATGTGGCCCTGGTCTGTGTCTGGATGACACCAGCCAGTGAATGCACGGCATGACTGACCACTTTGCTGGAGGCCGCCTGTGCTGCCGCGAAGTCCTGCAGACTCCAGGCCTGTGCTGCCCCGAATTCCTGCACATTCCTTGCCAGTGACTCTGTGGAGTCAGGCATCATTGCCACTGCAGCCATGAGCTCAGTGTGCCTGCGCTCAGCCTGGGCGCCCATTTCCGCTAGGAGCCGCACCTCCTCTGCGCTCACTGTAGCAGGACTGGAGGCCACACTCTCCCTCCGGGGAGAAGGCCGCCGAGCTTCCCCACCCCTCCCGTGTTGCTGCAGCCCGCTGGTCCCCGGAGCATCACTCTCCTCCGAAACTTCCCCCCTGCTCCCCTCTAGGGAAGACGTGTCCCCAGCATGGCCATGGGCTGCCTCAGCTGAGGGTGTCCCTGAAGGGGCGGTTTCCTCTTCCTCCTCCTCTAGGTCTGAGTCCGACACAGTGCCAGCTTGAGGGGCCGCCTCCTCACCTGGCGAGTCACCATCTGAAAGCAGGGAGGCGCAAGAGTTGCTTTAGAGTGAGGACATGACGGCAGCGAGGGAGGCATGAGTGCTGCTATGCACTGCATTGCTTCGATAGTGGCAAAGGATGCTGGCGTGAGGCGCAGGTGGAAAGAGAGAGGTCCAAAAGGTGAGGACCTTACCATTGGTGCCCAGAACAGGGTCGGCATCTCCAGTCACGACGGGGCCAATCAGCCGGCCTGCCATGATCTGCTCCACTCGCAGCTCTAGGTCGCTGAGATGCTTAATGTCTGGCGCTGCTGTCTCTGGTTGTGCGCCAGCTTGCCCTGCAAGAGAGAGGACGGCCTCTAAGTACAGTGTGGAGCCCTGATGTTGCCTGCACAGCCTCCCATGGTGGAATAGCCCTGACAGTGTGAAGCCCTGATGTCGCCTGCACAGCCTCCCATGGTGGAATAGCCCTGACAGTGTGAAGCCCTGATGTTGCCTGCACAGCCTCCCATGGTGGAATAGCCCTGAGTGTATAAACTCCTGAATATGCAAGTGCTTTTCATGACAGTCCCATAGCTACTGGATGAGGACTGGGCAGTAGGGCTTTCACGTCCCTTTGGCCATCAACTGAGGAGCACATGCAGGGATGAGGAGGATACTGGAAAGGGTACTCACCCTGACAACCCGAGTGAGGTCGTTGAATTTTTTACAGCATTGGAGGGGAGTCCTGGCAACCACGCTGTTGGAGGCGACCCTGTTTGCCACCTCCCTCCAGGCTTTCCGATATTTAGAGGGCAGCGGCCTCCTGCCACCTTCAGGGAACAGAACATGGCGCCTGCGCTGAACTGCGCCAACCAGCACCTTCAGGTCACCCTCTCCGAAGCGCTGCGCTCTCTCCCTTGGCTTCTCCATTCTCCTGGCCGTGGAGCAGTTGAATTAGCACTGTTCAGGCCTTCCCTCAGGGCTGCAGTGTGCAAGGCGTGGCAGCCAAACAATTCCACCCTCCCCCTTTAAGTGCTGACCAGCGCCTGACTGTCTGCCTTCAGTCAATAACTCGCCGCACCTGCGCTGCGCCCGCCTTCGGTGTTTGCACCCCGGATCGCCAGCTTAGCGCTTAATGATACTTGTGCATCGCCTGCTTTAACGCTGCAGCAACCTCTTGAGGCGATGCAACTGAATATCGGCGAAGGTGGCGCTAAGTTGCGCCGGGCGCAAAAGTTAGCGAGCGCCATGCTGTAGCGCCCCAAACGTGGCTATACTGAATTTCTAGGCCCTCACATTTCTTTATTGGCAGGACTGTGGTGAGTGATTTCCATTGCAGTGATAACAATTCACTGAACTGCTCTCACCGACATGCTTTTGACTCTGTCTTACTGCTTTAGGTTCGACGGTAGCTTTGTGACTGTAGACCTCAGCTGCACTAGTCACTTGAGTTGGACGGAGCTCCCGAGCATTCTCAGATGCCATCTCCATAGATAGGGCAATTTTGCACGCTATGTCAATGTTAGGTTCAGAGTGTTCAGTAAGTTGGACTGTGTGCACTCATCCACCAGTCCACACACAAACTTATCTCATAGCGCATGATCCAAAAATTTGTGAAGTTACAATGCAAAGACAGGTTCTTAAGAGCTACAATGTACTCACTGATGGTTTCACTTTGTTTTTGGTTTCTTAACTTATAGCTCTCTGCTATTTCTAATGGCTTTGGATCGAAATGGTCCTCGAGTTTCTCAACAATGTCTTCAAACGACGTATCCTTCGCCTTTCCTGGCGTGAGTAGGTTTGTCAACATTCCGTAGACATCTGGCCCGGTCTCCGTTAGAAAAATTGCTTTCTTCCATTCACGAATTACGTTATTTTGAGCTTGAACATTCTCATCTGCACTTTCAGTCTCAATAATGTTATTGACTTAAAAAAAATCTCCATCCACTCAATGTAAGAACTAAATGGTTCGCGAGCTCGGTCATACATGCCGAGGCTTCTGATGAATCCCGTAGACATGGTCTTGATTGTCCCGATCCCATCGAACAGTGACTCAGCACACTACCTGTGTAGCTGTGAGAATCAACGCTGCTGTTGCTGTGTGTACATACATGCAAAATGAAGCACAGATGATTCTGCATCAGCATTAATGGTAAAACATCGCAAAAATTCAGTTTAGGTGTCACAAATTCACCTTAAATCTTTCCACTCGAAGGTTGAACACTGTGTCCTTCCATGACCCCTAAAAGTGGCTTTGGGATCCCATCCTCGTCACCAAAATGTAATATATGTGGGTAGAATAAATGAAGGACAGAGACAGGATGAGTTGCTAGTCCATGTGCTTACTTTATTAGGCCAGACCGAACTGAGTATGCTCATGCCAAACCATGTGACAAACCATGCGATAATACATTACACAACCTAATAGAGGTCTTTGAAATTATGAAGGGGTTTGATAAGCTAGAGATAGAGAAGATGTTTCCACTTGTGGAGGAGTCCAAATCTAGACACTAATAAATCCAATAAGGAATTCAGGAGAAACTTATTTAGCCAGCGAGTGGTTAGAATGTGGAAGTTGCCACCCCATGGAGTAGTTAAGGTGAATAGAATAGATGCATTTAAGGGGAAGCTAAATAAATACATGAGGGAGAAAGGAATAGAAGACCATTCTGATAAGGTTCGCTGAAGTAGAGTGGGAGGAGGCTAGTGTGGAGCATAAATACCAACATAGGCCAGTTGGGCCAAATGGCCTGTTTCTGTGCTGTAAATTCTATGTAAAATAATATATACGTATGTACAAATGCACTCTATTTTCTTCCCAATGTACTCTTTGGCCCTGAATTTGCTTGAAACCTATGCCGTTCACCAGCACAGAGAGTTACCCACAAGTTTCCTGGGGTAAGTTAAAGGCCTAGAAATTCAGTTGCGTTCGCCAGCCGTTAACGCCATAAGAGGGGTATATTTCCAGCGCTAGGCACTTAGCGCCCGGGCGCAGGCCGATCTGCGCCTACGCCCAAATTCAGTAGACATTTAGCGCCGGCGCAAAGTGTTTGCGCCCGCTCAGCTGCGCGCGCAGCTTATGACGTCATTTCGTCGTGCAACGCTGTTTGTGCGCCCCAAACCGGAAATTCAGTGGCGCCCGCCCAATGTGGGCGTGGCGCTGTTAAGAACTGTGAAGTGGAACGCAACAGAGGCCCTGTGGGCCTCGGGGAGCGCTAATTAAAGGGCACTTACACTGACCTATAAAGCCCAGCCATTTTGCTGCAATGACTTTACTGCTTTGGATTTCTGGACAGAGACCAAGGAACAGAGCTTACTGATTTGGGACAACATAGGAGAGGTATTTTTGGCTTCTGGCCAGAGCTTTGACATTTGAATCATTGTGATTTCACTGTTTGCAAGTTTATTATGGGGGCTGTATGGGGTTCCAACCCTCAGTTGCAGCATTATGTGCGAAGGGCTCGCAGACGCTGTGTGAGAGGGCCAGCCATGCCTAGACGCAGAGGGGCCATCAGGCGTCGGCAACGTAGGCCTTACCCACTCAGGCAATACCGGCAGCAGGTGTCCTATCTCACCATGACTGCGGCGCATTGTGTTAAGAGGCTGCGCTTCAGAAGGGAGGTGGTTGCAGAGATCTGCCAGCTGCTTCACAGAGATCTGCGTCCACAGCTGATGTGCAGGACGTCTCTCTCGGTGGAAATGAAGGTCACGGTGGCTCTGAACTTTTATGCAAGCGGCTCCTTCCAAGCCGCTGCTGGGGACATAGCGAACATCTCCCAGTTCGCCGCGCATCGCTGCATCCGGCAGGTCACCGATGCACTTTTCGCGAGGAGACACCAATTCATCTCCTTCCCCATGACCCTAGAGAGGCAGGAGCAGCGTGCAGTCGGATTTGGCAGGATCGCGGATTTCCCCATGGTGCAGGGCGCCATTGACTGCACGCATGTGGCTATGCGGGCACCTATCGACAATGCCGAGGATTACCGCAACCGGAAGGGCTACCATTCCCTCAATGTACAGCTGGTGTGTGACCACAGGCAGCGCATCCTAGCTGTCAATGCCCGCTTTCCAGGAAGCAGCCACGATGCATTTATCCTGCGCCAGACTACTGTGGCTGACATGTTCGAGGCACAGCCTCCACCAAGGGGATGGCTTATTGGGGACAAGGGCTACCCTTTGTGTACATGGCTCATGACCCCGCTCCGCGTGCCCAGGACCCCAGCGGAGGAGGCATACAACGAAAGCCATCAAGCCACAAGGAACATCATAGAGCAAACGATTGGCGTCCTCAAGCAACGGTTCCGCTGCCTGAATCGTTCCGGCGGATCTCTACAGTATTCGCCGGATAGAGTCTCCCAGTTCGTCGTCGTGTGCTGCATGCTGCACAACCTGGCTATCCGCAGGACTCAGGCACTGCCACCTGACGTTGCACCACCACCTCAGGAGGACGAGCAGGACGACCATGAGGAGGAGGAGGAGGAGGAGGAGGAGTACCAGCCCAGAAGGGAGCCACAAGGTCCAAGGGCCGTCCGCCGGCGGCTTATTGAACGACACTTCTAGGCCCCCTGTCAGGGAATGGCCTGTGGCAATGAACGCACCTGAATGCAGCCGCTCCGCAAGCCCTCAGCCGGTTAACACAACAACCACTTGAAACATGACACCTGGACATGCTGAATAAATAAAAAGCTTTATTTTACAAACTCAGGGCCCTTCCCACATGAAACAGAAAAACAGACGAGACCCCCAAAAAACAGTCAAAAACATCTGTCACTCCCACAACCTGGGGAGGAATAACAAAACTTGCCCATCCAATTGGCCTTCATCATCGGCCTTACAAAAATAAGCCCCCCCCTCCACAACACAAACACCCCCATAAAAACAAAAAATGCCTTCATCTTCGGCCTTACCAAAATAAGCCCCCCCCAGAACACAAACACCCCCATATAAAAAAAACCGCTATCACCACACTCTACTGGGTGTGCCGAGAGGGCAAGTCCTTATGCAGGCTTCTCCGGCCCCTGCCCGACCTGCTGCTCCGCCTCAACCTGGGCCCTGTGGGTGTGGCAAGGCTGGGGGAAGGCTCATGAGGGCCACAATGCGTGACGGCAGATGCCCTTGGGGGTCGGCCTAGACGAGGCCCGGCCCGGGAGGGGCCAGCTGCTGACTGCTGCAGCTGTGGCTGGCCAGCATCAGTCTCAGCAGCAGCTCATCGCACCTTGGCTGGGGGAGTGGCAGTGTCGGCTGCACCAATGGGGGCAAGCTGGCTGATGCCAGGCGCGCGCTGTTCGCCAGAGACACTGGCACTCGGCCGGGCTGGCAGTGCAGCAAGCGCAGCAATCTGGTGGAGGCCAGACCGCTGTGCTGCAGCAGGGCGGCGGGTGCCCGGGCGATGCTTCCGCGCCACAGCGAGTGTGGCAGAAGTGAGTGCCCGAACTGCCCTGGTATGTGCCCGCATCAGATCTGCCAGTGTCTGGACAGCACCACTCATGGACTCGCGACTCGCATCCTGCGCTGCCGCGAGTTGCTGGACACCCCTGTCCTGCGCTGCCGCGAGTTGCTGGACACCCCTGTCCTGCGCTGCCGCGAGTTGCTCGACACCCCTGTCGTGTGCTGCCGCGAGTTGCTCGACCCCCCTGGCCTGTGATTCCCCGAAAGCGACCACACTATGAGCCAGGGACTCAATGGCCTGAGGCAACTGTCCCACAACCCCCATGAACTCCTTGTGGCGCCGCTCCGATGCCGCGGACATCTCATCAAGGAGGCGCACCTCCTGGGCGAGGACCGTCTCCGGACTGGAGGGCGGACTCTCCCTCTGGGGAGAAGGCCGCCGAGCTGCCCGACCCTTCCCGCGTGCCTCGACCCCACTGGGCCCAGGAACTGCCCTCCCCTGCAACACTTCCCCCCTCTGGGGAGAAGGCCGCCGTGCTGCCCGACCCTTCCCGCGTGCCTCGACCCCACTGGGCCCAGGAGCTACACCCCCCTGCAACACTTCCCCCTGCCTCTCCTCCAGGCCAGACGTCTCCCCTCCATTGCCATCCCCTGGCGCGGATGAGGGTTCCCCCGATGTGCCGCCTTCCTCCTGGTCCTCGTCGTCCTCCTCCTCCAAGGGCCTGGCACTCTGAGCTTCAGGGACCATCTCCTCCTCACCAGCTGAAAGCAGGAAGGCACAAGAGTAGCTTTAGAGTGAGGACAGGGCGTCAGCGAGGGAGGCATGAGTGGTGGCATTATGCGCATTGGTCGGACAGTGGGAAAGGATGTAGATCTGAAGCGCAAGGGCAACGAGAGAGGTCCAACCGGTCATGTCCTTACCAGTGGGTCCCAGTACATGGTCCGCATCTCCAATGGCAACAGGGCCAGTCACCCGGCCACGCATGAGTCGAGCCACGCTCTCCTCCAGCTCACTGAGTGCCTGGTACTGGGGACGGCCTCCCCCGGTGGCAGACTGGCTCCTCAAATTCCACGCCAGCTTGGCCTGTAAGAGAAAGGACGGCCTCTAAGTACAGTGTGGTGCCCTGTTGCTGTGTGCACTGCCTCCCATGGTCGAATAGCTTGGCCAGTGTGGTGCCCTGTTGCTGTGTGCACTGCCTCCCATGGTCGAATAGCTTGGCCAGTGTGGTGCCCTGTTGCTGTGTGCACTGCCTCCCATGGTCGAATAGCTTGGCCAGTGTGTTAAGTGCAGAAAGTGCTATTGATGATCATGCCAGTGCCATAGCTGCGGGAGGAGGGCTGCCCATTAGGCCTTTGAGGTCCCTTTGCCCATAATGTGAGGTGCACATGCAAGGATGAGGAGGACACTGGAAAGGGTACTCACCTTCACCATCCGAGTGAGGTCGTTGTACTTCTTGCGGCATTGGTCCGCACTCCTGGGGACATCGCTGGTGGATGACACCCTGTGGGCGATTTTCTTCCAGGCTCTCCTGTACTGCCTCCTGGGAGCCTTCTTGCCACTGTCCGGGCACAAGATCTCTCTTTTCTTTTCCACACCATTAACCAGCACCCTCAAAGCATGCTCTGAGAAGCGCTGCGCTCGTTCACGGGCCTTCTCCATGGCTTCAGGCGCTATTTGGGTCCACCAGCAGTGTTGAGGCCTAGCTGCAGGGCTCCACTATGCAGGGCGTGGCAGCAGTCAAAGTCGACCCTTCCCCCTTTAAGAGCTGGCCGGCGTCAGGGTGTCTGCTGTCAATCAAAACATGACCGCACCTGCGCCGCGCCCGGCCTCGGCGTTATCAGTCCGCATCGCCGGCTTAGCGCCTGAAGATAGCAGTGCAACGCCAGTTTCAGCGCTCGCCCAAACTCTTGGCTAAATCTACTGAATTTCGGCGAAGTGGCCTACACTTTCCGGCGGGCGCTAACTTTAGCGACCGCCCGACTTTACCGCCCCAAAAGTGGCCAGGCTGAATTTCTAGGCCAAATAGTTTTAGTGCAACTCTGGTGTAACTTGAGTGTAGAAGATGTGTAAGTTGCTAACACCTCCTCCCCCATAAAACTTCCATGCCACAATGGTGTTACTCTTTCAAAATACTGTACAGACTCCCGACAGCAGCGCAACACTGTCCGACAGCAAGGTACGCAACCGACAAGTGGTTTTGCTGGTAATTTTCACCAAATCACTTGACGGCATTTCTCACCCGCAACGTTAGTCCAGATTGGCGCCATCATGCCCACTTAGGTGCCAGCTGTGCCCAGTGGCACTATGCCTGGGCAGTACAGTAAACAGAAGAACCACAAGCAACTTCTCTGATGAGGACCTCCAAGCCTAGCTCCAAGAGGTACAAGACAGGAGCCTCACAGTGTTGCGTCCTTTTACCAAGCCAGACACCAGCATTAGTCATGCCACCTGCAGGGAGCTGGCACTGATGCTGACTTCCAACTCTCTCAAATCCAGGACTTTGACCAACAGTGCAGAAAGGAGTGAAAACACAGGCATGTCACTCTCCATATCCTCCCTTCCCACCCTGGGCTCCACCACACTCTTCAGCCTCTTCAGCAGCCTGCACAGAGCGGAATTAAATGGAGTGCACTTAAACAGAGGGCTGGATTTTCATTAAGCTGTCGGGAAGGAGGCGGGACTACAACTTTCGGGTTTTAGTCCTGCCTCCATCGCCGTCCAGCCAATCGACGTGATTATCCCTTGATTGACCTTGTTGAGCCCGCCCAGCGGGCTCAGCAGGCCAATTAAGGGCCACCTGGCAACAGGTGACATCACAGACTGAAATTTCATCTGTCAAGAGTTTTTGACAGATGAAATATCAGTGTTTCACAGCTGTTTGAAGCTGTCAAACACTGACAGTCTGACTTCTAACCTGAGTCCTTCTACGCAGACTCAGTTAGAACTGTCACCGACACCGAAAGCTGAAGGCTGTCACTTTTGACAGATCGCAGCTATTCAGCTTTCAGTTCTGGCTGAGTGATGGACTCCCGACGCCTAGAGGAAGAAAGGCTGTTAAGGTAAGTACAGGTAAGTAAAACTTCTTTACACACTTTAGACACACCAAACACACTTACCTTTGCACTCATGCACCCATCACTCACCTGAACACCGACATCTCAACCCCTCCAAGTCCTTCAACCCGATGGCCCGCCTGCTCTAACCTGGCGTGGTTTGGAGCCATCAGGACTCCCACACGACACCCCTCAAAATAGGGATTAGGCTAAAAACTGCCTGTTAACTACCTGTTAACAGGCAGTTAATTGGCACTAATCCCTTCCCGCCTCGGGTCGGCGGATCCCAGTGCGGGGCGGGTACCCGCCTCCCTTGAAACTTACGTGGAGGCGGGTTTTGGGCGGGATGGTGTCGGGACCCCCGAATTCAGGATTTTTGCCCCCCGTACGCCTGAAAGCCCGCCTCACGGCACACTGAAAATCTGGCCTGAGTGTTTCATTTAGGAATTTGGAAAGAGTGAGAATTTTTATTAAGTATTGGGTAAGTAGAAGCTGTGAATAGTGAAATTTAGTTTAACATTTTGATTTAACCCTAGAACTTTAAGAAATGTAGTTACCAGAAGCTGCCTGCCAGTGGCAGTTAACTGTCAGTCAGCTGTAAGTGTTTGTCTTGAATAGGCGCTAATCACAGCGAGCAAAGGCGCTGAGTCAACACTTGTAAATTGGCTGAGGCTCCAACAGTATAAAAGTAAACAGTTCTGCAGAGCACAGTGCGGAAATAAACAGAGTGCACTTAAACAGTGTTTCATTTGGGAATTCGGATTCAGCAAAGGAGGACAAAGGGATTAATTAAGAGGGGGGAAATAGATTATGAGAGTAAGCTTGCAGGAAACATAAAAACTGACTGTAAAAGCTTCTATAGATATGTGAAGAGAAAAAGGTTGGTGAAGTCAAGCGTCGGTCCCTTGCAGTCAGAATCAGGGGAATTTATAATGGGGAACAAAGAAATGACAGACCAATTAAATACATACTTTGGTTCTGTCTTCACAAAGGAGGACACAAATAACCTCCCAGTGATGTCAGGGAACATAGGGTCTAATGAGAGGGAGGAACTAATTGAAATCAGTATTTGTAGAGAAATGGTGTTAGGGAAATTCACGGGATTGAAGGCCGATAAATCCCCAGGGCCTGATAATCTGCATCCTAGGGTACTTAAGGAATTGGCCCTAGAAATAGTAGATGCATTGCTGGTCATCTTCCAAAATTCTATAGACTCTGGCACAGTTCCCATGGATTGGAGGGTAGCTAATGTAACCCCACTATTCAAAAAAGGTGGTAGAGAGAAAATGGGGAATTATAGACCGGTAAGCCTGACATCGGTAGTGGGGAAAATGCTAGAGTCCATTATAAAAGATGTAATAGCAGAGCACTTGGAAAACAGTGACAGGATCGGACAAAGTCAATATGGATTTACAAAAAATAAATCGTGCTTAACTAATCTACTCGAAGTTTTTGAGGATGTAACTGTTAGAATAGATAAAGGAGAACCAGTGGATGTGGTGTATTTGGACTTTCAGAAGGCTTTCGATAAGGTCCCGCATAAGAGATTAGCGTGTAAAGTTAAAGCACATGGGATTGGGGGTAATGTACTGACTTGGATAGAGAACTGGTTGGCAGACAGGAAGCAAAGAGTTGGAATAAACGGGTCTTTTTCCGAGTGGCAGGCAGTGACTAGTGAGGTACTGCAGGGATCGGTGCTAGGACCCCAGCTATTCACAATATATATTAATGATCTAGACGAGGGAACTAGATGTAATATCTCCAAGTTTGCAGACGACACAAAGCTGGGTGGGCATGTGTGCTGTGAGGAGGATGCCGAGAAACTCCAGTATGATTTGGACAGGTTGGGTGATTGGGTAGATGCATGGCAGATGCAGTATAATGTGGATAAATGCGAGGTTATCCACTTTGGTGGAAAAATAGGAAGGTGGATAATTATCTGAATGGCAATAGATTGGGAAAAGGGGAAGTGCAACGAGACCTGGGTGTCCTTGTGCACCAGTCGCTGAAGATAACCATGCAGGTGCAGCAGGCAGTTAAGAAGGCAAATGGTATGTTGGCCTTCATAGCGAGAGGATTCGAGCACAGGAGCAAGGATGTCTTGCTGCAGTTATACAGAGCCTTGGTGAGGCTTGAGTATTGTGTGCAGTTTTGGTCGCCTTATCTGAGGAAGGATGTTCTTGCCATGGAGGGAGTGCAGCGAAGATTCACCAGACTGATACCTGGGATGGCAGGAATGACGTATGAGGAGAGATTGGGTCGATTGGGCTTACATTCGCTGGAGTTTAGAAGAATGAGAGGGGATCTCATTGAAACTTACAAAATTCTAACAGGACTAGACAGACTAGATGCAGGAAGGATGTTCCCGATGGTGGGGGAGTCCAGAACCAGGGGTCACAGTCTAAGGATAAGGGGTAAGCCATTTAGGACTGAGATGAGGAGGAATTTCTTCACCCAGAGAGTGATGAACCTGTGGAATTCTCTACCACAAAAGGCAGTTGAGGCCAATTCATTAAATATATTCAAGAAGGAGTTAGATATATTTCTTAAGGCTAAAGGGATCAAGGGATATGGGGAGAAATCAGGGACAGGGTACTGAATTTGGATGATCAGCCATGATCGCATTAAATGGCAGAGCAGGCTCGAGGGGCCGAATGGCCTACTCCTGCTCCTATGTTCTTGTTTCTATGTAAGAGGTGGCAAGAGTTGCTGCATTTTGCCTACACTACTTATAGTGCTTTGGTAGATATTTATTTTCATTACCCATAACTTAATCTAGTTCACTTAAGTAGTCAAGAAACTAAACTGTAAACTAAGTTACTTAAATACAAATTAAATTAAACCTAATTAAATTGAACAAGGTCATATAGGGATGGCAGTGTATGTAGTGTGCCTCAACTGCAGTATGTGGGGGTTTGTGGAGAGCATTGTGATCACGGACAACCACGTTTGCAGTAAGTGCCTGTATCTAGAGGAATTTCAGCTCAGCGCTGTTGAGCTGGAGTCTGAGGTGCAGACATTGCGGGGCATCAGGGAGAGGGATAGTTACCTGGACACTTTGATCCAGGAGGCAGTCACACCCCTCAAGTTTTTTTTTCGTTTTTATGGGATGTGGGAAGATTCAGGAAAGAGTAAATTTAAAAGCAGCAAGAGAAATGTCAAAGCTCTAGAGCAGAGCAGAGCCTTGCGTAAAAATAAGCAGAGTGGGTCATCAATGGACTGAGAGGGTAACAAAAGTAATAGGGCATCAGTGACTAAGGTGACATTGGAGAAAAATAGAAAAAAGTCAAAGCTAAAAGCAATGAAACCCCACAGAAAAAGTGGTCCAACCGTTGCTAACAACAGAAGTTAAAGATAGGATTAGATCAAAGGAAGAGGCTTATAATGTTGCCAAAAAGAACAGTAAGCCTGAGGATTGGGAGGATTTTAGAATTCAGCAAAGGAGGACCAAGAAATTGATAAAGAAAGGGAAAATAGAATATGAAAGTAAACTAGCGAGAGACATAAAAGCAGACTGTAAAAGCTTCCATAGGTATGTAAAAAAGAAAAGATTAGCAAAAGTAAATGTTGGTCCATTACAGCTGAGATAGGAGAAATTATAATGGAGAATAAGGAAATGACAGAGAAATTAAACAAATCTAAGAAATATAAGAAAATGTTGGGAAAATAATTTTTAAGGTACAGGAAACTCTCATTTAAACGGCACCTAAATATCCAGAATTCTCTGTTAACCGGCAAAATTCATACTCCGAAAACAACACTGCAGAGAGGGCTTTAAACTCACTAGTGGGGGGGAGGTTCCTAGAGAGCAAATAATAAAAATGACAACAGAGAAGGTCATAGACTTAGGTAGCAGTGGGGAAATTAAAAACCAGAGCATGTCAGGAAGGGGCAGAAGGTATGGAGTAAAAGGTAAAGTAATAAAAAGGGCAAAAGCAGGAACTAAGTGTCACAAAACATATTTGAAAGTTCTCTATCTGAATGCACGTAGCATTCGTAACAAAATAGATGAGTTAATGGCACAAATAACTACATATGGGTATGATCTTGTGGTCATTACAGAAACATGGCTGCAGGGTGACAATGCCTGGGAATTAAACATACCAGGTTATTTAACGATCAGGAAGGACAGGCAGGAAGGAAGGGGAGGTGGGGTGGTTATGTTAATAAAGGAAGGAATCACTGTAATACAGAGAAATGATATTGGGTCAAAAGATCAGGATAATGAAACAGTTTGGGTGGAGGTAAGGAATAATAAGGGGAAAAAAACACTAGTGGGCGTAGTCTATAGGCCTCCGAACAGTTGCAACTCTGTTGGACGGAGTATCAATCAGGAAATAGTTGAGGCTTGTAATAAGGGAACATCTATAATTATGGGGGATTTTAACTATCATATTAATTGGACAAATCAAATTGGGCAGGGCTGCCTTGAGGATGAGTTCATTGAGTGTATTAGGGATGGGTTTCTTGAGCAGTATGTAACTGAACCGACCAGGGGGCAAGCAACCTTAGATCTGGTCCTGTGTAACGAGACAGGATTAATTAAAAATGTCCTAGTAAAGGATCCCCTTGGAATGAGTGACCATAACATGGTTGAATTCCATATTCAATTAGAGGGAGAAAAGGTTGGCTCTCAAACAAGCGTGCTAAGCTTGAATAAAGGAGACTATGAAGGTATGAGAGTGGAATTGAGTAGAGTGGATTGGGAAAATAGATTAAAGGGTAAGACGATACATGATCAGTGGTGTACATTTAAGGAGTTATTTTACAACTTCCAAAAAAAAAATATTCCACTGAGAAGAAAAGGGTGTAAAAGAAAAGACAGCCATCCGTGGCTAAGTAAAGAAATTAAGGATAGTATTCAACTAAAAACAAGGGCATATAAGGTAGCCAAATCTAGTGGGAGGATAGAGGATTGGGAAAACTTTAAAAGACAGCAAAAAATAACAAAAAGATTGATTAAGAAAGGGAAGATAGATTATGAAAGTAAATTAGCAAAAAATATAAAAACAGATAGTAAGAGTTTTTATAGTTATATAAAAAGAAAAAGGGTGGCTAAAGTAAATGTTGGTCCCTTAGAGGATGAGACCGGGAAATTAATGGTGGGAAATATGGAGATGGCAAAAACACTGAATGAATATTTTATATCAGTCTTTACAGTAGAAGACACTAAGAATATCCCAACACTGGACAAACGGGGGGCTAAAGGGGGTGAGGAGCTAAACACGATCAAAATCACTAAGGAAGTGGTACTCGGTAAAATAATTGGACTCAAGGCGGATAAATCACCTGGACCTGATGGCTTACATCCTAGGGTCTTGAGGGAAGTGGCGGTAGGGATTGTGGATGCATTGGTAATAATTTTCCAAAACTCCCTGGACTCGGCAAAAGTCCCGGCAGACTGGAAAACTGCTAATGTAACACCCTTATTTAAAAAGGGCAGTAGACAGAAGGCTGGAAACTATAGACCGGTTAGCCTAACATCTGTGGTAGGTTAAATTTTGGAGTCCATTATTAAGGAGACAGTAACAGGACATTTGGATAATCATAATTTAATAGGACAAAGTCAGCATGGTTTTATGAAGGGGAAGTCATGTTTGACAAATTTGCTGGAGTTCTTTGAGGAAATAACATATAGGGTGGATAAAGGGGAACTAGTGGACGTAGTGTATTTAGACTTCCAAAAGGCATTTGACAAGGTGCCACACAAAAGATTATTGCTTAAGATAAAAAATCACAGGATTGGGGGTAATATTCTGGCATGGATAGAGGATTGGCTATCTAACAGAAGGCAGAGAGTTGGGATAAATGGTTCATTCTCAGACTGGCAATCAGTAACTATTGGTGTTCCGCAGGGGTCAGTGCTGGGTCCCCAACTCTTTACAATCTATATTAACGATTTGGAGGAGGGGACCGAGTGTAACATATCAAAGTTTGCAGATGATACTAAGATGGGAGGGAAAGTAGTGAGTGAGGAGGACATAAAAAACCTGCAAGGGGACATAGACAGGCTAAGTAAGTGGGCAGAGATTTGGCAGATGGAATACAATACTGGAAAGTGTGAGGTTATGCACTTTGGCAGGAAAAATCGTAGAGCAAGTTATTATCTTAATGGCAAGAAACTGGAAAGTACTGAAGTACAAAGGGATCTGGGGGTCCTGGTGCACGAAACTCAAAAGGTTAGTATGCAGGTGCAGCAAGTGATTAAGAAGGCCAATGGAATGTTGGCTTTCATTGCTAGGGGGATAGAATATAAAAATAGGGAGGTATTGCTTCATTTGTACAAGGTATTGGTGAGACCGCACCTGGAATACTGCGTACAGTTTTGGTGTCCATACTTAAGAAAGGACATACTTGCTCTCGAGTCAGTACAAAGAAGGTTCACTCGGTTAATCCCGGGGATGAGGGGATGGACATATGAGGAGAGGTTGAGTAGATTGGGACTCTACTCATTGGAGTTCAGAAGAATGAGAGGCGATCTTATTGAAACATATAAGATTGTGAAGGGGTTGGATCGGGTGGATGCGGGGAGGATGTTCCCGATGATGGGTGAAACTAGAACTAGGGGGCATAGTCTTAGAATAAGGGGCTGCTCTTTCAAAACTGAGATGAGGAGGAACTACTTCACTCAGAGGGTGGTAGGTCCATGGAATATGCTGCCCCAAAAAGCTGTAGAAGCTACATCATTACATAAATTTAAAACAGAAATACAGTTTCCTAGAAGTAAAGGGAATTACGGGTTACGGGGAGCGGGCAGGAATTTGGACATGAGTCTAGGTTCGGATCAGTCATGGCCCTGTGGGTAGCAGAGCGGGCCCAGGGGCCGTGTAGCCTGATCCTGCTCCTATTTCGTGTGTCTAATTCTGTTAGATTCAAGAAATGGTTCTGTGATAGTGGATTGGCGGTTAGGATCAGGTCAGCCATGATCTTATTGAATGGCGGAGCAGGCTCGAGGGGCCGATTAGCCTACTCCTGCTTCTATTTCTTATGTTCTTATGTACCTCAATAACCGGAAATGTTGCCGAGTCCGAATCCGAGTCTCCTGCGGTAGCCGAGTTAGTCAGTGGGGTAGTTCTCCAACTGCCACTACTCGGCTTCTTGGCACTGTCGGAAGTCTGAACACCTCAATAACAGGAGTCTGACTCTCCCGCGCTGCCGGTAGTCTCTTCAAATCCGCCATTTTTCTGTTTACTGTATAAGTTTTGTTTTACTGTTAAGTCATTAAAGAGTTATGGATTACTCTCAACTGGCAGTACTGTACTTAATCAAGCATCTTCCACCATCCATTTAACACAACATTCTGTAGGTGAGTACCCAATTACTGTATACTGCACATTTCTTGATTTTTTCATTTTTGTTTGTTCAAAATAGCCTCGGTAGATAACCCTCTCCGTCATCCAGAATTTTTAATCAACCGGCACCATCCCGGTCCCATCGGTGCCGGATACCAAAGAGTTTCCTGTATTTAGACTTTTCTGTAGGTAACAAGGTTTGAAGTGTTTGTGTAGTCCCACCTCATTGGGAGAACCTCTCTCACCAGTGACAGATCGCTTCCGTAACCTTAACCTGCAGCTGCCATCTGTTTTATCCTAAGGAATCACTGGAGAGCCTGGGTGCAAGGGCTCACCTGTGTACAGTGATTGGCAGTGTTTGCAGCACCTCAATGCTGTCAAACACGAAAAAATCATGTCAAAAAAAATGTGCGTAGCCCCTTTAAGAAAACTGGCAGATGACGCATCATCAACTGACATCATCTGACACCAGCTTTCTCTTAATTGGCCAGCAAGCCCGCAGGGTGGGATTAACAAGGCCAATTGATGCAAAATAGCATCTTCTCGTCAGACATAGTTCGGGGCGGGATCGGAACCCGAAAGGCAGCAGTCCTGCTCCCAACTTGCACCTAAAGGTAAGATCGCAGCCTTTGTGTCTGTCTTCATGGAAGAAGGTGCAAAAAACCTCCCGGAAATAATGGAGAAGCAAGGGTCTAGCGAGAATGAGGAACTGAAAGAAATTAGTATTAGTAAAAAATAGTACTGGAGAAATTAATGGGACTGAAAGCCAATAAATCCCCTGTACCTGATGGCCTATATCCTAATGTTTTGAAAGAGGTGGCTATAGAAATAATGGATGCATTGGTTGTGATCTTCCAAAATTCCATTAATTCTAGAGTGGATTGGAAGGTAGCAAATATAACCCCACTATTTAAGAAAGGAGGGAGAGAGAAAACGGGGAACTGCAGACCAGTTAGCCTGACATCAGTAGTAAGGAAAATGCTAGAATCTATTATTAAGGACGTGATAACAGGGCACTTAGAAAATAATAATAGGATTGGGCAGAGTCAACATGGCTTTATGAAAGGAAAATCGTGTTTGACGAATCTGTTGAGCTTTTTGAGGTTGTAACTAGCAGAATAGATAAAGAAGAACCAGTGGATGTGGTGTATTTGGATTTTCAGAAGGCATTCGATAAGGTGCCACACAAGAGGTTACTATACAAAGTTAGGGCTCATGGGATTGGGGGTAATATACTAGCATGGATTGAGGATTGGTTAACGGACAGAAAACAGAGAGTAGGGATAAATGGGTCATTTTCAGGTTGGCAGGCTGTAACTAGTGGGTTACCGCAAGGATCGGTGCTTGGGCCTCAGTTATTCACAATCTACATCAATGATTTGGATGAGGGGACCAAATGTAATATATCCAAGTTTGCTGATGATACAAAGCTAGGTGGGAATGTAAGTTGTGAGGATGATGCAAAGAGGCTTCACGGGGGATATACAGGCTAAGTGAGTGGGCAAAAACATGGCAAATGGAATATAATGTGGAAAAATGTGAAGTTATCCACTTCAGTAGGAAAAATAGTAAAGCAGAGTATTTTTAAATGGTAAAAGATTGGGAAATGTTGGTGTTCAGAGGGACCTTGGTGTCCTTATACACGAATCACTGCAGGTTAACATGCAGGTACAGCAAGCATTTAAGAAAGCAAATGGTATGTTGGCCTTTATTACAAGAGGATTTGAGTATAAGAGTAAAGATGTCATATTGAAACTATATAGGGCCCTGGTGAGACCACACCTGGAGTATTGTGTATCGTTTTGGTCTCCTTACCTAAAGAAGGATATACTTGCCATAGAGGGAGTGCAACAAAGGTTCACCAGACTGGTTCCTGGGATGGGGGGATTGTCTTATGATGAGAGATTGAGTAGATTAGGTTTATATTCTCTGGAGTTTAGAAGAATGACAGGTGATCTCATTGAAACATACAAAATTCTTACAGGGCTTGACAGGGTAGATGCAGGGAGGATGTTTCTCCTGGCTGGGGAGTCTTGAACCAGGGATCACAATCTCAGAATAAGGGGTCAGTCATTTAGGACTGAGATGAGGAGAAATTTCTTCACTCAGAAGATGGTGAATCTTTGCAATTCTCTACCCCAGAGGGCTGTAGTGGCTCAGTCATTGAGTATATTCAAAGCAGAGATTGATAGATTTTTGGATATTAAGGGAATCAAGGGATACGGGGATAGTGCAGGAAAGTGGAGTTGAGGTCGAAGATCAGCCATGATCTTGTTGAATGGCAGAGAAGGCTAGAGGGGCCGAATGGCCTACTCCTGCTCCTATTTCTTATGTTCTTATAAATCAACACTCACACTACTAACCCTTCACACTATACTTTGGTTGAGGGCACCTACAACGCCCCAATAACACACCATGTAAGATGCTATACACGTAATAAAACCATTGCTACCGTGTGGAGATTGAAATTGCGAACGAATTGTGAGATGATGACGGATGGATTCAAAATGGAGGAGGTCAGTGTGTGACCCTTTGTTTGTATGGATTCAAAATGGAGGAGGTCAGCATATGGTCCTTTGTTTGTAAGGATTCAAAATGGAGGAAGTCAGCATGTGGTCCTTTGTTTGTAAGACCACATGGACAGGAAGGGGAAACACAGGATGAAGAGGAAGTTCTGCCCCCCACACATATCACAGGGACATGAGCATATCATGCAGAAGGAACGCCAATCAGGGAAAGTTGGGAGTGAAACTGACCCATCAGAGGGAGACAGCTGAAGAAATACAAGGGGGGCCCATTCAGAGAACACTATAAAGATAAGAGAATTAGTCGAAAACTCAGAACAATGGAAGCTGTTCTGAATGGCCAGTCGACTCGTGAAGCCTACCACTAATTCAGACTGATCACCCGAGGAGGAGTGTATGTATGAAAGTCAGACATAGGGCATATACATTGCTGGGAGTACTTTTATGTATGAAACTGTAGAGCATATAAATTGCTGGAGTAAAATGTCGGGCATATAAATTGCTGGGAGGATTTTTATGTAAGTTTGAGTTGATAATAAACTGCAGTGTGAATAAAGACCCTTTTTATTGATAACAAACTTATCTGTCATTGTTACGTTTATTTGTAATTCTCAAGGTCTGAACAGTAGTTGGAGAAAGTCCTACAACCACTGCTTCGCAAAACTGAAAAACACCATCCTTCACTCTAACATTCTCCCACATCTCTCATTTCACCTCTCCCATCACAATTACAGTACCACATATTCTGAACTGACAGTCCTATCCTCGCATACACATTCTTCCACCCCCTTAGCTTGCAATAAAAGAAATGTTTGCATTGAAATGCACTGGGTACTTTTCTTGTGATTTGTTATTTATGAGCATTGCAGTAAGTCAGGAAATGGACTGTTCAGTAGGCCGGAAACATTGGCAGAAGTTAGCCAGGTGAGGAGATGCTGCTCTGAGAGTTGATTCTGCTGCACCTAGCAGCCTTCTGTGTTGGGGGACCACTTTAAAGATATAAGGAAAAATTCAGCCCCACTGACCTTCAGGGTCCAGGTCCCGACCCCAGCCTGGACCCCTACGTGGGCCTCACTTCCATTAGTTTTGGCAAGGCATGTCTGGTGAGACCCGATGCTACACCAGGTGCTGTGTGAGTTCCCTACTTAAGGAATCCCCACTCCTAGTCCTACCCCTCCCTTACATTGATGGCCTTGTCGGGGCAGGCAGCAGCTTCACCTCCACAAAACCATTCTGGAACCAGGGCCCTCGGTCAGGTCCCAGCACATCTGGTAAAAACTTTAAATGAAGTTAGTAAGAGGCATAAAAGACATTTCAATGGATACATTTAATAATGTATTGCCTAATATGTAACTTTTTATTTTGTTTAAACCCTAATTTTAGATATTAGAGATCTCTGTTACTACGATTTAAAAAATATCATAAAGCATTTTTGAGTAATTTGTGGGAATTAGATAGGCAGAGTGCACAATCTCAGAGTGATATACTCTCACTATAAAATAGCAGTTATTGTGTGTCACACAGTGTGACAGCTTTAACATTGAATGTATCTATCACAGCACCACCTACAGGCATAATCAGGAGTAACAGCTACTACTGTTCTTAAAATGAGTTTCAATGAAACATGCACCTCATATTCCAAATTCATTCCGTAATAGACAGATAGATTATCAGGAGACTCTCTTACAAATGTCTAGTTTACAAAAGGATAATGTACCTTGCATTTATTAAAATCTGATTTATTGGATATTGTTGTGATGGGACTATAATGCTGCACATCAAATAAAAACTGTAAAACAATTACTAATAAAACAACGTAAACTCTGCAAAAACACCCCATCGTTAACGATCTGGGGAGAAAAATACTTACAGTGCTTACAGTGTTGACAATGTCATTACAAGTGATGGAATTACAGCAGAAGCTGCTAACAGGCGGATTGTTGATGCTTTTCCACTGATACCTACCCCTGCAAAAAGGATTAATGAAAATTAGTGAACAACTAATTAAGTAGTAATTTGTTGGTTTATAGTCTTGTTAAAAGTCAATCATGGGAAATTTGTACACAATTGTGCACACCTGGAGGCTCAACCACAGCAAACTATTTATTTTCAAGTCACCTGTCATTAAGCAGCTTACAAACAGGATATTTGCTATTATCTATGGATACACAACGGAACTGTGGAGTAAAAAGGACTTTTCAGCCCCAAAACATGGGTGTTGTGGCCATTGCTGGATTTCCTTCTGGAGAGCATAAGACAATTACTGTTTGCAGAACCAGGTACCCCAGGTAAAATATCTTCCAAAGCAGAGTCAATTCCCTGGATCTGACAGAGAATCTGGCCGCGATTTTATGCTTCGAGGCGGCTTGGGAGCGGGCCAGCTGCCTTCCGGGTTCCAGTCCCGCCCCCAACGACATCAGACGCACAAACGTGATTTTGCGTCAATTGGCCATGTTAAGCGCACCCTGCGGGCTTGCCGGCCAATTAAGAGGAAGCCGGTCAGATGACGTCAGTTGATGACACGTCATCTGCCGGTTTTCTTAAAGGGGCCACACATTTTTTTTGACAGCTGATTTCTCAGTGTTTGATAGCATTGAGGTGCTGCAAACATTGACAATCACTGTACAAAGGTGAGCTCTTGTACCCAGGCTCTCCAGTGACTCCCTCCTTAGGCTAGAACAGATGGCAGCTGCAGGTGAGGTTACAGAAGCAATCTGTCACTGGTGAGAGAGGTTCTCCCAATGAGGTGGGACTACACACACAATTCAAAACTTGTTACCTGCAGAAAAGTGTAAATGCATTAAAAATGATTTTCCCAAAATTATCTTACCTCTGAAACTCACCAGTGCACCATTGGATCCTGCACAGCGCTTCTGCAGCTGTCATCAATGCAGAAACATTACAGTAGACCCACAGCACGCCACACTTACCTGACGTGGTATCCGGACATCAGGAAGCCCACAGTAGAACTGTCAAAATTGCAAAAAGCCTCTTAACTGCCTGTTAACAACCTGTTAACAAGCAGTTAAGTGGCTATAATCCTCTTCCCACCGCTAGATGTCGGGTTCATGCGCAAATTGGGGTTCCGAGACTTGGGAAGATTGATTGGAGGCGGGTTGACAGCGGGTTTCCAACCCGCTGTCAATCTTTGCGATTTTGCCGGATGTTCCGTCTCCAAACCCGCCGCCTGAGCGCCGTCAAAACTCCGGATTCTGTTTGTGAGGAGTATCCGTCTCAGCTAGGAAGCCATTACTGTGTGCCACCTGATCCAAGAGGCATGGTAGGGACAGTGTATTATCCACTCTGCACTAACTATGGCAGTAAAGATCAACTTTTGTTGCCCAACAATTTCAAATCTTCAACCTGACCTTCAAATTGCTCCATGGCCTCACCCCATCTCCTCCTGCACTCTTCAGTCCTTCGACTATAGCTTTCTGTCCAGCCCCCACCCCACCCCCTCCCCAGTTTGACCCACCATTGGATACAGAGCCTTCAGCTGCCTCAGCCCCACTCTCTGAAACATTCTCCTTAAAGCCCTCTGCCTCTTCTTTCTCCAACGTCAGAAACTTTCGTCAAACCTATCTTCTCAGCCAAGCCTTCAGTCTCCTCTCCTATCTCTTCCACCATGCCCAGTGGCTGTTCCTGTGTCAAAAACATAGAAATGCCATTACCATGATAGCCAATGGGATGCTACTGTGTTACACCATACCTGCCACTGCTGGAGGGCTGCCCCTCCCAAAGTCTGTTGAACTCTCCAAGCATAGAACAGTGCATGTGTATGAAGTGTGTGCATCCTTCCCTAATGAATGTCCCAAGAGAACTGAATCACTTCTTGGATTTTAGACCCAAAAGCCTCCAGAACAGCAGCTGAAGTATACATTTGCGATGTGATTGTCACTGGTATTGCCATGTTCTTAATGGCAGACTGCAGTACAGCCACCTGTCCTGTATTGCATCATTCATGTGGGAGATGATAGCTGTGATCCTACAGGTCACCTTCCACTTGGCTTATTTGGTAGTACTCTCGCCTCTGAGACAGGAAGTTATGGGAGCAAGTCCCACTCCAGGACATGATCTGGACTGACACTTCAGTGTCATACTGATAGAGTGCTGCATTGTTTGGAAGTGGTGTCTTTCAAATGATACATTAAACTGAGATGCTGTCTACATATGCAGGTAGAGGTTAAAGGTCCCATGGCACAATTTTAAGAAGAGCTGGGAGCTGTCCCAGCATCTTGACCACCATTTCTCTCTCAACAAAATACAAATTAATCTGTTGTTCTCCTTTGTAGGGGGTTTTGCACAGGCATGTTCGGGTCAGTCAGCTTTACCTCTGACTATCTTCCTTGAGCGGTTCGAATCGCTCGCCCCCTGGGTTCTAGACACCGGACTTAGATACAGGCAGCGATACAGAGAAGACTCGAGTAGACAGGTGGTTGGATGCAAACAAAACCAAGATTTTATTGAGGAGGAAAGCTTAATACAACTTCTACAGGCAAAAATTACAAGAGAGTCATAATAATGCTATATACAGGGAAATGGGGAACACACGGCACATCGAGGGAAAACAATTATCTTAACAATCCCCTTATCCTTATCCCACCCCCTATACCTAACTAGGCTAAGCTATGAGGGGTCAGAATTCATGCTCACCAATCACATTTGTTCGACTCAAAACAGCGGTTGGGTTCAGGGTTCGCTCTTGGTGCTCTCTGGAGCCTGCCGTCATCACGTGGGCTCCGGGTGCTGCAAGGGCATTGTCCAGGTTCAAGTACCCCAAAGTTAAAGTCTCTGCTTGGGTACTTTGCCTTGCAGGGATGGTCCTTCGTCGACAGCTTGAGTTTGCATGAAGGTAGTCGCAGGTCAGCTGGGGCTGAAGGCTGATGATTCGAAGCCTACCCTCAGTTGGCCTTCCCTCCGGTGGTCTTCCCTCCTCCTCCCCTTGTCGCGTCCCGCTTCGCCTGGACTGAATTGCCCATGTTCGTCCGACCCGGTGTCAGGGCGAGTCCAGATAGAGTGGGAGAGGGCACGGGCAAAGGCCAGGGGGTAAACACGGGACGGGGGAAGAGCGACAGCCACGAGGGCGAGGGGCCGAAGAGCCAGGGAGCGGCAGCACCAGCACAGCAGCGGAGCAGCAGGAGAGCAGAGCAGGAGTACACCAATTGCTACCTGGGGGCCTTCAATTATACCTTCGTTGAAAAACCCTTATCTGCACGCCAAATCAGGTTAGTTCTTTGTTTTAATTTTGGCGGGCTAGTTAAAAATAATGGTAGCAATCTATATTGACGGTTTTTAGATGGCCGGTAATTGCATCTACCGGCCCAATAATTGACTCGTATTGTCCTGAAAGTCCTTGATGGGCTTGTCCAGCCTCGATGGATGTGCTTAATCTGTTTCCGATTATGTATGCAGACTGTTTGATGGCTTTAACTGTAGGCCTCATTGAATTTTTTTCTGTCTCCAATTTGGTCTAATACATAATTCATAGTTTTATCTGAGTCCCAAAACACAAAGTTCTTTTCACAGAAAGCCTGCAGCCTCAGTTTCGATTTCCCCCAAGCTGTTTGCGCTGCAGAATCCATTTTGGAGACCCGTAAGCTTTCTGCCACGAGGCACGGACGCCATCTTGGGTACCCTTTTTTAATTCAAAAATGTCCATGCAGGGTCCCTTTTATCGATAATAACCTTTGGGGAGATGCACAAATTTTGCAAATCTTACACCTTGTGGGATATTGCTGTGCACAGACTGGATATATATTTGCCAAAGTATTAACTGCGACTCCACTTCAAAAATAATTAAATGAATTTGAAGCATTTTTGAGGTGTCTTGATGATGTGATAGGCCAACATAGAAATGCAAGTTTATCCTTGCTTTCTTTCACAGCCACCATTTAGTGTATTGCTGTGACATTTCAAAACTTGAATCTCATCAAACCTGTAGCCAAACTGAGGAAACCAGTCTGGCAGCTATGCTATAGAGGCAGGATGAGGAGTTACCATAAACGCGTATGTGGAACAAACTTGATACCAATTGCGCAGGCATTTCATACATATACCTTCAGCAAAATTAAGAGAAGTTGGCAATAAGCCAGTTTTCAGCAAGATCTATTAATCCTGATAACAATCCTCATTCCCTCTTGCTAAAATAATGATGCCACAATGGGCTTCATCACTGAAAGTTTGCTGTATTATTTGTGATGGATAAATGATCTGGAATGAAATGCATTATTAAAGAATTATTTCATCTTTTGTTGAGTTTAGAACTCTGTTGTATCAATTTGGCTGCTATTTATAGAAATGGTAATATATGGTTTATTGCAGCCATTGCAAAGAATGGAGCTGTATGAATTTGCTGACAGTACAATTGGGAAATTTATTTAACCAGGATTGTATTCATGTAAATAAGGTATTATGGGTGCTATAAGTTTGTCATAGAATGTAATTGACTAGGAATATCAAAGTGTATTATATCAAAAAAACACTGTCTTTCGGTGGCAGAACTGTTAGATCTAAAATTTTCGTGTCAGACACCCACCTAGAGTCCAATTTTCAAAATTAATATACTTGACTGAACAAGTTAGAATGGAGAAGACGTTGGTGCAGTGAGGAACATCTTCTCCAAGGTGTAATTAACATATTTTATAAATGATCTTGCATTTACAAAAATACTCCAGGAGCATCCAGTGGCAGAATATGAATACTGCATCAGCCTTTATTTTTATTATATGGGGGAAGTTATTTAATTCTTTTTTTGTTGAAAATCCTTGGTGAAGGGCTTTGGTGTAGATGCCAGCGAGGTTGGAAAGCGTGAAGGAGAAGGTGAAGTAAATCAAGTGGTTAGTTGAGGCCAAATTTGGGTTTAAAAGCCTGTGGATTGCAGGAGGAAGGAAATCCTGCAGGAGGGAGGTGCAGGAGAAATTATGCTCTCTCTCCAAATGTTAAGCAGGCGCCCATTTGGAGGAGTGTCCAGAAGAAGCAGTCATTAGGACTTGCACCCAGCCTTACCCAAGGTGGAGGATTTGAGAGCATTAGGAAGCCAGCCACAAGGCAAGACTTTTCTTTCCACAGAACCAGCTGGACGTGGATTGGAGCTGGAAGACTTTTGGGCAGCAACCAGAGGGCGCTGCAGCTGGCAGACATGACCACTGCTGCAGGCCTACAACGGCAGCTGGATTTACATTCCCGTTTACAAGCGCAAGGCCCTGCCAATGGGTCGAGCAGGGCCTTGCACTGGGGTACAGCAGGCTGATTTAGTGTCCTGGACCATCAAATCCAGGCAGGTTCAAGTCAGGTCAGCACATTTCTGGTGCCCTCCACTTGACTTGCCCACAGGTGGTGCAGCAAAGAAAATTGTCCCCCCCATCAGTCAGCAATATTGGAATTTCCGGTAGTTCATACAGTTAACATAGACCTTTGTTAATTTTGGTGAAGGCAATGAATTATAGTCTAACTATTCATTATGAGGGGAGACTAATAGAAAGCCAGAGTGTGTCTAAAGTCTTGAGAAAGTCTATTGTAAATAAATGGCTCATGTTAGATCCGTGATTCTTTAAATAGGATGTTTCCCCAAGAACTACACGGAGGCTGTAACTTAACAATCAACAGGTGTTTACTACAGTAGAGTAGTCTCAAGACTGAAGTACAGAAGCCTGCTCCGGCTTTATATACAGGTGTGGTCACTGCCAGTACTACAGTATACAGGAGCTGCAAAACAGTTCTCTCTTAAAGGTACATACACAACAATTCCTCCCCTTTTAGATTAACAGTACCATAACATTCATTTAACAATTAACATTTTTAACATGCAACATTAACTGAAAATAGTCCATTTTAGGTATTTCCTGGCCTTTGTATATCACTTTCACCCTTATTTTTCCTTTGGGGTAGCCCCATGTACGTCTTCAAGACAATCTCTGTAGCTTTCAAGGGTATATGTGAAAATAGCCACTTGTAGTCCCTTTGGTTTATGACTGTTAGGGCTGATCCTGTGTCCAATTCCATTTTCACTTGGACTCCATCTATCTTGAGTGTAACCCAGATAGTCTGATGATCCTCCATTTTGGTTACCTTATGTAGTTTCAGACAACCCAGCTCCTTGCTTCCGGAGTCTGTGTCACATTTCTGTTCGTCTGAACTACTGTCCATCACCTTGTGTACCTTTTTGTACTTCTCCTGTGGAGATTTCTTGCTGTTGGTTTTCTTCCCAGACCTGCAGACTCTTGCTATGTGTCCTGCTTTTCCACACTGTCTGCACACTTGGTCCTTGAACCAACAATCCTTCTGGTCGTGTGTTGTTCTGCCGCAGCGATAACACTTCCCTGTTCCATAGGACATTTCATTGGTGCCATATTCTTGCGGTCTCCGTTGTATCTCTGCAGTGCCCCTTGCGGCTGCTTCGTGTGATACTGCCATACTGAAAGCCTTGTCCAGCGTAAGATCCTTTTCTGATAGAAGCCGTTTCTGGGTTCCTTCACTTTGAAGCCCACACACAAACTTGTCCCTTAACGTATCTGCTAGTCTCACTCCAAACTGGCAGTGTTTCGATAGCTTGCGCAGTTCCATTAAGTACTCAGCATTGCTTTTGTCTTTGTGTTGGTTCCTTTTATGGAACTTAAATCGTTCTGCTATCAGCAGCGGTGTGGGGTTTAAGTGGTCCTGTAGGATTTCTATTATGCTTTCGAAATTCTTATTCACAGGCTTCTCTGGGGTTATTAAGTTTCGCAGTAAGCCATAAGTTTTTGCACCCATGGAATTTAACAAAACCAGTGCTTTCCTTGCATCTGGCACTTCATTCGCCCTGCAGCACACCTCAATGCGTTCCACATATGTCGCCCAATCTTCGACTTCATTGTCGAACGTAGAGATACTGCCACTCTTCGGCATCCCTGGGTGTGATTTAACTGTCAAAAATGGCATCTCCCGCGCTTTCCCTTCTTCTCTGCTGGCACAAAATGGCGTCTCCCGCGCTTTCCTTTCGTCCCACGCTCACCCTTCTTCTCCGCTGCGGCTTCTAAAAATGGCGTCTCCCGCGCTCTTCCTTCTTCTCCGCGGCTCAATGGCGTCTCCCGCGCTCTCCCTTCTTCTCCCCGCGGACGCGGTTCAGCCCTTGAGCCCTGGCTGTGCTCTGCGCGTTTTTTTTTGTGCGCCTTTCCCGTTGCCGGCGCTCGGTCCTGAACCCGGCTGCTGCTTTACTCTCTCTCTCTCTCTGCTTGTTTTTCCTCGACGCCGCTCGGTTCTTTAACCCCCGGCCATGCCCTGTGCGCTTCACCCTCTCTCTTACCCCGTCGACGTTGCTCAGCTTTTTCTCTGCCGTCGGCCGGCTCCCGCCGCCGCTGTCCGGGAAGGGTGTGCGCTGCACCTGTTGCCAGTCTGTTGCTGGATCATCGTGGCTCTCAACAGCCACTCCTGCGATGTTCACTTGCTGCCGGATGACTGGGTGGTTGCTCGTGGTCGACGCCCGTGCTTCTGGCCGCAACTTTCTTCCACCGTCCTCCCGGAGCGACTTCTTGACGGGAAATGCAGAGTTGCAGGCAGATTCGAATCAACCTCGTCGCCACTGTTAGATCCATGATTCTTTAAATAGGATGTTTCCCCAAGAACTACACGGAGGCTGTAACTTAACAATCAACAGGTGTTTACTAGAGTAGAGTAGTCTCAAGACTGAAGTACAGAAGCCTGCTCCGGCTTTATATACAGGTGTGGTCACTGCCGGTACTACAGTATACAGGAGCTGCAAACCAGTTCTCTCTTAAAGGTACATACACAACAGCTCAGGGCTCTCTATTTTCATGCCAGATGGTCACATCTAAGAAAGCTTGCCTTAAACAGAGGTCGCCAGTTATCCCAGAAATTTATAGGGATGATGGGATGTTACAAAAAACCTAATCATTGTTCAACTGATCTGTAAAAGCAACAAAGACACCTTCTTCCTTAGTATTTTTCTCACTAGTGATTTTAGTCCACTTTTTGGGACAGCTAAACATGTTGCCGGATTTTGCAGTTAGCGGCGAATGAACGGCACTAACCTTTCATTAAACTTGCACTTGCCCACAGAATTTCTATGAGGTTTTGCACTGGAACTTGCTGCAATTAGAAAGCCATTTCAGTGCAGCGCCCTCTACAGGGGATCTGGGACCTGTATGAACAGGGCAAGCATATACATATCTCCTTAACCAATTAGAATGAAGAATGGTTACTGAGGCGTGCAGAGTCTAAACCAAGAAGTGTCAGTTAAGAATATTTAATTCAACGTGAAATCGTGTACAGAAAGCAAAATAAAGAGAGGAAAAGAAAGATGAGATTAAGAGAGAGAGATAAAAGCGACTGAAAGAAAAAGTAAAAAAAACATTTTTTTTAATTTTAAAAATCTCTAACAATGATTAAAAGCTGAAGGAATGAGTCCACAATTGTAAAAGTTAATTTTTAGAACTAGAGAGGTTGTTTGGCAATTATGACTTATCACGCCAGTAAAATTTAACTTACATTGGAATGGACAAGCCCTAACTTTTTCTCATGAGTTTAGTGGGTTACTATCGCATAAGTAGAGCAACTTCACACCCTTCATGTATTTGAATGCTGAGTCACTTGGCGAGATACTGGTATAGCAAAGGTTCTGGAGGAGCAGGTCAACTCGGACTGCAACTTCCTGATTTACGCATTTATCATTGAGTCATAGAATTATAGAAGTTTACGTCACAGAAAGAGGCCATTCGGCCCATTGTGTCTGTGCCAGCCAAAAAAGAGCTATCCAGCCTAATCCCACTTTTCTGCTCTTGGTCTGTAGCCCTGTAGATTACGGCACGTCAAGTGCACATCCAAGCACTTTTAAAATGTGATTAAGGTTTCTGTCTCTGCCACCCTTTCAGGCAATGAGTTCTACACCCCCACTACCCTCTGGGTGAAAACATTTCTCCTCAACTCCCCACTAACCCTTCTACCAATTACTTTAAATCTTTGCCCCCTGGTTATTGACCTCACTGCTAAGGGAAAAAGGTCATTCCTATCCACTCTATCTAGGCCCCTCACAATTTTATACACCTCTATTAAATCTGCCCTTAGCCTCCTCTGTTCCAAAGAAAACAACCCCTGCCTATCCAATCTTTCCTCATAGCTAAAATTCTCCAGTCCTAGCAACATCCTCGTAAATCTCCTCTTTACCCTCTCTAGTGCTATCACATCTTTCCTGTAATGTGGTGACCAGAACTGTACGCAGTACTCTAGATGTGGCCGAACTACTGTTTTATACAGTTCAAGCATAACCTCCCTGCTCTTGTATTCTATGCCTCGGCTAATAAAGGAAAGTATCCTGTATGCCTTCTTAAACACCTTATCTACCTGTCCTGCTACCTTCAGGGATTTGTGGACATGCACTCCAAGGTCCCTCTGTTCCTCTACACTACTCAGTGTCCTATCATTTACTGTGTATTCCCTTGCATTGTTAACCCTCCCCAAATGCATTACCTCACTCTTTGCTGGCTTGAATTCCATTTGCCACTTTTCTGCCCACCTCACCAGTCCATTGATATCTTCCTGCAGTCTACAGCTTTCTTCTTCACTATCAACCATACAGCAATGTTTTGTGTCATCTTGAAATTCTTAATCATGCCCCCTGCATTGAAGTCGGCTGGAATTTTCCCTTCCGAGTCAGGTCGGGTGCGTGCGGGCCGCATAGCGGGTTGGGAACGCGATGTCTTAATCAGTCCGCTTTTCAGAGTGACTTTAGCGTAATGGCTCCAATTAAACCAGCATTTCCCGGCCCTATTATAGGGTGTGGGTCTGATGATGTCATCGATGACTCATTTCCAGCGCCCATATTTAAAGCAGCCTTGCACACAACTAATCTGAAGGTTGGTAAAGGAGTGTGGAAGGAGCGTTGGAAAGGTTGGAGTTATTGTGCAAAGTGAAACATATGAATAACCAAAGACAGAGGGCTGCACCCCGCTTTACAGATGCCTCGCTGCATATTCTGGTTGAGGCAGTAAGAGCACGCAGGGAGGTTCTCTTCCCAGTAAATGGGCGCAAGAGACCTCCCCAAAGGACCAAAAGGGCCTGGCTGGAAATAGCAGAGGAGGTCCGCAGCAGGGAGGTCGGAAGGAGGACCTGGATCTAGTGCAGGAAATGATTCAATGATCTGATGAGGTCAGGAAAGGTGAGTGCAATGCCACACTCACCTTCATCCTGATGTGCCTGTCAGCACATCCCCATCACTCTGCTGTCCCAAGCCTTCTCCTGCACGTCATTCCTCACACCAACATAACTTCCAGGTCCACCTATCCCTCTCTCGCTATGTACATACTCATATCCCCATCTGACTAACTATCCCTGACACGCACCCTCATCCTAATGCAATCATAGCAAGTAACGCCACAGAAGGAGGCCATTTGGTATTGGCACCCCACTCCCTCATAGTCACCCTCTACAGATGTAACCCATCCATTCCTTACACTCATTCCATCACTCTCACTTAAACTTCTCTTCTTTCCCTCCTTGCAGGAGAAAAAAGCCCACAACAACAGAGATCCAGAGGTGGCCCTCCAGTCTTTGCACACCTAACAGCAGCAGACAAGGGGGCTCTGGAGACCTTGGGAGCTCGAGAGATGCTGGCAGCGGGAGACAGAGAGAGGGGGACATCCCAACAACCTGGTGACAGAATCACATCTCATAAAGCCGCCTGGCATACAACAGTCATTCATATGGTGACTGATGTCAACAGCCAGTGAAATGTCATCATATGCATAATGGTAACGTTAACCATTTCTATTATAACACTTCCAATTCATCTCTTTACTCTCCCACAGATCCATCAACTGAACCCGCCCCGCCCAACCCCATTGTCCAGCTGGAAGAGGAAGACGACTCCTCAGAGGAACCTCCAGCCTCTGAGGGTGCAGTGCCAGCAGCCCCAAGCGTGCCCAGCACCAGCGCAGATAGGCACAGCTCAGTGGGTCCTTTGCGCCATAGAGTAGAGTTGTCACCTGGTGTCTCACAATTTATAAGTGAGCAAGAGTAGATGCTGTTGACAGGGACAGCAGTGGAGACTACTCGCCGGAGGGCGCAGGACGCTGCAAGCTCTGCTGAGCTGCATGCAGATGCTGAGCCTCGGGCCATCCAGAAAGAGGGTGATCTTGGAAGGGCAGGTAGAAGTGCAGGAGGCTGTAACAGGTTGTACTGGCCGCACTAGACATGCTCCTATCTAGTTATCCAGCAAGTTAAACACTTATTCAAAAATAATTCTTCGTGAAGCCGTTTGCTGTTTTGAAGCTTTACTTGAACAAATTTGTGAAACTGTAAACAAAGATAAAGTATGTTTTGTACATAAACTGAGTACTATACATTCGATATTACATAAGATATAAACATATTTACAACAGTAGAATAGACTAATTGTATAACTAACTAACATTTGGACTCACTTCTGTAACTATCAACTATTACTTTTTATAAACATATTATTGTCAAAATACTACTCTGACAACGTTGCTATTATACTAACAAAGATACTCACAGATATTGCGCTTGGCCTAACATATGAAATCAGATTACAATGGATTGTGAAACCCTTATGGAATCCTCCATTACTGCCAGGTTCTTCCTGGAATTCTACTTCCTGGGATTCTACTTCCTGGGTTACACAGGAAGAAAGGAACGAAGGTCAAATGACCTCTCACAGGAAGAAAGGAACAAAGGTCAAATGACCTCTGTTTCATACAAACACACTGCTAACACAATAACCACCACCAGAGGGTGCTACTGCATGTAAAAATGTCCAGAATGTCACATAATGTCCAGAACACTCCCCGTCTGGGGTCATTAATGACTCCACATAGTCCGAAATCTACTTGTCACTGGAGTCCTCTGGCGACAAAAGAAGAACCACCTCAGAGACGGGCCGAGAGAAGACCTTCGCTGTTCCTTCTTTGATGACTCTCAAATCCACCTTTCTCACTCTCCCGTCTCGGCTGGGATGGGAGTTCACGATGATAGCCATAGGCCACTCATTCCTTTTTACCTGATTGTCCCTCATCAAGACAACATCTCCTTCTTTGAGATCCGGCCTCTTGTCCTGCCACTTGCGTCGGCTCTGTAGTGTGTTGAGGTATTCCCTTCGTCACCTGTTCCAAAACGTGTCTGCCAGACTCTGGACTCGTTTCCATTCTTCCTTGAAGAGTTCTCTTTCCCCAAACTCTCCTGGAGGACAAGGGGGAACACCTGTCTTCTGGGTCAAAAGCATGGCCGGAGTGAGGATGAGTGGCGATTCTGGGTCTGAAGATACAGGAATGAGGGGCCTTGCATTCATCACGGCAGTGACCTCAGCCATCAGTGTGGTCAAGACCTCATGTGTGAGGCACGACGATCTACCTTGGAGAAGCATGCAGTCGAGGATACGGCGGGCAATGCCGATCATACGCTCCCATGCGCCACCCATGTGGGATGAGTGAGGTGGGTTGAATACCCAGGTGCATTTCTGCTCTTGGAGATACGTCTCCACACTCTGAGAGCTGGAACTAGATCCATCCATCTTCAGCTCTCTGCAAGCGCCAACAAAGTTTGTGCCGCAATCTGAGCGTATTTGCTTTGCCGGGCCTCTAATTGAGAAAAACCGTCTCAGAGCGTTTATGAAGCTGGAGGTGCTAATTGTTTCTATGACTTCGATGTGTACAGCTTTTGTGGACATACATGAGAACATCACCGCCCACCTCTTGCTGTTGGCGTGCCCTCCTCTGGTGCAGCGTGAGACTACGTCCCATGGTCCGAAGACATCTACACCTACGTAGGTGAAAGGTGGTGCTACTTGTAGCCGCTCGGCTGGCAGTTCTGCCATCTGTTGGTGCTCCGTCTTCCCACGGAGTTTTTTTGCAGGTGACACATTTGAAAAGCGTGCCGCTGATACTTCTCTTAGCTCCAACCAACCAGAGGCCGTCTGCTCTGATGGCACCTTCGGTGAAATGTCTGCCCTGGTGTTTCACAGCCTCATGATGATAACGCACGAGCAGAATGGCCAGATGATGACGACCTGGAATGAGGATGGGGTTGGTTGCATTCGTTCCTAGTTGAGACTGCGATATGCATCCCCCAACTCTGAGAAGGCCGTCGGTGTCGATGATGGGATGCAGCTTCGTAGACTGCTGTGAGGGGGTAGGTTGCGTTCTGCTGCTATGCACTTCAACTCTTCTGAATAACACTCGTGTTGGACACTCTTTATCACAAGGATTGTGGCTCTCTTGAGCTCCTCTTCAGAGGGACTCTTACGACAGATGTGCCACCCATGGCAGTTAATCCCTTGCGTAGGCTGGGAGAAGGTTTGAGCTATATGGGTTAGGCGTGCTGTCGCCTTTATGAGAGTGTTCCATTTGGAGAAACGCTCGAAGCATTTGGTGCTCATCAGGTCCTTACAGATTTGAGTAACGTTCGCTGTTACTTGTGGGCGTATCTCGCAGTCAGAAACAGGGTTGAGTAGGTCGAATGACTCGTTGATTTCGGAGAAGTGTGGGAACGGATCCTGAAGAAAAGCAGGTCCTGACAGCCAAGTTGTGCTGCTGAGTAGGGACACTGTTACAGATCTAGACCCATGGTCAGCTGGGTTCAGGTCTGTAGGGATGTACCTCCACTGGTCGGGGGACGTGGACTGTCGAATACGTTGGACCCTATTGTTCACGTATACGTAGAACCATCTACTTTGGTTATGGACGTATCCTAGCACCACTTTGCTGTCTATATAATATGTGATGCTGTCGAACTTCAGATCAATCTCGTCTTCTATGAACTCTGCAATCTCAACTGCTAATACTGCTGCGCACAGTTCCAATCTGGGTATGGTGAGGTCTGGCTGGGGCGCCAACTTGGCCTTACCAAAGACGAAGCCAATTTTGCTTTGTCCATCTTGAGTGGTGACCTTCAGATAAGCCACGCTTGCAATGGCCTTAGCGGATGCGTCTGCAAAGACACAAAGCTCTTTGAATTGGGCATTTAAGGGAGAGAAAGACGAATAGCAGCGAGGTATTCGGATCTCCTGTAAGTCTTGGAGTGAGTCTCTCCATCTGTCCCACTCTGCTTCCATCTCTTCAGGGAGAGGTGAATCCCACTCTTCAGCGCGTGTGGAGAGTTCCCTGAGGAGCAGCCTTCCTTGTATGGTGACAGGGGCTAAGAAGCCGAGAGGGTCGTATAGGCTGTTGACTGTAGAGAGCACTACTCTATGTGTGAAGGGTTCCTTGGCATCTAAGACTTGGAACGTGAACGTGTCTGTTGCTATGTTCCACAACACCCCTAGGCTACGCTGTAAGGGGAGGTCATCAGTGAAGAGGTCTAGGTCTTTGACGTCCTTAGCACGATCTTCAGGGGGGAATGCCTCCATCACTGCTGGTCTGTTAGAGGCTATCTTATGCAGCCTGAGGTTGGATAGTGCAAGTAGTTCCTGGGCTCGTCCGAGGGTACTGATGGCCTCTGCTTCGGTCGGGAATGACTTCAGTGCATCGTCGACATAGAACTCTTGTTCGATGAACCCTCTCACATCACTGCCAAAGTCGTCGTCTTCCTCCTTGGCAGCCCTCCTTAGTCCGTATATGGTGACAGCAGGGGATGGGCTATTCCCAAAGACATGGACACGCATTCTGTAGTCCACAATGTCTCTATTGGGGTCATTGTCCCGATACCACAGGAAGCGGAGGAAGTCTCTGTGGTCTTCTCTCACCACGAAGCAATGAAACATGTGCTGGATATCGGCAGTGATGGCAATGGGCTCTTTCCTGAATCTCATGAGCACTCCCAAGAGGCTGTTGTTAAGATCGGGCCCTGTGAGGAGTACATCGTTGAGAGAGACTCCCTGATATGGTGCACTGGAGTCAAACACCACGTGGATCTGTTCCGGCTTTTTGGGGTGATAGACTCCGAAGGAAGGGAGGTACCAACACTCTTGGCCTTCCTGGAGTGGAGGAGCTATCTCTGCATGATCGTTGACAAGCATCTTAACAAATTCTAGGAAGTGTGCTTTCATCTCTGGCTTCTTCTCTAGTGTGCGACGGAGTGAGTTAAGACGATTATAGGCATACCCCCTGTTGTTCGGCAGTCGTCGTCTGGGGTTCCGGAAGGGTAATGGTGCAACCCAGCTGTGAGAGCTGTCACGAGAGACCTCATTGTCCATAATCTGGAGGAACCTCATGTCGTCGATCGATGGAGCAAGTTTGTGGTCGTTGGCGGCGCGACAGAAGACTGACTGACCCGGGTTCTCTCCAGTGAGCATCATCTGTGTGCTGTCTACGGAGATCAGCTGGGGTTTTCTGAGGCTGAGCAGTATGACTGAACTTCTCTGTCACTCGGATCTGACTACTGCATGGGGTAAGGTAGCTTGGACGACCATTCTCCAAGATGGAAGTCTTGAGTGTGCTCACCTGAGATGGCTTGTGAGCGCCCTTGAGGCACACATCTCCAACAACGACCCAGCCGAGGTCTAGCCTTTGGACGAAAGGGGCGTCATGTGGACCGTTGATCTGTTCCCTTATCTTATGTACCCTCAGGATGTCTCTTCCCAACAACAGAAGTATGCTTGCATCTGGATCAAGAGGTGGGATCTCGTCTGCAATGCGTCTCAGATGACGGTGATGACGAGCTGCATTCAGAGTGGGAATCTCAGAACGGTTGTCGGGGACTTGATTACATTCGATGAGTGTAGGAAGGGGGAGACTAATCTTCCTGTCGGCTGACTCAACAACGTAACCGCAGGCCCTCCTGCCGGCTGTCTCTGAAAGTCCAGCACACGTCTTCAGCGTGTAAGGCGACGGACTTCCTTTGACCTTGAAGATGTTGAAGAACTCGGATCTTGCTAGAGAATGATTGCTTTGTTCATCTAGTATGGCATACATCTTTTCAGATTCCTGGCGACATCCTGCAGGGTACACATTAACGAGGCATATCTTGGAGCATGCTCTTGCGCTCACTCCTTCTCCACACACCTCGGTGCACCTGGATGTAATCTCCGGACCAGCTGCTCCCTCTCTCTCCCCGCCGTGCTCTGAAGCGGGAGGAGGCGTCTCTGACTTCCAAGGAGCTGGGCCTGGGTGTAGTGCTGAAACGTGCCGATCACTTTCACATTCAGTGCATTTTGCATCTACCTTGCAGTTCTTAGCGAGATGGCTCGTGGAAGAGCAGCACTTGAAACATATAGAGTTCTCTTTAAGATATTGTTTCCGATCTTCCAGGGACATCTCCCTGAAGCCTCTGCACTTCTTTAAAGGATGGGGCTTGTTGTGGATAGGGCATTGTTTGCTCATATCGTCAGGTTTCTTCTGAATCTTTGTGTGCTCAGTTGAGGACACTTGCATTTTGTGGACAGATATTGGTGTCTTTCCATGTCTGTTGAACTTGTCTCTTCTGGCAAGTGCTGGGTGGGAGGAGAAGAAGTTGAAGCTGGGGTCGTTCCTGGCTTTGGCTTCTTTACGGATGAATTTAACGAACGCAGAGAATGGTGGGAACGCCACGTTGTGCTTTAGCTTGAACTTTGATCCAAACGTTATCCACATCTCCTGCAGGTTAAATGGAAGCTTCTCAATGATGGGACTTACCCCTCTGGAAGTGTCTAAGTATGATAGACCGGGTAGGTAGCCGTCCTGCTTTGCGGCTTCGAGTTCCGACAGCAGATCTCCAAGGTCGCGGAGCTTCTGGGGTTCCTTACTCGTCAACCTCGGAAAGTTCTCCAACCTGTCAAAGAGAGCCCTTTCAATGGCTTCGGGCGAGCCGTAGCTTTCTTCCAGCCTTGCCCAAGCCTTCTCCAACCCCTCTGGTAGCTGTCCCACATTGGCCGCTTTTATCCTGCAGGCCTGTCCGGCGGACTTTGGGCCGAGCCATTTGATAAGGAGGCTGAGCTCTTCTCCTGCCGACAGGTCTAAGCTCGATATGGCATCGTGGAAGCTGGACTTCCAAGCCCAATAATTCTCCGGCCTGTCATCAAACTTGATTAACCCCGAAGTCACCAGCTGGGTGCGTGCAAGGTATTTGGCAAGGTCATAGGTGCTGGGACCTGGCTAGGGGCTCTGTTGGGGGTCTCAAGGAACCGAGAGGGGATTTGCCTCTGACTTTCTCTATTCAGCGTTCTATTCCTTTGCACCGTGTCTTCCGTTCTGCTGGGGGAGACTGCGGCTTGAGGTATGCCGTCTGCTTTGACCTTGTTTGGCAACTTGTGGCATGTTATACGAAGTGCTTACGTCTGTAGAGATGTTCGGGCCTCCATCCCTTTCTCCTGTAAACTGTATGTCGGCATGGTCGCTCACGTAATCTATGGTGCGCTGTCGTGGACTCTGCCATGGAACGGTAATTAAAGGTTTGTAAGCTGTCTCGGGAACAGCTCCCTCCAAAATTGCCTCGAATACTTGTGTCTCGGCTAATGCAGCATCAATCTCTTTTTGTTGCTGCAGAGCATCTAATGTGGCTTGGAGACGGGCCTGTTCAGCTTGTCGTTCAACCTGGTGACGGGCCAGGTCAGCTTGGTGTCGGGCCTGTTCAGCCTGGAGTTCAGCTTGGAGACGGGCCTGTCTTACTTTTATTTCTATTTCACTGTCCGCATGTGCAGCTCTGGCTTGAGCTGCTATTAGCTTAGCCCATGCTTTGGCGATGGCTATGCTTACTTTAGAACCACCCGATGACCGTGAACCAACTTGCGATCTGTAGTAACCGGAGCTTATAGACCGATTGTCATGTTTTACAGTTTCGTCTGCCTGTTTAAGGTCTTCTACTCGCTGCAAAGCATTTTTGTTATTATCTTCTGACATGTTGATGTGAGGTAGATGTGCTCTACGAGGTTAAGGCTTACACTGGGTTCCTCCTGCTCCACTCTTCACAGCTAGCCATCTTGCTATCTTTTCACTGTACTGGCCGTGCTAGACGTGCTCCTATCTAGTTATCCAGCAAGTTAAACACTTATTCAAAAATAATTCTTCGTGAAGCCGTTTGCTGTTTTGAAGCTTTACTTGAACAAATTTGTGAAACTGTAAACAAAGATAAAGTATGTTTTGTACATAAACTGAGTACTATACATTCGATATTACATAAGATATTAACATATTTACAACAGTAGAATAGACTAATTGTATAACTAACTAACATTTGGACTCACTTCTGTAACTATCAACTATTACTTTTTATAAACATATTATTGTCAAAATACTACTCTGACAATGTTGCTATTATGCTAACAAACAGAGATACTCACAGATATTGCGCTTGGCCTAACATATGAAATCAGATTACATTGGATTGTGAAACCCTTATGGAATCCTCCATTACTGCCAGGTTCTTCCTGGAATTCTACTTCCTGGGATTCTACTTCCTGGGTTACACAGGAAGAAAGGAACGAAGGTCAAATGACCTCTCACAGGAAGAAAGGTACGAAGGTCAAATGACCTCTCACAGGAAGAAAGGTACGAAGGTCAAATGACCTCTCACAGGAAGAAAGGTACGAAGGTCAAATGACCTCTCACAGGAAGAAAGGAACAAAGGTCAAATGACCTCACACAGGAAGAAAGGAACAAAGGTCAAATGACCTCTGTTTCATACAAACACACTGCTAACACAATAACCACCACCAGAGGGTGCTACTGCATGTAAAAATGTCCAGAATGTCACATAATGTCCAGAATACAGGTTTTGCGACTGTGATGTCTGTAAATGTTCAGGGAATGGAGGTGTCCATCTCCAGCATGAGCACCACTATGTCACAGGTGATGGCGACAATGTGCTGTTCCAAGGAAAGGATGACCACCTGCTTGGAGCAGCAAAAGCGCCACTCACATGAGCCCCTGCTAGCCCCCAAACCCACATGCACAGCAACGGGAAAATTCTGGTCTAAATCATTGGTATATACCACAAAAAGCAAGGGACCTCGTACTGATCCCTGCAGAACCCCACTGGAAACAACCTTCCAGTCACGAAAACACCCACCAACCATTACGATTTGCTTCCTGCCACTGAGCCAATTTTTGATCCAACTTGCCACTTTCCCTTGGATCCCATGGGCTTTTACTTTTTTGACCAGTCTGCCATGTGGGACCTTGTCAAAAGACTTGCATTTAAAATCCATGTAGACTACATCAAATGCGCTCACCTCATTGACCCTCCTTGTTACCTCCTCAAAAAAAGGAAACTGCGCATGGGCGGTTGCTGGAAGTTGCTGTCTGATTTACATTTTAATAACAGTGAGCACTGATAGCCTCACTGCTATTTTACCGCAACATCCAGGCCAATGAATATATAAGCTGAATTAAAATTCTAGTCTTGATGATTGATTGACAAGTCATGATCAGCCTAAAGTCTTTTGGTCTTAGGGTGTAATTGATTTAGAAATGAGAGGCCAAGAGCAGAGAATCAGAAATTGGGAGACTAACTCAGGTTAGCCAGAAGGCAGATCAGCTAGAAGAACGCAGGCTGTCACAGATTATAGGTCAAATCAGAGCAGGAGCTTATCATTAAAGAAATCTGAGCAGGAAAGAGAAAGAAGTCAAAAAAACTCCGTTCAGTAAATTGAAGACTGGAGCAGTTTAGGCAATGACTAACTCAGAAGTTTTAATGGACACCTTGTAATTGGTAAATACATGCAAGGTACTAGGAAAAAAAGTGGAAAAGAGGCTGATGTATCACGAGAAGATTATAAACGTTTCAAAGTCATAGCCTACATGCTGGAGCCCGTTTATTGCATCAAAGAGAAAGATGGAGCCAGCGCACCACAGGGAATTAGTTTGACCTGATAGCTACCTGATGAAAGTTTCTTCTGTTAACCTTATTTAATGTCTAACTTAAAGACAAAGTGAGCAACCAATACCAATAGCAACATAGGAACAGGAGTAGGCCATTCTGCCCCTTGAGCCTGCTCCGCCATTCAATGAAATCATGGCTGATCTGCGGTCTAACTCCATATACCCGCCTTTGCCCCATATCCCTTAATACCTTTGGTTAACAGAAAGCTATCAATCTCCGATTTAAAATTAACAATTGATCTAGCATCAATTGTCGTTTGCGGAAAAGTGTTCCAAACTTCTACCACCCTTTGTGTGTAGAAGTGTTTCCTAATTTCACTCCTGAAAGGTCTGGCTCTAATTTTTGCACTATGCCCCCTAGTCCTAGAATCCCCAACCAGCGGAAATAGTTTCTCTCTATCTACCCTATCTGTTCCCCTTAATATCTTGAGAACTTCAATCAGATCACTCCTTAACCTTCTAAATTCTAGGGAATACAACCCTAATTTGTGCAATCTCTCCTCATAACTTAACCCTTGAAGTCCAGGTATCATTCTGGTAAACCTACGGTTCACTCCCTCCAAGGCCAATATATCCTTCCTAAGGTGTGGTGCCCAGAACTGCTCACAGTGCTCCAGGTGTGGTCTAACCAGGGATTTGTATAGCTGCAGCATAACTTCTACCCCCTTGTATTCTAGTTCTCTAGATATAAAGGCCAGCATTCCCTTAGCCTTTTTCTGCACCAATTAAACTAATACCTGAACTGCAATAAATGTTTCAGCACAAGCACAGAGCTAACCTATCTATTATATATCTCTATTATATCTAAAATATTGGGGGTAGAGTCCATGGAATTTCTAGTCCAATATCTTTAGCACCACTAACCACAAGAAAAATCTCAGAGCCCTAAAGGAAGAGCCTGTAGCCATTAAAAACTACGAATTGGATCATGATGCATTGGCATCAGATCAGTGTTGTCCAAAAGAAATCACCGACTTACCACAGGGGTAAGTGACAGCGACACCATTTTAGTAGCCACATGCACTCATTTTAGTAGAATTGCCTTACACATAATGCAGGTAAATGCACTTGACATGTATATTTACTTCGCAAACATCTACCATCATCCAGTGTGAAAGTTTGCAGTCTTGCTCGTTCACTGAAGTTTGGAATTCTGACATGATTTTATCAGACACGGCCCATCTTCGTGCAGCTTCTAGGTTTTTGTCCAGCAGTTGCGAGCGGTACTTTGACTTCCTCGGAGTGATTGCTGAGAAAGTTAACTCACACAACCAATAATTCTCAAAACCAGATATTCACCCTCAGTCAGGGCATTTTGCCACATTTTCAGCACCGAGTCAGTCTTCGTTGTGTATCCACTTTGCTGCGTCAGCAGATCCATCACCCGTCCTTATCTGTCCACACAGAGCAGTTCCACTAGTTTCCATGGGTTCCTGATGTCAAAGCAGAATGGATCTTTTATGAATTGAAAGGCCAGAATTTTCTACAAAGCCAAGATAATGAATATCAATGCTTGAGGATTTCAACAATTTCCCCCTTTTAGCATCCAGGAATCAAACATATTTTGGTGAAGTATAACACAGATTAGAGCTCTTTCTACGCTGACCCAACAATTAGAAGTACAAACCCCATTCTACAGCATTTGGGTTTCTGGCACCAGTCATCTCTGAAACGAGCTTCAAACTGTTCATCAGTTTAAGCTGAATAATGTGTAATTTTGTGATGTGAGCCTATTTCCAATAAGTGCACTTCGAGATTACAGAAAATTCATCCCCTTTAGGACCCTTACAACCAGTTGAAAGAAATGGCCTTCATTTTCGAGCTCTGAGCTGAATTCGACTCCATTGTGCCACCCAAACTCGCTACACAATAAGCTTTTATAGCAAAAGTGCCAAATCCCATTTTAACAACTAGAATAGACTTAAACAAATTCTATAAAATACAAATCAGAGCTGTATTAAATAAAGTTATTGATGTTATCTCATGTAAATGTCAAAAATATTTCAAGGCACTCTAAATCATTCAAATACACCTTACAAACACATTTACTTACATCATTATTTTCAGGACATGCAATATCCATTTATGTTTTATTATGAAAATATTTATTTCTAAAAGCTATATATTTAATGGAAATAAATTAATTATACTTAATGATCTATTACTGTACAATAGCATGGATGGAAAGATAAATTCAATGCAATGCAATTTGTCATGATGAATGACCACGGTTTGCAAATTCATTGCTGACACTGCTGATGAGGGGCTAAGACATCATGCTTAACGTCAGCTCTTCAAATATTTTAATATTGTTTCATATTTTGCATTGATTTGTTTAAAATTATCTCGAACTGGCTATTAATGGATGTAAGGAAAACTAATTCCAAAGCATATTAGGGATGCTGGACAAAGTTTAGCACCATCATTGGGATAATACAGTTGGGCGTTCTGAATAATTTTTTTGCAAGAACTCATGATGCACAGAAATAGGTAGAATCTAATTGGACCGCTGCCTTTTTAATAACTTCAGTTAGCAAGAGCGTCTCCTTATAAATGAGTCCTTTTCCCATTGGGTCAATGAGATCAGTATAACTCCGTACTTCGTTATCAATAATTTCACTCGTTACATATAATTGCTAGTCCACCAAGTGAAACCTTTAATTGTAAGTATATCTTTGATTCTGTATCATCCAGCACTAGCTAATTCCCTCCTTCTACAGAATGAAAAAGATAATATTTGCCAGATGTTTTCCTTTTGCAGGATTAACTTTTGTCCTTGTATCCATGAAATTTAGCAACCAGTATTCCATGGCATGTTTTTAATTAAGTTCCCTTATTAAGTGGGTGATTACTTCATACTGAAATTAGCCGTGCTGTAGGGTCAGTTCCAGTTTAAAAAGTTCAGTGGTCACTACTTCAAAATTGAATCATAATTCCCTAATTAACAGAGGCTAAAAGCTAACATTATTACAAAATAAAGAAAATTCAATAGCGGTATTACATTAGCACACTTCATGTCAGTCTGATTAATCCTTTCCTTACGTGACCAATATCATTAAAGATGCATGTTAATCTAATTGGCTAATAATATCAACTTAACATCTGGTATAAAGATGGTTGAAGTCCTCTTGTTCTAATCTTCTGGATATATTGGTAATGTAGGATTATCAAAATTTACATGTCCCCCATTACGAAGGAAAACCCTATTAAAATGATTTTGGACCCTTGCTAAAAACTACAGGAGGATAAAAGGCATGTTGGGCCTAGCAAGGAGATTCAAGGTCCAAAACAGACTTGGCATTTTAAAAGGACATGTTCAGGCATGTTTGGGAAACAGGCTGCAACAAAGAATTTGGGATCTACCTATGCAGTAGCCAGTTTGAGTATTCGAGATAATCAAACTGTCTGGGGGAAACTGTAAACGTAACTCAGACCCTATCAAGAAATCTACATGCTAACAATAGACCCACGGAAGAACAGCCTCACAAGATCCATCCAAAAACATGCACAAACAAAATCGTTTAGCCAACCTGCAAAGAATCTCAGGCCCCACAAGAAACTCAAAGCTAGAGGACAATTCACTACAATTAGATAAGAGCTCAACAGCTCAGTAAAACCATCCCGAAACTACTTCACATTTTTAACGACTCCAACAACTCAGGAAGCCATCTCAAAACCGCTTAAACAATTTACACAACTTAATATTAACAAGCCCGCCAAAATCTAACAAAAGACTTGAACAGATTTGGCGCGCAGATTAGCAGGCCTCGTTTTGTATAATTGGGGGCCTGTTCAACAGTTAAACAGTTCAGGTATTCACCTCACAGTACTGCAAGGTATCATCTCACAGTTCCTAGTTCAAGGAGAGCCATCGCTGAGCAACATCGAGGTCGAGGAGCAAACATCTTGAAGCAGTTCTCTCTCGAAGAAGTAACACACCAACGGACACCTCGCAGCACCAAGGGCCCCATGAAACAACCAACTGAATATCACCCACAGCCAACCGGGTAATTTTGGGCCACCGCAACCAACGAAAAACCAACTTGGAAGAAACCAAAGATCCGCAAGTTTTTCCACTCTACAAACTATCCTGACTTACCCCTGGGTAAGATTTTATCCAAAAAGACTCTACGCCCTATTCCTAACCAAAGAAAATTGGGTACTCACCTGATAGATCCAATACGCACCCTACCGCATCAGCGGACTCGCGAAGACTGACCAGCTACGCAGGTGAAGTCCTGTACCACGTCTGGGGTATGGCAGGCCCCAACCGACATATCTAGTGAACCCCGAAATCGCGAACCAGCTCAACTATCAAGAAGTCGTTTTGGTGAGCATTATCCCTGGTCCTTCAGAGCCTAACTTAGCTAGTAAGGTGGGATTGGGAGGGGTGAGAGATTTGTCTACTGTAATATTTCCCTCGTGTATGTCGAAGTGTTTTCCCCATTTTTATAAGAGTGTTATTATTGTGTTGTATTTTCTTTCTCAAATAAAAATCAAAGTTCTTGCACCAAAATCAGTTGTTTGCTGCACTTTTATCGCAACCCCCAAATAAGTCCACGGTCTAGAACCAAGGGAGTGGGAGCGATTCGAACCGCTCACAAGTCAGAGTTGAAGCTGACTCCACACACCACCCCTTACATAATGGTGACTGCGGCAGGACCTTGGCAAAAGGGATGTGATGCAGTAAACACTATTTTTGAGGAAAGGACAAAGATGGAAGAGAGGATTTCCTCTTATGTATTTGAGAAGGTGAATATCACCAAGAAATGGGTGCTCAGTCTTTTGCATGCTGAGCGTCCAATGGACACTGCAGCCAAATGGACTGAGAGCAAAGATCATAAAAAGTCGGTGGAGAAGGTCATATGGTTGGTCTGCTCCCAGCGACAGATCCAGCTGTTAGATAAGCACATTGAGGCACTAACAGAAGAGCTGCGGGAATCAGCTCAGCTGTCTCAAGCAAGGGCTCTAGCAGGGGAAGGATTACTAGAGGAAATAAATGGCCAAAGTCAGGAAAAGATGCAAATAATGGAAAAGCATAGGAACAGACAGGAATACCTTCGGTGTCAGGTCACCGAAGCAAAAAACTATGAATTAGTGTTACAAGAAGAGAACACCCGCCTTGCCAAGAAAATAAAAGAACAGGAGGAGAGGTTGAGAGACGTACAGGCAGCTTATAAGATAGCAAGCACTAGGGGGTTTGAAGCGGGAGATCACGGCCCCTGTCAGAAGCAGATCGATAGTTTAAACCTTGCTCTGTCCAGGGCAAAATGCATGGTGTGCCTAATAAGCCCGGGTGCGGCCCAGGTGGACCTGGAAGTAGAAGGAGAAACTGTTCAGATGTCACCTGTGGCGCCGGGGACCAACCCCGGTTGGGCAGCAGGAGGGACGGGCGATTTGTGAGGCTGGCAGGGAGAGCACACCACCACCACCTGTGGCGCCGGGTTTTAACTCGGTTTGGCAGCAGGGTGAGGTGGGCGAACCAATGCAGGAAAGGTCGGGGCCGATGTGCCCACCCGGCAGCAAAAGTTTGGCCCACCCGGCGGTGGTGGGGGTCAGGGATCCCTGGAAAGCCAGTTCGTGGTTCCCCATGGTAACCAACAGCTTAGGGCTATGATAAGCCACCTGAACAAACTCACCCAAAAGGGAGACCCCTCGGTCCACTTCATGGAAGTGGAACAGGCAGCAGGCATCAACGAGTGCAATGACTCTGAGATGGCCAAAATGCTCGTTCTCTCTGGATGGCAAGTTGTACCGGTCCCTCTCTGCTGAGAGCAAGAATGGGCAAGAGGGGTACGCTGCCATCCGGGAGGAAGTTCTGGATGCCATGGGTATGAACGATGGTAGTCCTTCCTCCCGGGTGGAGAAGACAACACCGCTAGCAGGGTAGACCCCACAGGCTTTCGCAGACAGGCTGTGGCCTGTGTATAGGAGTGCCTGCAATGGGGATCTCAACCGGGCTCACCTGAATCAGGACGAGCTGGCCCACTGGCTCCGAAGCCTAGTGGCAAACAGCTTGCCATGGATCAGGGCCAAAGCTGAGCTGTGGTTTGCCCCAAAAGGCCCCCAGGTCACCGAGGAGACAGTGGTCAGACAACTGACCCTGGCTTACCACAATGGTAGAGGGGTAGAAGAACAACCACCAAAAGGAAAGGTTCATGAGATGAAACCAAATCAGAATAAGAAGGAATTGCACCAGGAAGGGGGTAACCCTTCCTATAGAAAGCGTAACTGCTTCGGGTGCGGGAAAAGTGGGCACTGGAGAAGGGACTGTAGGAATCCGTGAAAGGAAAACGTAGGAAAGAACTCCCCAGCTCCTGCCCTAAAAACAGAAACACCGACCTCTCCCCCCACGCTTGATTCGATAGTGGCTGCGCTCCGGGTTTTATTAAATGGCCCAGGGAAGGTAGCCACAGCCACTGGAGTTTTAACCCCATCTGCTCCACCCAACCCAGACTTATGATAGGAGCCAGCGCAGCCTGTCTACCTGTGTTCCCTTGAGTGGAAAAGACCGCTTGTTAAGATGAAGGTGGAAAAGGTGAAAGGGACCTACCTGTTGGACACGGGCGCATCAAGCACCATTGTCTATTCAGATAACCCCGCCGCCTCACCTCTGTCTAACGGGGTCCCGTACAGCTTAGTGGGGTTCACAGGTAATGAGCAGGCTGGCTCATTCTCCATCCCGCTGTCCATTCATTTAGGAGCACTCCACACCAAGTGGACCTGTGTTTTAATGAAATGGGAGCAGGAAGGGAAGGGGATCCTGGGGGCATAGGCCACAGGATTCTAGTGGATCTTAGGAACCACTGTTTGTGGGGAGCATGCACCGGCAAGGAAAATGAAGTGGCAGTCATCCCCGAGAAACAGGGCAAGGGGACCTTGTGCACCCTAAAACCAAAGGAGGTTTACGATCTCGAACTAATGATCAGTAACACTCCGATGGAGTCCCAGGCATTTGTGCGAGCACACCTCGCCGCATTTGCCACTCAAACACAATTGTGGGAGGGTAAACGGGGTCGAGGTTATTGTGAGTGGGGACCTCATGACCCGACCACAGAAGCAATACAATTTCCCTAAGGAGGCGGAGGCAGACATGGAAACAGCCATGACCTCTCTGGTCAAACAGTGGGTATTAAGACCGATAGCCATCCACCTAAACTCTCCACTGTGGCCGGTTAGAAAGCCGGACAACTCCTGGAGGGCCACAGTGGACTATCG